>NW_027186372.1:16039979-16044766 GCF_028583685.1 Petaurus breviceps papuanus
TATATATACTCCTAAATATATTTATGCTCCTAAAAATCACACAAAATAAATAGACAAAAAACCTTAGCATACAAGAGAGTAATAAATGCTGCTAATTTCAAAGGATCCTCATTAATTAAATAAGGAATTACAGATTAAGAATTTAGACGGATATTAGAGATTATTTGTGCCAGCTCATTTTACATGTCAGAAAACTGAGTCCCAGAGAGGTTAAGTAATTTGCCCAAGCTCATCTAAGTATTAAACAATAGTTAGGATTCAAACCCAGAGTCTTTAACTTCAAGTCCAGGTACTCTTTCAGCCCATGCTAAAGGCAGGTAAAATAAATCTGATACAAAACTATTCAAAGTTTTCTTATACAATCAATCTGTTAGCTTTATTAAATTTGCTTATCTGATGGACTAGTTCTCAGAGACACAAAAACAATGTCTTAGAGAAGGGATAAAATATATTAAATATTGAGTAAAATGCTGAATAAATGTAGTTATTTATAATACAAAATTTTAACAGGATAATATTCTAGAAGGGCAATCTGGGGTTGAGGGAAATGGTTGATTCAGTCCGTGAGGCTCATTTTGCTTCTGAATCAGCAGCTCCTGAGGTGGTTGAAGGACTTGGGTCAGCTGGGGTCAGCTGAAAGGAAAGTCAAACCCAAGTCAACCATTAGGGGGTCATTAGGAAGACAATTAGCACAGAGATTAACTATGAGAGCAATGTCATTGACCTGAAATCTGGGGCAGAGCTAATGGACCACAGCACTCTGCTCAGTGATCGGCCCATCTGAGTTGCCATCGAAAAATAATCAAGGACAAAAGGAACAGGACCTGTTCACCCAGTCTCTTCTCAATCCACTAAGCACCCAGTCATTGAAAGAGACACTCATGCCCTTCCAGTCCTGTGCCATACACTCTGGATAAGCAGATTTTTTAATTTTGTGCTTCATTTGTTTCTCTTTTTCCTTTTATCTGATGCAGCATAGGTATCTAAGATCCTTCTGTACCCTCATGTCCCTCTCATTAGGATGTCCCACAAAGTCAGTCTTGAGATGTCTCTGGGGGCTCATAATCATTCCCCTGGTAAAGCACCAATACTGACAGGTTCCTCTAAGCAGAAGACACCCATCCCAAATGCCTTCTGTGGGCTGACCCCAACTCTATGAAAGAGCGAGGCAAGAGATAATGTGAGAAAGAAGGTGAGGTAGTTTGGGGATCTCATCTCCAAATCATAAACTATTCTTTTACCAATCTCTATTTGACAACTCTCAGATTATCCAATGCTTTTGAAAATAATATTTATGACTACTTATTCATTCTCTTCTCTTTACCCTCCCTGGCACCACCCGAATTCAGGTCCACATTACCTACTAAAAAAAGTCTCCTAAAAGTTTTACTTGCTTCCAGTCTCTTCCTTCTATAATTTCCTTCACCCAGGTACCAAATAGCCTTTTTAAAGCATAGGTCTGACTATCTATGACCATCTATTAGCGCTGAAGTAAAACAAACAAACAAAAAAATAGTAAAAACAACCCCCTCCAAAAAAAATCTGTCTTAAAAGACCTCCCCAATATGACATGAATCTCCATTTCCAGTTGTATTTCAGACTCCTTTCCTTCTTGAACTATGTATTACAGACAAATTAGATATCCAGCTGTTCCCTGAAATGGTCAATTCATATATTTGCATAGACTTCATACTCCTTCCTGAAATGAATACTCCCTCTTCATTTTTAGCTTCCCAAACTTTTGTTTTTCTTCAAAACTTATTTTAAGGGCCACACCATCAGTGAAACCCTCCCTTATGATGTTCTCCCTTCCAAAATGACTTTTAATTACCAACCTGAGGGCAAGTAGATGACCCAGTGGATCGAATCCTGGCTCCTAATCAAGAGTACCCAAATTCAAATCTGGCCTCAGACACTTACTAGCTGTGTGCATGGCAAGCAAAGTAGTACTGGCTGCTTGTTTCAGCTATTCAAGTGTCTTTGAGCCTCACCTTTGTGTAAAGTCTTTGCTGGAAACCGATATGCTGTGTGGCCCTAAGGGCCTAAAAGAGTTTGGAGACATTCCCTTCCCTTAATAGGTCTAAAGCCATGATGTGGAGCCCATGGTGGGAGGATCTTGTCGAAATTGTAGAACAGGAAGGGTGGAACTGGAAGGAGCAGAGAAGAGCAAAGTTCGAGCAGAACTGAGAGGGAGAGTGGGATTTTCAGCACTCTGTTCTGTCTATGCTGATGCTACTTTGTCAGAATGAAGCATTTTGTGTGTTGAAAGAGGAGTTTCCTGCTGATACAGAAGCCTTGTAAAAGGATTTTACTACTTATAAATAAGCCCTGAAAGAGGGCTTTACCCCTGTTTACAGATGTCCTGAAAGAGAGCTTTACTGCTGTTTACAGAAGTCCTGGGACTTTACTGTGATTTGTGTTTGATTTCTCAGACAGAAGCTTTGTCTGTTGATTTGTGTTACTTTATCAAACAGAAAGTGAATTGAGATGATAGTGTTGGCAATGTGTGTAAATATTGTTGTAGCTCTGTTAAGTTTTGTCTTCCTAGAAACAGAAACATTGTAGGACTTGGAATGGAATAGTCCCCATAGGTTGAGATATAGGGATATAGAACTGGTGCAGAGAACTGCCTGTGTATGAATCCAGGCAAGATTTGGGTGAATCCAGGCAAGAGCTGGGAGCAGCCAGCCTGTGGAAGAGGAGCCATGAAATTTGGAAGTCAGCCACTAGTTAAGATGAAAAAAACTTTACTTGGGTATTCAGTGTTGACTGATAATATTATAACTTACTGTGACCTAGGGGTGGTGTTTGTACTTTCTACTACCCCTTAGGGATATTTGGTTTAAGGATGATTATCCCTTAAGGATGATTGGCTTAAGGATGATTGGAAGCCAGCTTCCAGTCAAGATGAAAGAAAATTTTACTTGGAATCTCTATATTGATTGAGGAGATTATGAGTTACTGAATGATATATTTTGTTTAAGATTATGTGGCCACCTTAGTAATAAATTGTTATCTTATATTGTTCTGAATGTTGTGCTTTAGTTTCTTGAATGTTTTGTTTTAGTTTATAGCTGAATAAAGAGAGAGTTCACTATACAGATCCTTAAAGTTATTCACAGCAGCAGTCCTCAGGAGAGCTGCTCACAATTGGCTTTACACTATGTGACCCTGGGCAAGTTACTTAACTCTGTTTGCCTCAGTTTCCTCCATCTGTAAAATGAGCTGGAGAAGGAAATGTCAAACTACTCCAGTATCTTTGCCAAGAAAACCCCAAATGGGGTCACAATGAGTTGGACATGACTGATTGGTTAAACAACAACAAAATACAATAAGAAGGGTGGACAGAGGAGATAAGCATCTTTTTAGTGCCTACTTTGTGTCAGGCACCGTGCTAAGTCCCTTTGTTTACAAATATTTTCACATTTGAGCTCACAACAATCATGCAAGCTAGGTGCTGTTAATTTGTAACCTGAGACAAAGTTAAGTAAATTATACAGCTAGTAAGTACCTGAGTTCATATCTGGACTCGAGTCTTCCTGAGTCCAGACCCAGCAAGTGCTCTATTCATTGTGTCACCAACTGCCTCATAGAATATATTTCCCTGTCTTCCCCAGTAGATTGTATGCTCCTTGGAGGCAACACTTAATTTTTATTTTTTTTTGTCTTTATATTGCTAACACCTAGCACATTGCCTTGCAGCTAGAAGGAGCTTAATGGGTGATTTTTGAGTTGAATTGAGTATGCAGTCAGGCACCACAGATTTGTGTTTCCTCTTGTATCCCCCATAGCACCAAGTACACAGCAGAGCACATAGTAGACAATACATATTTACTGTTTGAACCAAATAAACACCATGGGGCTCGCTGAAATGAATTTAAAATTCATCTTGTAGAGTAAAAACAGTAATTGGTAGGGAATAAAGGCAACACTGCCTTCTGAAAAAGAATTAGTTTGTAGCCTTTAAGGCAAAGGGACAGGAAGAGTTATAAAAAGGAATAGTTTGTACCAAGAATGGCTAGGCAGTATGTTCTGCTCAACTATCTATGAAAGGAATTTGGATTGTGTTTCAGATTTGACCATCACTTACATGTTCACATCTTCAGTGGAAGAACTTCCAAATGCAATGAATATTATATACAGTATGAGGGTAGATAATTCTCCACTAGTTCCGTTTTAGCATGATGTCCTTCAAATCAGATATGGGAAAAGGAACCATCACACTGTATTTAGCATAATGCTACTTCTGCTTATAACTTTAATAAGTATAATTTGATGAGTTTGTAGACACATGTAAATATGAGATAGCATGGTGTAGCAGCAAATACCATAGCATACCCAGGATGGCTGCTAGCACAGATTCTTTGATCTGCTTTTCTAAAGGAAAGCAACTCAAAAGGGGTTAGCAATCTTAGTTTAATCAAACATATATCATTTACCTGGTTCAGGGGAAAAAGTCAGCACCCTGCACTTCCGAGAATACAAATCGAAGTTTTAAGCAGACAAAATATGCAGACAGAGAAAATAATACAATTCAACAGACCAATAGATTGGACTTCTCGCTGTCTGACCATTACATTCATATAGTTAATTACCAGGGAGAGAAGCACCAACATCTGGGTTTCAAAGCTGGGGGATTCAATGGCTATCCAAAAGTCTCATCTGGTCCAATCACACAACTGCTCCTATAAGTGAGCCCCGAAGCAAAACCTCACCTCAGAGGTGTACACACACACACACACACACACACACACACACACACACACACACACACACACACACACACA
>NW_027186372.1:16044776-16095436 GCF_028583685.1 Petaurus breviceps papuanus
CACACACACACACACACACACACACACACACACACACACACACACACTATAGCCTACTCCCCAGTCAGAGAACATCACAATCCGTGTGACCCAGTGCCTAATTACAACGTATCAGGGTGTGGACCTTTGAAAAACAAACCTCCCCTAAGCAGCTTTTCCTGCGGGCTCTGCCCCTCCCTTCAGCAAACTCCTCCCACCACAGGCTCCATTTGACCACATTCGTCCTATTAGGGGGCAGAGTATATTTTCAAATCAGAGAAGATCCTCAAATTCCCTTAGGCTTACTAAGGGGCAGGGAAGACCTTCAAATTCCCATTGCCATTACACATGGTTTAGTGGATAGAGGACCAACCTTAGAGTCAGGAAGACCTAGGTTCATGTGCTGACTCTGGCACATAATAATCAGGTGACTGTGGTTAAATCACTTTACTGTCAATTGGAGAGTTGCCACAGTCACTGATAGGTTAAATTGCCTATCTGAATTGGTGGAAAGAGTCTACATATTGGAAGTTCCCTAAAATGATGAAATCACAGGTCCTGAGCTATCCAAAATACATTAGATATATTAATTACAGTCACATACCATTATAAACATGTGCATTTGTTTATAAAACAAGAGTGTCAAATATTTATAAAGAAAGTTATTTCAGTTCCATGTTTCTACTGGTCTTTGAATCCTGGGCTCAAGAACCTTTTACATTTAAAGTGGAAAATTACTCCTCACTTTTGTACCTGTTCCAGATTAATCATGGATAGGATGGAGTATTGAGAAGCCTATAGGAAAGAACATAAGGCAGAAAAGATGCTTCCGTCCATCTCCATCTTACGAAGCTTATTTACCCAATTGAAATACAACCACATAGGAGTTACCTGGAATAAGCCAATTTCAGGTGAAAATGATTTAATTTCTATCTTGAAAAAGTATGGAACCTTCCTACTTAAGAAGTTCCTCAATCAGGAAAGGAAGTTCGTTTGCTGGGACACTTTGAAATATACCAGAAAACAGGTTGGCTGGCAGGTTGGTTTGTGCTGCAAGATATTCTGACAGCCTGTCAAAGTTCCACTTTTCTCACATTCAACCAACTTCTCTTTTCTAAAGAAAGCATGAAATGTCAAAATGACAGGTGCCGAACGAAGCACAGCAGCAGCCAGCTTCTGGGCCTATTACCTTAGGAAGAGAATAGTTGAAAAGTTGTGCAAATGACATATGCTGAAGAGTGATATAATTTGCCAGGTAAAGGAGTGGCTCTATGGAGCTCCTATTAACTCTTTTTTGGATGACTGCTGGCAAGATGGGGTCGGGGGACAGAGTTACTACTAGTAGGTGCTACTAAGGGGTAAAAACAAAACAAAATTACATTGCTATCATACGGATCATTGCATTTAAATGATTGTCCACCATATACTTTCATTGGTAAAGTCCTTCAACAAATTAACTGACTGAATCCAATTTAACCTAATAAAAACCCAATTGTTAAAATGCCATAATTTCAGTGTATTTCTAAGGTGGTAGTTTAGGTCAGTACAAGCAGGAAGAACATTTAGATCAGGGAAAATAACTAGTCACATCTGTCTTTAATTTATCATTTTTAAAGGATCTGGGCTCTTATTCTATTACAGGCAACACTAACATTGATAGGAAAGGAAAACGAATTCCTATTAACTGAGGGAAAGCAAATCTAAATTGGTGACAAGATTGAACTACAGAACCCATCTTTTTAAAATGGCCTTATTACATTCAAGAACACAGAGTAATCTGAACTAACTGCTAAATGTTTCCAAATAGGGACCCTGCTGAGCCTTACTTAATGAATAGATAAGAATCATTTGTAATTAGCAGCATCTATCCCTATGCTGCATCCCCTGAAGTCCTTTAAAGGACTTTTCCCCCCCATTAAGTACTATTAAATATAGTCCTGCCCTCTACCCCCCCTCCAATTGCATGTTACTATCTATTCCACTTATAATAGATTGTCTCTTTATACATTATATGTAAATCTGGGCTAGCCCATAGGCAAGAGAGAGCTGGTAGGTCAACTTAATGAAATAGACTGATAGGGAAAGGAACCAGACCTCTGATTTCATTGACATAGACAGTTTACAATCTGGGGAACTCCTAGCAATGTAGGTTGCCTCTTTTTCTGAAACTTGTAGTTTTCCAGAGTTGCCCAGGGCCACAGAGCCAGTTATATATAAGGGGCAACACTAGAACCCATATCTCTCTGGCTTCAAGGCCAGTTCTCTCTCCACTATGCCAGTCTGCTTCAAACTACTTGATGATATTGAAAACAAAAACTGTCCTTGTGATGAAAGGGCAAAATTTGACAAATGAAATACGAGAGAATGAATCAGGTCAAATGTAAGCAAACTGGATATGTATGCATATATATGCATGTGTGTGCATACATGTGTATATATCTACATGTATATAAACACAATTTTTTTTCCATGAAAGGATGATATTTTGGCATATTGGAGAGGATCTTAGAATTGGATCCTGGTACTTGTTAGTTCTAAATCTTTAGAGATCCTCTAGTCAAACGCCCATATTTTACAAATGAGAAAACTAAGAATCCTAGAGTTTAAATGACATACCCAAGGACCTTCAACTAAGTAGCAGAACTGGGGTGTGATCCCATGTTTTCTTTATTCCAAATCTAGTGGAATTTATTTTATGCTTGGATAATTGTCCAGAAAGAATTTTCTTTGCTCAGTGTTTAGGAGGGCTCACAAGATGATTAAAAACTTGATAAATTAGGTAGGAAAATCAGCCTCCTCAGATTTCAGAAACTTAGAGCTGGAAGGGACTTCAGGTGTCATTTAGAGCAATGACACCATTTTACAGAGGAAGACACTGAGGCCTGAAGAAGTTTTACTTTGCTCGTGGTCACACTTATAACCAGAAGAACTGGGATTTGAATTCAAATCTTCTGACTCCAAATCCAGCAGATTTCTAGATTTTCTATTAAAACATGATGATTTCCGGGATTAGACTGGGGTTGGGTGAGACTTTAATTTGCATATACCTTTATTTTCAGGAGTAGTCTATACACACAAATGTGCATGTACGTCACACACACGGGCAAACACATATATACACATTTCCACAAATCCCTGATCTCCAGGCACAAGTAAATCCCTCAAGAAAAAAATAGGTCACTTTACGCCATGGAAAAATATATTTTTTAAACACTTCAATCTTTGGATTCTAGATCTTTAGGCAATATGGGAAAGAAATATTAGATGAAGGGAATCTTCCCACAAGCTTTCTAAATCATAACTGTAGCATGTACTTTCTCTTGGGAAGGCAAAACTGTCTTTAAGCCCCATAAATCTCACTTTTCAGAGAATAATATTTTTTGACCCCTTCATGTCTGATCCAACAAAATTCATTATTGGAGCCCAAAATCAATACTTGTTCCTTTGATATTCAACACCTAAATAAAGAGGGAGAATACTCACTGAAGAAATTATTATTTCCCCAAGGCCCTATGTCTTTTGGCACCCTGTACTTGTTTTTAGAAACCTTAGGGCATAAACTGAGTTTATCAGAAAATGATCCTTTAGGCCATAGCAGGGATGGATGGGATTCTAAGTACCCTATTACCGACTGGTTCTCCTCTTTGCCATCTTCAGCATAACTCTAGAAAATATCAAACATCTTAGCCACCATGTCCTCTCCTCAGATCCAGACTACCCCATTACATTTTTTTTTTCCAAGTGCCAGGCTAAGGGTGACTTCAGCCACCGAAATGCTGCTCAATGTATAGACATTATTATTATTTGAAGAACTAATCCTAGTAAATATTCCCCAGGCTCATTCCTTACTAGCCTTAGCATTTAGACCAGAGGTTCTTAACCCAATGTCTGTTAATTAAAACAAAACAAAACAAATTACAAAAACTATTTAATATAATTCCCTTTATAATTATGTATATTTTATTTTATGCATTTTTCCCCTAAGGGGTTCATAAGCTTCACTAGACAACCAAACAGCATGAGGAAAATTAAGAATCTTGAACCTTTCTGCAGTTAAAGTGAGGTAAGGAAGTACCAAAAACAAACAAAGAAACAAACCAAAAACCTGACCCTCGGGCACTAGCTGGGAAAACAGCAAAATTTACTGAGGAGATTCAGGAGGAAATTCTTTTGCAATTTTGCTAGGAATGTGTATGATGGAGGATGAGGGAGAGAAGTTGTGTCAGTGATAGTTTCCTTTCTGAAATTCAGCTTCCTCATCAGCAAAATGGCAGGATTAAATTTAGTAAGTCCTCCCCAGATACTTTCCAACTGTTAATCTATGATCATACGGCCTTGGGCAAGTCAATTTATCCATGGGCCTTGGTTCCTGTCTTTTAAAAGAAGGTTAATCTTTGTGATCTCTAAGGTTTCTTCCACTTCTAATATTCCAAACCAGGTCTTTATCTTTGAACAAATGATTAGGCTCATGAAACATTATTAGCCCCTTATAACTAATAACCTGAAGGGAATATTGACAGTGGCAATAATGATAAGTACTTGTTAAATTAATTACAAATAGCTCATATTTACACAGAGATTTATAGTTAACCATATGCCTTACACACAACAATTCTGGGACATAAAGCGATTCAAGAATGATTATCACCATTTCAAAGATTGGGAAATCGAACTCAAGCCACATGGCTTTAAGTATAAGAGGTACGATTAGTGAGCGTTTGTGAAATGAAGTCAAGCAATCTAGTAATAATAATAAGCTAAGATTTTTATAGCACTTATTATGTTCTAGGTACCTTGCTAAGTACTTTACAGGTATTATCTCATTTGATCCTTAAACTACCTGGGGAGGATTCACCTATTATTATCCCCATTTTATAGATGTGGAAAATGGGGCAAAGGATTAAGTGACTTTTCCAGAGTCACAGAGCTAGGAAGTGTCTAAGGCTGGATTTGAACTCGGCTATTCCTGACTCTAGGCCTGACTCTCTATTAGAGAACCAGCTACTTGCCTTCTGACTTCCAGTCTACTAATTTTCAGCCTCCCTAAAGAATGTTGAATGAATGTAGGAAACTACACATTGGGCTACCTCTGAAGCTTCCTGATAATTGTCTGCAATATTGCTTATGCCATTAATTACCTTAGCAAATCCCCACTTCATGATGTAAAGGTATAGTTTAGCTAAATCCAAAATGATTTATTACACATTGTCACCAATTTTAGCTTCATTTATGAGATTTTACTGTACTTAATCAAATTATGCATAAGTTTGCCTCTATGTGAGGTTGTGAGGTAAATAACTTCTTTTTTGTTTGTTTCCTTTATTCCTTATAATCAGTGAAGATCTTATCAGAGAAAATGGTAGGAAATTCTTTGGGAAATTGTAGTGTTCACTGGGCATACTATGCAAGGGCTCTTTTTGTGTTCTTGTATATCTGTGTCATTTTTTTCACACACAAAAAATAGTATGAATTTTAAGCAACATGTTTGTTTTAAGAAATGTTATCTCTTTCATTGTTTAGTTCCTTGACACCACCAGATAGGTTGAGGGAAGCCATTCTAGTATTACACCCAAATATTCTAGCAGCATCCTAAAGGGGAAAAAAAAAACAACAAACTTTAAAATTATTTTCTCTTCATTCTTACTAAAACATATACAGAAGAGAATAAAAGTACCTCACCCATCTAAGATACATTATAATCTGAAATGAAACTTTAAAACCATCTTAGTCTGGAGCCCCATCATGACAAATGTAACCAGCTGAAAGAAGAATAATCACAAAAATGGCTGGGCATAATTCCAATTGACTGGATCAGGAGAGACTGTTTTTTTAAAAAATGAATTCCTTTATTTAGTATCTACTTCATGCAAGACACTCAGCACTGTGGGGTATCCAAAGAAGACAGTGACACAGATCTTGACCCTATAGAGATAGATACAATACAGCAGAACTCATGGTAGGCACATAAAAAAATAACATGAATCATAATGTGAACATGTAATAAGAAGTCCAAAGGCTATATTAGTTCAAAGAAAGAAGCAAACTACTCCTTGGTTTCCACTTCATACAGGATATGTTAACTAGAATGTTGTAGGAAGTAAAGCTAAAGGGGTCCTAGGCATTAAATCCAACCCATTCATTTTTATAGATGAAAATTCTGCGGCCTAGAAAGGTCAAGTGGTTTTCCTAACAGGTCACTCAGGGGGCAAAGAAACCAGAAGTTTAAGCCAGGTTCTCTTCACCCAAATCCAGTGTTCTTTTCGTGACTCCAGGCTGGGTCATTAACAATCAATGGAATTACACAAGCAGAAATGGGGGCATGAAGAAAGAGGGTTATAATGGGAGAAGAGAACAGGAGCATGGGACTTTACGTCGTCGGAAGCGGTTCAGTACACCGAATTTATTAGTAGTTTTGTCAATGTGTAGTGAGATCAGACAGCAAGTTCACCTTTGCATAGGAAGGTTAAAATGTTACTGTTTCAGAGTCCACATTTAATAAATCATTATGTCACCAAGAGTCAGAAGTAGCTGAAAACTACCAAAAAACCCCAACAAAATGTTTGGGAAGCTTGAAGGTCTATGGATTAAAGTTTACTTTTCTTGTGGAGTACCCTATAATCATTACAAGTTGCAGGCCTATGTAGAGCCCAGAGAAATGGTCTTTCTTGGTAAAATAAATAATCTTATGTATCCCTAGGTATACCCAAACCTTCCCCCAGCTGCCCACAAATATCTGATGATTTTCTTCAGCTAAAAGCATCCATTTCTCTACAACAATATATCAAGCCCCTCCCTTAGCTTTAATTAAGGGTGCTTGACAAGCTTAGGTTAGAATATCAATACAATAGTTATAGCCAAGTAAAGCACAAGTCATTCATTATTTGGTCTTAAGACTTTTTTTTTTTTCCTAAGCAGGTTGAGTCACTTGTGGGACTAGAGGAAAAAAAAAATACTTCAGATTCTGTTGATTCTGTTCCTCTGCAGCAATGAGCAATGTCAAAGTAGACCTCCAGGCCCTATCGGCAATGGTTCAGCACTGCTCATTAATTTTAACTTGCAGGCTATTACATAGTGCTAACCTCAGTCCAGGATTTGAAACCTGGATAGGAAGGGGGAGGAGGGTGTTTGTGACAGAGAGGATATTTTCTCTCTCTCTTCTTTTAACACTTCATTTACCCTACAGACAAATTCCTTAGCTGTTTTAATCCATCATGTCAATCAATGAATTTTAATAGCCAGTCATTTTTCATAATGAACTCTAGTGCACGAAGAGGTAAATTTTTAATTCAAATGAAATATCAGGAAGAAGTTACTGTACACAGAGGAAATATGTTCTAGTAAAAAAAACTACATGTTATCATTAAACACAAATTGTCACGCCGTGGAATTTTAGAGTAGTGAGGGCCCCCATGGATTTTTGTCTAACTTTCTCATTTGAGAGTAGTGTGGAATGACAGGAAAGCTGGAGCCAGGAACACCTGAGCTTGAATCTGCCTCAGACACATGTAGTAGCTGTTTGATCCTGGGCAAGTCAAGTAGCCACATTGTGCCTCAGTTTCTTCATATGTAAAATATAGAAGTTGGACCTGATCATCCCTAAGGATTTTTTCTAGCTCCAAAACTGTAACCCTATGATGTTATGATTTTATGGAAAAGAAAGTTGAGAAATGTCTATAGTAAAAAAGCTAGTCAGAGGTAGGACCAGACCCTATTCATCTCATATTCTTTTCAGTAAATACAAAATTATTGCTTGTTATTCTAAGCCCCTTCATGATCTTTCCCTGACCCCTCCCCCCCACACCTCTTTTCAATTTTCTTATTCCTTTCCTCCAACCACTTTTTGCCCAATACACATTTACTTCGTGTTCCTGTGACAGTGGTCTCCTTGTTCTTATTCAAATACAGCAATACATCCTGGACTTTTGAGTTTTTTCACTGACTGCCACTTGTCTGGAATGTTCTCCCTCATCCTCTCCATCTCCTGGCTTCGCTGGCTTCCTTTAAGTCCTAGATGAAATCTCATTTTATAAGGAAAGTCTTACTTGATCCCCCTTAATTCCCTCTGTGGATTGTTTCCAATTTATCTTATATATAGTTTGTTTTCATATTGTCTCCTCAATTAAATTTTGAGCTCCTTCAAATCAGGGACCATCTTTTGCCTTTCTCGGTATCATCAGAGCTTAATACAGTGCCTAGCATATAGTAGACGCTTAATAAATGTTGATTAACTTGCTGACTGACTATAGACATTGCTATAATTCACTGCAGGCTACTTTTAAATGAATTTAATCCTCTGAAGATATTTGGAGCAACTACCCTAGCTATTGAAGTACCTTGCTCATACTTCTTCTCTACCATCTTCCAATGGGAAACATTCTGTTTTCTAACCAATGGCTTATAGATCAGAGTAAGTTAAGCAAAAACAATACTTTGTGAGTTGCAGAGGGGGTGTGAAGTAGGTAGCACATGGTGACATAAGTGTGTTGTAAAACATCACAACTAAAGTGTTATACTGGAGATAAGTCAATAATGAAAATGCATGACTGCATGGATGATATGTTGGCCAGAAAACGGAAGAGAGGCAATGAATCCCCTGCATCTTCCACTGGGAACCATGAAATATCAAGAAATCTAGAAAAGGGCTCTAGTATTTTGGGTTGACCCTGGTGGTGGATTTGGGGGAGAATATGGACAACAATCCAATAAAATCATTGGGTATGAATTGGCAATGATCTGCATAGGTTGAGGGTGGTTGGAGAATACATTCACCCTGATGAGGTAAGATGATCTATCAAAATACCATCAAAGACCTTTAATAGTCCCAGGCTCTTTCCTTTTGTCACTGTGCATGCTCCTTCTGCCAAAGAGAAATCAAAACCTCCTATGTCTTCATAGATTGTCTTTGTGAGTTATTATGGTTGAAAAATCCATTTCCCTGGAGCCAAACTGGTGACAAGCCTTTCTAAGTAGCTAGGGAAAGCTTTATAGTCCATCATCAGGTCCATTATAAAATAATAGGAATTAAAAAATAAAATATAAAAATAACAAAATTGCATTAAATATTATAACTGTCCTTTAAAGTTTTTAAAATTCTTAAAAAGCCATTAATTTTTGTTATCACAGCTCTTTTATGAAGTTGGCAAAACAGATGCTATCATTCCTATATATGTAAAAAAACTGGAGTATGATTATTACCTGATTTTTAAAAATGGTATATTAGTGGCATATTCAGAAAAATCTAGTTCTCTAGTCCAGTTAGCCTTTCATCACCCCCTCATACCTAGTATTATACCTGACTCATAAGAGATGCTACTAAATAAATGCTTGTTCAACTGAATTGAATCAATTTCTTTGTCTTTCCTCTAAAAACTTCTGTAGATTCATATTGATATCAGAGGATCTAATTCCCCCCCTTCCACCCAACTAAGTGGAAGATAAAGGATTTCCTCTGCTACGGTATTTCTGAGTGTCCCAGAATTAGAAGAGAATATTGAAGCTGGACTGTGATAGAGCATAATTCATTGCCTCCCCTGTGGTGATGGTTGTTCTTTTTATGTGACTTTTAAAATTTTCTTCTTTAGAAAATACCTGGAGGGCACTTCTGACTAGGCATAATTTTCAACCAAATGTCCTAGGTTTTTCATTCATAAAATGAGGCAGGGGTATAAAGCTAATTTCACCAGGGGAACGTTGGGAGAGGGATTTTTTTTAAAGAAGTAGTAGCAGTAATGTACAGTATATAATTCAATCTACAAATGCATATCCTCTGTTTATTCAACAAATTTATTTAGATTTCTTCACACAGCAAGTAACTTCTTCCTACTTCTATTTTACCCTCATTTATTCTATTAGGATTTCAAGGTCAAAGACTCCTCCATCAGAAGAAATCCCACCAGTCCTGGTTTCCTCCTTTTTTTTTCAAAATAAGCACAAAACCCAGTAAACTTAGGGGTGTTCCCCATACCTTCCTCTCAGTAGCCTATGTTCCATCCAAACCTTAGCTTCACTGGGGTATAGGATGATGTAGCAGATCAGCAGCCTTCCAAAGGAGCATCATCCCAGTTATTTATCTTGGTATACCTCTAATTTACTGAAGTCAAGCAACTGCCTCTGCTGTAGAAGAGTTCTCTTAGTCTATCTAGGACCCTGTTCACCCTTCTTTACCATCAGCATTTCAAGTTCTACATGTCCAAAAGAGAACTCATTACATTTCCCTCAATATCCACTTCTCTTCCCAACTTTCCTATTTTACTTAAGGGCACTATCATTCTTTGTCACCCAGGTTCACAAAATCAGAAGCCTCCCTAACTCCTAATGTTCTTTTACTTCTGTTATTCAGTAAGTTGTCAAATATTATCAATGCTATCTTTACAACATCCTGTACATCTTTTCCCTTCTCTCCACTCACTTGGCCATCACCCTAGAATAGGCCCTCATCAAGGGGAGGGCCTTGATTTCACCTGACCTACTCCAATTGATTCAACTGGTATCCCTTCCTCCATCCTTTTCCCTTTTTTTTTAAGCAATTGGGGTTAAGTAATTTGCTCAAGGTACATAATAGTGATGGAATATAAAGATCCCCCTGTATTGGCTTGGTTTTTCTTTGATTTCTTTGAAACCCAGAGCTTGTGAATCCCACTTGTGGTATGGACTTGTTGCGTGAAAAGAGAGGGCTGAACTGGGAGGAGCTGGTGAAGTAAATTTAGAGAGACACAAGAAAAGAGAGGCAGAAGAACTTTTTGGAAGCAGCACCTGTAGAGGCAGAGAGAGACTGAGAGGATTGCTGAGGGCCACTTTGAATTGCCCAGGACTTTTGAGAGCTGGTACCCAGAGCTGCCAAGGCCTGAGGAGACATGGCTGTTTTGCTGGTACTTTGTCTGTCTGTTTTGATGTTGTTTTGCCAGATTTGTTCACTGGTGAAAGACAGTCCTGTTGTTGCAGAAGTCCTGGAACCTTGCTGTTGGTTCAGAAGCCCTGAAGAAGGATTTTCTTGTTGTATGTTTACAGAAATCCTGGAAGAGGGTTTTGCTAATGTTTTGAGGGGTCTTAGGACTGTTTTGCAGACAGAGAATGAATTAATGAAGACACTGGCAATGTATCTTGTGGCCTTGCTAAGCTTTGTCTCCCCAGGAACAAAGATTGCTGAGAACTTGCCTGGTGTCAAGATGAAGAAAAGACCTCCATTTGGGAATGCTGTGCTTAAGCTTGTTGTAACTCTGGGGTAGATTCAATTGTGATCCAAGGGTGGGGAACTTTTGACCTTTTTGTGTTCTGTGATTGAACAAATGAATGTACTTTACTTATGATTAGAAACTAATCTCCATTTGAGAAGAGGGACTTTGTGATGGACTAAATGAATGTACAGCCTAGGAGTGGAGTAGTATTTGGAAGAGGAACTTTGTGACTGATTAAACGAATGTAATGTCCAAGGGTGGGGTAGTACTTGGAGATTATTTAATCACACGTGGTAAATGCTGTATTTTGAATTATGCTATATTTTGATTCTGTCTGTTCTTAATTTGTCACTGAATAAAATGGAGAGCACCTATGGTGGTATTTTGAACCTTGGGAAGTTGCCTTTGCTTGGCATTACAAGGTATCTGAGCCCAGATTTGATCTCCAGGTCATCCTGACTAGTGCTCTTACTTGCTGAGCCACCTGGCTGCCCCTAAGCAATTGGGGTTAAGTAACTTGCTCCAGGCTACACAGCCAGGTGTTTCTGGGTGGGTGCCAAGTATCTGAGCCCGGACTCAATTCCCAGGCCATCCCAACACTGGAGCCAACGCTCCCACTCTCTGTGCTACCCAGCCACCCCTATCCTTTTCCCTTTTAATCCAATATCCTCAAAGCTGCCAAAGTAATAATTCTAAAAACACATATCTGACCATGGAACTACCTGAATCTTTAAACTCCAAGAGCTTCTGGTGATGATTTTGGTTCAAATTCAAACTTCTTTTCATGTAAAGTCCTCAACCTGGCTTCAACCTATGTTCCAGCTTGAATATACATTACTATCTTTCCTACATTCTGCTTTCCAGCCAAACTAGTCTTCTTGCTGATTGTCCCACATGACATTCTATTTCCTTTCTCCATACCTTTGTACATGCTGTCTCCCTTGCTTAAAATGTACATTCTATGTAACTCAACCTCTTATAACTTTTAGCTTCCTTCAAAGTTCAGCTAAAATACAATCTCCTACATGAAACATTTCCCGATCCTTCCTCCAGCAGACATCGCCCTCCATATCCCCCAATTTTGACATTACCTCCTCTATTTCCCCATATTTACTATACTTTCCCATATTTACTTTATATGTTTAGTATATGATATGTACACACACTACAAACATACACACATGCACACATACATACACACAAAGAATTCTCCATTAGGAGATAGTAACTTCTTTGAGGACAGAAGCTGTTTCATTTTTATCTTTGTTCCTAGAAAGTAGCAAGTGCTCATTGACTGATTGATTCAATTTTCAAGATTATGCAGACCGCTTTCTAGGTTGCTGCATAATAATAAGACTAACAATAATAATAGTAGTAGTTATTTCTAGAGCATTTAAATGTATAAGCCTCACAACATCCCTATAAAGTAGCTGCTTTTTATGACCCCATTTTACTGACAATGTAAATTATACAGATAATGTTATTACTCAGGCTCAGTGAGTTAAAGTGATATGCATAGTCTACACAGCCCAGATATTCCTGACTCCAACAAATATGTGTTGGTTCTTGCCTCCAAATTGGGGGAAGTCATCATTTGTAGATATTGGAATACACTGATATATTTCTTCATGATAGTCATTTGAAGGCAGAGAAAATAGGGAGCTGACATGATCATTTTCCTTTTCTACTTGAATTTTACTTATTAGATAAAACACCAGATCTGGAATCAGGAAGGCCTTACTTCAAATCTAGCTCCATACACTTACTGGCTGTGTGACCCTAGGTAAGTTACATAACCTCTGCCTCAGTTTCCTCTAAAATGTGTGTGTATGGGACGGGGGGGGAGAGGTACATAACACCTTCCTCACAGGGTTGTTGTGAAGATCAAATGAGAAAATTGTAAAGTGCTTAGTGACACATAGTATTTGATATGCAAATGTTAGCCATTATGATGATGATGGTTATAACAGGAAAACCTCTAATCATTATTGACTCTATGTGACCTTGGACTAGTCAAATGACCTCAATGAACTTCATTTTTCTCATTTATAAGAATATTGAACGTTCTGTTTTCTAAGATGACTTCCAACCTAAGAATTTTATAATTCTGAAACACAAACAGAGAAACTAATCAGAACTGTTTATGCCAATGAAGGGGGGGAGGTTTAGGATTGAATTTTGTTTCTGACCAGTCTTGCTTCTGATGGAGGAGGTAATGATTTTAGTCTTAAGAGAAATTCTTTCTAAGAGAAATATGTACAAATGTTGGGAAAGTGCTATTTACTCTGGGCACAAGAGAGGTAACTTATAAAAATGGCTAAATTTTATATGAGATTTCATATTCTTCAGTTAAAAATGGTCTCCATGCTATATTTGACGGGTACAAAGGCTATGGAGAAATTCATTGAATTCAAATGGTTTGAGTCCCTACTAGAAGAAAGCATGTTAACATGCAGACAGCATAAATGAAGTACAGGTATTTAACCAAACTGTTGAACCTGGTTTGGTTTGTCCCTTTAAAAGAGGGTAGAGAGGGGTGGCTATGTGGCTCAGTGAGTAGAGCACTGGTCCTTGAGTCAGGAGGACCTGGGTTGGATCCGGCCTCAGATACCTGACACACACAAAAACTAGCTGTGTGACCTTGGGCAAGTCACTTAACCCTAATTGCCCTACCCTCCAAAAAAAAGCAAAAAAATAAAGGGCAGAGAAGATTTGGGCATCACAAAAATGGTACCTAGATTGCCTCAGAAATCATATGGAAAAGTAAAAAATAAAATCTCTACTTTATTTCACCAAGACCACTAATTCCAAGCTTTACATTTCAATACTTTTGTGAATCCTTGGTCGGAACCCAGACATCTAAAGCCTGTACCTAAATTTGTTCTTCCCTCCCTCTTCCTGTTGAAAAATATGCTTTGATTATGAAGTTATCATTCAGAGTTAAGCATTCAGAAACCCAGACTCTTAGACAGGCACCTTAGAAATTACTTAGCCCCAACCCATTCATGTTAAAGATGAGGTAACTGAGACCTGGATGGGGGACATGACTTGTTCAAGGACACACAGCTTATTAGTTCAAGAGCAGGCACTAGCATCTAGCCTTCTTTATCCATGGACCTTCAATCACATTGCATTTACTTCTAACAAGCCAAAAAGGAACTAGGCAGATCTCTGCACAAGAGAAAACTGAAGGCTCACTTGTGGAATCAGTATGCATTTGCCCCCATGGAATTTGTTATCTTCAATTTTGTGCACGTTATGGGATTTATGGTCCTGTTTTCTGACTTTGCACTTGATTTGCAATTCTGGGCTGTGGCAATAAGCTTCCCCAGAGTACTGAGCAGCGGTCAGTGAATTTAAGCTCAGTCTCAAAACTGTGATATTTAAGCTAAATTGTTACATCTCCACCTAGTGGAGAAATGCACTTAGAAGGAAAAAGCAAAATGAAATTGGAGGCTACAGAAGAGAAAGGGTGAGTGAGGGGTGGGGTGCTCTAAGGAGGGAGGCCAGGAAGGAAGGAAGTGGATCACTCAGATAAGAGAATGTTGCAAAAGAATGCATTGTAAACTAAAGGCTATGTTGTGGAGAAGTGAATGTATAATTTTAGACAGAAAAAAAATCCAACATCCATCAGCTTCCCTATAAGCTCAAGGACCCCTAGAGATTTTTAGGATGCTGTTAGATATGGAAAGAGGAAAAATCAGAGGAGGGAATTAATGGAAAATGTGAGTGAAAGCATTCGTGGAATTTTTCTAACAGAGAACATTGTTCATTAAAATTCAGCCCTCAGATATCTGAAAGGTGGCTGGTGACCTGCTTTGGCATTAAAAGCAATGTAAAATCTGAATGAACTACCAAGTTCTGGTCCACAGCCAGGTAAGCAGCTTGATAAACACCACCAGCAACTTAACATGAGAACTCTACTAAATGATTAATAGGACCCGTCTCTAATTTATAGGCACCATCCTCCATTCCTCTGTTTGTAGCCTGGCATGACCGGAAGCTCCAACAGGGTTGATCTAATATGCTATTATCTCTGGGGAACAGAAGTAGCAGCATTTTATGAGAAATGCAATCTCCAGGGCATAACTGATTTGGGAGACATGACTAGCTCTCTTGAGATGGTAGCAAAATCATGCCCCATCTTTTTTCGATTGTCAATCCTGGTTAGTTAAGTGGTATCTACTATATAAGCATCATCCTTGTGCAAAAATCTCCTTGACTTACTCTCCCTTACTTTCACCTATTTGTCTTTGAGAAGCCCTGGCTGGCAGTATTGACTATATAGTGTATTCACAGAGCTCCTGTATCTACAAAATCATTAAGGAAAACAAAATGTAGACTCCTAGAATGGAAGGAATGATAAAGATTATATCATTCAAATCTCATTTTTCACATGAGGAAACTGAGACAAAGAGAAGGAATGCCAGATCCTAGATTTAGAAAAGCGATCTGTGGTGTCATCTAAGCCCATCCTAATCCTTATACAGTTAAGGAAGCTAAGACCCAGAAAGGTAGGGGTGGGGAACCTGTAGGTCCTCAAGTGGGGCCCTTTGAATCCAAACTTCACAGAACAAAGGTAAAAGCTTGGATTGAGAAGTTTGGATTCAGTCAAAGGGTGACACTTGAGGATCTAGAGGGTCACATGTGGCCTCAGGGTTGCAGGTTCCCCACCTCTGGCCATTAAGTGATTTGCCCAAGTTCACACAGCTTACAAGTAGTAAGTAGTAAGTTGCAGAGCCAGGATTTGAACCCATGTTGTCTAACTCCAAATCCAGCACTCTTTCATTTGTACCAGGCTGCTTTGATTTCATATCTTCTGGGGAAAAGGGTCAAAGCATTGAAAAGGCCAGAAGAAATATTTATGCATTGGGAATTAAATTAAGAAGTGACAATATATTCTTTGTGTCAGAACCATTGCTTTGAGTAGAAATTGAATACACCAGAGGAAGGATAGGACCAAATGTTCAGGAAACTTAATAGGATTACATGAAAGTTGAAGTTCTGGACAGTACAACAAGGCCAGGAGGTATTATCTGGAAATTCTAGGGATGATTATTTGAAAATATGGGGAAGTGATTCCCCCAAAGTCACAAAGCTAGTTTATCATAGATGAGGGTGGGAGAGTCATGCCTAGGCTTCCTAACTCACAGCTTAGTGTTCCTTCCATATGCCAACTGCCACACTATCCTTACCCTTGATATTACTGGGGCTTATAGTTGGGAAGGGAGTACATACATGCACCAACACGCATATAAATATCTATACATAAATATACACAAACACACACATACACACATAGAAAAAGTATAATCACTGCAATGATTGATATGGTTCTGGAAGATGACATAATGGTACATACATTTTAACTCTATTTATGGGAACCATGAAGATCCACTGAATTTTTCATTCACATAAAATTTTTCTGTAATGGGTATTCACTAAAATATTCGGAAAAAATATATTTAGGGCAAAAGAGATTGGTCAAGACTCAAAAGTTCTCTATGAACATACAATATTCAATTAAAAAAATTATTAATCACACATTTTTTTGCCATACACTGGTGGTAAGTAAATTTTAAATGAGATGTGGTCCCTGTTTTCATGAACTTTAAAGTCTTACAGGAGCATATATAGACCTTATATTGTTACTTATATAGTATCTTCCCTATAAGCATAATTTCTGTGTAAACGTTCAGTAGGTCACTTTCCTATTTTTTTTTTCTCTCTCTCTCTTTTTTTTTGGAAAGGGGATACACACCCAAGTAACTATAATGCAAAATAATATAATGGACCATAAGATCAAGTGAGATAATATGTGTAAAGGCACATTGAAAACCTTAAAGAGATTTATAAATGTAGCTGTGGTTGCTGTTTTCTTGCTTTAAGAGGTAAAAGCTTTGTGGAGTCTGCTTAGGGTGCATCACTACCAAATGTGAGATCAAAGGAAGCTTCCTGTTCGAGGTGGCATTTAAACTGGGTATAAAGATTAACTAGGATAGAAATCTAACAGGTGGAGATGAGGATGTTCCAGGCATAGGGTATAGCTTGAACAATTTCAGAAAATAGGAAAAATATAGAGCATATATGTGGGATGATATATAGTAAAATTTGGCTAAAACATAGTCCCTGGAGGAGAGTAATATGGAATGATGCCGATTCAGTAGGATGGTATCAGATTGAAAGTAGCCTGAATTCTAAAGAAAACTTTTTCTTCATATGCAAAAATAATACTAATGTGCCAAAATCTTTATAAGTTTCATGAGTTTGCCTAAAAAGTTATGCAACAGCCTTAAGATCTCTGATCTACTCAGTGACATAACATGATTCTGGATGGGCTGATTATGAAGCATGTTAACAAGCTCCTCACAGAGGGTGAAAAATAAGACATATATGTGTTTGTATGGATAGATATGTAAATATACATATATTTTTTAACATGGCCAATATAGAAATTTATTTTGCTTAACTGTATATATTTGAGGTATTTTGTTTTTCTTTTTTTTTCTCCTCCAATATTGAGTGAAGGATAGAAGAGAAAGATAATAGATATTTGTCATTAAAAAAAACAAATTTAAAAAGAAAAGTCATTCAGTTTTACTGAGCATCAGATAATGTAAAGCACTATTACATGTTGTAGAAATATATGAAGAAAATAGGCAATGCAAAGAGGTACTTTTGTATAGTGTTGTGGGGTTTTTGTTTGATTGTTTGTTTCTTAAAGTACAGACCTTAAAGTCAAAAGACATGGTTTCAAATGTCATTCTATAATGGTTTGAACTTGGAAAAATCACTTCAACTCTCTGAGCCACAGTTTACCAATCTCTAAAATGGGTCTGATAGTATTTGCACTACCTACTTCTTTAAAGTTTCAGCTCTGAAAACCCTATTCTTAAGTCTTGATTAAGAAGTATCAATCTGAAGAATATATCTAGGGTGTAACACTTTTCAATAAATAGTCTGATTCTAATTTTTTTGCCTTCATAGAAAAAAAAAGATATGCAAGTAACTATTTTAAAATCCATGGAATTTTTTGGAAAATTTAGAAGGAATAATAGCTTACATTTATTATAGGACTTCAAAGTTTATAAAACATTAGCCTCACAGATAGTATAGTGGAAATTGGTACAGTGGATCTGATCTGATCAGATCAGATCCCTAATCTAACATTTATTTGACCTTGGGAAAGTCATTTAACTTCCCTAGCTTTTGGTAAAATGGGTGGGAGGGGGGGTTTCTATGAGATGGATTCTGAGGTCCTTTCCAGCTCTAAATCTTTGATCCTAAGTAAAGTGCCTGGGAGTAATGACTTATATAGATAGCTACATTGTGTGTTTGTCCTTTGTTTTAGAAGAGGACCAGGGCATCAGGGAGATGATGATATGACTTGCAGCTGACTTTGATTGGAGTGAGGGAGGGCTGTTTAAGGTCACCAGCCTCACTCTCTCCTGCAGAGCCACCTGGGTCCAGTGACCAGATATCCATCAAGAAGACTGGAGATGACCCAGGATGCAATGGCAGGCCCTGGTCCTTTTAGGCTAAGGCCTTTTCACAAACTTATTTAGAATGAGGTTTTAAGAAGTGAGTCAAGTGATGGCCCCTTTAAATAGAAAAAACAAAAAGAAAAAATTCAATCTGGGAGGGGAAGACCCTTAGGCATGCTGTTTCAAAGAGAAACAGTTACCAAAGATATTTACTCTAAGCCAGGAGGGCCCAAAATTAAGGGAAGCTTAGGCAGGGATGTATTTGCAAAAGTGTCAGTTACTAGGATTAAAACCCAGGCCCCTGATTCCTTTTGTATTGTTCTTTCTACCATTCATGTGGTCTCCTTAAAAGTTATCTTAAGAGGGATGGCCAGGTGGCATCCCTAACCCTACCACTGGCTGGCTCCAGTGTCGGGAATGACCTGGATCAAATCCGGGCTCAGATACTCAGCATCACACCCAGAAATAACTGGCCGCGTAACCTTGAGCAAGTTACTTAACCCCGATTGTGTTTTTTTAAAAAAAAGTTATCTTAAGAAATTACATAATGGTTGTTTTTTTTTTTCCTGCAGACAAAAATCCTGATTTCTGAGGGATATTTCCAAGAAACTGACACATATTAAAAGTTTTAAAAAGTATTTTTTTAATGACTACCTGAATTCCTGCATGGAACACAAGAACTGAGGGCCAATTTGGACGGAAGGAAGATGAAGGGGGGTGTGTCACATCATGACACAATCCTCTGCTGATGGTCTGGTAGCTTTTACCACTCTATTTGGTAAAGAGTGGAATTTGGTGGAACAGAATCTCTCTTTTATCACTGCCAGTTTAGTTGGAAGAGAATTAAAAGGAGCTCCTTTTATATAGGAGCTTCCACGTATTGACTTTTGTGGCTTTATCACATCCTTTAATCTCCCAATCAGAAAGAATTTATTAAACATATATTCTGTAACAGGCACCATTCTAGATGCTGAAGATAGAAAGGAAAAAAAAAAAGAGAGAGAGAAACAAAAAGTCCCTGTCTTCAAGGTGCTTCCATTCCAACATGTGGAAATTTTTTCATTTTTTGCATTTTTATGCCCCATACCTACACAGTGGTGTCAATTTGGCATTGTGTGGGGGATGTGTGAGGAGGAGGAGGAATTATGGCAGAATATGAAAGCTGTCTTCAAGTATTTGAATTGTTTGTCAAATTGATGACGGATAAGACTTATTCTGTTTGGACCCAGATGGCAAAACTAGACACTGTGGGAGGATATTGCAGAGAGGCAGATAGAGGTTTGATTCATAGCAGGGAAACAAATTAAGAATCTATTGCTAGGTCCTAGCTGACAGATGGGACTCCCATGTTTGACCACCGATTGACCTGACTATGTACTAGGAAGTTCCTATGGATGCAATATTGTGTTAGTCAGCTTAATTTAGGCAAGGAATATAAAGGTCTCAGTTTGGCAAATCTAATCCACATGTGCAAGGTTAGCAAACTACTCATCACAATGACCTTGTGGTTGATAAAGGAGGGTCAGAGATTGATTGACTGCTATTAGTCCTCTGGTCCCTATGAAACTGCCAATCAGCAACTGGCTATAAGAGCAGAGAAATCAGACACTTGGGATCTCAGAGTACAGATCTGATAGCCATGGTTTGTGGGTCCATGGGACTGGGGAGCCACATGCTTACATGCCTGTGAGTAATAAACTGCCTCACTTGTGATCCTTTGAAGACTTATGTTCCTTCTCGGAACTTCACCCATGACTTCCTCACAAAGGCAAAAATGATGAGGGCCTGAACTTGAGGGAGAGGCATGAGAGGAGACAGAAGGGAATGGATATTGGAAATGTAGACATAGAATTGGCAAGATAATCTTGTGTTGCCTTAAATTTGAAAAGAGCTCATTTCTCTATGGTACTTTTAGGTTTACAAAGCACTCGCTACTACCATTGGGTAAGGAAGGTAAAGCAAGTATCTCCATTTTATAGATGAGGAAACTGGGACCCAGAGAGTTAAGAGAACTACACCTGTTGAGATTTGAAAGGATTCTCAAACATCTAGCTTAATCTATTACTTCCAAAAGGAGTCCTATCTACGACATTCATGATGAATGGTTTGACAGACTTGGGCATTGAGAGTTTCTCAGCATTCTCTTACTATCCATATTCTCACAAGTAATAGGGTTCAACTCCCTGTTAAAGTTTTTAGAGCTATTTTTCCTAAAATGGAGGTCATTGTCATTGGCAGGAAAAAAAAATTGAGTTAAAAAATTGAGTTAAAGCTTTCTTTTTTATCATTATTTTGTCAATCCTTATCTCAGGCAGGTTAGTGGCACAATGGATAGATCACTGAAACTGAAAGCAGACCTGAATCCAAAGCCAGGCTTAGACACTCACTAACTGTATGATCCTAATCAAGTCACAAACTCAATTTTCCTGTTTCCTCAGTTGCAAATTGGTGATACCAGAAGCACCTACTTGCTAGGATTGTCAGGAAGGTTCAATGAGACAATTTGCAGAGTGCCTGGCACTGCACCTGGGATATAAGTAGTTAATAAATGCTTATTTCCTTTTCTTTTCTTTTCTATTACCTTCCCTCAACATAGCTTTTCAAAAATACCTTTTGGTTGCTCTTCGCACCATTCATCATGAATATCAAGCCTTTGAAGTCTAAAGAAATGTTTATGGACCATGACATTCTTTTGGATGTATCATTTGCCATTTGCGCTTCCTTCTTGTATATACATATATATGCCCACATACATACACACATGTATATATGTATGTATTTTGAAAAATGAGTTGGTTAATAAGTTCACCCTGCATCCACAATGTTTTCTTTAAACATGTATTCCTTTCCTTTCTCATGATGATTGCTTCTCTTCATATATTCTTGAGAGCTTTCCATCAGTTCTATATTTTAGGCTACGTTCCAGAAATCAAGATCTTATTCTTAGCTACTTTTCCCAAGATATGACATTCTCTTTTAAAGCTTCTACCTACAATTTGCAATAGTGAAGGAAATACCACCTGTGCTTCTTCGATCTTCATTTTCCTGCCCAAGATCACATAATTCTTTATAATGCATTCACAGATTCATCTGCTCTTGCGTAGATAATCAGAAGTTCAGATATGACAAGTCTCTAAAGGTTTTCTATCACAAACCAGATACACAACATAGGAAGACAGCATACTCTTTGACTGTCAAGTTGGCAGTCACGGCACACTTATAAGACAGGGGTTCTTAAACTTTTCTGTGACATAGACCTCTTTAGTAGTCTGGTGAAGCCTGAAGACTATTCAGAATAATGCATAACATGTACCAAATAAATACATATAATTACAAAGGAAATGAATGATATTAAAATATAGTTATCAAATTTTTTTTTCTAAAAGCTCACAGACCCCAAGTTAAGAAATGATGCTATAAACATTGTGGGATGATTAACAATGATAAACTTAGTTCTTCTCAGCAATACAAGATCCAAGACAATTCCAAAAGACTCATGATGGAAAATGCTAACCACAACCAGAGAAAGAACTATGGAGTCTGAATGCAGATCAAAGCATACTATTTTCACTTTTTCTTTTTTCTTGTGGTTTTCCCTTTTTATACTGATTCTTCTTTCACAACATGACTAGTGAAAACTAGCAAAAATTAGTGTAAACTAAACTAGTGTAAATATGTTTAACATGATTATACATGTATAAACTATATCAAATTGCTGGCTTTTTCGGGTATGGGAGAGAGGGGCAGAAAAATTTGGAGTTCAAAATTTAAAAAAAGTGAATGTTGAAAACTATCTTCACATGTAGTTGGAAAAAATACTAGTACTATATAAAGAAGAAAATGCTTCTATAAGGAAATGGCTAAATACCACTACTCATATTTTCTTTTTCTGACCCTTGCTGGATGACCTCTCATTTGATACTACCTACGAATTCATATCAAGAGTCCCCTAAACAGAAGAAGCTGTGTCCTTCCGAGATGGTCTCTCCACTCTTTACAGGATGAGATTCATGCCTCATACCCACTACCTAAAACAACTATCTCATACTCATATTCACTGGTTCTTCTTCCTTGCCTCCTCTTTCTCACATTCCCTTACCTACAGTTTCTTGACAAATTAGGATCACTCTCTGTCTCATCAGCTGCTTTTGCTGCTTTGTTTTGACTTGGAAATACTTCTTCCTCTCTTTCAAAGAAGCCTTCATTTCCCTTGATAACTAGGACTGTGGAGAAGCACTCCTTCAGAGCTTTCACTTTCATCTACTTCTGGAAGAACAACCTTCACTACATGCACAAATTGTGTTTACTTGTCACTAGCATGAAAAAAAGGTTAAATGATTAGTTGATGATCATTGTCTATTTAGTAAGTGTTGAAGGTAGGATTTGAACTCTTTTCTCTTGAACTCTTTCTAAGTCTAACAATCTGATACATAGTATCATGAGTGTGGTAAAGTATTAGTTGAGATCACTATTTACAAAGGTTTCTATGAGTTCGCTTTGTACCTTGTCTACCAGGTAAAAAGAAAACTCCAGGGGAGATATTCTAATTATCAAATTGGTCCATCCATCCATCTGTCCAACCATCCATTCAAGATTTCACAACTGTCATTTGGACATTAATTTCCAAATATGACAAATATGTTTTGTGCCACCATCTTTGTATTTTTAAGTGTTTAAAATATATTTTGCTAATTATCCTCTCAACATAACTATATATGTACACACTATAGTATGTGTATACTACTTTGTTTCCCCGATAAGACCTATCCCAAAAATAAGCCCTCCCCTTACTGTGTAAGATTCCTCTAAAATAAGCCCTCCCCCAAAAATAAGCCCTATTGAGATTGCTACTGTAGTGAAGGTGATCCCCTGCGCTACAAGCTACATTACGGTACCATCTGTATGCACCGAACCCCCGCCGTGAAACGCACGCTGCGCCCCGAGCTGCATCCAATCAGAGCTGTAGCAGTGAGCGCGTCATCCTGTTCTTCCCCAGTGATTTGCTTATTGAATAAAGGTACATTTTTTTGTTCACATTTACCTGTTTATTAAAATTGCTGTCAATGTTCATTAAAATAAGCCCTCCCCTGAAAATAAGCCCTCTGGTGTTTTTCTGTCCAAAAAAAAATAATAAGACAGTGTCTTATTATCAGGGAAACATGGTAGTACAGTATGTATATACTACTAGAGTATGTATCATAGCTAGATTAAGCACACTGACTTCGGAGTCCACACCTTCTACATCTTTTTCCCTTCCCCACAGTGCCTAGCAGAACTCATTGCATGGTTCTTCTATGGTGTTTTTTTTTTTAATTTACTGTTTAATTGATTGATTGATAGATTAATCCCCATGGCCTTCTTCACTCACTTTTTGTTCTTATCAATTCCTTCAATTTTAATTGCTCCAAAAGTTTAAAGAACAGATCCAAAAATTAAGTCACAAAAAAAAAATGTGTGGTCTGTTTTTCCACAGCATAGATGAAGTACCAAAATGGAAAACTTTAAAATATAGCGGTGATAATGACTATTTGCAGCAACAGACTAAGAGATTCTGAGTTAGAAAGGACCTCAGAGGTTATCTTGCCCTACCCAAAGAGGAATTCCATCTGCAGTGTCCCTGACAAGTAGTCATTTAGTTTCTCTGAAAGAAGACCCCAGGGCTGGGAAACCCACTGCCTTCTAAGGCAGCCCATTACACTTTTAGACAGCTCTAATTGTTTTGAAGTTTTCCCCTACACTGGCCTAAATCTGTCTCTCTTCAATCTCTACCCATAGCTCCTAGATCTACCTTCTGGGACAAACAGAACAAGTCTAATCCTTTCTTTCTTTTTTTTCTTAACAGACTTTCAAGTAATAATAAGGATGATGATAGTGATTCTGATAGCTAGCATTTTAAGATTTGCAAAGCACTGTGCAAATATTAAAACATTATATCTACACAAACACACCCACATGCACGCACACATACACACACCACAGCTTTGAAAATCAGTGCTATTATCCTTATTTTACATATGGGGAAACTAAGGCAGACAGGGTTAAGTAACTTGCCCAGGATTTGAAGCTGGATTTGAACTTGGATTTTCCTGGCACCAGTTTCAGTGATGTTTTTATTTCACCACCTAGTTGCCAGTCTTCCAATTCAACTGTATCAATTCCTCAAAGCTCTCCTCTTTCAATTTCCTCCCCATCCCTAAATATTCCCATTTTCTTCAGCAAATCTTCATATTATTTGGTCTTCAAGATATTAAATTGATTAAATTGTATCTTCCCTTGCAGCAATTGCTAGCTATCTCCCAATGTGGAATGTAAAGTCCTTGATGTCAGACTGTGTTTCTCATTTGTCATTGTATCTGCACAGAATTTTTTACATAGTAGGTGCTTCATAAATGCTTGTAGAATTTAACTTAATTATTAAAGTTAGGAATCCATAAGTTGTACATACATTTTAATGTTGTACTGTTGAAAAAGAAAACTTTGGAGAGTCATGACCTAATGCATACAACTCCTATTTCCATCATTTTTATAATTCTCTGTTTCCAAAAATGTCTTTGTTATTTCCCTAATGGAAAGTGTTATTGAGTAGTTTGATTGAAATGCTAAGCTAAAAAGTGACCAAAATTCTTCCTCTTACCCTTAGTACAAAGTTGTTACTTTTTGTGTTTTGCAAGTTTACATTTCTACCTTCTCTTTTAAAAAATACTAGAGCTTCTCTCCTAATCCATCAAAGTTTTTAAGAAACTATTAATTGTCTAAGCCTTAGTACCCTAAAAAGACCTGGCATATTAACATGCATGATGTGAAAATTCAATAGCTCTTTGTTAATATTTGTGGATGATTTTTTTATTGTGTTCACTACTTGTCTTTCTGACATGGCTTAATGTACAGTAGAATAGACACATTGGTTCTATACATTCCTTACTTTGCATAACATAAAATACTGTCCCTACGTCACATTAACAGTATGTCTAGGAATGATACCAGAAAGATGAATCAACCTTCCAATATCCTAATACCATAGTGCAAGATTTCTTTACTGCCTTATGATTCTTATGAGGTTTTGTTTGTTTGGCTATTTGGGGAAATTATAGTCCAAGTACAGTTTCCAGGGTTGATAAGGACATGATCAGAGTCAGCCCAGTTGCCTTACACCCCTCCCTCCTCCACCCCTATACACATTCTTAATGCTTAAACTGTGCCCTTGCGACTTTTCTGTTAGTTAAGAGATGTACAACACAGGGGCAAAAATCAATCTTAATTAAGGCGAACTCTGGAATTATGATCGAAGGAAGCTACATTAGCCCAGTGCTTCCAGACCCCCATACACTGTTGTTATTGATGTTTGGACAGATGGGGAAAATAAAATAAGAGTCAATATTTCGACCTACCTTGTTCTCTAAGGATCTGAATTTTTAACATATCTCTAATGAGAGCTGGTGGTGTTTAATAAATACACTGTTCAACCTGGGAATGGCTTTGTGTGCAAAAAAACATCAACACTCTTCCACTTCTGAGGGATAGAAGAAGGTAGTGAAGCTTCTGGGATTGGCCCAAGGTAGAATTTTTAAGTCTGTCCCCAGGGACCTCATACTTCACTTGTATTATACCTTCCTATAAACCTGATTCTTTGCAGTATGGTCCCCCTTCCAGACTCATGCAGTATGTTTATATTGCCCTCTGAGTTATGGAGAGTAGAAATATGATAATATCCCCACCATTAAGTCTTCTTATACCTTAAATCATCCTTTCCCTATATACTCTGTGATCTAGTGACACCTGCTTCCTTGTTTCTCATGCAAGAAACTCCTCCCAAGTCCAGCAATTGGCTGTTCTCCATGCCTGGCATGCTCCCCCTCTTCATCTCTGCAGCCTGGATTCTCTGATTTCCTTCAGGTCCCAGGAAAAATCTCACCTTCTACAGGAAGTGTTTTCCAATCTCCCTTAATTCTGGTGCCTTTTCTCTGTTGATTATCTCAAATTTATGATAGATAGATAGATAGATAGATAGATAGATAGATAGATAGATAGATAGATAGATAGATAGATAGATAGTTGGACATATTTGCTTTCATGCTCTCGCCCCTATTAGACTGAAATTCTTGAGAACAGGAACTGATTTTTGCCTTTCTGGATTACAGAATTGAGGAGCACTCCTACCTGTTTCATAGATAATGCTTAACAAATGTTTATTAACTGACTGGCTGAATGATGAAGTTTTTAGTGACTTAATAGAGCTCTAGTTGAGTCTAGATAACTCACTGCCTGCTAATTTGTATATGAAATTTCTGAATGGGCAAGAGATGGAATTAGATGACCTCTAGCATTTTACCATGACGCATACTAAGGGTAGTTGGACTCTAAGGGAGAATTTTTTGGATGGCAATAGAATCTTTTTTTTTTAAAGCAATCAGGGTTAAGTAACTGTCTCAAGGTTACACGGCCAGTTATTTCTGGGTGTGGTGCTGAGCATCTAAACCCAGATTTGATCCCAGGTCATTCCGACTCTGAGGCTGGTGCTCTTACTCACTGTGCTACCTGGCCGCCCAAGGCAATAGAATCTTAATTACAAAATAATAAATCTTCTAGGACAAGATTTGTTGGAAAATTCTGGGCAGGGGCTCTTTATAGTCTTTTTCAAATCATACTACCTACTAACCAGCTACTCTGCCTATGTACGTTTTATCCTACAAGCATCTTTAAAGCAATGTTAAAATTATCTGAACACCTGTAAATTTAAATTCAGGCTGTGTCTAGTACACTTAGTATGTCAAGAATATTTACTTTACTTTTATCACTCTCATATTGCCAATTTATATTTAATTCCGAGAATACCTCAATAGGCCTCTGGAAGATGATAGGATCATTGAGTTAGAGCTGGAAGAGATCTCAGACACTTTCTAATCCAGACTTCTCATTTTACAGGGGAGGAAACTAAGGATCAGAAAGGTAATATGAACTACCCATGGTCACACAATCATTAAATATCAATGGAAGGATTTGAATCACGTCTTCTGACTCCAAATTGGCTAGAGAAAGCCAGTATTGATAAAGCTAAGAGAACAGAGTTCTGATCTGTGGCTCTTTGTGGCCAAGAAGATTTTGAAATTGTCTAATGCAGGGATGTGTGATAGATAAGCATATTCTACTGTGGAGAAAGAGCTGAGGAAGATTTTGATTGAAGTGAGGAACATTTACATTCATGAGGATCAGACAAGGGGGAGGATATTTTTATTGGTAGATGGCAAGCTCTCATCTCAGTTCAACTACTATACAAGGAAATCAGAGAGCTTAAAGCAAATAAAATTAACGGGCTGCTTCTCCAAGAGGCAACACTGGCATCTCAGACTAAGACTGAGATCACTGCACATTCAAGTTCTGGCAAATAAACTTAAGGAAAAAAAAGTTATTGCAGCAATTATAGAGACAGAGAGGAACTCAAAGCTTACGATGTGCCGACTCACCTCTACCTCCTAGGAAAATGAGAGAAGGGACAAGAAATCTGTAAGAACTGACATAGGTCCAAGAAAGTTAGCTGGATTTTACTTTGTTTTATAAGATGTCTGGAGGTTTATCACAGACAAAAATCATGTGTTAAAGGGATTTTTTTAAATCATCCTATGTTGTTCTGTGTGAGTGATTGAGTGTGTCTGGATATGTGTAAGTTAAGATCTCATGAAGCACCAACTACCAGTTAGAGATCACATTTCAGTTTTTGACTCTAGTTCAGTGGGAGAAGGGAAGAAATAGGAAATGACTGATTTTGTAACTCAAAAATATAGATTCTATATTATAAAATGTTGGTAGACTCATGTGTCTAGTCTGTCTAAATAACTTTCCAACTGATATATACATATATAGAAATCATATATATTTATAGAATAGAGTTTAACACTATTTAAATTAATAGTTTAAACTGTAAATTTGTTAGGGTACATAGTTATATGTTGGAATATGGTTTAGTTACTCGACACTTTCAAGGAAAAGATAAACTGAGACTGCTGGTCTTAGCCTACTGTCTTACTGATTTACAACTCTTTATAGTGTTTTTTTTTTACTCCTAAATGTGTTGTGATAGAGAAAGATCTAAATTTATACATCAGGATGAGCTTGTTTAACCAAGGGGAGTCTAAATCCTGCTTTTTAAATTTATTCTACTTGTCTGCATTTCTGCTTCTATTAATTTAAATGATTTCACAGGCATTATTTTATTAAATGCGGATTTGGTAGATTACAAATTATAATGGGATGAAAATTGGGTTTTGATCTGATTTTCAGATGAACTAATGAAAGAGCAAAGGCAATAAAACAGCAATCTAATAGCAGTCATTTAAGTTGGGCTGGGAATCCCAGAGATGCTGCTGACCAAAGATGACATCAGTGTGCCAGGTAGAACAGCTCTCTCTCTCTCTCTCTCTCTCTCTCTCTCTCTCATCCAAATAGAAATTTCTCCCTACTTGAAGAAGACCCCCACCACCTCACAACCAACTGACTATAATATATCAACACCCTTCTTTCTTCTCAAGGCTAGAAGTATGTTCCCACATACAATAATGCTTATTCATTCCATGTATTGGGTCCACCTATCATGATAGTTGCTGGCATGGTAAATTACTATTTCTGAGAGAACCCAATTCCCAACTAAGACGTAGTGAGATAGGATCCAAAGCTGGGGCATATATTGGGTTTATATCATTCTCTACCACCTGGAAATAATAATAAAACAAAACAAAACAAAATCCTCATGGAGAGCAGAACTGGTTGCTGACACAGATCTTAAATTGCTTTCTGGTCTCTACCTCCTACGTAGCCTGGAGTACCTGCTCCACTACCTACCAGGTGAACAATCAACTTCATTATTTTTTTGGGAGGGCAATTGGGGTTAAGTGACTTGCCCAAGGTCACATGGCTAGTTTTTGTGTTAAGTGTCTGAGGCCAGATTTGAACTCAGGTCTTCCTGATTCCAGGACTGGTCCTCTATTTGTTGCACCACCTAGCCACCCCAATCAACTTCATTATGACTTCAGTTTGGTAATGATCAAATGGCACGAGGAAAAGAAGAAGGAAAAAGGTGAGGAAGCATTTGGAGGAGTGGAAACAATGATTCAAACATTGTTGTCTATTTTTCCCAATTAAAATTAGGGTCAGAATCTCTAACATCCCTTTTTAAATGTCCATATATTCTGAGAGTGACAAAGCAGGACATTGATATTATTTTAATGAAATCCCTCCAACTTGCTCCATCCCCAGACCCAAATCTCTGCTGGTCTTCTGTGGGAGATCAGTTGTCTTGTGCAGTCTCTTCCAGCTGCTCCTGGGAGAATACAACCAAACCCATCCCCAAAACAATGGGCAAGTTTTAATTAGTTGAGCAGTTTTGACAGGGCCTATTTTTCTCCCTGGGAGAAATCTGGTCAGAATGAGTCAATTAGTGCTTTTATAAAGTACTATGTGTATACTATGTGTATCCTATGTGCCAGGTACTCTGCTAAGTGCTGATGGCCATGAAACCATCATGTGGTTAGGTAGTCTAACTCTTTTGCTACCTGACAGCATTGAACCCACCACAGCTTGACCCCAAGTAGATTCTCACGAATCAGCATCCTTAATTGAAGGTGTGATCTTCCCAAAGTTGTATATTAAATTGGGAATTCTACCTGCTTCTGTTATATACAGATGAAAATACAGAATTACTGATGAATGGGGTTAGGGCAAAAATTTTTGGGAGTACCATTTGAATACCATCTTTGGGTCATTTTAGAAAACCCTAAGAGTCTCTTCTTCTATGCACCCACCCAAGTTTCAAGGGCTTGGCTATTTAACAAAGGTAGACCTAGATCTTATAAAATTCTTTTGATACTTTTGTAACATTTGGGATCAATGATTTCAACCAGAGATGTGATACCATAAGATATTATACCTGACCTGCTTATAGTCCGTTGACAGTGATCAGCTAGGAGCCTGGCTCTCCATTTTTGGCTTCTCTGTTGCTATATCTACTGTGTTTCCCCAATAATAAGACACTGTCTTATTAAATTTTTTGGACAGAAAAACACCAGAGGGCTTATTTTCAGGGGAGGGCTTATTTTAATGAACATTGACAGCAATGTTAATAACCAGGTAAATGTGAACAAAAAAATGTACCTTTATTCAATAAGCAAATCACTGGGGAAGAACAGGATGACGCGCTCACTGCTGCAGCTCTGATTGGATGCAGCTTGGAGCCCGGCGTGCATTTCACGGGGGAGGGGGGGACACGGTGCATACAGAGGGTACTGTAATGTAGCGTGTAGCGCAGGGGATCACCTTCACTACAGTAGCAATCTCAATAGGGCTTATTTTCGGGGGAGGGCTTATTTTAGAGGAATCTTACACAGTAAGGGGAGGGCTTATTTTCGGGATAGGTCTTATTATCAGGGAAACACGGTATATCTATATCATCTATGTCTACATTTCATATCTATATGTATACATACATGGAAGTGTGTGTGTGTGTGTGTGTGTGTACAATCCATTCTTCTGGGGTGATATACATTCTCTAGTCTTTGTTTCTTGCTGACACATATCTAGGGGAAGTATGCACATGTGTATATTGCATTGTTTATTTTTTTTTTGTATATGAGTAATCTACTCTCTAATATGATCTCTGAGGACAAGCATAGCTTCCTCTTTGTCATTGTATATCCAGTATCTGACATAGGAGTCTCAGAAGTCAAGTGATAGGGAAATATCCAGAAGGTGAAGGAATTCAATCGTATGATATGCTGTAGAGAAGTGAGGTTGGTTGGGGTGGGAGTTGAGGAGAAGGGCACTGGATTTAGTGATTAGCAGGTGAGTGACCTTTGAAAGGGCAGTTTTGAATCAAATGAAAAATCTGAAAGATAGAGTTTCTGAGTAATTAATAACCAATTTATTAATTAGTCTAATTAAATAAAAAAAATTTAAGTTAGTGGTTCTATTGGAAACCAAAGGCTCTGCATGGAGATTGCTTACATGTGTAAATAACTTTGGAAAAGGGGTTCTCCCTTGATGAATGGAAATGAACTCTGACTGGTTAAAAATTAATGAGGGACATATTAATGACATATTAATAAGGAGGAGGGTAAAAGTCTTTGGTTTCTCCTGCTGTGAAAATGACTTGATCATGATGTTCAGGGGCTTCCAGCAATTTGGCCAAATGAATCCATCTCCACCTAGACCATTATGATCGGGTTTCCCTTTCATAAACTTGGTCACCCTAAATTTTAATGGAAGGTTCCAAGGACAGATGCTTTTTTCCTAAGGAAGGGCAAAAACTCACCTAAACAGGATTCTGTTTGTAAGTCTTCTAGTTGGGTGGGACCCCATCCAAGATCAAGAAGCCTGTTCCCAGAGAATTTGGGCAGTCTCATTTATCAGCAATGTCCTTCACGGACTGACTGAATAATCTACAGGGCTGATTTTTGAATAAACAAGTAGGAAGGGAAAACAAATCCTAATTTAATAATTGGCTATTAATGTGAGAAAAAATAATTTTACTTTTAATACTGTAGTGATTATGGATATCACATTTGAAATAATCAAGAATAAAGGTGATGGTGGCAGAGTAAATCTATTTTATGCATACTATTTTTTAAACAAAGTTAATTCTTTCCTCACCATCATCACAGTCAAGTTTTATATTTCTTTGTATGTCTTTTAGGAGATATGATAGTTTGTTTTGTAGTTTTTATCCATGACCCTTGGCTTATAAACTCCTTAAAAATAAGGACGATCTTATTACATCTTTGTATTACCAGTGCATTGAACATACTAGGCATTTAATAAATGTTTAACTGAATAATTACTATTGTTCATTTTTCCCCCATATGACATAGAATATGCTAAATATGCTAGCAGGAAAGAAAGCTTTTAGAGCAGGATATAACTTTGAAGTAAATTTTTATACTGAATCATTAAAGAATTGACAGGGATTTCTTAAGTGCTTTCTACATAATAATGCTAACATCTACTTGGTTCCTAGTAAGAATGTGCCAGGCAATGTAGTAGCACTTTACAAATATAATCTCATTTGGTTCTCAAACAACGCTGGCAGGAAGGTGCTATTATTATCTTCTTCTTACAGATGAGGAAACTGAGGCAAACAAAAGTTAAGGGACTTACCCAGGGTCACACATCTAGGAAGTGTCTGAGACTGAATGTGAACCCAGGTCTTTCTGATGTTCAGTTTGACTTAGAGCTTTATCTGCCTAGCTGCCCCATGCCAAGTCTAATTCTAAACTCTGGGTGTAACAACAAGAGATACCATGGTATAGTGGAAAGGACTGGATTTGGAGACAGAAATGCTGGGTTGAAATCCTGTCTTGACTATTTACTATCTGTGTGACCTTAGACAAAATCATTTAACTGCTCTGTTTTTTAATCTTTAAAATGAAAGGGGATTGGCCAGATAAACTCCAATATCCATTCCAGTTCTATTGCTAGGATCCCAGAATAACGAGCAGTCTCTATCCTTAAAGAATATATATTCCATTATACTAGACAATATATAAATATGAGCATATAGACAAGTAAATTCAAAAGGGTGAGGACATTAGCAAGGAAGAATATAGATCCTGATTTTTTCTTACAGGAAAAAAAGTACTTTTTTTTTCTGTGTGACTGGGGTTTGCTACATATGTTGAATGACTTCTATTTGTGGTCACAACTCATTTATGGATTAAATCAATGTTTTACTTTATTTTAACATGTTTTAAAATAATACATGTAGTTTTCTTTTACAACTCAATAGGGTTTCTAAGAGCTGATACAAAAATATTAATTAATTAAAGCTATGATTAAACACAGAAACTTTTATTTCTTTGGTGGTGGGGAGTGTGGGAAGTCAAGAAAGTATTGTGGTACAGAGAAAAGATTAGAGTTGGAGTCAGAGGCCTCAGGTTCAAATCCTGCCTGCCTCTTGCTACTTCCTATCTGTGGGACTTTGGTCAAGCTACTTAAATTCCCTGGGCTTCAGTCTTCTAAAAAGTGAGGTAATTAGAATAGAAACCCTTAAGGTCCCTTTCTGCTCTAAAGGTAGGCACTTATAAGCCTAGGAAACCTAGGAATTCTTAAAAATGACCAATGACAGAAAGTTGCTATTTGTTGTTAAAAAAATGCTAATTTTTACTAAGTTAAGCAGTTTGTGTATATGTAGTCTTTCCCCATACATATATATAAATATATATACAAAACATATATATATATATAATATTATATATACAGAACAAATATACAATATATGATATATATATATTTGTTCTGTCTAATATATTAACTCCTCATTAAAATAAATGAAAATATGTTTTATCAAGCTAAAGTCCTCACAGTTTCATCAAATATATCATGAAATGGGCTTAGTGAGTACTAACATCCAGCTCTCTAGAATCTGCGATATCTTGTTGCAGTTAAGCTTCACATCCTATTTGTGACTCTGTAAAATGAAAGTCGAATGAAGCAAGGGACAACCAAGAAACCACACATTCCACCAGAGTCAATATGTTGTTAAAAAAAATCTTAATTTACCCTCTACTCTTTAGGAATAATTTCTTTCATTGGCTATTTCAGAGCTTATTTCTTTAGGGCTTTAGATTTGCTATCACACTCTTTTAGTCTGGGAGTGATTGGGAACAAAACAGAAAAAAATGGCACTACTTTCAGTCAGTCACACAAGGAGAGGGATTCCAATCTACCAGACTCAGTAACAGACAATTTTTTGGGAGGCCAAGAAAGTTGTTCTCTCTTGATATGTCTGTCTCTCACTGGCTCTCTCTTCACTTCTCACTTATATGGGATCAAGCTGGTACAATAGACAGAAAGTTAAACTACTTGATCTCTCTAAGGGACCTTCAATTCTGAAAGGATAATATTACAAGGATCTGGACTTATTTTATTTTATTTGACTGGTTACCAGCCTCCTAGGTGTCTGGAACCCAATCATCAGTTTTCCTTCAACGCTTCTCCTCACAGCTTTGGACCATGCCTTTGTTTTAGGACCAGAAAGATGTTTGTTTTAACACTGGCACATGCCAGCTTAATGATCTTTCATGGGTTGCAGTTCAGTCTTAATATTCTTTTCTGTGTAAGGACAGCCAGGTGGCACAGTGAATAGAGCACCAGACTTAGAGTCAGGAGGACCTGAGTTAAAACCTGGCCTTAGATACTTATTAGCTCTGTGACCCTAGACATTTAACCCTGTTTGTATCAGTTTCCTCATCTCTAAAATGAGATGAAGAAGAAAATGGTAAACCACTCTAGTATTTTTGCCAAGAAAACAAAAGGGGTCACGAAGGGTCCCACACAACTCAAAATGGCTAAACAACAACAGCTACAATGTACCTCATTATGTACTATTCTGTTCAGAAATGGTGAAGTGAGTGGAGAACAAACCCGGTTATATTATGAGGGAAGGGGAAGGTTCCTAGGTAGCCATCGTGTCAAAGCAGTACCCCAGAGATCCTCTTTGTGAAGTACCTACAGGTGGTCAGTCACCCAGTTTCTGTTAGACAACATGTAACCAAAAGGAAGCCATCTTTTCTCAAGGCAGTCCATTATACTTTTAAACAGTTGTAGTTAGGACGTTTTTTAGACATTATATAGCTCATAGCCCCAGTTATAACATTTACTTTGAAAAACTGTCTCATAGAATGATTTCCTAGTCCAACCCCAGCCCACTTACCCTCTCCAGGATGCTTTCAGCGATCCCTCTTAATTCCAGGGCCTTCCCTCTGTGAACTATTTCCTATTTGTTCTGTAATTTTTATATATTTGTTTGCATGTTGTTTTCCCCCTCCCCCATCAGACTGTAAATTCTTTGAGGGCAGAGGGACTATCTTTTGTCTCTTTTTGTATCCCCTATGCTTAGCACAGTACCTGGCACATAGTAGGAATTTAACACTTATTTATTGAATTAAATTGAAATAGTATTTTCAAAACAAAATCCCAGTAAGACAGATTAAGACAAGCCCTCAAAATTCATTACAGTTGGATATATCTGCTATTATTACTAAATTTGAGAGACAGTAGACATTAATGGATGAAGAGCAAGGGCCTTAATGTTAGAAAGGTTTGGGATCAAGACCTCTCTTTTATACATACTGGTTGGGTGACCTTGGACAAGTCACTTAAATTCTCAGTGCTAGGCAGTTCTCTAAGACGATGAATTTCAAAATAGGTGCAAATCTACGTTAGTATAGAAAGTTCTTCACCAGACCCTCCCAATACAAAATGAAGTAACAGCTCTAGTTAAAAACAAAAGGGGGGGAGGAGGAGTGAAGGAGGTTTTCAGGAGTCAATTATGCACATGGGAAAGCATATTTTGTTTCCTTCTGCAGAAAGAGAGGCTTAGTACTTTTGATTTATAAATGGTGCCCTAGCAATGAGTTAAGTGCCTAGGGAAATCTTTTCCTTGAAGAGTTAATATATTTCCCTAAGCACTTGAATGATGAAGCCATTGTAGAAAATTAGACTCCCATATGTCTATTATTTTTTTAAAATCAACATTACAAATGTAGACTGCTGGTATTCACATTGTAAACCTACAAACATTGTTTCTTCCCTCTCCCAACTGCTTTGTACAACATTCCAATTTGGACATCTCAAAATTCCAGTATTATCCTTATGGGGAAAAAATAACAACAAAGAAACACAAGTTTGGAAAAAAATCTTAAGTTTGTGTCCAAAGTTAATAGAATGTGATAAAGAACCTTGCTTCAACAATGAGAATGAAGATTACATAACAAAACATACATTTTAATCGCCAGTGAAACCATTTATTTTGTGTTGAAAATAAAGGTAAAACTTTTAGTCATATTCCTACACTCTTTTCCTTTCTGCAATTTGTTTCTCAGTTTGGTTTTCCTGAATGTCATGGTATTTAAAGTTCATTTTTCTGAAATTTCAGGAACACAAATGAGAAAAGATTACCCTTATTTTTTTATCCTAAATTACCTTTCCAAATTTTAATGCACACACATTAGTTGAAGGAAACGATGGACAAAGATTTTTGAGTGGGGCTCATGGGGCCTTTTATAGAATTTGAATCCCTGGCAAACAGATTGCTACAGCTTTGACAGTAAAAAATAGCAGATGGGATTAATTAACTGGGTGTCAACTTTTCAGACCTACCTAAATTAATATTTTTCTCCAAACAATGTATTCTGATTATCATAAAACTAAGTGAGGTTGATAGAAATAGACTTTGGTTCTATTGATTTTTTTAATCCATTCTTACTCCCCTACCCCACCCCCTTTAGATATCAAGGTTTAGCCAATGTGTACAAGTCAAAAATGAGAAAATTTATATTGAAGCTAGTTACCCCATCTTTAGCCAGTATGGCCTGTTTGTAGTGCCAGAGCTTGTCTTGACCACAGAGTCTCCATCTGCCACAAGCAGGGGGTGAAAGGTTCAGGACACTGATCAAACCATGCATAATTCAATTCAAAAACACCAACTCTGCAGATCAGTTAATTGCCTGCTCTTTATGACCAACAACTCAACATATAAAAATCAAATTTTCATCAACGCTGTGAAATGTAATGGCCTACAGATTGAAAGGGCATTTGATGTAAAAAAAAAAAAAACAGTATGATGATTTCATCCTTACCCTGACAACACTCTCTTTCCCACTCCCAAAATAACAATGTCTAATATGGAACTGAGGAACAGGAAAACCCTACCCCAATAGGCTATTTTTGCTTCTGTTTCCTTATGCCCAATTCCTAGGACAGCGATTTACCCTTGTTCCTTCCCTGCCCTCCACCCCTACTTTGGGACCCTGGGATTTGTTCGGAACTTTCTACTCTATAATCTCCACCAATTCGGATGGTACAACATTGCTGTTCTTTCCTTTCAGTGCAAAGGAAGGAGTTCAAGGAAGTAGGTTATCTTGTCTTTCCTCCTCGTTTTATAGGTGAATTGAAGCCCAGAGACATTAAGATCCAGTAGTTAACACAGTGAAGGGCAAATAGCAGATGCTTAATAAATGCTTGTTGACTTGACTTCAGCGACTTGACCAATGTTACCTTTAGTTTTAGAGAATTGTTTAGGAGTGCTGGGGACCAGGTAAGAGACTTACTTGTTTGTGGTCACATAGCTCATATGTATGTCAAAGATTGAATCTACGTTTTCCTGATTACAAGCTCTTTTTCACTTTATCACATACACAACTTTGTCTCTGGCCTTACATGTAGTAATTTCTTATTAAATGATTGTGCATTAAATGATTGACTAGGGAAAAAATTTAAATTTTGGCTCCCAAAGCAAAGAACACATTGACTATTTTTGCAAAATAAACACATTTAGGGAGGAGAACCCTTTCTACACTGAATGTATCAGTCTACCCTGAATTCCACCTCCAGAAATTTTGCTCAAGTCATCTTATATTTATTCAAGTATGGGAGGAAAAAAAAAGGTCTATGAATGTAGAATGTAAAGTACTTATGACCATAGATCTTATTGGGTTAGCTAAATGAGATGAGAAACAGTGGTTCTCCCTCATCTACAACACTTCCTCTGGATAAGTCGACAGAGGTCTTTACCTCTAGAATCAGCATATTGGGAAGGGTGATAGTATTTCACCCGTGATGTTGGAGACTTTTGAAATCTTAATTAACTTCTTTGGATCAGTAGGGTACCTACTATTTGGGATTCAATCAACTCCATAGCCCAAAAGAAATGAAAGATTGCTGTAGAAAAAAAAATCTACACACACCAATCATTTTAGTTATTGCTATTATTTTCCCATTAAATTCTTTAACATAGATTTGGACATGTGTTCAGAACTGTTGTATATTATTTGTAAATGAATGAAATGGTCATAAGGAAGGAATCAGGAGAAAAGAGAAAGAAAGTGAGAAAGAGTGAGTGAGAGAGAGAGAGACAGAGAGAGAGAGAGACAGACAGACAGACAGACAGACAGAGAGAGACAGAGAGAGAGAAGGCTTCTAGATTCTGACAAATTGTGTGATCTTGAACTTTATTCAAGATTATCCATAGAGGAACAGAGACTCTAGGCAACTGGCATACCTAACTCTAAATCTATTGTCTGTGATTTAATATAAAATCCTGTAATTTAATATAAAATAAATTCCATCAAGTAATCTATTTTCTTTATTAAGTACCTGTTACTTGCCTGAAATGCTAGGTTCTAGGTTGTGAATGTAAAAAATCAACAATTCCCACCTTCAAGGAGCTTGCATTGTATTAGGGTGAGGCATTAGAGTTAATACACACACACAGACACATACACACACACACATTCTGAAAGAGTTAGTGAAGTAGGGGCAGTGTGGTACAGTGAGAAGAGAGTCAGAAACCAAAGTTCATAAATGGCTATGTCATTTCCTACCTGGATAACCTCAGGCAAATCTCTTTCCCTCTTTAGGTCTCAGGTTCATCTGTCAAATAAGAGGACTGGCCTCTAGATGACTCCTTATGTTCTCAATCTATGATTCCACAATTCTAAATTTCAAAGACTATTGCTTTGTTTATGGGGAGGTATTTAAACATTTAGAAAGTCTCGCTTATTATACCATCCAAAAGCTATTTTTTCCCTGCTCTATTATTATCCTTAAAAATATTTCCTAGCAAATAAGATTTTAGTCTACAATGAAAAGGCAGAGTATGGGTACCAAAAATAGAAGTATATGACTTAAAGTAAAGGAATACATAAATATTCCTATAAATCTGAACAAGATTATATACTTCTATGTAGTAATAGTAGCTATTTGTGATAATATTTTCTGTTTTTAAGATAAGAGGTCTTTGCCATTGTTTTTAATAGTCAAAATCGTCACATTAAGCAATCAAAATAACCACATTAACCAATGTTAGATTTGCCCAACACTTTTCAACTGAATCATTGACTCTACCAGAGTTAGCACACTGGACCCTCGTGCAATACAATGTAAGCTTATTCAAACAATGTTGGAACCATTACACAAATAATTGATGAAGGCATATTTACTGAGATCCTCAGATTCACTGTCAATGTGCTTTTAGCCACTAATTGGTTTCCTCACAGAACTGAGACTGACCTGTAGGAAATAAAGTATCGTAAATATTCATCTTACATTATAACAGGAGCATCACATTTGAAAATTGATCATCACAATAGAAAAAATTCCATTTTTTTTTCATTTCGACCGTTGGCATCTATGATGTATGTGTTTACCAATTGTCAATAGCTAAAGTTCCAACCAGCTTATCAAAAAATAAATCACATCTGAGATTCAGAACGCAAAGTGAGAATACAAACTCTGAGTTTCTCTGGAGCCCTTCTGGAAACAGAAAGATAAATGTCTCACCAAGTAGAGAGACATAGCTCCTGCCCTCTGGAATGAATGGAACAACACTCAGGATTAAATGAGCACTGACACAAAAATGTTACTTTTTTACTATGAAAGTTCCCTTGGGCTAAGGTGGAGATAGAATTGTACAACATGGGCACTGTTCCTCCAAGGAATGGGAAGATCCATGTGACAGATGAGATTCATATTTTGCTTTTGTGTTTGTTCTATCCAGTCAGTCTTATTACCTCCATCAAATCTGCCTACTGCCTCTTTACCTATATGTAATAGATGAATATATAGATTTTTTTACATTATATATTTGGATACAGATAAGGATAGCAATTGGGAGTGGATCTGAGTATAGGGAAATCCCTGGTGGGGAAAATTCCTCCACCAATGCAGGTCAGTATCCTCTCTGAAATATAGTCTTAAAAGTGTATGTATGTATGTACATATGTATGTATGTGTATATAATATATATATAATATTTAGTAACTAATTATTAAGGATATATGAATATATAGACTAGAACAGAGGTGTCAAACACCCAGCATATGATGGGTGTAAGAATCATGTAAAGGCCTTTCTGAGTATTAAAATATTATGTAAATGTGAACTATTATTTTTAGAATTATTATTACTAATATGATTAGTTATCACATTACTTCAGATAGTCTATGGTACAAATTATGTTCTTCTAAAAATCACTAGATAAAGTAAAGGCATATTTATTACAACAGGGATTTATCCTAGATCATAGAATATTACAGCTGGAACTGGTTCAATGCTCTTATCCATGGAGACACTGGAACCAAGAGAGGCAAAATGATTTGCCCAAGGTAGCAGAGCAAAAACTGAAGCCCAGATCTTCTTCCTCCCTATACACAGTTCTTTGCATGATCTCAATTTGTCTCTTGACTATAATAAGGCAATTATTTCTGTCCAGAGAAACAATTGTAGTAAGAGGCTTCATATTGCTAATTGCTTATTGACTTGTGGTATTAAACACACAATTAAAAAAGAAATGGGCATACTTTGGTATTGCTTTTTTCCCTAATTTCCAACACCAAAAGGGTAAATAAGCTGAATTATTTTCTATTCCCTGCCCTTGAAAGGGTTTCTGACTCATCCCTAATACATATTGCCCAAACTCAGAAGGCAGGTTTTCAATGGAAAAAAAAGATTCCTTTCTGTTATTTCCTAACTCAGCCCCTAGGGCCTTGGCCTGTAAACCTAAGAATAATGGGCCCTTTGAAGAAAGAGTGGAGTTCAATCAGCTTGGATTAACTTGATCAGAAAGCTGAGTTATTAGCAAATATTTGGGTCAGATTTTTCACTGTTTTCCAATTCAAATAAATATAAATACAATGAAAAAGAAATAATAAAAAAAACTAGCAGAATCAAAGACTTAGCGATCTTCTCAAAGAAAATAATTCTAAAGCTCTCATGTGCTTTGAAACACCCATTCCCAAGAGCCATTTACTGAGCACATTTTCTAGATAAGTCTTCTAAACAGGCTCTGCAGATTTTGTATAATACAGGACCAGAACAACTTTCTGATTTCCTTGGCCAACTGAAATCACCTGGCTTTTAATCTACTTCTTTTTTCCCCCAGCAATCCCTTTCTCAGGGGCCCTGAATTTAGATAAATCGTCATTTATTAACCGACTTCTATGTGCAAGGTACTGTGTGAAGCTCTTGGGGATATAAAAACAAATATTTCCTGACCTGAAGGAACTTACATTCATTGGAGGATGAGAGGGTAATATAGGAGGTAGACAGTTGGGGGAGAAGCATGAATCTGGGTGATTAAATACAAAATACTTTCTAAAAGGAAAGTGAGTTATCCTACTTCTTGGAGGTCTCAGTGGGGAAGAATCAGAAAAAGACTTCTGTAGAATGAGTCAGTGAATTGGGTTTTGCAGGAAGGTAAAATTCCCCAACTAGGAGGCCACTTGTGCTGAGGCCACAGTAGCAAAGATGGGATGTTGTTGGCATGTTGTCTATATAAAAATAACTATCAGTCCAGCTTGACTGGGACACAGGGATAACAAAAATGGGAACAAGTTAAAATAGCACTTGAAAGGTAGGTGGGACCCAGATTACTAAAGACTTTACATGCCTGGCAGAATCATTTGTATTTTATCCTAGAAGGCATAAGTAGCAATTGATTACTTTTCAGGGGTGCAGAGGTGGTTTAGGGCAGGGTGTGGCATGATTAAAACTGTTTTGGGAGCAGCATGGAGGTTGCACTGGAGAAAGGAATGACAGGAGGCAGGAATAGCTGATTTATTTATTTTTTATGCATTCTTCTCTCCACTCATTTTTTAAAAATCACATGTAACCTATATTACCACAACTACTTGGGGTGACTTGATTATTTCAGTTTTAGTATTGTAGCATACCTAGGGAGTAAGAGACATATTAGCTTCTTTAGCCAGGGTGTGGTTGCCAAAACACATAGCTCATTTCATTTCATCCTTCTATCCAGCTCTTTCTGTGAATCATTACCAAATGTAGTTGTTAGGTGACAGGGTAGATTAAGTGCTGGACCTGGAATTAGTAAAATCCTGAGTTCAATCCAGCCTCAGATATTTACTAGCTGTGTAACCATGGGCAAGTCTCTTAACCTTGTATCTCCCTCATTTTCCTCAACTGTAAAATGGAAACAATAATGACTCTTCCCTCATAGGGTTGTTATGAAGATCAAATGTGAACAATATTCATAAAATACTTAGCACAGGATTTGACACACAGCATATGTTTAATAAATGCTTATTTCCTTCCCTCTTTCTTTTCCAGGGCATGTCCTTATAGATTATTCCCATTCAATCAGCTACTTTGTTTATTTATTACATATGATCAAATTGGAAGACATATTCCTAATTGTTTTGCTACTGAAGGAGGAAAGCTGCTAAATCCAGGTTTGAATCCTCTCAACACTAAAAACAAAAGGAAGCAGCATTATTTGAAAACTAGAACAGAGCACTTGTCAGGAAGTCAAAATACCTAGATGCAGTCCTGCTTCACTCATTAACTTAATGGGACTTGGAGTGACTCACTTTATTTACTCAGTTTTCACAATTGTAAAATGAGAAGATTGCATTAGATAAGACATGGTATATAGCAGATTGTCTAAAAGGAATCTGACGGTTTTTGCAGGTTAGAAACTCAAGGAGCCCATGGTTTAATATTGTAAGCAAAAATGGGGGAAGGAGAAGAGAAAGAGACACAGGGGGAGAGAGAGAGAGAGAGAAACAGACAGACAGACAGAGACAGAGACAGGGAGACAGAGAGAGAGAGAGATACAGAGACAGAGAGAGACAGAGAGACAGATGGAGAGAAGCATGTACCAGAAACTGGGTTAACCTCTGGTAACATAAAGGCAGACAGACAAAATAATTTCTGCCCTCAAGAAACCTGTATTCTAATGGAAAAAAATAAATAAAGAGGAGCTGGAAAGCAATGGGTAGAAGAGAAGAGAGGAATGAAACCAATAACTATATAGCAGGTGAAGAAGAGGAAGATTCTGGAAAGAAGCCTTTAATGAGTGAAATACATAGATTGTAATCAAATGAATTAAGAAAGATAATATCCAGGACTCCTCATATGAAGCCCTGCTGGACTCTGCATTGGTCAGACTAACTTGAAAGTATTGTATTTAGTTTGAGGTACCAGACTTTAGAAAGGTCATTGATAAGGTTGAGATTGCCAGAGGAAAAGATCATAGACAGAATTGAAAGAGGCTTCAGAAGATCAGGTTTATTATACAGATGAGGAAATTAGGATCCAGAGAATTGGTGAGCCTTGCTCAAGTGCATCTGAGTATGAGCCAGGCAAGAGATTCAGAGAGAGATTCTTTCCAAATTCAATGTTCTTTCCACTGGACCTCACAGATAGGATGCTGAAGGACCTTAACAGCATGCCACTTGAAGATTAGTTGAAAAAATTAAGAATGTTAAGTTTGGATAACTGAAAAGTTGGGTATTGGTAGGACACAAGAGTTGTCTTCAAATATATGAAAGGCTGTCATGAAGGAGAAAGTTCTGATTTGTCTAGCTGTTCCCAAAGATTATAACTGGAAGTGATGGGTGAAAACAAGAAGCAGCGTTTTTGTTTCTGCTTATTTATTTGTTCATTTATTTATTTTTATGTAATTAGGGCTCTCCAAAAGTTGACAGGGTCACCTTTGGACAGAACTCTTACAAAAGGTGTACAAGGGCTATATGTAGATGGAATTCTCAAACAGGTAAGAATTATACTAGATGAGCAAAAAGGTCCTTTGCAAATCTAAGATTCTATGATTCACTGATCTCTCAAATCTCTTTCAGCTTTACGAGTCTACTAATTAGGTCTCAAATGTCTTATTTTCAAACTGCTACCACTTTTTGCTTGACCACTGGAGCTATTAAGAAAGAATTGGTAGGTGAATGTCCAGTATCTAACATAGTTCTTGGCACATTGTAGGTGCTTAATAAATATTTATTTGTTGACTGTTTCAATAAAGAGCAGCTCACTTGTAAGATTTACAAATTTTCTTTTAATATTTAAATTAAAAAAGCTATACGAAGGCCATTGATAAGAAAATGTGTTTTAAACGATTATTCTGCATTTAATAAACACCAACAAACATTTCTTTACACAAAGTGGGACAGAAAAATAGGATTATATATGAAACCACGGATCTGTTATATACAGCTTGCTGTGTATACATATACATATATACATACATAATATAAATTTTAACATATTATTTTCAAAACTGTTCTGCTTGTCTGTGTTCTGAACTTCCTTCTGTTCTCTTCCATGAATTAAAATAAAATGACTCAATTGACACTCTTTTCTTTCTTTTCTTCTTCCAATGGATTGTTATGTACATGTTTTGGTGGTGTAATCCCGCATCCCCATGTGTGTGCCTGCCACAGATGGACAGAAAAGTCCCCACATCCCAGAATGGAAGAAACCCTGGAAGAAGGCAGATGTGTTCCTACTCCATTCGTTGTGAATACCAATAGGTGATGAACCCCCTAATATTCATTTTACTAGGCTTAGTGGAACTGGGGTGCCTCCAAGACACCTGTTTAGCATTCACTAACTCCCCCATGAGACTCTTTACAATAACCAATCAAATTTAAATAGAAGATGCCAGTGGAAAGGAGGACAATAGGAACAGCTTTCCCCACACTCTTCTCTGTATCAGCCCGCACCAACAATGCCTGCTCTTTTAATAGAATGCTTTGTCAGAAACAAGGCCCCTTTCTCTTCAGCATCAGCTGGAGTGAACCTGTGCCCTGCTGTGTTCTGTCTTCATTTAATCATTTAATTGACTTAATTTATGGAAGAAAATGGAAATTGCAAATTCTGCTACTTAATTGGGAAAAGAAACTAAAGAAATGCTAAGTGACACACCATATACAAAGGTTAAATGAATTAGTAAAGTTTCTGCCACAAGTCACCAACTTCAGAATGAAGTATAAATTTCAGGCAAGTGGTTGAGCTATACTTATAAAGGTTTTTGGTTTGGTGAGGCTATGGTATGTGGTTCATAAATCTTGACTCATTAGATATTGTTTAATGCTGCTAACTTCCAAGCTAACTGGGTATTCAAACATATAGATTAACCAAGAACTTACATGAAAAATGCTGTGAAAATTTAGTTATGTTTTGTCTTGTATCATCACAGAATTAAAAATAGACAGATTATATTAATCTAATACAAAAGTTTACATGCTATCCTGCCTCCTTTACTCTTTTTTCTCCTCCCACACTGAAAAATCAGTCATATTAAATTAAAAATAAGGTATCAAACGTTGAGAGAACAAACATAGAGGTTCCAAAAGTAGTTGAACTGTCAGGTAGCATTGATAGCTATTTCCCAGATTCTATTTGCCTCTTAAGATCTGAGTTCTTTGCTTGGGAAGTCCGATAATTACGCTAGAAAGAGGTGGGGACACTGCTAGTAGGTTTAATATGATTCTTTTCGGTGGATGTGTTGATATGATTAATATTCACTCTGTTTCTTAAGAAGTCAGCAAACTTGTATGTCTCAGCCCTATTTCTCTCTATGGGGCAGTATTAGCTTGTTAAGGTGTTTTTGGGTTTGTGAATTATCCAGTCAGAAATGGCCTAATATCCATAAAAGTAGAAAAACATGCTTCAATTCTGTATAAAGTTAACTTTAAGTATAGAAATAGTTTACAAAGCAAATAAATGGTACCTAATAACAAAAAGTCAAGGCTTTCTAAGATATTGACTAAGTTCCTTGTCTCTTTAAGCCATCTAGTCAGACAGTCAGTACAAAAGTAGCTTTGAATCCAGAATTTCTATTAGATACACCATTTCAATTTGTTTCATTCTCTAGGGTAGTGATCTGGTCAGGAGATGAAGAAACACCCATTTAGAAAAGAGCGACCTTTAGAACAAGATTCACACTTTCACCAGAAACTGGACTAAGTATAATTCTAGAACTGGGGGCACAAGGGGTTGGTTTTGGTATTCTGTGTGAATTGGAACTGAAGAGTGAGTTAGTCAACACATATTTGTTATATTCTTCCCATATGCCATACACTGTGCTAAACAACAATTCAAAAAGGCTGTTTCTATTCCTATTACTCAGATGTGTGGTCATTATTGTGGACCTCTGATTGCTGCTTGCCTTGGCTAGCCCATTGTGTATAAGGGTGAATGGACTCAGCAGTCAGTCCTGTGAAGGAGCCATGCCCCCGTAACGTGGTCCTAAGTGTCTTTTTCCTAGATATACCTGGAGTGTATCACTACTCTATTCCCACAGTAGTGTAGTGGCCTTTCCTATCTTCCTTGCTTCCCAGTTCAAAAGTTCCCAACCTCTACTGCCTTTCCCCTCCCCTCTCCAAAATCTCTGTCCCTTAGAGGAGCAGCTAGGGATAAGGGTCTTATAGTCAAGTTTGTTGACACCTTCAAAAAGAAGGAAAAAGTTTTTGAATTACTGAAAGAAAAGGCTACATTTTCATAAAATCATATATTTGGAGCTGAAAGAGAACTGAGAGATCATCTATTCCAACTACTTCACTTTATAGATGAGAAAACTAAGCTCCACTGAAGCTAATTAACCAACCTAAGGTCACATAGGATGTAAATTATGAAAGCAAAATTTAAACCCAGGTCCTCTAACTCCAGTTAATGATCTTTACCCTATACCATGGTACCCTACGTTTAGTAGACAAAGAAAAAAAAAGGCTGAGAAAATTTTCTTACTCTTTCATGTGATTGTTTCAGAGTCACTATGTGACCATGATCAAGTTGTAGCCTTTCTAAGCATCATTCCTCATCTGTAAAATGGAGATAACAATTGTAATAGGGGTTTGGTTCACATCTAGACCAACTAAAATGGCATCACTTAATTGGGAGACATTTGGGAATTGTGCCAGAGAGACAGGAGAGCTAGAATCTGAGTGGACATTCTATACTGGCCTACTAGGTATTTGAGAGCAAGCAGCCTCTTTCCAATTGTTGGATAGCTGGAACTGAATGCATCTTTAAATCTACCTGATAGCACAGTGTTCTCTTGTAATATCAGTGTTTTCTTTCTTCCATTCAAGTCTAGGGAAAGGATTCATTCATAATAGGTGACACCATGTGATAAGCTGGTAAGAGCCTAGGAGTAATCTCTATCTCTTCTCAGGCCATTTGACCCTGTAAAATGAGGTGGTGTTTTGATCTTGCTAGAGTTGTCCTTTAAATTTCTATGTACAGAAGGTAGAGTCCATGACTCAGGAGCTTGAGTCATGGGGATCTTGGAGTCTGGGATTCCAGGCTAGATATTCTAGCTTGTCCAGCCAAGGAAAGCCTAAGAAGCCAGGGCAGCTGACCTAGTAAAGGAAGGCTTCAGATCTGAACTAATGAGACTGATGAATGTAGGTACTGAGTTAAGCTGTGCCTCAAATCAACCTTCTTCCCCAGAGACAAAGGGGGTGTAACATGTAGCAGTTTATGCCTGGAGGTATTAAGAAAAATGAATGTATGTTTGTTCTTACTATATCTTTGAAGTAAATTTTCTTTTGTGAAAGGTAACCTGTTAAGTGGTTAAATGAACAGGGATAGTTGGACCTAGGACTCTACTGGGAGAGCTGATTGTTAAATGTTTGATGTGAGCATTTAACCTCAGAAATCTGCAGACACTGAAATCAGGCCTATTTAACTGAATGTTTGGATTAAGAAGTTGGTTAAGAAGGGGTGGCCAGGGGGCTCAGCAAGTAAGAGCACCGGCTCCCCTGTCGGGATGACCTGGGGATAAAATCCGGGCTCAGATACTTAGCACCACACCCAGAAATAACTGGCCGTGTAACCTTGAGCAAGTTACTTAACCCCGATTGCTTTAAAAAAAAAAAGAAGTTGGTTAAGAAATGTGAATAATGAAGATTAAACATAAAAGTATATCATGGTATATTTTTTTCTCCCAGAGAATGAAATAATTATAAGCACACCACTATTTGGACCTCTAAGATTGGCCAAAGATAGAGACAGAAACCCTTCCAACTCCTTCAGTATACCATAAATTGGTGTCAACCTATGTTTCATAATACTTGTGCTACCTATTTCTTAAAGAAAAAAGTTCTTCTAAACATCAAATGAGATAATTATGAAAAATTGCTTTACAAACCTTCAAATACTAAATAAATGCTTTGTAAACCTTGAAGTCCTAAAAAAATATAATTTTTTCCTTTATATCTTCTCTAGAAAGGCATAAAACAAATACAAAATATTGATCAGTTAACTCCTCACAGACACTATTGTTTTATCAGTTATTAGTAAGTATACTCTCCCATTACTCATATTACTTGGTATTTATTTTTAAAGTTAAAAAACTTATTTATCTGTAAATGTATTATTTTTCTCCATTAGAATGAAAACTTCTCAGGAACAGGCACTGTTTTATATTTGTCTGAGTGTCCTCAATGCTTAAGAGCACCTGGAACATATTAGGCACTTAATAAGTGGCTTCTGAATGAATAAACTAAGGCACATTGATTAAAGCATGAACTTCTCATAAGACCCAGGAAAAAAGGAATAGTTACTTCTGATTCCTTCTATGAAATTCTAATAAAGTATGATACTAATTATTGGAAACTTAAGGACTTAGAACAAGAGAAAAAGTCATGAAGCCATTCATTGGCTCCTGATTGTTCAAAATGTCAAATCAAAATTTCTCTTGAAAGCTTTCAAGGCTTTCCAGAATCAATGTCCATCCTGTCAATGTAATGTTATCTTTCATTTCTCCCTAAACTGTCTTCTAGTCAGAATAATCCCTTCCTTTGCCCCATGAACACTGCATAATTATTTCTACTTCCCTACATTTTCTCTTGCTCAAATCACAGTTGTTAAATCCTATTGATTTGACTTTACAACAATTCTTTTTTTTAATACACTTGTTTAATAATTTGACAATGCCTATAAGACATGTTTTATGTTTAATTTTTTTCAATTCCCTCATTTTCTATTTTTATTTTTTTCAAATGCTTTATTAACTTCTGATTTACACCATTCATTTCTGCCAGATTTGGAGTTACAAATTTTCTCCCCGTTTTTCCCCTATCCACCGTCCTAAAATAGCAGTCCCACAGGATATCCCCTCCTCCAATTTGCTCTCTCCCATACTTTCTCCCATACCCCTTTTGACTTTATCAGTGGATCTCTATGCCCCAATGCCTGTATATCTTATTTCCCAATTACATGTAAAATAGTATTAATAATGGTGTATATATTTGAGTATTTGATTTTAAAACTTTGAATTCCAGATTCATTCCCTTCCTCCCTTTTCTCCCACCCTTACTGGGAAGATAAGCAGGTAATGCAGAACAATAACATAGTAGACATATTGTAAAAGACTGACTATATTTCCCTCCCTCCTATCCCACCTCCCACTTGTTCTATTCTCTACTTTGATCCCATCCCTTTTCAAAAGTGGGTGCTCCCAACTTCCCTCCCCCTCAGTCTTCCCTCCCTTCCATCATACCCCCTCTCATCTCCTTCCCCCCCTACTTTCCTGGAGGGTGAGATACCCTATTTAGTGTGTATTTCATTCCCTCCTCAAGCCAAATTCAATGGGAATAAGGTTGACCTATTCCCTTTTGCCTTCCTATTCTTCCCCTCTATTGTAACCATTTCCCTTGCCTATATGAGATAATTTATCCCATTCTGTCTCTCCCCATCTCCTCTCATTATATTCCTCTCTCACCTCTTAATTTCACCTTTTAAGTATCATCCCTTCCTGTTAAATTGGTCCTTTGCCCTTTATCTATGTATACCTATAAACATATATACACACATTCACATATGTATTCATATGCCCATATACCCTCATATATAGAAATATATATCTATTCCCTTCAACTACTGTAATGGGAATGCAAATTTAAAGATCTTCCCTGCCCCCAGGCTAAAGTGCATCTGGAGCCTGGGGTGGGAGGTTTGTTTTTCAGTAGATACTTCTTGATTGGCCAGTGAGTCAATAAGGTTGTTACATTCTCTGAGCCAGGAGAAGGCTATATAAGCCCTGATGTGTAGCTTTGTTTTGGGACTCACTTTGAGAAGTGTTCTGTGATTTGATCTGGATTCTGGGAAGCCATTGTCCAGAGCCCCCCGGCTTTGAAAAACCCAGATGTTGAAACCCAGATGTTGATTTGGTATGGATGTAATGGTTGAACAGTTTGGAATCCTGTCTACTTGATCTGTTTCTCTG
>NW_027186372.1:16095536-16095870 GCF_028583685.1 Petaurus breviceps papuanus
GAAAAACCCAGATGTTGAAACCCAGATGTTGATTTGGTATGGATGTAATGGTTGAACAGTTTGGAAAGCTGTCTACTTGATCTGTTTCTGTCTTGATAATTCTGTCTGTATACTTTGAAGTTCGGGGTGCTGACATTTTTCCCCTGAACGAGGTAAACGATACATGTTTGACTGATAAAAGTAAGCTTGTTAATCCATTTTGAGTTGCTTTCCTTTATCAAAGCAGATACAAAGAATCTGTGTTGGCAGCAAACCCTGAGTACGCTTGGGGTGCTTGCTGCTACAACTACTGAGAAAAGTTTCATCAGTTACAATTACTGTTTTTCAATGTAGG
>NW_027186372.1:16096270-16231251 GCF_028583685.1 Petaurus breviceps papuanus
CTCAGTGTAGAAGCTGCCACATCCTGGGTTATCCTGATTTTGTTTCCACAATATTCAAATTGTTTCTTCCTGGCTGCTTGTAATATTCTCTCCTTAATCTGGGAATTCCAGAACCTGGTTATAATATTCCTAGGAGTTTTCTTTTGGGATCTTTTTCAGCAGGTGATCGGTGGATTCTTTCAACCTCTATTTTGTTCTCTGGTACTAAAACATCAGGGCAGGTTTCCTTGAGAACTTCCTGGAGGATGATTTCTAGGTTCTTACTTTGATCATGGCTTTCAGGTAGTCCAATAATTTTTAAATTATCTCTCCTGGATCTATTTTCCAGGTCAGTGGATTTCCCATGAGATATTTCACATTGTCTTCTATTCTTTCATTTGTTTGGATCTAACAGCATCTTGATTTCTCATAAAGTCATTAGCTCCCATTTGCTCCAATCTAATTCTGAAGCAATGATTCTCCTCATTGAGCTCTTGAGATTCTTTTTCCATATGGCAAATTTGGCTTTTTAAGGCATTCTTCTCCTCATTGCCTTTTTGAGCCTTTTTTGCCATTTGAGTCAGTCTGTTTTTTAAGGTGTTATTTTCCTCAGTCAGGCTGTTGACTCTCATTTCATAATTTTCTTGCATTGTTGTCATTTCTCTTCCCAAATTTTCCTCCACTTCTCTTATCTGCTTCTTAAGGTTCTCTATGGCCTGTAACCAGATTATATTTTCCTTTGAAGTTTTTGGTGCAGGAGTTCTGACTTCACTGTCTTCCTCCTGTTCCATGCTTTGCTCCTTTTTGTCCCCAAAATAGGAGTCTAATATTGGAATCTTTGTAGCAGCAAGCACCCCAGCGTCCCCAGGGTGGCTGCTCACACAGGTTCTTGGATCTGCTTTGATAAAGGAAAGCAATTCAAAATGGGTTAACAAGCTTACTTTAATCAGTCAAACATGTATCGTTTACCTAGTTCAAGGGAAAAAGGTCAGCACCCCGAACTTCAAAGTATACAGGCAGAATTATCGAGACAGAAACAGATCAAGTAGACAGCTTTCCAAACTGTCCAGCCATTACATCCATACCAAATCAACATCTGGGTTTCAACATCTGGGTTTTTCAAAGCCGGCGGGCTCTGGACAACGGCTTCCCAGAAACCATATCAAATCACAGAACACTTCTCAAAGCAAGCCCCAAAACAAAGCTACAGATCAGGGCTTATATAGCCTTCTCCTGGCTCAGAGAACGTAACAACCTTCTGGATCCACTGGCCAATCAAGAAGTATCTACTGAAAAATAAGCCTCCCACCCCAGGCTTCAGGTGCACTTTAGCCTAGGGGCAGGGAAGATCTTACAAATTTACATTCCCATTACAATCTTCTGTCTGCTTTCTTTCCTTTGCCTGGTAATGTGGCCCCTCAGTCACTTGACCCCTCGACTTTTTGCCACAGTAGGATTCTGCCACCAGACAGGGAAGCTTTCCTGTGAAACGCTGGGGTTTTCTCAGCTGCCAGAGGTACTAGATGGGTGCCCTCTCTGAGGTCTCCACATGCTCTGGCAAACTGGACACACACCCCAGGACCTCCACCCTACACTGCAATCTAGATCCAAGAGGATTAAAACAAGAATGATTACCCCTCAGACTATTGTTTGGTCCCCCTACACTCTGCAGGCCAGGAGCTTAAGCTGCCATGTAGCACTGGCTAGCTACACTGGTGTCTCAGCAGCTTCTTGCCCCAGGGGGCAAAAGCCATGCACTCCCAACTACTGGTCCCAAACTCCAGACTGCACTGACCTCTCACTTTGTCCTTTGCATCTATGTGTTGATAAATCTGGAAACTGCCATAGCTGCTGCTGATCTGGAGTCCCTTTGGCCGGTGGCTGGTCAGGCCCGCCCTGGGGCTAAAGCCTTGGCGTGGGGCTGGGCTCAGCTCCCAGAGCACCACACTGTCCAATTCCTGCTGGCCTGCCAGGCTGTCCTCAGCGGGAGGATAGCTTCTCTGTGTCATTTTGTGGGTTCTGAAGCTCCAAAGTTTGTTTAGAGTCCCCTTTTTACATGGATTGGGGAAGGTGGAAGCCAGAGCAGCAGGGAGGTCCTGCTTCTGCTCTGCCATCTTGACTTTGCCCCCCTTACAACAATTCTTACATCTTTCCTCCCCTTTCCATTCACTGAACCACTAGTACATGATCTCATCACCACTTTCCTATACTATTATGTTAAGCTCCTAACAAATTTCCAGACTTCTGTCTCTCTTCTCCTACATGCCCTTCATCAGGCTACCAAAATGAGTATCCTAGCATATACATGTCTAATCATGGCCAAAAAAACTAACCAATTAACCAAACAAACGAAAAAAAACCCTTCAGTGGTTCCTAAATACCTATAATATGAAGCAGATATACAGAAGTGGCTCGGCACAGCACACTGGAGAGCATGTTGATCCACCAACCACAAGGGTCATTTCCAGGCCTATCACCCCAGGACTGAGACCTGTCGGAGTTGAGTAAGAGACAAATGCAGGGCCTGTGTCAGTGGCAGCAGCTACTCCTGGGACGCTCAACTCACAGCCTGGAAATTTAAAAAGCACCTATCTGAAATTCCAGGGACCAGGATTGAGAGTGAACCCCAGCTGCTCTAATCCTCCCTCTGACCTTGAAAACACAGAAATTATTGCCCCAGAGCAAAATTTTAAAATAATGAAGAATTGGCAGTCCCAGAGGAAGGGTGTGGCTAAGGCCCTGCCTCAAAATAAGTAAAAACAGATAGCAAAGACAAAGACTCTACAACCCTATTATTGGGAGCAGGAGTTACCAAATTCAGAAGGACACAGCAATGACTCCACACCCACAGCTGAAGCCTCAATAGTGAATATGAACTGGTCTCAAGCACAGAAAATGTTCTTAGAAGGGCTCAAGAAGGCCTTTGAAAACCAAAGCAGAGAGATTGAAGATAAAAAGAATAATTCTTTTAAAATCAAATTTGTGAAATTAGAAAGATATTACAATGAAGAAAACAGCTCCTTTAAAGAAAAATATGTGAAATGGAAAAACATATGGAAAAGGAGCTTCAAAACTAAATGAGGAAAATAATTCACTAAAAATTAGAAACAACCAAATTTAATCTAATAACTCTATGACATAGGCATCAAGAATCAGTCAAACAAAACATCAAGAATGAAAAATTAGAAAAAAGAGGTAAAATATCTTAATGGAAAAATAAGTGACCTGGAAAACGGATCCAGGAGAGATAATCTAAGAATTATTGGTCTACCAGAAAATCATGATGAAAAAAAGAGCATGTACAATATCTTCCAAGAGCCCATCAAGGAAAATTGCCCTGAGATCCTAGGACCAAATGGTAAAATATAAATTGAGAGAATTCACTAGAGACCTTCTGAAAGGGATCCCAAATTGAAAACTCTGCGAATGTTGTAGGCAAATTCAGCAACTATCAGGTAAAGGAGAAAATACTGCAAGCAGCCAGAAAGAAACAATTCAAATATCTTGGAACTACTGTGAGGATTGCACACAATCTGGCAGCTTCTACACTGAAAGATCAGAGGGAGTGGAATATGATATTTAGCAAGGCAAAAGAGCTCAGGTTACAACCAAGGATCAGCTATCCAGTGAAAGTGAGCACAATCTTTCAGTCAAGGAGATGGTCATTCAATTATATAAGGGACTTCCAGACCTTCCTTATGAAAAAGTCAGAGCTCAATGGAAAATTCATTCTCTAATTACAAGACTCGAGAGACATAGAAAGGTAAATAGGCGAACACACACACACACACACACACACACACACAACTTGTTATTTAATAAGAGCAAACTGTTTACATCCCTATATGGGAAGCGGATACCTGGTAATATTGAGAATTGTATGCCTCTCGTGAAATTTAAAAGGGATATAGAAAAATAGAGGGGGTGGGTACAAACTAAACAAAATGATGATAAAAACCCTTATTTAGGGGTGCAAAGGGACATCAATGGAAGAAGAGGAAAGCACGAAACAGAAAAGGGTAAATTATGCCACACAAAGAGGCATAAAAACATATTATAGTAGAGGGTAAGAAGGGAGGGAGATGAACATCATAGGAACTTCACCCTCATTGGTCCTCGTGTAAGGAAGGAATAACATAATCAGTCAAATATAGGACTCTTTTAAGAAGGGACATAAAACCTACCATAACAGAGGGAAAGAGGGGAGGGAGAGGAGTATTTTAAAAAGAAAGAAAATTATAATATAAATGCTTTTAAAATAATTAGCATATTACATTTAGAAATATAATTTATTAAAATGATTGTATGTATAATTTTTAAAAATAAATGAAAAAGTACTAAAAAAAAGAAAATGAAGCAATATGATTACTAAACATTTATGAATCAAGTGGTATAGCATCCAGATTCCTAGAGGAGAAGTTAAGGGAGTTACAGGAAGAAATAGACAGCAAAACTATACTAATGAGAGACCTTAATCTCCCCCTCTCTGAAGTTGATAAATCTAACCTCAAAATTAACAAGAAAGAAGTTAAGGAGGCAAATAGAATCTTAGAGAAGCTAGATATGGTAGACCTCTGGAGAAAAATGAATGGGGACAAAAAGGAATATGTCTTCTTCTCATTGGTACATGGCACGTACACAAAAACTTACCATGGACTAGGGCATAAAAACCTCACAGTTCAGTGCAGAAAGGTAGAAATACTAAATGCATCCTTCTCAGATCATGATGCAATAAAAATTACATGTAATAAAGGGCCATGGAAAAATAGATGAAAAACTAATTGGAAACTAAATAACTTAATCCTAAAGAATTAGTGGGTCAAACAAGAAATTATAGAAGCAATCCATAACTTCATTCAAGAGAATGATAATAATGAGACAACATACCAAAACTTGAGGGATGCAGCAAAAGCAGTTCTTAGGAGAAGTTTTATATCCCTGAATGCATACATAAAGAAAACAGAAAATGTAGGTCAATAAACTGGGTATGCAACTGAAAAAGCTAGAAAAAGAACAAATTGAAAATCCCCAGTTTAATACTAAATTAGAAATAATGAAAACCAAAGTAGAGATTAATAAAATTAAATTTAAGAAAACTATTGAACTAATAAATAAAACTAAGAGCTGCTGTTATGAAAAAAAAAACAATAAAATTGATACATCTTTAGCCAATATAATAAAAAAAAGAAAGAAGGAAATCAAATTATCAAAAATGAAAAGGGTGAATCAACATTCAGTGAAGTGGAGATTAATACAATAATTAGGAATTATTTTGCCCAATGGTATGCACATAAATTTGAGAATCTTGGTGAAATGGATGAATATTTACAAAAATATAAGTTGCCCAAATTAACTGAAGAAGAAGTAAATTACTTAAATAACTCCATCTCAGAAAAAGAAATTGAACAAGCCATCAATGAACTCCCTAGCAAAAAATCCTCAGGGCTAGATGGATTTACTAGTGAATTCTGTCAAACATTTAAAGAACAATTGATTCCAAATCTCTATGAACTATTTGGGAAAATTGGTGAAGAAGGGGTACTACTAAATTCTTTTTCTGACACAAATATAGTACTGATACCTAAATCAGGAAGAGACAAAACAGAGAAAGAAAATTATAGGCTGATTTTCTTCGTGGATATTGATGTAAAAATTTTAAGTAAAATATTATCAAAAAGACTACAGCAACTTATCACAAGAATAATACACTTTGATAAAGTAGGATTTATTCTAGGAATGCAAGGATGGTTCAATATTAGGAAAACCATCAGTATAATTGATCATATCAACAACAAAACTAGCAGAAACCATATGATTATCTCAATAGATGCAGAAAAAGCTTTTGACAAAATACAACATCCATTCCTATTAAAAACACTAGAAAGTATTGAATAAATGGAATCTTTCTTAAAATAATAGGTAGCATGTATTTAAAGCCATCAGCAAGTATTATATTTAATGGGTATAAGCTAGAAGCATTTCTAATAAGGTCAGGGGTGAAGAAGGATGTCCACTATCACCCCTCTTATTCAATCTGGTTCTAGAAATGCTAGCAGTAGCAATTAGAAAAGAAAATATATTGAAGGAATCAAATTAGGCAAATAAGAAATGAAGCTATCACTCTTTGAAGATTATATGACGATATACTTAGAGAATCCTAGAAAATAAAACAAAAAACTACTTGAGATAATAAGTAAATTTGGCAAAGTTGCAGGATACAAAATAAACCCACATAAATCCTCGGCATTCCTATATATTTCTAACAAAATCCAACAACAAAAGATAGAAAGAGAAATCCCATTTAAAGTTACTGTAGACATTATAAAATATTTGGGAATCTATCTGTGAAAACAAACTCAGGACCTATATGAACACAGGTATAAAACACTTCTCACACAAATAAAGTCAGGTCTAATTAGAAAAAACATCAATTGCTCATGTCAAGCTCATATAATAAAAATGACAATTTTACCTAAATTTAATTACATATTTAGTGCCCTACCAATCAATCCAATAAAAAAATTACTTTATAGAGCTAGAAAAAATAGTAACAAAATTCATCTGGAAGAACAAAAGGTCCAGAATATCAAGGGAATTAATGAAAAGAAATGCTAGGGAAGGTGGCCTAGTCATATGATATTTTAATCTATACTACAAAGCAGCAGTCATCAAAAGTACTTGTTACTGGCTGAGGAATAGAGTAGTGGATCAATGGAATAGATTACGTACACGAGACTCAGCAGTCAATGACTACATTAATTTACAGTCTATGGTAAAGATATAGTTTCTAAAATATACAGAGAATTGAGTCAAATCTATAAGAATACAAGTCATTCCCCAATTGATAAATGGTCAAAGGATATAAACAAGCTGTTTTCAGAGGAAGAAATTAAAGATATCTATAAGCATAGGAAAAATATTGTAAATCACTAGTGATTAGAGAAATGCAAAACAACTCTAAGGTACCACATCTCACCAGTCACATTGGCTAAGATGACAAAACAGGAAAATGACAAATGCTGGAGAGGATATGGAAAAATCAGAACACTAATGCGTTGTTGGTGGGGTTGTGAACTGATTCAACCATTCTGGAGAGCAATCTGCAGCTATGCCCAAAGGGCTATAAATAATTTAATACTCTTTGACCCAGCAATACCACTTTTAGGGTTGTATCCCAAATATATCATAGAAGCAGGAGGAAGACCTGAATGTGCAAAAATATTTTTAGCAGCTCTTTTTGTAGTGACAAATAACTGAAAATTAGGGGGATGCCTGTCAATTGGAGAATGGCTAAACAAGTTGTGGTATATGAATCTAACAGAATATTATTGTGGTACAAGAAATGAGGAGCAGATGGACTTCATATTTACCTGGAGAGAATTATACAATCTGATGCTAAGTGAGAAGAGCAGAACCAAGAGAAATCTGTACACATTTACAGATCCAATGTATGTGTAATGACCAACTTTGATAGACTGGAATCTTCTCAGCAACTCAAGGCTATAAGACAACTCCAAAAGACTCATGATGGAAAAAGATGTCTACATTCAGAGAAAGAACTAGAGAGAACAGTTTGAATGCAGACTGAAGCAAACTACCTGCTCTCTTTCTTTTTCTTGTTTGGTTTTGCTTCCTCTTTCCATCCCATCAGTTACAATCCTTCACAACCTGAATAATGTCTAATGTGAAAGTACTTGCAGATCCTATACTTGATGACATGCCACCATGGTGGGGTGGTAGGAGGAAAAGGAGGGGAAAAAATTTTGAAACTCAAAGGTAAATATGACAGGATAAATGTCACCTTGGAAACACAGCAATCTTAGAAAGTAAATTCACTATCGACCTTTGGCTAGTAATGGTCTTTGTTGGAAGGGATAGCACAGCACCCAATGTAATTCATTTAAATACTGTTTTTGCAAATGAAGGTCTCAAAGATCAAATAATTCTTGAGTCTTCCATTTCAGATCTTCACTGGATCTCTCCCATATAAAGTCTTTTGTCACGGAATGCAGAGAGAATGATGGGCTTATCTGGGTAGAAGACCACTTCATTGACTAAGCCAGAATGGACAGGCAGTTTGTAAAGGATCCTTCAGCTTGTGGTACCCCACACATATACAAACCTGTCGGCTGATCTTTATGCAATTTTGCTTCCATCAGGTGACCAGGAACACCTCAGGAGATTCTTCTCACAGTTGATGAAGAATTGTCACCTACTCTCTATTGCCCCTTTGAGGGATATTTTTGTGGTTGGACAGTCAGAACCAGTTCTGTCACCACCAATCCTGCTAAGTCTCAAGCACATCTCTTGACCTAAACCACTGATGGAGAAGTTCTCCATGTTGGATTGCAGTCGTAGTGACCCCTGGTATCAAAACTGTAGAAGATGCTGGCAAATCTTGAGGCTGTCTTGAGAAATTTCTTTGCAGGTCACATTTATCCCTATAGATGTGGTGCTTCTCTAGCCTCACTTTTAGCCCTCTCTTCTGCTCCTAACTTAAAAGGGCAGACATTAAGCTTTACTCAGTTCTGCAAATTATTACATACTACCAGGGGCTAGACTCATTCAGAAAGGCATGAATCAAGGAATATTTTAGATGGAAGGACCCTTGGTTATCTAATCACACACCAAGGCAAGTTAGCCAATAGTTTCAAAAATGTCTTTAAAAGTATTTTAAAGAAACATATGGTATTTGAATAACAATAGATAAAATGTGGAAGGAAATTTTGTCTTTTGATCATTTTCTCAGAAAAATAATCATGTAAATTCAATAGTCAGCTATAATCAATTTAAATTAGAAGTGAATGTGTTAATATTTTAAGTAAATTAAAAAGAGGATCATTCTTAATCTATGGCAAAAAAAAGATATACAATTGATGTCTAAACCTATGAAAACCAGAATTTTTTTAAAAGCCTTTAATGCCAAACTAGTTGTTAGTAACAAATTGTCATTACAAGACAATCTAATTTTTAAATTAGGTCTAATCGGGCCTACATTTCTCATTCATATCAATCTTCAATGGAAAAAAAAAGCTTATTTGTAAAAGTGAAAATACACTGATATAAAAGGTTGACAAGACAAATTTAATATTTCAAAGCATACTCAAATAACTAATGCATACTTTAAAATCTTCAGATCATGTTCTTTGATGAGAAAATTTAATTTTAAATATTTCTGTTTCTAAATGGCAAGGTACTCAGTGATAAAGTCATTCTTACTAAGATGACAATAAAATTAATGTTACAATTAATTTTATCCTGTCTTATATCATTCATTATTACTTTATGTGTCTTTGTCTTTCTCTCTAAAGCAAACAGGAAGTGTTCTGCTATCAGGAACCTTCTTGATCTTCCATAACACCTCTTAAAAGAGCAGCAATTGGAGTTTTTCATCACTACATCCACAGAATTGTATGCATATTAACCACTTAGTAAATATTTCCCTGAATTATGTATACTTATTTATTAATATCAATAGAGATAGAGTGTTACAGTATAAAATGGTTATGGATTTTGAGTCCAAGGACCTGGGTTCAAATTCTGTTTATTGCCATTTGATCTTGGGTAAGTCAATTAACCTATTCAGGTCTCAGTTAAATCAAACATAAAATGACGGATGGACTAGTTGGCTTATAAGGTCCATTTCAGCATTAACTCTATGATTTTAAACTCCAAATTTCCAGAGCAGCTTCCCTTCTTATACAGCTGATTACATTCTCCTTTTCTTAAAAGACTCATACCAGGCATCAGCTCTCTCAAGAAAAAGTCATTTATCCCCCCAGCTTGAAATAAGAAGTCTGTCTCTGAATCTCTCATGACCTTCTATTTGACCTCTTCTGGGCACTTAGTATAGGACTGGTGAGAGCCATCTGTTGTCTGAGGAGCAGCCTAGCTGAATTTGGAGAGGCTCATCACCAGATTGGCTACAGAGTTTTGCCATTGATAATGGTTCTCAAAAAACATATATGTTAAGTTATAGAAGGGTTGGAATCTGTAACAACAGATGAAAGATATGTACATATCCACACAAAAAACATAACTTCTTGGTATGTTGAAGAAAATACATAGTTTTCATATGATAATCTGAAGTGAAATAATTTTGGGAAATGTTTTATCTTTTACTGGATTGTAGGCTCCTTTTATGGCAGAGACAGCTGTTTTTATCTTTTTTTTTTCCTTTATTTTCCATGCCTTACATATGGCAAGTACCTAATAAGTGTTTGTTGAATTGAATTGATATTAACATCATTAGAAGGAAATACCCCAATATGTTTGTTGTTATGGTATGTTTTAGCTGTTTTGTAGATGAAATAATCCTAAACTGACAAATTTCAATGTTAACAGGACACTACTTTCTAAGGTCAAGAAAAGAGGAATAACTTATATTAAAGTCCCATTCTGCTGAATTGAACTAGGAAACTACTTTAATGTTTTTTTTTTCCTTCCTTTCTTTCCATTTACTTAGAGCCCTTAGGAACAAAATAATATTCTTCCCTAAACTAGAAGAGATGATATTTGGAGTGGGTTAGATTTTTATATATTTTCCTTTTTGCTCTGACTCTAAGACCAGAAATTGCCATTGCATGGTGATTTCCACCTGCCTAAATAGATCTAAAACCACTACTAAGAAAATACTTACATATATAAAATTGCTACCTTGGGTTTGATCAATTATGGAAGAAAAGCTATCATTCCCACACCCTTAAAAATGACATTTTCAACTGTTCACATAAAGTTGGCCCCAGGAGTTTCTTGGAAAATCAGTAGAAAAATTATCCATTTACATTTTTCAAAATTTTAGAAGAATGAAGGCAAATTTTCCTTAAGTCACTTTACTAAAAAATGGAGAAATAATCACTTATGAATCTACACTCATCACATAATGTCCAATCATGCTTTCTTTTTTCCTGGTAAGAATTGTATATACCATGTAAGTTAGGACCATCTCAAACAGTGTCCATGTAACCCTAAAGCAAGGAAAATGAAACAATCTGGATACCCCAATGAAGGACTTTGAAGCAAAGGTTTCCTAATATGTAAATGAATTTAGTGGATTTGGTAGATATATTGAGGACTGATGATCACATTAAAATGCAATACTGATGGTTGAGAGGATTTTCAGAGAAGATAATTTAGGAGATAATTTGTTTCTGGAATAAAACATAAGCTATAGGGATAGAGATCCTAGGATCATAGTTTTAAATATAGAGTAGATCTTTGATAACCTAATCCACTCCCCTCATTTTCCAGATGAAGACATTAAAACTCAGTGAGCTAAAGAGATTTTCCCATGGTCATATAGGTGATAAGTGACAATTTCAGGATTTGAACCTGGCTTCTCTCACTCAAAATCTTTCTACTGTACCACACTATTTCTAGGTGAATCCTCAAAATGAGGTGGATTTCTGGGATTCTAAAAAAGAGTTTCTGGGTTTCTAAAGATTATGCTAGTGGGATATAAATTCTGATAGATTCTACCAAGATGGCAGTAGGGTGCAGGACTAAAGCAGGAAGGAAGGAAACAAAGTTCTTGTAAGTGCCTACTGTTACAGGGACTGTGTAAAGTGCTTTATGAATATTATCTTTGTGGATTCTCACACTAGCCCTACAAGATAGGTGTTATTATCATCTCCATTTTGCAGTTGAGAAAACTGAGGCAGACAGAGATTAAATTACTTGATCAGTGTCACAAAGCTAGTAAGTGCCTGAGGTTGAATTTGAACTCAAATCTTCCTGACTCCAAGCCCAGTGCACTATCCACTGTGACGCCTAGATGACTCTAAAAGAGGCAAGCAATGTATTTAGAGTCAGAAGACTTTACCCTATCCGGATCTAAGTTTTCCCAGCTGTTAAAAAAAACATAATAGCAATAAGGGTTGGACTAGAAAACCTCCTAGTTACCTTCCAGCTCTAAATACAGCATCCTCTTATCCTATATTAGTCCTTGGTGGCTTGGTATATGTTCATTAAGTAATAAAATATTACCAAACTTATTTTCTGATCTCATTGTAATCTTGAATACAACTGGGAAAGGCAATGATATCTGCTTTGCAAACCTCTCTTGTTTTGCCAAAATGTATTTTATATATGTTGTCCTTTTAGAAAAAAAACTTTTACATTTATCTTTACATTTTGATGAATAAAAATACAAAATAGTAAAATAAAATAAAATTGTTTGTTTAAATATATCTCTCTTCCAGTAGAATTTAATATCCCTCAGGCACAAGCACAAAGTCTTTCAATTCAATTCAACAAATAGTTATTAAATACCATTTTGTTCCAGGTAATGTGCTAGTGGGTGAATATGCAGAGATAAAAATAAAAACAACTCCTTCCCTCAAAGAACTTATAGTCTGTTGGATAGGTTCTTAACAAATGTTTATTGAATTGAATGGAAATGAAATTCTGGCAGCCTGAGAATGGGAAGGAATCATATGTTTCAGGGAGATTGATAAGAACACTGCAGGAATGCCTATATGTGCAGAAGGTGGGAGACAGACTTTGATGGCTCAAAGCCAACAAAATAAGAAAGAAAAAAATGACATTTAAGGAATGCACAAAAAAGGGATTTCTAGGATGTCAAACTTTTTTCCCCAATACTTTTTCCCTTTAAAAAGTAGGGTGAGCTGGTGTGTCCTTTGTAAGGATTTGTGATGAGATTTTAGTAAATTATATTAAGCTCCTACAAGGATTGACACATATGGGATGACTTTTTTATTTGAAGTTTTGTTTCTTATACCAAGGTTCATCAAGCTGTTTCATATTTATTTCTCTGATAAATGATATGTCAGAATTCTAATTCTAGTACCAATTTATGCCTTGTTGGCAACTGGAGAATGAAACAGCCATACAGGCAACAGGCAGTATTGATTTTTATCCATCTTCTTTGAACTCTAGTAAATGTTTCCCAAATGTGCTTTTCTGTGGCAACCAAACTAAATATTATAGTCTTATTTCTATCAACCATTAATTATGTGACTTCTGAGAGTTGCAGATTACTTAAAGCACAACAGTGTAGTTGGATGCTATGATTTGGCTTGTCAGTCAAGCTGAATTATAGGTTGCATACATAAGTATTCCTACCATTAAGTTTCCTCACTCATAAAGACATATCATATAAAGGTTATTCGATGTGAATGGGTTTCATAGGATTGTAAAAACAGAACAAAGAATCTTAGAGGCAGTATAGTACAGTGAGAAAAGCACAGAATTTGGCAGCAGAGGACCTAGGCTCAAATAATGCTTCTGACACTTTGTGTGCTGTCTCAGCCAAATTCTTTTATCTCTTTGGGTCTTGTTTGTCTCATTTTTAAAATGGTACTGGCGGGGGTGGGGTGGGGTGGGATGTGGACTAGATGACCTTTAAAGTTCCTTCCAGCAGAAAATCTTATATCCTATGAACTCGTATAGTAAGGAATTTAGTTTGGTAACTATTTATTTTTCCCAAAGGTAAAATGACAAAAAAGAGAAGAGTAGGAGGGAATGGAAATTTGTTAAAGCAGAACTCAGATATTTTGGGGTAGGAAGCATCCTACCTCTTTGACAAGTAAGAACATCGGTGTGCCTCTTCAGAAGCTAAACAGTACATTCAAAGATATCCTTAGCACCATCAAAATGGAAATTAGGTCTGAGATTGCCTGGTTTTTTTTTTCCATTGTTATTATGGATTCGAGGCATAAGCTATTAAGTCAAATGAGAAAAAAATAGCTATTGGCATTTGAAGTAAAATGCTAACAAAGCCAGCTTCTCATTTCTCTCTCTCTCTCCTGCCTTAAATAAATAAAGAAATAAATATATCCCATCTCCAAACAAACAAACAAAAAATCCACTTTGATCATAACGATTAATGAACATATTCTTTCGGGCACAGCCATCTTTGTGGAGATCCAAATAGTGAATATGGAATTAAAATGCATATTCTTCATATATATATTAATCATTCCACTTTAGAGGCAATGACAAAACGGTTGTCTCAATGGTATTTATCAAGCAAGGCTGTTTGGAGGCCAACTGATAATGGTTTTGAATTGGATTTTGAATGCTAGCTGTGCAGAATGTACTTTAGTCTATTTCAAATTGTTGTTGCAACAAGCTGTCTTATTCTACCAGGAGTTTAGCCTATACTCTCGTTAATTGGTGACACACAGGCTCACCTTCTTTTCATTAGTCAAGGAGAAACCTGAGCTCTGCATACACAATCAGCATACATCTAGGGATTACGAAAGAATAAACCAGAAACCAACTCAAACTGTAGCTGAAACTTAAAAGTTCAGGAAAGGTCTAATTAGTTTTCAAGAAGAGATTCATGTTGGACATATAGAGAAACAAAGAGCTTGATAATCACTCAGAGTCATTGAATGGCTGTTATAAGGACAGATACAGTGATTCCATATCTCCTATCGGCATAGAAGGAAAGTGAGACTTCTTCCTTCTAAGGTAAGGGATTGCTAGAACTCTAGAAAATAAGGTCAGTAGTTTTAATTCTTTCTTTATTTAGCAGTAAGATGTAGATAATTTCACACAAATTCCAATTAACAACCATTTATTTAGGACCTACATGGTAAGTGTTGTTTAGTAGTTTTCGACTCTTCATGATCCCATTTGGGATTTTCTTGGCAAAGATACTAGAGTGGTTTGCCATTTCCTTCTGCAACTCATTTTACACATGAGGGACTGAGACAAACAGGGTTAAGTGACTTGCCCGGGGTCACACAGCTAATAAATATCTGAGTCACGTTTGAACTTAGGTCTTCTTGAAACCAGGCCTGGCACTCTATATACTATGCTACCTAACTGCTGCTCATAGTAGGTGAGGGAAGTACAAAGACAAAAATGGAACAGACATCCCTTGCCTTCAAGAAGCCTGTCTTAACTGGAGAAAAACAAAAGGGGGGAAAAAGAGGGTGGTAGTGGAGGAGAAGTGTTGGCAAAAGAAAAAAAAATCTTAGTTACATTTCTTTCTTCCTTTATAAACACATACTTTTCAGAAGAAATAAAAAACACACAAAAAAACATTATAACATTTACAATTCTTATGAAGGAATTTTTAGGGTTTGCTAATGCGTCAAAGAAATGAGTTGATCTTAGCAATCCAAAAGTCTTACTTACTTACTTACTTATGGAACAGTTGAGGTAACCTTGCATCATTTTGTGAGAACTCACATCAATTATTGTCATCAATACTAAATGCAGCATGGATCATTTGGGAAGTTGGGATGTTCTTTCTAGGCAACTCATCATCTGAAATTATTTCAATTAAATTAAGATTCAGATATGAGTATATGCCTTGACTGCAAGGGCACAGGTCTGAGAAGGAAAAATGGGGAGGAATGAGAAAGGAGGCAAGATGAATGGACTTGGAGTCAGCAGAACTAGGTTTCCTGGCTCAACCCCTTCCAAACCTCTTAACCTTGTAATTTACATGTTTCTTGGATTTCTTTCTTCATCTATAAACTGACAAGGCTAGACTAGATAGCCCTTGAGGTCACCTCAAGCTTCAATTCTTTGATATTGTGATTAAGGAGAGGAAAAAAAAATTCTACCTACCTTTAACAAAAAAATAAATGAATAAAAGACATGTTATTCAGTTTTTTTTTCCCCATGGTATCTGTCCATCTTCCAGACAACATAACCATATGTAACCCAGAACCCTAGAAGGCTAAATAAGCAGGGATATTGGGTAAACTCTTGAGAAATGCTTGTTATTTTGTTGGCTTATTTGGGCAACTTTGAAATGTTCTTTGTTCTGTGAATCTGCAAAACTTTGCATTTGGAGATAATTTTGATTTTCATTTGTAAATGTGGAATTGCTATGATAATGTAACACTGGCTGTATTGAGATTTTGCCGTATGGCACTGGGAAAGCACATGAAAGGACATCAGTGCTTATGCCTCCTCAGAGACATAGAGAACTGTTCTGATTTTGAGACAAGGACTGTTAAGAAAAAAAAAATCGGCTTTGTCTATTTGCCACAGATCCAAATAGTAAAAGAAGGAGAAATGTGTAACTTTTTGGGGCATGCCCAGCTCAAATAACACAGAGGCAGTCTTGAGGGGTCTTTGGAGCACGTCTAGATTGCCTACCATAGAGCCATTTGGGTGGGTGGGGGTAGCCTGCCAGTATCCTTAAAACCACTGAGACTGAACCAGTCAGCCCTTCCTCTTTCCTGATGCTCTCTTTCTGCTACTATCTTCCAGTGGGTGAAAATTACAGTTCACCGAGACGAAGGGTTCCATGAACTGAACTGTTGAGAGTGGAGGACTTTCCTTTCCTTGCTCTTCCTTCCTCTCCACCCCTGAAATGGTCCTGGGGTATTTGTTTCTGCTCAGTGTTATTTGTCTTTAGCGTCAGGTGCCAGAGATAAAACTTGTGGCCCAGAAGTGTGAACTGGGTGCCAGATTCACAGGCAGGATGGTGTAGCCAGCCAGTCAGCCAGACATGGAAGACCAGAGAAACCAGAATTAGTTAGTCTGAGCTAACTAACAGCATTAGCCTATGGGCAAGTGGGGATGGGGATGAATTTGGAACTGGAATGATGCCTATGGAAACCAAGCTAAACTGTGAACTTTAATCCCCTCCCTGTCCTTTAGGATTGAGTACTAAGAGGAAAGGGGGATTATGCTTTCTACATGTCTGGGGGGGAGGGGAAGTGATTTATATATTTGCAATTATACCTTCTGAAGTAAATATTTCTATGTAAAAACTAATTTGTCAGTCATTGAATTAAACTCAGGTACAGGGCACCCACTTCCTACAACTGAGAGAATAACATCAGTAAGGGTGGAAACCATTTGCTGAGAGTTTGGACAGTGTTAAAGCCCTTCCCAAAGAGCTCTTCCCTAAGAAGTGAGAAACCTAACATACCTGACCTTCAAGTGGTGGGGGACAGGGTGACCTGCGTTACATATAGATTTGTTACTTTGATGCTAAAAATATAAAACCTGATCTTTGGAACATACATTTCAAATACAAATGCTTTGACGTCGACCCAAACACATGGTGTCTTGGTTAGTGAACTGGCCTCTAAGCCAGGAAGATCTGGGCTTAAATTCCACCTCAGACGCATACTGGAAGAGTGACAATGAGCGAGTTAATTAACTTCTAAGTAATCTAGCTACCCCAAGAAAATGAATTGCAGAGGAGGGTGCAACATGAATCGCTAAAGGGACTTTTCCCATATGGGAGTTCCTTGTCATAATGCAATCATAGATCTAGTCTTTATTTAGACAAAACATTAAAGAAACTAGTCTAAATCTTAAGTGACCCATGGCATAGAAGTTGGAACTTATTACATGAAGAATAATAATCTAAGAGAAGGTTACATCAATCCTCTCCACTTCATTTTTTTTTTTTAGTGACTGATAACCAGTGAAATCAGAGGAATTTGGTGTCTGCATGGCATCGGTGATGACATTTAACCTTTTTTAGGCCTCACTTTCCTGATCTGTAAAAGTGGGAGGTTGGCCTAGATGACCCCTAAGATCACTTTTCTATCTAAATCTATAATTCTATTTTCTCCCCATTATACCCAAATGAGAGTCCAATTTCTCTATCTTTACCAAAGAAGGTAGTTGTAAGATGCTGCCCAATTTAAACCCTGGACAGAAACCAGTAATTTAAAATTCATGAATAGATAAGAAGGCTGTTCAGAGAACAGCCTCCACAGAGCTAACCAAAATGGTGCATCTGTGATTTGAGAATTCAAACAGATGCACCTTACATTAAATGTTACTTCTAAGGAGTGGGGGTGGGGGAGTGGGGAGGAACAATAACACGTTTTCCCTCTTTGCTGGGAATGAATTACTGCAGAACCATTTTTTGTTTATAGTGATTGGGCATATTTTCCTGTTTTTATGACAATGAAGCCCATAGTGAATAGAACTTGATGAAGTGAAAGGCAACCCCAGAAATCAAATAGAAGAAAACAGCAAGAATGAATGACCTTAACAATTTGGAGATGGCTATTTGATATTGTCTAATGCACCTTCCTTATTTTTTTTTAATTTTCAATTCCATTTTGGCCATTTTCATCTTTATATCCTTATTTTGACTCTTATATCCCTTTTAGCTTTTTGCTACCTTACTGTTTGTATCCAGTGACTTCCTTTTATAGTTGTGAGCAGAAGAAGGTGAGAGAAAAATAGAACACTTCTTTATAGAAATCTGTATTTAGTCATGCTATGCTATTTCACCACACAAGGATGATGAACAATGAGGACATAAAAAAGTAGAGAAAATGACTATTTTCCTTCTTAGATTTCAGGAAAAATATAACTAAGACATGTGTATTACCTTTGAGAGTATCAGTGATTTATTATACTTCAATATGTAAATATCACTTCCCCATCCCCCAGAATGTAATTTCTTTCAGTACAAGAAATGTTTAATTTTTGTCTTTGTATCTTAAGTAACCAGTTTAGTACCTGACACCTAGTAGATGCTAATTAATCCTTGTTTATTGATTGATTGAACTGATGTAATAAGATCTGGGTTTGAAATTTGGCTATAATTACCTGCAGTGTGACCCTGGGAAAAATCCTTTAAATCCTTTGGGCTTCATTTCTGTAAAATAAAAGGGTTGGCCTAGATGACCTGTAAAGTCCTTTTAAGTTATAAACTTATGATTCTACTTTATAACAGATAGAGTCCAGATAGAGGAGTTTATTTACATTTGATACCAAATAGACTTTATATATCATATTTGTGTATTTGTACATGACATTCTCTAAATTGTGTTAGCACCAGAACATTCCTGGGTCTCCTCAATGAAATCCACAGTTATTCAAAATCAATAGTTCTAACCATCCACAATTGAAAAAAAATGGATGGAAAACACTTTGTGCAGGTTATGACATGTTTTACATGGGCATTCTATTGAGTTATTCTATCAGTATAAATATCTTGGATAAGTGCTACAGATGGGACAATGACATGGATTAAGGAATAAAGCAGTAGACAAGAAGAAGCAGGATGAAATTTGGGAAATTGCACACTAGGAAATATTTTATGGGGGTGGAGCCAAGATGGCATAGTGAAAGCAGGAACTCACCTGAGCTTTCCCATAAATTCTTTCAGTTACCTCTAAAAAGTGAATCTGGAAATATTTCTATAACTCGAGCAAAACGTTGATGGGCTAAATTAAGATGGTGGCTGTATGAGCAAAATGAAGAGGTTAAATGGTAGATATATTGTGCAAGTAGAAACAAGATTTGGCACTTGATTGGATATGCGGTGAAAGAAATAGTGAGTAATAGAAGGTGACATCCAAGTTGTGAATCTGACTGGGTGGCTGGAAAGATGGTAGTGCTTTTGACCTTACTAGGGTAGTTTTAGAAGAGGCATGGTTTTGGGGGCCAGCAAATAGTGATTAAGTTTGTAGTTAAGATTATAACTCATCTATGCCTGTTCACCCTGTACTACTTAATTTGTTCCACACAAAATAAAAAGGGTTAAGGGGAGGGAAAAGTCTGGGCTCTCATTACATGATCAGAGCCAAGACCCGGCTATAGTTCCAAAATGCACTGTGGGAGTGTGGTTATGAGGGGGAGGGGTCCCCAATCTCACCTGTGAAACTATTGCTGTAGGTTTCAGGGTGGCAGATGGGTTACAATTGCCTTGGAGGGGGCGCTTAGTTCTAACTTAGTAGGGAAGAGGTTAAGAGTTTTCACAGCAGAAGGAAGGGAGAGAATTAGGGAATATCAGGATAGAAGCATTGGGGTGGTTATGCAGAAGAAAAGTCCCAAAGCTGGATCTTGCAGAGAAAGTGGAATGTGATCTATCTTTCCACCTTTCAGTTAGCTGACTAATCAAACACACCTTAGGATCATGCAACATCCCCTCACTATTGAGACTTGGTAAAGAAGTGGAAGACAGACCCTTAGGAAAGGAGCCATCACAATGGGATCCTGGTGGTGGGGATAGTTGAGAAAATAGGATCATACTGAGGACTTTTGGTTGACTTAAGATGAAAGAGTAGGGTCCTGATATACAGTACATCCTGGCAGGACTATGAAATGCTGTAATGACAGCCTCTGAGAAGGGGAAAACAAACACACACACAAACAAACAAAAAACATGTTTCCAAAGAGCAACAGAATTGACACATATGTCCCCATGGAAGAAATGTGTCACCTTGTTCCCTCCTCTAGATTCCAGCACACTAGAGAAAAGCTCAATGGTCTTTAGCCCTAGTTATAACTTTAGTGATGCAATCAAGCTACAGTCAAAAATAGAAAATGAATGGAAACACCATCAACTTGATAATCTAAGTATTCTGACATTGAACACAATACCTAGAACGAATGCTTAATGAATGCTTATAGCCTAACAATGGATTAAATGTTACCCTTTAATTTTAATGCATTATCAGTGAAGTTTGTTATAAGTAACTCCAATTTATAGCAAAGAATTACTTTGCAATGAATGATCACATAGTCCGTTCAGATGGTAATTGTGTATAACAGGGGTAATAGTGCAAAACCTTGGTTGATAAATATTTAAAATTTATAATAAAGTAATATGATGTCATTAAAATAAAAATCACTTTTAGGAAACGTCCACTTCCCCTCAATTTAAGAACTGTTTCATTTTTAGCCCATGAAATCCGGTGCTATAATTTAGGACAAGGGAAGATACTCTTATAGTACAAGCTATAGTGAGTCAAAAATGGTAAATCATCTATAGAAGAATTTTATGTGTTGATAAGGTACTGCCTATAACATACCAAAACAGTATAGCACATAAGATGATAGAAGCCTTAAAGGTTAGTAATGGTACTTTTCTTTTACATGAAGAAAGAAAAATGAGGAACCAAGGGATTGGATTAGATACAAGGATAAATTTTCCCAGCAGTAAGAGCAGTTAAACATTGGAATGGATGGGCTATGGATGGAGGTGGTGTCATCTCTGTAATGTCTTTTAAAGTAGGATAAATTGATTTTCATCTGTCTGTGGTCCTTTCAGGAAACCTTCTCAAGGTTCCTTCTGGTCCTAGGAGCTTATGCCGCTGAAATGGACTTATTTTCTATCTATAAATGAGTACAAGCATTGCTCTAGCTCTCTGTTTCATACTTCATCATGTCAGCTGTTATTTGTATATTGCAATGGTGAAATTAATAAAACAATTTTTTCAGTTGGAAAAATGCAGAGAAGTAGGAGGAGAGAGTCATAGCCAGTCAGGAAACCAATTGCATTCGGAACACTGTTACGGTACAATAATATCAGTTTCTAATAAATACCCATAAGATATTAACTCTTTTTGTTGTTATTTTCAGGCCATGAATGTTTCCTAACAGACAACAGTATTCCATCACCCTATTCCTTGACACTGGATTTTCTTCAATTCAGTGTGAGAAATGAACTTAGATGTCCTCAACAGATTGAGATGTGTAATGAGTGGTTAAATGTGGACTGTATGAAATAGGTTGCAAGAATTGTGGCCCTTCCTTTTAGATCTGAGGCATGTGACAAAGGGGTGTCATTGTAAGTAATACTAAAGGAGAGAGTCTTAATTAAGCTCTCCTTGGCTTTCAAGCCTAGCAAGTATAAGTTTTTTTTAATTGAAAAATGAGAGTTTGCTCACCATGACAGGGTTTTTTTTTTTCAGGCTCACACAGTTCTAACAGAAATCTATTAAAGATAAAAAGAAGTTTAAACAGCATATACAGTATTACTTCCTGCTTTTGTTTATACACGGTGAAGAGTATTCAGAGTGGACTACATCTTAGACTTGCACTAATCCTTAAATAATTACAATTCATCTACTCAATACTGGAAAAACCTCATGGAATGTGACTTTGTTCTGCTGGCTTGTCTAATCCGAGTCAATTACTTCAGTCTCCTCTCCCAGAGGTCCCACTCTCAGAAACTGAGCTCTGTGAGGAAGGTGGGATGGGGAGGGGAGTGGATGTATGTATGTGAAGTGTTTGGTTCCAACAGAAATGAACTCTGCACTTTTTTTTTTATCATAGTCCTTTCCTAAATATCAGTCCATCAATAAACATGAGAAACAGCTTGTAATTCACAAAGCCTTCGGCAACTCTGTTGTGATAAGGGCAGATTGGTCTGGCTGGAGAAATGCTGGAGATGGGAATAGTTCACTGGCTTGGACCAATTTGAATGGATGGAAATCACTGAAGTCCCCAAAGCTGGAGAAAAAAAAATGATGCTGTGCAGCTGGCAGAAGCTTGTCATCTGCATGCAGGGAACGACAGGAATATTACAGATTTCTTGCACAAAGTGAACTATTTCAATCACCTGCAAAGAGTTCCCTTGTCAAATAGAACCATCAGAGTAAGGCTTCAACAACTAAGGAGACCTCCTCCCTCTCCTCGCCAATAACAGCCACCTGCCCGGAATTAAAACTTTGATTTAAAAAGAGAATAAAATATCAGAGTTCAGTGATTGCTCGACAGAATTTCATAAAAGAAATGGCAATCCAAAGAAGCAGTACGAGGTAGAGCACACACATGTAAGGATGTATTTGAGCCTGTGTGATCTTCTCCAGATGAAAAAAAGATGAATGCCTTAATTGAGCACCTAGCTTTTTGCCAGGACTCAGTTATATAATGAAATAAAAGGATATTGTAATTCTGCTCTTGTACCCAACTCCTGACCCCTTATAACATTATTTTCAGAGAATTATACCTTTCATCACAAAATCATTTCCATCACTCCCCTAAACAGCCTGCAGTTGTTCAATTGAGGAATGAATAATGAAGTGTGAGGTGCATAAAAGGTGGATTTAGAGACAATGCTCTTTAAATGGAAAGCCAGTATCCTGTTTCCACACCCTGCCAGACCTAACAATACAAAGCCTTTACTCTTGTGAACTGGAGATATGGTTTGCAGACTGCTACTGTAATTGTCAGGATAATTGGCAAAATATCAAGTATTTTTAAAGCAGCTTAATTTTCTCAAATAAACATCAGAACATTTGCTACCTGTAAAACACTCCAGACTAATTTCAGTTCAATAAAACTTAATTCCTTTCCTTGCCATTCTGGCAGTCTCCAGAGGAGTGCCCCAGGGATCTATGCTTGGCCCAGAGCTATTTAGCATTTTGCATCAATGCCTTTGGATGAAGGCATAGATAACAGGCTTATGAAATATACAGAGATGACAGGAAAGTAGGAGGGTTTGAAAGAAGAATCAAGATCCCACAAGATCTCAAAGTGTTAGAATGGGGGCTGGAAAAATCAATAAACATTTATTAAGTACCTACTATGAGCCAAGCACTGGGGACACAAAAAGACAATTTTTACCCTTAAGCAGTTTACCATCTAATGGAGGAGACAGCATATAAGCAAATATGTACAAAGTCAGCTGTATATAGGTAAAATAGGAAATGATTAAAAGAGCCATGGCACTGGAATTAAGGGAGGGTGGGGAAATAGAAGGAAGGATCTTAGTTGAGACTTAAAGGAAGCCAGGGAGGTCAGTAGTCAGAACAGAGGAGGGAAAGAGGAGAAAATTACAGGAGCTGAGAGACAGTGTCTTGTTTGTAGAACAGGCCAGTGTCACTGGATTGGAGTACATGTCAGAGAGACAGACAAACAGACAGAGACAGAGAGACACACACACAGAGATGAGAGAGAGAGAGAGAGAGAGAGAGAGAGAGAGAAAGAGAGAGAGAGAGAGAGAGAGAGAGAGAGAGAGAGAGAGATTGAGAAGACCACAAAGGTATGAGGGGGCTAGGTTATGAAGGACTCTGAATGCTAAACACAATTTTGCATTTGATCCTAGAGGCAATGGGAAGCCATGAGAATTTATTGAGAAGGGGAGGGTGACATGAGTGGATCTGTACTTTAGGAAAATCACTTCAGTGGTTCGAGGGAGGATGACTTGGAGTTGAAAGAGACTTCAGGCAGGCAGACTGACCAGTAGTTTATTACAATAATCCAAGTGGGAGGTGATGAGGGCTTGCACTGGAGTAGTGGAAATGTCAGAGGAGAGATATTGCTCACTTCTGTAGTGGGGAGGGGAATATGAGGGGGAAAGACAATGAATTCATTTTTAGACATTTTTGGACAGTGACAGACCAAGAAAATGTCCAAAAAGGAATTCATTTTCTCTTCCTTCCTTCCTTCCTTCCTTCCTTCCTTCCTTCCTTCCTTCCTTCCTTCCTTCCTTCCTTCCTTCCTTCCTTCCTTCCTTCCTTCTTTCCTTCCTTCCTTCCTTCCTTCCATTATGTGGGAAGTATGACTAGACGATAATTTTTGTAATGACGAGTTGGAGTTTTCCTTGGACTATAAACAATTTGAAATGATAAGCAAATAAACTAATTTGATCTGATGTTACATTGAAAGATTGTGTCCAGGACTCAGGAACGGATAGTTTTGCTGTAGTCTGACTTGGTCAGACTCTATGAGTAATGCATTGAGGTCTGGGCACCACGTATTCAGAAGAATACTATCAAAATGGAGCACATTTAAAGGAAGACAATAAGGATGATAAGGGAACTTGAGACCAGGCCATGGGAGAACTGGCTGAAGTAGCCAGTGATGTTTAGCTAGACACTCTGCTCCTAAGTCTTTGAGTGTTTGAAAGGCTCTCATGTAGAAGAGGGTTTAAATGTGTTCTGCTTGGTCCCAGAGGGCAGAATTAGGAACAATGCGATGCAAGAAGTAGCAAAATAGATTTAGATTCCATTTGAGGAAAATTAATTTTCTCCAAAAGTGGAATAGGCAGCCTTGGGATTTCTCTTAACTAGAGATCTTTGAAGGAAGACTCAAAATTCACATATTGAAGATACTGGAGGACAGGATTCCTATTCAGTTACAGGTTGAACTAGAAAGACTCTAAACTTCATATTTGAAGATTCCGTGATTTCCTTAATGGAAGTAAACAGATATTCAGTGGTTAAAGAGTACAGTTTTCTTTAGATGAATATCCCATTCATTCATTTACTTAGATCTTTGTTCCTCATGTGTGGGAAGCTGTCTTCACAAATGGAGATTAAAAACCCTCTACTGACTCCGATTTGTGTGATGTTTAGCTACACCATTACACAAATTCTCCTTAGAGACCTTGAGACACACATTGGGGGCTTTCCTCTGTTTCTTTCAATATATCAAAGTTACCAATTCAATAGCTCATTTCCCCCATAGATATTTAACAAGTACCTACTATATATAGGACACTGTGCAGGATGCTGTGCAGGATAAAACAGTAGATGATAGAGTGGGAGAAAAAGCTGTTATGCAGATAATGATAAATCAAAGGATTATATAGGATCATATGAATTAAAGCTTGCAGAGACCTTAGAAATCATCTAGTACACATTTTTCGTTTTACAGATGAAGAAACCAAGAGCCAGAGAGGTCAAGGAACTTGATCAAGGTCATATAATTAATTGGTAGAAGAGGTAGAATTTGAACCCAGGTATTTGAACAGAAAATCCAATATATTCAATTAAATGGCCTTGGACTCAAAGGATTTGTTCAATCAAAATGTTTATATTGTTATTGTTCTTTGTTACTAGTCCTAAAACGATGACTATTTTGTTATACTTTCTTTTTAGTAGTGTTCTTATTAAGTCAGTTTTTATTTATCATTAAAAGACAGGGGAGAGAGAAAGAGAGAAAGAGATTCTGGTTCCCAGAGGTGCTGAAGTGCTTTAATCAGTTCATCTGTGAAAAATGGCAACTCTTATACATTTTATATTTCTATAGCCTCTTCACTCCAAGAGATTCTCAACCATGTTGAAAAACTTCCCTCCTGCCGTGACTACTGAAATGCAGTCACTTATGGGGAGGAAGGCAGTAGCCAGGCAGAACACTGCCAATATGTTCACCCTGAATTCTCAGGTGGAAATCTACTGATAGAAAAAATTCCATCCAAATTGAAAAAGCTCTGTATGGATCACATTTGAAAAGTCCCTTTCAAGAAATGGAAGTCACTGAAGGGCTAAATTGTCCTTCCAAGAAGTCAAACTTGAGCCACGAAGGAAACAGGGTATTTGAAAAAACTGCTGTTTGGAACAGTAAGGCATTCCTTCTGGTCTGTGGATGGCTTCCCTTGAAAAATTGCTCTGGAGTGCAATGACCTTCAGCACCTGCACGCTGCCACCGATTTACCTGTTGGCTAGGGCAGAAAGCCAGTCTGCTGTAAACTCCTTCAAATTATTCATCTGTAGTCAGTGACCTTATGTGGCACTGCGAGTCCAATCAAGTCGCCTTATTTTTGCAGTCATTGACATGGCCAATTTCTTTATTGCCAAGGAAACAAGCTCTAGTACAGGAGATCATTTTACTGTTAATTGGCATCTTTTGTAAAAAGGTTTGAAGCATCTTCAGTTGGCAGGTCAGCCCAATGGCAGAGCTAGAGGATGGCCCTGCTCGCTAAACTTAGGAAAGTTCATCAGAAACTTTAGTGCAACATAACTCTTTGCTGACAGCTTCAGTGAGAAGTGAAGACTTGCTCCCAGTTTTCTTTTAATGACACCTTTATATGAAGAAAAGGGAAGTATCATAAGCTAATACAATAAGAAAAAAAATAGAGATGGAAGGAGACTTTAGTCATCCAGTCCAACCCCCTCTCTTTACACCTGAGGAAACTGAGGCCAACAAATAGTAAGTGACTTGCCCAAGGTCACTTAGGTAGACTGAGATGTAAATTGAACCCAGGTCCTCTGACAAAACCAGAGCATTTTCTACTATACCAGGCCTAGTCAGAATTCATGCTTCTCCAGTTTTATTTTTACTATCAAACAAAGGCTTTTGTTGATAGAGCAATTTCAGTTTCTGTTCTTACTTTGAGTAACTCACTGGGTAAACTGTTTATTTTGCCTTATTTCTTCTGGTGTAATATGGAAGATGGAATGGTATAGTGGAATACAAAGATCCTCATAAAGTCAAGAAAGTCTCAGTTCAAATTCCTTCTTGGACCCTTCCTAGTAGTGTGAACCCTAATAAAACTTAATGTTTCAGTGCTATCCCAGGATCCTCTTGAAGATTATAAACTGCAGAGAAGGTGCTAAATTGTATTGTTAAGAAGTTCCTCAGTGAGTGCTCCATACACAGATGAAATCAAAAGTCCAACCAAGAAAACCATAATAATAAAAAGATAAAATATTTTGGATAATATAGGAAATATTAAAATAAAATTTCCACAGATTCATACTGAGGACCTAGGAGACAGGGACTAATGTAATAGGACCACATTAAAATTTAGTGGCAGTTATATTCCGTAGTGGACAGAGCCGTAGACTGGAGTCAGGATGCCCTGTGACCTCTAAGGTTCAAGCTATAAAGCCTTCTAGTTCTAAAACTATATTGTGCTTTACTGGGGTATTATTGTATTAAATTATTGGGCTTGATTCATTTATCTTTAAAAGCATGTTCTTCTCTACAGACGTTGTCTCTCCCTCTTTCATCATTCTCTCATTCTTTGTCCTTTAGTCTCCCTTTTAAACTAACGCTCTATTAAACCTTATTTTAAATGTTTACTAAAGCTAGCATCAGACCATGCTTCCTCCCTAGTGTTAAATCAACACTTCCCACTCCATCTAGATTTTTGACTGCTGAGTTTAACACTGGGAGGAGGTGAGGATTGCTGTGTGTGCCAATTGGCACCGTGACGGAGGAAATCTGCCACCAGAACCATTGTACATTTAAAGTCTGTGTCTCTGGGTCTCATCTCTGCCTCCCTGCCTTCTTTTCTGTGTACTTTTATGCCTTTTAAAACTTCAAATGACACTCCAAAAAGCTAGAACAAATGCTTTCTGGTCTAGTATATTCACAAGATATCACATCTCGGGTTATGTGCAATAGAAAAAATATCATAAACCTGCATTGTTTTTAAGACTTATCTTGTTCTAGAGAAAGATGGACATTTTAAAAAAAGTAATTCAAAGGAAAATCTTGAATATTTTGAAATTGAATGGAAAAAGGATCCTAGAATTAACATGGATAATTGGATAAATGCGATCACCTATCTTACTGAAAACTTTGGCAAGAATATTTCCTGAGTAAAAGTAAAAGGTAACAGAGTATAGTAAATTTGCTTTTAGATGGAGCATTTATGAACTTGCATATTATAGCACAGAAATATAGACAGGGTTGAGTCATCACTGGGGCATTTGGAAATGTGTCTATTTTGAATATGTCTCCATTGGGTTCCCAATAGAGTTTTAATGGCATCAACTTTCACACTGGTTATTTATAGTTGTATATCTCCACACCACCTCACCCAACTCCTTTCTAGCTGTTCCAGGGACACCAACATACAGAACTCCTTCATATATTTAAGCAATTATAGTATTTTGCACTAAATAGGACCTTAGAATTCATCTAGCTCCAACCTCAAATTTCACAGATGAGAAAACTAAAGGCCAAGATAAGTTAAGTAGTCCGACATCACATATCTAGTGAATGGCCAAGCTGAGACAAGAGTCTCTTGAATGCTGGTCCAATACATAATATACATGTCGTGTGTGAAGAGTAATAATAGCCCATATTTATACAATTCTATATTTCTTTTGATTCTCACAACAATCCTATAAGAAAGGAACTGTTAACACTCTCATTTTATTGAAATGGAAACTGAGGCTCAAAGAGGTTAAATGGACTTGCCAAGGGTCACCTGCTAATATTTTTCTCAAAAGAGATCCCTATGTAAATCTTGTAGCCTCCAAACAGCACTCTATATGCTATGCAACTTGGTCTCTCCACAGGTTGGTTTTGGATCAGTGAAGACATCAATGTTAACAAGCTGTATCCCATAAGAAGGAAGAAATAATAAGCTAAGGTGCAGATGCACTTAGGCTACATGAACACAACAGAAAAAAATGGTACCCAGAAGACGAAGCAAATCCAATTCACTCGGGTGCTAGTACTTTCAGGATTCCTCCACTCCCTGAGCCAGGAAAAGTCACTACGCTTGACAAAGCAACTGAATCTCTTGTTCACAACTAATTCTGTCACAGTAGTCAGAGCCAAAGTCATTTGTTCTGGTGACAAATTATCAAATATAAATAGCAGTGTTACTTGGCTGACTTAGTGATCTCTAAAGCCCCTTCCAACTCTAAAAATCCAGAATTCTATGAACTTTTCTTATGTGATGGATGGAAATGACTTTTTTCTCCTCTCTCTCTCTCCATTCATTTGTTGATTTTGTATTATTATTAAATAATACAAATATATGTTATACTTTCAATTGCTAAGGAGCTTGGGGGGAGGGCAAGATTAAATAATCAAAAAACATTTGTTAAGCAGCTACTATGTACCAGGCAATGGGGAGACAAAGACAATAAATAAAACAATACCTACTTTCAAGGAGCTTACGTTGTAGTTATTTTAAAGTATGTGAAAGGCTATTATATGGAAGAAGGATTAGACTTAGTCTATTTGGCCCCAGATGGAAGAAATAGGAACAATGAGTAGACAATGAAAAGAGGCAAATTTAAGACTTAGGAAGGAACAATTCCCTAACAATGAGGTTTGTCCAAAGGAACAAAACAAAATGAAACATATCCGGCTATAGTGGGAAGTAGAAGTTCCTTTCTCTAGAAATCTTCGAACAAAAAAAAAATGGATGCCTACTTTTCCAGTGCATTATAGTGGGGGTTTTTTTCCAGTCTGTAATAATTTGTAATAGATGTCCAGTGAGATTCCTTTCAACTAGGAAATTTTTTGATTTAGTGAACTTATCACAAATATATTTGAAACCGTCTGCGTTGAATAAAAAAAATTTTTCAAAAACATAATTCATCTTTTTTTGTGCAAAGCCAACTCTATAAAGAAAGGAAAGGTACTTCCCCCCAAAAAAACAAAATTTGTGAATCACAATTTCTTCCTTGCAGAGAGGTGGGTAACTGGGGATATAGAATGCTATATATATATATATATATATATATATACATATATATATATACATATATATATATATATATACACACACACACACACATATATATATATGTATGTATGTATGTCAATTTTACTTTTTCTTTAATAGAGTGAAAAGTAAACTTTTTAGAATATGACTATGGTATAAATACATAGTATACATACAAAATATGACTATAGTATAAAGTACAAAAGGCACCACTAAAACTTGAAAAAAAAGTAAGCAAGTAGGACAAATGTTGAGGGGGGAAATATGTCTGAAAGGACAAGTCTCCCAAATTGGAAATACATTTAAAATTCTTAGAAACTTTTTTAAAAGAAGGAAATAAGCCCTAGTTTTCTAAGGACAGTTGATCACGATCATGGTCCATGATTATGACTTTGATTATGACTATGATCATGATTTAATATGTAAAATAAAATCTCATTTTTATGACAAATGCACAGAAGCTCTGGTTATACAAAGATAATGAGCTTTTCTTTTTTTATTGTAGAGAGTGAAAATGAGCAGAGCACAAGGCAGTGGTCTGCCAAGTTATGTACCTGTGTATCTGTTTATCTCTGCTATTGGTAAATGGGAAGACAGAAGGATACACTGGGGACTAGAGAATCAGGGATGGAATAATAAACGAGAAGGCGATATCTTGTGTGATAAGTACACAGAGCAGATAAATCAGAAAGAGCTGACAATGTATCCCTGTATTAAATTACACTCAACAGAAGTGCTGAGGTCTAGTTTAATTTTCATTATGAAAATGCATTTCTGATTTTTTAAAGAACAAAATAAGAAATGAGTTAATTCATACAGATATTGAAATAGGATATTTAGCATTCAACTTCTCATCTAATCACAACTGAAGTCAAAGATGCTGTAGAGACTCCAGAATAAGGATAAGCAATTGCTAATATATGAACCATTCAATAGCGGTACATGATACCAATCTCAGGCCTGGGGATTCCTGGCCTCTAAAGAGAAAGGCCTGCCTCTTTCCTCCCTGCCTCTGTCTCTTTACACCTCCATATCAAAACCCTGAGGTAAAGAAAGACTCCACATCTGAGGAGTTCCAAGAGGGATATAGTAAGGTTGTCTTTAAGAAATTCGCTAAGTGTAAAAAGTCATCACTCAGCTACTTATTTCTTCCAAGGAAAAAAGATGTGTTTCAAATACAAAAGATGCACAGCAATATCAATGATGATGTAAGGCATAGGTCAGTTACCTCAGAATTCCTATTATACTTAACTGGGTAGTTGATGGTTAAAACATTAAAACACAACATTCTGTGGGAATTTTACACAGTTGTTTCACCATCATGTTTGGCCTTCACTCTTCACTGTTTGGACAATTTATTCATAGTCCAAGTTTTTTTGGCAAGCCAGTGGTTTGGGTTCATCATGCTGTCAGTGGTTATCTTACCTAACATACAATTGTGGAAAACCCCTCCAGATGCACGTCTTCCCAGCCTGAGGGACCCAGGGTCTTCTGACAACTCACACTTATGAGGCTGCCCACCAGGCTGGATATGTCTATCCCTTGCTCTCTGATAGGTCAACTCTATTCAGGGAAAGAAACACAAAACAGAAGAGACAGGCAGGGACCTGAGGTCAGGCATGTATTCAGAGCTTACTTTGTATGAGACATTCTGCTAAGAACTGAATATACAGAGAAAAGCAAAAACCAAAACCAAAACAAAACAGGCACCTTATACCTTTACAGGCTTCTTCTCTCAAGAAGCTCATATTCGAATGCGGCAAATGATATAAAAACATCTATAGCACATAAAGAAGATATTCAGGGTGAATGGAAAGTAATTTCAGAGGAGAAAGCATTGCCAGTAAGGGTACTGGGAAAAGTGTCTTGCAGAAGGTAAACTTTGAATTCGGTCTTGGAAGAATTCCAGAAAGTCGTAGGGCAGAGTCAAGGAGGAAGAGTGTTCCAGGCATGGGGGACAATCAATAAAATGGCATAGACTCAGGAAATTGAATATTATACATGAGGGACAGCAACTGAAGGTCATATGCCCACATAATAGAGTACATGGAGGGGAGGAAAAAAAATATGAAGAAGGTAAAGGTAGAAAGGGGTTAGGTTGTGAATGACTTTAAAAGTCCAACAGAACATTTTAAAAATTTGATCCTAGAGGTAATAAGGAGCCACTGGAGTTCACTGAGTAATGAAGTAATATAGTCAGTCCTATGCCTTAGGAAGATCATTGTGGCTGTTCAGGATGTACTGCAATGGGGAGAGACTTGAGGCAGACAGATTAAGCAGCAGATGGCTGCAGCAGTACAGGCATGAGATGACCAAGGTGACAGCTATATTAGAGGGGAGAAAATGCATATAAAAGAAATGTTGTAAAGGTAGAGACAAAAGGAGTTGGTAATAATTTTTTATACATACACATATACATATACTGTCAACCTGAATTTGGTTTCGTAGTTTAATTTAGGAAGTTTCTTAGTTGAGTAAGTTGTAAATACAAATTGACAAGACAATTGACAATGTAGCATCAGTTGGAAATTACGATCCCAGGACATCTGAGTTTCTTCCATATAGCATATGCCCCCTGGGATACCAAGATAAGACAAGTCCAACCACTCTGATTGCAGGCATCCTGTCACAAACAGGTCTTTGAAGTTGCTGACACAGGAAAGGGCATTTTAGTGTGAAATTAAGCATGTTCAGGTTTTGGCTTTTATTGATTCAAATCATTTGAAAAGATTGTCAATATATATGTATATATACACATACATATATCCACATATATGTATATGTATATATATATATGTGTGTGTGTGTGTGTGTGTGTGTGTGTGTGTGTGTGTGTGTGTATACAGGGTAAATGTGAGTGAGACACTCAGGATGACACTGATGTTGCAAGACTGAAAGAATGGTGGTACTTTTGACCATAATGAGGAAGTTAAGAAGAGGGAAGGGTTTGGGGAGAAAGATAATGAATTCTGATTTGGAAAGGTTGAGTTAAAATGTCCATGGAACATCTAGTTTGAGATTTGCAATAGGCAGTTGGCAAATCAAGACTGGATGTCAGTAAAGAGTTTAGGCTTAAAAAATAGATCTGAGAATTATCTGCGTAGAAAAAATAATTGAATTCTTGGAAACTGATAAGCTCACCAACTGAGATAGTATGAAGGGAAAAGAGGACCTAAAGAGGTCCTGGGGTCCAGATTCAATCAGGGAGCATGGCCTGGGGGGAGATCCAGAAATGGGGACTGGGAATGAGTGTTTCAAGAGGTAGGAAGAGAATTAGGAGAAAATAATGTCATAAAAACCTAGAGAGGAGACAGCTGTTGTTTGTCCTTTATTCTTGAAAAGTTCCAATGACATCACGACTTGCCTGTGAATTGGATTTAAATGAAGCAGAGCTGCTCAAAGTTGCCAGGCTCATTCTCTCCTCCAAAGGAGACAGTAATCAAGGAAAGAAGGTGATTAACATTTATTGCTGTTATTGTTCATCCCTCAGAGAGGTCAAAAAAGATGTGGATAGAGAAAAGGCCATTACATTTTTTCAATTAGATCACTACCAACTTCGAAGAAAATAGTTTCAGTTGAGTGCTAAGGTCAGAAAGCAGACTAAAGGCTTAGTTGTACACAGTAGCAGACATAGTTACTGCCAGTTGTGAGCAGCCATCATAACAGGTGGGGGTGAGGTGGGGGTGGTGAAAAAGGAACTAATTATCCCCTTTACATATCTGTCTGTCTGTCTGTCTGTCTGTCTCTCTCTGTCTCTCTCTCTCTCTCTCCCCTGTTCCTCTTCCTCTTCCTTCAGTTAGTTTTCGTATCCAAATTACCCCCAAGTTACAATGGTTCATTCTCTAAATGTTCTTTATATCTGTCCTTTCAGTCTAGTCATTCGGTCAATCAACAAACAAAAAACTTCCTCTTTTAGTTTCACTATAGAGATCAAAAAATACTATTTCTTCCAATCTGACATATTCTCCAGACTTTTTTCTCTAGGAAAGTGAGAACAAAAGCCAGACACTTTCTTTGCAATACAGTAAGAGTAATAAACAAAAGTAACTCCTATCTAGATAAGATTATTCCCTTCCCATTCACCTGGAGTGACTGTTATCATGACCCATCTTGGGGACAGTCTCTTCTCTTCAAATTCATAGTAAAGACATTGATCACAGACAGGAAATCTTAAGAGGAAGTGGTCCAGGAGGGAACTGAATGATGACTTCTTTTTCTTATTCACAATTTCTATAAATGTTATCTCATTTTTTTGCAGTCATGTAAGAGAGTGTGAGGGGCTATACCAGTTTGCACCTCTTTTGCAGTCTCTCTTCCTGTCTCTCTGTCTCTGTCTCTCCATCTAAGCTAGAAATGAGTGGGATATAGGTTAATGGTAAATTCAATAAATTTGTTTCTGGCAGTATGGAGCCTACAATGCAGAGTACATTTTTAGTATTAATTGTTTTTTTTTTTTTTCAGTAGTATTGTATACCAAGCACTCTTCTATGCTCTGGGAATATAAAAAAGAAAAGGCAAAGACAGAGTATCTTCTCTCAAAGAACACATCCTAATGGGGAAGACAATCTGAAAATAACTATGTGCATACAAGATAGATATAGGAGAATGGAAAGGTGGAATGGGAAGGGAAGGGTTTAGAGGAGGGAGAAAGATGGGAGCAGTTCTTTTAAAGGAGGTAGGATTTGTGCTGAGTCTTAAAGGAAAACAAGAAGCAGAGATGAAGAAGGGCATTGGAAGGTTGTGTGGCATCCGCCAGCACAAAGGAATATCATTGTTTTTCTATTCAGAATACCTATGTTAACAGTCCCAGATATGACGTCAAGGAATTTGTGACCCTAGTCAAGTGATATGATGTCTCTGAGTTTTAGCTTCTCATCTATAAAATGAGGGTAATGTTGCACTCATGAATTTCACAGGATTGTTAGGAACAAACTTCTTTGCAAATTTGGTAGAATTTAAAGTAGCACATGAATGTGAGTTATATTATACTTATTTTTGTTGTAAGTTATATCTCTAAATACCTGGAAAAAACCTATAGCTGACCATGTAGACAGCAGCACAGCATAACAGATGGAATAGTCTTATTGAACTATTATGTACAAATTTTTGGAAGACCTAGAGGAAGACCTCTCTAGTACACTGTGTGGATCTTCTCTGGAGAATTGGTGCAAGCATATGGAGGAGGGTAGCATGAGAAGGCATGGCTGAGCTACAGTCTGAACCACTGGAAAGCGTACCCATATGGAAGAGGGCACATATGCACCAAAGGATTTTCATTGACAGGACTCTAGTCCAGGCCTTCATCACCGCAAGCCTAGTGAAATTCTTGACTGTTTTCCCCCTAAACAATTCTGCACACTGCTGTCAAATTTATTATCCTCAAACCTTAAGCCCTATTTCAGAAGTCTGTAATGACCCCTATAAGAAAATGAGTGGTTTCATGTTTAAAAAATTAGAACTAGCATAGGGTAGTGGCTAATAGAGAACCTGTCTTGGAACCTATCCTAGGAAGAACTGGTTTGGAGTCTACTACTAGTTTTGTGACCAATAACAAGTCACATAATAATTTGGTGTCCCAAGGCAGCTTTCTAAGAAAAAATTGTATAAGGTCCTAGATTTATACCTGAAGTATCCTTCAGTGATTATCTAGTCCTATTCATTTTATAATGCAGAAACTGAGGCACCAATAATTGAAATTACTTACCTAAGTTTACACAGGCATGAAATGGTAGAGTTCTCTGACTCCAAATGTACTATTCTTCCCTCTGCATCATTTATATCATACTGTTATATGATCATTTATATGTGATTTATAATTTATAATCATCATTATATCAATGTAGGGAGTGGCCACATTAGGTACTTTCTATACAGATGGAATCATGAGTCCAGACCCTCCCCCCCCAAAAAAATACAAAAAACTGAATATGTTAGATCACATACAGATGTGTTATGGTGTTTACAATGGCTCAAACATACATTTCCTTTAAGATACAATTTTGATGAAAAATAATCATTTCTATCAGAAAAGTGGGCTGGTAACAATGGACCAACTGCAGAGTTGGTAAAGAGGACAACTGAATAAAGAAAAAGAAAAATAAATTCATACAAACAAAAATGATGCTTGAGGCAGCCCTGAGCTCTGAGTTGGGACAGAAGCAGAGCTACTGCAGACACATAGCCAGATGGAGGAGATTGTTTTCTCTGCACTTACAGCAGGTATAGGCTCCTGTTTTTGTTTGGGGAGATAGCTGATCATTTACATTGGATACAGAAAGAGAGGTGACCCATCAAGGACCAGAGGAAGGACTAAGCAGTTTAGATTAAGGTATCTTTCTTGTGTAATGGATGTCTTTGACTGTTGAAGTCTATGAACTCCTCAGAATAACATTTTAAATGCATAAAATAACTTGCACAGAATTACAGGGAAACTGATCATATCAAAATATAGTTACCAAAATATTTTTAAGGTAAATGAATCCCATGTTAAGAGCTTCCAAAAGCATTCTAGCCTTAGAAAGGTTAGTTATGGTTTTAATCTGTTTCAAAACTCTCTCAGAGAAGGGGCCTTTTCATTAAAAAAATGTGGAAATATACGTTTTTTTTTTAAAAGCCCAACAGCTTCTACTCCTAAAGCTCCAGGTTCTCAGTCTAACTCCAGATTTAAAGGCACACCCTTGAGAGACTAAAAAGCAATTAATTGCATCTATTCTGTCAAACTGTAATACAGTCAGGGGCAGATTACTGGACAGTGATTCTTTCTGGAATAAAAGAACACTATAAGTTAGAAGTTTTACTCTTGTGGTCCAAGATGGGTTATAGACAGGGGACAGAGGCAGGGAGTTTTTTTTTTTATAAATAATAGTCACAGAAAGTCCTTTAACATAATAGATGTTTAATAAATGCTTATTGTCTCAGAAAGCTTGTTATCATCCCTATGATTACACAGATAATGAATGTCCCAGTGAGTATTTGAACCTAGGGCTCCTTGATTTTAAGACCAGTAAATTAGGGTATAAGTAGATATATTTACATAGATAATAGGGTCTTAATTAAACCTCTCTTTACTTATTTTAAATTTTGCTTAAAAGAGTCATTTGTCATTTGAATAGTTGATAGATATACTTTTTGAAGAAGGATCTCTCTTGATTGAATAAGAGAAAAAAATCTAATTCCTATTGCATTCCAAAATGTAGTCTCTTGCCAAAGTCAACTCCCTGTCCTCTGAAATTGTCATGTTAATTCCCACTGCCATGACTTGGTCCATGCATTCTTTCTGACTGAAGTATTCTCCACAGCTAACCTTTGTCTAACCAAATCTTGCCTTTATTCAAGTCCTCTTTGCTTCATAGGTTAAACACATGCATACATACACACACCCATCTATATATCCATATCCATATATCCACATATATGTATGTACATGTACACATATGTGTATATATAAGTGTATATACACATATATATATATCATTTCATTGTCATTATGCTTGCTATTATCTTGTCTCAGAATGAAAAGTCAACATGGGAAGACTATATGAGAACTGCTTTTGTATTTTCACTTTAGCACTTTGCCCAGTCTTGGATTTGTATCTAACATTCAGCAAAATATTGATCATTAAATGATTGGGAAAATACGCTATATTTTAAAGTCTCGCCTTTGAAATATTATAGTCTGGGATAAAAATTGCCTGAAGCTTCTTTTTTTCTGTTTTTAGTGCAAAGGTCTTATAAAAGCTTATTTAAATCCACAATACCACCCCCATAATTGTAGCACTTGGTTTTCACTGAGGGTCAAATTAGTTGGCTTTACTGGAATTTTGGTTTTATCAAATATGTTTGAAATAAACTATTTCATTGTTGATTTGAACATTTTGGTTGTAATGACTTTTTAAAAATCTTATCCATTTTCTAATAACAGGATTTTCTCTGTATTGCATCTTCTTTACCCTTGCCTCTGATAGTAATAAATAATGGAAGGAAATGGTCAGCTTTCAAATCAAGAGAGATTTTGATTCAAGCAACCTTTTTTATAGTGTGGTAAATGAGAACCTGTCAAATAAAGGCTACTCTGGGCCTTTCACCAATGAGACATGGCGTTCTCTACAACAATTATGGAGCGGGGCTAAGAGAAGTACACTTATTTAGGTAGATAGAGTGTGTTTGGTTTGCTGAAATGAATCTTCGCAGGAACGGAAAAAACACCCTTGAGAATGCTGTTAAGACAATATAACAAGTTAGATTAATATAGATTTGACCAGCAAATGATTCCTCACTTACTGGCCTTTGGATTTCAATAATATTTAGCCAGAGGCTGTTTTTCAAGTACTGTCACTTGGGCTTTTGTAATGAAAGGCAGGAGAGGAAGCAGTAATGAGCTCTACATTAGTTCATAACACTCACACTCTAAACCAAGAAAACAAAGACAGGCACCTGTAGGTTTCTGACCTAGTGTACCAATAGGGAATTCTTGGGGGGGAAATGGAGAAGGGCAACTGGGGGGAGGGGAGTACTGTAATCTTGTTTTATTTGACTTATTATTAAAATCAGCTTTTGTAACTCTGGAGACATATAGCCCAATATTAGACCCGAATATGCTACAATAACCAGGCCAACTTGACATCTGTCTGGGGGAAGTGGTTTGGGGGACTCTAGAAAGATTCTCCTTTCCCCAGATATCCTGAAGTGCTATCATCATATATATATATTCCTTTGTGTTTTGAAACTATTCAAGCAATCAAGCCCCTTTACAAGTGAAAATAATCCTGGGAGGGGGTTAACAACTTAAGCTGTTCAGACTTTAATGAATGTTTATTTCCAATTTCAAAGCATGACAAAACTCCTTCAGTTCCGCAGTAGAATAGGAAGGACATCCCTATCAGAATAGGGCATGGGTTCAAGAGGATACTGGATGTCTAGAGGAGAGGTGGGAGGTGAGTGTGTTGCAAATGACAATGGTATCTACTTCATTTTACTTTTGTAAACCTTAAGCTATATAAATGTGACTTGTTATTCACAGCCTTATTTAGAGCTCCCTGATGCCAACATATTTAGCTAATAAGCATGAACTGTTTGGGGGAAAAAACACTTTATATTAAATTACTTTGGAAGATGAGGAAGATGAAAAATATGACTATTTTATTTCACATGAGTGAAATGCACAGCCAAACTAAACAAAGGCATCCTCAGATCTGTCCTATAACTGAATAGTAACACGCCTATTTATTCCCTAAAGAAATTAGTGGGGTCGGAGGAGAGGTTCAAGAGAGACATTTTATTATAAGATCAAGAGAAGAACTTGACACTTTCATTCCTTTCCATCTCACCCACTAAGTACACTGTCCATAGTGTGCACTTAATAAAGGTCTGTTGAATTGAATTCATAGGGTTTTATGTTCAAGGTCAAAGCATATAATTCCTAAGCAGATGTGCGACTTTTGACAAGTTTGCTGATAAGAAAGCTGCTGATAGGTACAGTCCCAGAACTGCCTAGAAAGAAAGAAGAATGGCTAATTTGCATATAGAACAGGCCTCTCAGTGTGTCAGTTCTCCACATTCACAGTCACATTGAAGTTTTTTAGGTCATGCTTCTGACAATTCAGGTAAAACATTAGAAATGAATGCAAACGTAAACTCCTTTCTGTTATATCCAGTGTTTACATAAGGCCAAATTTCATCTGTCTTCAGTTCTGGGTCAGTAGGTAGCAAAAGAAGTTCTGGGCCAGGCCAGGAGTGAGGATATGCATAAGGAAAAAATGATGCTCTTGCCCATGGATTTGTACAGTTTTTAAAGGGATGACTTTTCTAAAATGAATCTTATTCATACAAATGGCAATTCTGCTGTGCTCTTGTATAGTCAAGGAGAAATAAAATCTCAACCCATACTTTTCAACACTCATATAGTGACTACATATATAATGTTGAAAGATGGTTTAAGTACTATTATTATTAGTAGTAGTAGTAGTCATAGTAGTGGTGGTGGTGGACTGGTGGTAGCAGTAGTAGTAGTAGTAGTAGTAGAAGAAGTATTAGTTGTGGTGGCAGCAAGCACATGATAAACAGATGGAAATTCTACATACATACTTTTGAAGCAAGTAGACAACACTTCAAAGCAACAAAAGCTGATAATGAATACTGGCTTTTGTATTTGTCAGATATAGCTAAAAGTGGCACACCATTGGATAGAACCTATAAAATGGCAAACATTAAAAAAATCAAATAAAAAAAAACATTCATGGGCAATGCCTGCATGAATTCAGTTAGTGATAATATTCAGAGAAGAAACACTAAACAAATGGCTGAGTCATGTGGATTTGTTGGGGGTGGAAAATGAAGGAATTTACAATGGTACCTCAGGACCATGTCATTTCTAATGGAAATTACAGAAGGGTTTTTGTCCAGTTCACACATAGTTATAGTTTAGATTATGCTAGGAAATGCTGGGAAAAAAGTTAATAGACTAGTAAAGTCTGTTAAAATGTATTACCAACCAAATACCTAGCAAGGCATAATGTGATGGCTAGCATTACACATAAGAAGCTTGCTACCATTTGTGGGCTTAATAGGCAACAAATTACCATACTACAAATATAGTCTTCAAGCAATCCTGGGGAATACAAACAAGGAATTGACTGGAACAAGACCATTTTCATAGACTAGATGCATCGCAATCACCTGGACATAAGATTGATGCATAAATATTTAAGAATTGCATTTTTAATGTGACAGTCGCCATCCCAAATAATCATAATTTCCAAGCTATATGGAATAAAACACAGTATTATGATGGTGTAGGGAACTGCCAGAAGGGATCAAAATCATGTGAAAAAAGGATGAGGTGCAGAAATTCCTTTTCTTTCAACTACTGGAGTTGTTTTGAGACTGCTTTCAGTGAGGCTACAAAAGATGAGCTCACATCCTGATAATTTTATTCGAAATTAAAATTGGCTATTTTATCCAACTGTTTGAGTCTGCCAAACATTAACTATAAGGGAGTAAGAATAGTTTAGCAGGGGCGGCCAGGTGGCACAGCGAGTAAGAGCGCTGGCCCCGACGTTGGTTCCGGTCTCAGATAATTGGCACCCATACAAAATAACTGGCTGTGTAACCTTGAGCAAGTTACTTAACCCAAATTGCTTTTAAAAAAAAAGGAATAGTTTAGCAACTTGATCCAGGATTGTATCTATCTTAACACCATGACAAAATGAGAAGCATGAGATGATGATATGATGATGATGATGATGATGATGATGATGAAATGTGTCTGTATATGTTAAGAGACTGATGGCCTCATGACAAAAATTTAATGGGAAGAACACATTTAGAACAATAACATCCTAACAATAATAGTTTTAAACATACTTCTAGTACTTCGCCTGGCACATAGTAAGTGCTTAGTAAATCTTGTTGACTTGACTTTTGACAGAATATAATAGATATCAACTAGCCTAGAAAGTGCCAAATGAAAACCTGTGCTGAAGAAGCACAAGACTCATCATCTCATGGCAGCTATGGAAAGATGAACTTTTCCTCAGGATAAAAGAAGAAGACAATTGAGAGATATTCCAAGAGTATGCATCATATAGGTTCAAATTCTACAGAAATTCATTTGAGGTGTCACTTTTCAAAACAATAGTAAATAAAAATGAAATGCATATGACACCAGGTTTGTTAACATGTGTAGTTTATCTCTGAACAGTCAGTGATGATTAACATAAACTGTGGCTATATATATTCCTAAGTCCCTAAAAAGGAATCAAAAAGCCTTCCATGAATAACATCCCCATGAACTCAACCAATAACATATATTTTAAAAATCTGCAAAGCAAATGTCCAACTAATGAAAACTTACTTATAGAAATAGAAGTATCAGGATGGCTAGGTGGTGCAGTGAGTAAAGCGCCGGCCCTGGAGTCAGGAGGACCTGAGTTTAGTTCCGGCCTCAGACAATTAACACCCACATATACACCCCCCACACACACCCCCACACACAAACTAGCTATGTAACCTTGGGCAAGTTACTTAACCCCAATTTCCCTCCAAAAGGCAAAAAAAAGAAAAGAAATAGAAATATCTATATAAAGATTTATAGTCAAGCTATTTTTATCAGAAGTTTACAAATTAAGTAAGCTGTTTAATGATCAATGTAGATTATGAAATCAACTGGTGAAAATGTACAACATATCACTTCAAGTAAAATTTTAACAACTGCCAGATACCTATAAAGACTCAAACTATAATAATATGCCAAAGGCTTGTTCTCCTGTATAAAATCACAGATATTGAATCCACATGATACAAATACTAATCCTAAAATAACTTAAGGAATCAGCAGGTAAATTGTACTAGAATCAGAGAAACATTACACAGAAAACAACTGATCACAACTACCTAAGTATAACATTGATTGACAAAGATATAAGAACAATATTTTAAAAGATTGCACCTACCTAATAGTCATCATCTCCAAATGGAAACTTTCAAAATATAGGGACCCAGTGGAAAAAAAAGAGCAATGTGGGGTTAAGATGATATATGTATATATACAATCCGTCTTCTGCCTGATACTAGTTTTCTCAGACACTTTTAGTTGATTTGCCAAAAAATTATTTTGCATTTCAAATACTTTCATTCAATTATAAAGAGTAATCATTTAATCCTCCTGTAAAATAGTCTATAGAATATCAAATAGGAAAGAGTAATAGTAAGATAGTAACTTATTCTACAACCATTTCTATCAGAACCTCATCTAAAAAATGAAAACATGACAGCAATGATAATACTATCTTTATTATGCACTAGTATACTATCATAACAACATTGGAAACAAATATTGCCATTTATAGGCAAGAGCTTCATACTGCTTTTTATCAAGGGTACCTTCAACCCTAAGTCACGTAAAAGAGTATTATCAAATAGAGGAGGGAATTTTTTTTAAATAGCCTCATCTCCAATCCTAGATTAGCTATAGTAAGAAAGGAAAAGGAAGAACCCGGAAAATCTGAAGAAATAAAATTTGAAGAACCTGAAGTCACTGAAAATCTTCACTTAGCAACAGATTATAGAAATTATAATTACTAGCAAAATGGATGCCAAAAACAGTGTGGGGGTGTGTGGGGGCAAGAGACAAGATTATAGAAATTATAATTACTAGCAAAATGGATGCCAAAAACAGTGTGGGGGTGTGTGTGGGCAAGAGACAGAGTGGTAAGAAATAGTGTGGGTTCCTTAAAAAAGTTCCTACAAACATACATAGAAAATACACTAGACAGAATTCTGGTTGATAAATCAAAAGAAAAAAAAACTCACACTGAGTCATTTACCCAGTCAGTCTAGCTTGGTGGAGATAAACAGGGAGGTCTGGACATTGGGGCAGTTCAGGGTGAAGGCAGAGCACCCCAGTGCCCAGGGAAAGGTTGTGTATACGAGAAAGCCTCAGACCCAGACTGGGTTATTCCCTAGACCTGTAACTGGACTCTGTGAAGGAGATATGTCCTACAGGCAACTTTGTCATCCACTACTCTGTCCCATGTCACACATCCAGTACAGAATGAGAAGAGGACCTGAATCCAGGGACGTTTTTTCTATACTATTGCTAGGTAGGGAGGCCCTGAGAAAGTTTCAAAGTTCAGATGCCAGCAGGAGCAATGTGGTTTACACACTAGTAGTATAACAATGTCTTATTATTGGCATCTAACCCAGCTTGCAGGAGAATAAATAAGGTAGGAATCCCAGACCAAAGGGCAGTCTACAGTTCTGTCATTATACCAGCATAAATTTCCAGCAGCAACAAAATCATACATTATCTTCAGAATTGCCAAAGAGCAAAGCCCTAACATTAATTACAAAGTCAAGAAGTAGACGGGAAGAATGGGAAAACAATAAAAACAACATTTTGCCATAAGGAGCAATTTTGATGGAAAGGAAGCTCAGAAAGCAAACCTAGTAGAAAACTTTGACTTTAAAACATCTATAAGGAAAGCACTAGAGAAAAACACTGCTTGAGCACAAAGTCAACTAGAATTCCTGGAAGAGTGAATCAAAGTTGAAAAAAACATTGTTTTTTTTTTAATATGGAATGAGAGCACTTGAGGGAAAAAATGGAAAATAAATGATAGGCTATAGAAGAAAAATGTCAGTCCCAACAACAATCTCCCCCCAAATTAGTAGAGAATCCAGTGACTACATAAGGCAAAAAGAAATATGAAAACAAAGTCAAAAGACTCAAAAAGAAGAATTTAAAGTATCTCATAGCAAAAACAACTGACATGGAAAACAGAGGAGGAAAAAAATAATGAACAAACTCTGAATACCACGACAAAAATAATATCCTTGATCTATTTTTTCCAGAAAAAAAAATACTTCCCAGCTCTCTTAGTAACACGGGGCAAAATGGAAATAGAATACACTGGTCACCCCCTGAATGAAACCCCAAAACAAAAACTCTCAGGAACATTGTAGCTCAAATCCAGAACATCCATGACAAAGAAAAAATAAATCAAACAATCAAAAACACTGCAAGAATAAAGAAAGAATTCAAGTACTGAGGAGCTAAATTCAGGATCACATAGGATTTAACAGCCACCACTATAAAGGAGTAGAGAATTTGGAATTCAGTATTCCAGAAGACAAAAGATAGTATGATACAGTCAATAATTGCTAATCTAGAAAAATCGAAAATAATCCTACAGGGAGAAAAAATAGATCTTTAATGAAATATAAGACTTAGAAGCATTCTTAATAAAATGACTAGGGTTGCATAACAACTTTGAAGTTCAAAAAAACATAAAGAGAAACATGAAGAGGAAAGGAGAACTAAATAATGATGGACAAAAAAAAGATAAAATGTTTACATTTGAATAAGGAAAGATGAAACATGCATCCCCTCTGAACCCTAATATCATCTAGGGTTATAAAGGAAATCCAATTAGATAAGGACTGAGATTGGTTGTGCTGTTTTGATAGGCTTAACAGCAGAAAGAGAGGGAAAGAAGAATATACCGTGACAGAAGGGAAAGAAAGATTAGGGAAAAGTACTTAGTAATTATTGGGAGCAAGTAGATTATTTTTAAATTTATGATCTCCTACATATGGTAAAGAATTCTGTCAATAGGTATAGTTGTGAAAGGTATTGTACCCCCCCCCCCACACACACACATTTTCTCTTTCTGTTTCTGTCTCTCTGTTTCTTTAATGATATAACTTTTGTTTTTTAGGTCAGATATTCATTTTGACCTTATTATAGTATATGGTGGGAACTTTTTCTATAACTTATTTTTGTCATAGTGCTTTTCTATTCCTTCAGCAGTTCTTGTCAAATAAGAATTATTTTATTAGCAACTTATGTTTTGGGGTTTATGAAATGCTGGAGTGCTGGTTTTGATTGCTGCTGTTTCTTGTTTATCTAGTCAATTGTACTGATTAATAATGGTCATTTCTTCCTATTGCCTTTTCCCTCTAGTAACTCACATTATAAAGTTCTCAGGATGCATTTAAAGGACTGTTTGATTTCTGCTTGGTGTTTGCCTTGCAACATTTCCACTGGGGTACCAATGTTCCTGAATGGTGCAACGTGCTTATATGGTTACAGCCCAACTGTTGCATCTTTTACAGTCACACTGTATGATTTTATACACACACACACACACACTCATATGTTATGCATTTCATTAAGTATTTCCCAATTACATGACAATTTTTTTAACATTCATTAAAAAAATGAGTTCCAAATTCTCTCCTCTCCCCTTCTTTTACTTACTCTGACTTGTGTATACACATTATAAATTTCAATAAACAGAGAGGTATAAATTGAAATTTATAAAGTAATATAAGATTTTAGACGACTCGGAGTACACTAATGTATATCATAGCATCCTGACACTTTGCAAAGTGAATTTTGCCTAAAGTCCTTTAAAAGTACCAGTTTAATAATACACACCCTATTTTGACATGATTGTGTAAATCTTTTATGACAGAAAATCTTAAGAAATTCATTTACTAAGCTCTTGACTACCCAATAGAGCATTTCTAATCATCCTCAGTGTCAAGACAAAGTAAGGAGAACAAAATCCAGGGCATGTAGTGGCTTTGGGGATTGTTGAGTGAATGAAAAAATCTAGAGAAAAGATTATAATAATAATAATAAATAATAATATAATAATTATTATATTATTAAAAATGCTATGGGATCTTCTGCTCTGGAGAGAAATAGTTCTTGGACCCATGAAAGCACATTTAGGAGGAGGAAGTGGAATCTTTGTTCTGTTTAACTTCCCATATAAACGATCACATCTAAGTATAGCACTTCATGACTCAAAGCTGTTTGGTTTTTTTTTTCAAATGATGACTAATGAGCTACAACTGAATAATGACACAAGTGGATAAGTGAAAGGCATCACCTGAACAATTAGTTGCTCTTATAATGCAACTTTTTAAAGTCATAATTTCATTCTTTTCAAATGTTTATCATTAAATTCCTTTTGCTTTTCTGTTAAAAAAAAAGATTTTTCTATTTAGCAAGGGAGGAGGGAGGGGGAACAGTGCTCTGAGGCTTTTGTGCCTTGCAGTGATATGCTTTTGAGAGTACAAATGGGAATCCCACTATTTGGTAGTAAGTGTACACAAAAGTATTACAAACTCATATTCATCATCTCTAAGGGAAGGAGCATTTCACTTTATTCCCAATGCCCTTAAGCCACAAAGAAAGTGAAAGTTCTGCTTTGTTCAGCCTAAGCTTGGCAGTATATTCTTTCAGCTAGGTGTCACTTGTGGTAACTCAGGCTCAAGGGAGGCATAGAGGCTCAGGTCAGTGGTAGGTGAAGTTAAAAAATAGAGTGAAAGGCTAGAAAATTTTATTCTTTTAAAGTGGGTGCAAAATGGTACTTTGGGCTTTTTGGTAAGGCCTGATAAAATCATGTCATATCAAGAGAAAAAGAGTGAATTGTATCTTATTAAATTAGTGGATGTAAAGAACTAGATAAACACAAATAATTCATTTCATTTAATGAATCTTAGCCATTAATTTGGTTTTGATTATGTCTTATAAACTGACAGATCAAAACCTCAGGAAGCTTGTTAATTGATCAAAAATTTAGCATGAGGGGGTGGCTAGGTGGGCAGTAAGTAGAGCACCAGTCCTGGAATCAGGAGGACCTGAGTTCAAATCTGGTCTCGGACATTTAACACTTACTAGCCATGTGACCTTGGGCAAGTCACTTAACCCCAATTGCCCCTCCAAAAAGCAAAAATTTAAATAAAAAAATTAGCATGAGGTTTATATTTACAGGGAAGCACAGGTAATTTTTTTATAACACCTGGGTTAGGATAATAGTATTACCAAGTACTTGAGATTTTACCACGTTTCAAATGAGTACACAAATAAAATGCCATGTGATTTGTGTAGCAAGAATCTAAGAATGCAGGCATGTTCCTGATGATAGTGGTCAGAGGTTCTTTATGGTGGGGATGAACTCTTGCAATTCCCTATTCCATTTTGGGTGACTCCCAGAGGGGTTGTAAGCCTTATATGTTTGTAAGACTTTTTTGATTCTTTTCCTATAGCTTGTTGCTTTTCCTTTCTTTAAAAAAAACACATTCCTATGACTTCTTTTCAGATCAATATTAATGATTAAGGCCTTGAATAGTTTGTGATGTGATGTGTATAAAACTTGGCATTTCAGGGGAGTTAGACAGTGTCTCTGTTGAACCCAAAATAGTTAAATGAAAAGTGAGAAAAATCATCATGAGTGATTATTTTGTCTTTACACTTAAACATTTTGCTTTATTTATTTATTTTACTGCATTGACTACCTTAATTGGTTGTTTAGGGGGCACATCTCTACATTCACCATGCCTGGCATGCAGGTGCTTAATATTTGCGGACTTCAATTGAAATTACTTAGGATATGACGGTTTGGATACTTCCCAAGAAATACATAAATATCTCAGAATAATAGAATCTTAGAGGTAGAAGGAAGTCCTAGAGGTCAATTAAGTCAGGAATATCATTTTATGGCTGAAACATAAAAAACAGAGTTACAGAGAAATTAAATAACATTCAAAACTTCACAGAAGAATAAGTGAAATAAAAGAAAAGGTTCATTTTTATTTTTGAGAACTAAGACTGTTGGTTTTTATAATGCATAGTTATCTAATTTCCTGAGAAACCCATAATGCCAGAGAATGTTATAGATTTTTTACATATGGTAATAATTATATTTTTACAGCTCTTCTTTTAAGAAGAGACAGTAATTCAAACAGAGAACAAGAATAGAGCTCAAAACTACCACATTTGATGTAATTGGTACTGTATACTATATTGTGGCTTAATTCAAGTTTATTTTTTCCCTTCTAATCACATCATCCACTTCTATTGACAGTAATTTCTTTAAAAAAGAAACATTTTTAAAATAAGACCTTGTTTGAAAATGTTAGTTTTTTTTTTTCATTTGCCATGTTCAACGGGATAAGACAGTGATGGCAGAATAGACAATGTAAGTCCACAATTAAGATGTGTACTGTGGGAGGAAAACAAAACACAATAAAACTGAAAGTTTGTTTCTGCCCTTGAGAAGTAGTTCCTATCCAGCATTGAAAATATATGCAATTTTAAGAGGGATAAAGGGAAGATTTTTTTTTAAAGATTAAAACTGAGGTAAATAAGAACATATTCTGATAGTTATCCTTATACATAATTTTCTCTTAAATACATTTTTTTACTTCTTTCATTTTGTAATCTAACAACTAAATATTTAACAGCTTTCCCACAGTCTCTGAAGATTAAGTATTTGTTTTCTCTGTACATAGTTGATTATCTCTTGGTTTTTGTGATCATCATGGTTAAAAACAAATTAGATGTTCTTCATAGAACCATTTATTGTGGGGTATGTGAGGTTTACTGCAGAACTATCACCTCTGATATGAGGGCTTGCTAAGCACTTTTTTAGGGCCATTCATTCACTGTTGGTGTCCACATGTCACACAACTCTCACCTGTGGCTACAAGAAGTCGTGGGATGTACAGTGGCCACACACTAGTAAAAGTGTGTTGGTAGACAGGCTAAGCCAGGTTAAGGACAAGTGACAGGTCTCAAACTCATTGGTGAGTTAGGGGTTATCTACCCCAAACATTTGAAGACTTCCCCTGGTAGAATGGGTAGATAAGCATAATTTGCTCCAATGGCCATGAAGGCAGCCGAAGCAGGTGCTGTGGAGCACTTAGAGCTTGGACAGACATTGCAGATGCCAAGTTAATTCACTGCATCCCAGGCCATCATCACTGTTCCTGACTTTTTTCTTGACACTGGGCTTCAATGACTCTGGAAAGGATAGTGAAGCTGACAATTTTTTTTGCAATTCTGCTTCACTTAAATCCAATTCAAGTCAAGACATCACCCTATGATGTCCTCAATCCTCTTAGAAAATTAAAGATGAACAATAACACATTGTGGTAGCAAAAAAAAAACTGGAAAGAGATTGGGTGTTCAATTCAGGAATGAGTGAACAAATTGTGGCATATAAATTTTATTTATATGTTATTGTGCTATTGTGAACAAAAATTATGAGGAATTTGGAAAGACAGGGGAAGACTATATGAACTAATGATGAGTGTAGTAGGGCGCCCAAGAAAACAATTTACACAACATCCATAATAACTTAAATTAATAGAACACAAAAAGGGAACTAAATTCAGAATAATTATTACTAACAGTAAGCCTCTGATAGTAGATGGTGAAAAGTACCAGCTTCCTTTCCATAGTGGGGTGGGGAACTATAGGTACATAATTCTGTAGACTCTGTTAAATAAGTTGACTATGTAGCTTTACTTAAAAGTGTTTCTTTTCAAGGGAAGGCTTGGAAGAACACATCTAGAAATAACTGGAATGAAAGAAAAAAAGAAAAGGAAACGATTTTTTTAAAGATGGAAGTCATCTTTTTCTTTTCTTTACTTCTTAAATTCTATTACAGGCAAGAACTGGACTCTCAGTAAATGTTGTTTATTTATTAACCTAAGGAATGTTATCAAGCAAAGATTTAAAATTAAATTTTCACCTAAGTATCACCTCACTCTTTTTTCCTCTGAAATTCCTAAAGAAGTTACCTATGATATTTTGTATAGTTATACATCATACTAAAATATAGTTTAATATTACCTGAACTCTATCTTTCCATATGTACATATATCTATACATCTATTTACATAGACATATATCTATGTGAGTACATATATACCCATATGTCTATATGATATAAATAACTATACCTTTTATATGTGTACATATACATTTATCTACTCCATTTATATGTGTATGTATACATGTGCATATATATTTGTTTATACACACAAATTATGTTTGTTACCTGGAGGCACACAGCTACTTAGTGTCTGATGCTGGATTTGAACTTAGGTCTTTCTGACTCCAGGGCCAGCAACTTATTGACTGAGCTACTTATCTGCCTACGAGTAATTGGCATGATGAATAAACAAATGACAATAAATTAACAAACATTAAGTACCAAATGTCAAGTGTACTGCACTAAGTGACAAAGGACAAGAAAAAAGGAAAGGAAATAGAACCTGTCCTCAAGAAATTCCATTGCAGGAGATAATTAATAAGCACATATATAAAATATGCACAAAAGGAAAACAATTAAAATTTTATGATTGTAATTTCGAATTAGAAGACATTCTGATTATCTTGTCTTGCTCCCTTCATTTTCCAAATTACAAAACTGTAGTACCTACCTCATGAGGTTATTGTTCAACTCAGATGAAATAGTGTAAATAAAGTGTTTTGCAAACTTTAAAGTGCTACACAAAGTTTAATTATTATCATTATGTTAATAATAGGAAAAAATAAAGTAAGGAAAAGCTGTGACAGAATGTTGTCTTACAGAAATCCTAAATTTCAAGCTCCATGTAAAGTACGTACTTAAACCAACTAACATCTATACAATATCAGTCAGTGTATACTTTCAGACTATAAATTATACCCAAATAGATTTTAAAGCATCCTAAAAATCCCATAATAAAAATAAACATGAGGTCATTGACCATAAAAGACCTATGTAAACATGTACACTTCTTTACCAAAAAAGGGGAAAATGACTTATAGACACTCAGTTCACATAAGTACAGAATCTATAGGAATATTTTTTGAACAAGCAATTGTCAATTTCCCTCAAAACAGTAGAGGTCCATAACACCTGATCACCATTTTGTTAAATATAAATATCATGGGTTTACCTCGAGATGGATTTGAAATGATTGAGATCCAAGGACGGAAACAAAAATCCCACAGGCAATATACAGGCTACCACAGGCAACATCCATGTGGACTGGGTGAACGATATATTGATGCAGAAGTGCTGAACTACTTGAGTCATGGGAGATTTATTTATAGAAATTGAAGACTTTAGGATGATGTTTCAGGACCAAGTCTTTGCCATAAGAAACTACAAAAAGATTGGTAAAAGGATTTTGGACTTAGTGATCAAGAAAGATTATGCCAAGGAATGGTAAAAATGGAGCAATCAATTACAGTTACACCAAATGCCTACCATTATAGGAAGAGTGGCTAGCATTATTTATTAGATTTTCTTTTTCTTTCCTGAACTGACACATATGCAAGAGAAAACAACCATGAAATTAATGCAACATAACTATTTTCATTTACCAAACTGTTTCCCACAATCTCCTGGGCATTATTTTGAATCATATTAATTTAAGAACACCGTTCAAAATAGTTTCATATAAATATTTCTGATTTTCCCAACTACATAGAATGAACGGTGTCAAAATAGAACTAAGTATCAGAGAAATCAAAATCATTTGGTAACAGGATAATATATACAAAATGCAGTAAATTTATCCAATTGCATAATAGTCAATATAATTTTAAATATATAAAAGAATAATAGCATGATAGCAACTTCTCCAAGGACTCTTTTTGTATGAACCCCAAGTGAAAGAGACCAGAACAATGACATAACTGTGGTTAAGAATGTTATATATAATTATATCAATGTATGTGTGATCAATTAATATGGGGATGCTTTCTAATAGCACAGATTAGAACTCATCCGTGACTTCTCATCCTGTAACTCAGATTACATGAAGAGTACATGAAGACACTATTCTGATATTTACTATGCATGTGGCATTAAACAAGTTATTCAGCCTCTCTATATACCTTGTTCATCTATAAAATGAATATATCAAACCTGATTATTTCTAATCTACCTTCTACTAATACTACATGTGTGATCTTATGATTGTTAGAGGAGATGAATGACATACACATGCAATAAGCATCAAGACTGGACTCAAAACAAAGGCCTCTTAGTCTCATCCATATATTTTTGAGTATAACACAGACACCACAAAAATTATTATCTATGTGTATTCACATACACATGTAGGTAAATGTGTGTATGTATATATGTTATGAATGGGTATATATATGCACATATATTCCTTTTGTTGATGAAAAAGCTATGTAGAGAGACTAATAACTTGCTTAATCTCACACATTAGTATCAGAGCATGGTATTAAGATACAGTTTCTGAGTGATATCAGTTACAGGATGAAAAGACAAGGATGGGTTACATCAGTAGTATTGAAGAGAATACTCATATTAATCAGAGCACAGGTACTTTGATATAATTATTTTTATGAGGTTAGATGTAATATTCTTAACCAGAATTATCATCCTATTTTCTGCTGTCTTTCAATTGGAGTTCACATAAAAGGAGTACTTAGAAAAGTTGCTATCATGCTATTATTCTTTTATATTGAAAATATTAATTGACTATTGCACAGTTGGATAAAGTTACTACATTCAGTAGATTGCATCTTGTTTCAAAAGACTGATTTTTTGGCTAGTTATTTCTATTTTAATATCTTTCATTCTATCATTCATACACACATACACAAACATACACATTGTTCTGTGGCTAATAAAATGCAACAAAAGCAAACTGTAGTATATTTTCTAGGAGAGAGAGAATAGTTTATTAACAGTGATACATAAAATTGTTAACAAAGTAGGTGTCTCTGGCCACCTCAGTAAAGCCAAAGACCACCAGAGGAGGAGGGATCCTCTTCATCAACACACATCAAAGAAGGATCTTAGTAGGCATGGAGAAAAGGTAATAGATTGTAGGATTGGAGCAGGAACATAATGATTGGTTATACTGAGAAAGGTGGGCTGGCATTCAGGTAAGGTGGGCTGGTATTTAGATAAGGCTAATCACACCCCTCTATAACAATTGTTAAATGTTTTATGGGGGCCCATCTATATTATGTAGTTTTTCCTAGAGGCAGACATATTGTCTCCTTGGAAGAAATAAAAACTCCCTTAATTACACAAAAATAGGAAGGAGAGACCACATATTTGGGGGTTGGTTATTTTATGGGGCAAATCAAACAAATGTTCATGAAGTAGCCTAGGGGATACCAGTATAAGAGAGGAGATAAAAACCTTTCTTTTAAACTAAACTAACTTAGAGCTAGCTCACTGGATATCTTAGCTCAACTTGAACCAGATAGATGCAGATCAGTTGGATTCCTGAGCTAAACTCTCATCAGGTGAATGCAGAACCCAATTATAAAATTAATACAGTATAAAATTGGTTACATTGTAGAACTAATACAGTAAAAACTAAATCAGTCCTAAAAGTCTTAAAACATTTTTACAGGTTCTAAATTTAAAACTGCACTGAGACTTTTGGGACCTTCATTTATGCATATACATATGAATACACACGTGTACACACATATACACATGCACATGCATGCATGCACACACGCATGCATACATCTTTGTCATAATAGATGAAGATAAGAGGGTTTCAACAAGATATGGAAGGATTTGTATGATTTAATTCAGGGCAAAATGGGCAAAACCAGAAATATTTAGACTGTGATATCAATATTAGAAAAATGAACAATTTCAAAAGATGAGAACTTTTATTAATTAAGCAATCAACTATAATACTAAAGGACTTATAAATAATGCCACCCACCTTAGGACAATGGGAAGAGGAAAAGAGAGGAATGTATATTTATATAACACTGTGATAGATATTATGCTAATTACTTGTATGTTCTTTCATTTGATCCTCACAAAAAACCTACAAACTATGTCCTGTTATTATCTCATTTTATAGTTGGGGAAACTGAAGCAACAAAAGGTAAAGTGACTTGTCCTGAACCATAGTACTAATAAGTGTATGAGGCTGGATTTGAACTCAGGTCTTCTTCACTTCAGGGCCAGAGTTCTATTCACTGCAACACCTTAATGATGTTGAAAAATTATGCAAAATAAGAAATGTATTTTTGGATATAAGCAATGTAGAAATATATTTTGTTTAGCTGTGACAATGGGATAAAGGATTGTGTATTTCTTCCTTCCTTCCTTCCTTCCTTCCTTCCTTCCTTCCTTCCTTCCTTCCTTCCTTCCTTCCTTCCTTCCTTCCTTCCTTCCTCCTCTTCTTCATCTCACTATCTCTGTTTTTCTCTTTGTTTCTTCCTTCTCCTTTTTCCCCAATCATAGTCAGGTTTTCTTTCTGCATTGTCAATAATTTTTCTATTTTACATAAGAGAGGTCCAATAATATAAGACTGATAAATGGATGGTGACTAGAACATGGGACTTGGAGTCTTGAAGACCAGAGTTTGGGTACTGCCTTGGACACTTACTGGCTGTATGATCCTGGGAAACTCATTTAACCTCTGTCAGTCATTTTCTTTATCTGTAAAATAGGGATAATAATGTCACTTTCATTTCAGGATTATTGTGAAAATCAAATGAGATAAACACATATCAAGTCCTTTGAAAACCTTAAAGTAATAAACACTAGTTATAATAATAATAACTGTGAGTTGTTTTGCTGTAAGTCATATGTTAATAAGTTTGGATTTTTTTCTGTTTAAATTTCTAAGCCTGTGTAGATTAGATGATAAAACCGATAGCATAGATGATCAGGGATATTTTCATGATAGGAAGAGAAAGACTGAGAACTTAAATATTCACTCTTCTACTTACTATATATGTGTTATCTTGGGCAAGCCACATTTTGTCTCTGGTTCCCTCATTTATCAAATGATTCAGTAAGATGAGAACAGTAGTCTTCAAAGTCAAGGGTAGGGGGTCCCCTGATGAACTATGACCTGACCACTAGGGTTGTGGGAAGAGTCAATCAAAGAGTAAGAAGATGGGTCAAAGACCAGTTCCCCTGTGATAACCAATTCTGAGGCTTGTCTCCATTACAAATGCTTCATTTTCATTTTGTCATTCTCAACTTGTCATGTAATTTAAAACAAAAAAAACACAAGATTTTAAAATGTATGTTTTTTCTCGCTGATGCTTTATAGTGCTAAAATTATCTTGTCCTATATAGTGCCAAAGGCTAGGATGACCTACAAATACAAGTTATATATATATATAAGCTATAAGAGATCATATAAGAGCTCATATGAGAATAATGCATCATTCTGAGGTTGATTCTTTTCATACAAAGTCCATATGTTGAAAGTGTTTTGTGAAGATAATATTGAGACATGAACTGGCTCTACATGGGCTTAGTAGAAGCTTGAAAAAGGGGTCAGATAAATTAAATAGTTGTTAACATAGCAAAATATTTCAGTTAATACTTTTAAAAGTAGAAATAAATTATTGAAGAATCAAAGGAGCATTATAATTTGCAGCATTAAATCTGCCCAATGTTTAGGAAGTTATCATTATTCTTAATATCACAGTAACCTATTCCTTCCCCACTTTCCTTCCTCTGCCTTACCATCAAAGCCATATTGGAAGAGCACTTTAGAAAAACAAATTTTTCCATTGGAGTAGTCAAATTTGCTCTTCATCCTTCTAATTTCATAAAAACAGATTACCAATTTAATAAATATAATTTTATCTTTCAATACAATGAGGCTATTTTTTTTTAAGCAATCGGGTTTAAGTAACTTGCTCAAGGTTACACGGCCAGTTATTTCTGGGTGTGGTGCTAAGTATCTGAGTCTGGATTTGATCCCCAGGTCATCCTGACACTGGGGCTGGTGCTCTTACTCGCTGTGCTACCTGGCCGCCCCCACAATGAGGCTATTTCAATATACTATTTTTATAATATGATTTGGAGAAGAAGGTTCTAAATTTATTGGGGGGACAGCTCTTCCCTTTAGGAAAGGAGTCCCAGACACAAAAGTCAACAAACATCAAATGCATAAATGAAGTGCAATCCACGCCTTCAGAAAAGCCAATGTACCGGCTTATCCTACGTATGAAAATTCATAAATCAGCCTACTGCTCTTCAGTTTCTCTATAGCTACATATGGGTTCATTCAAAGTCTGGAAGGACATTTCTGTCTTTTTCAGTAGTTGGGTACCTGGAAACCAGTGTTAGCAAATATATGTGCAGACAAGAGAAACACATCCATACATACACCTTCAAGTCAACAATACAACATTTGGAAGTGTCTTCCTGTCCTACTCTGATGTGACAGGTGGCTAAAAAACCTGTTCGCACTTTCAATTCTATGTGTCTTTCTCTCTGTCACTATCCTTCTTGTTCTTTCATATCTTACAACTTGCTTACATTTTTTGTATCAGGGTATACCTCTCTCCTGTTTATTTGCTCTCAACAAATTCTTTCGTAGGTTTTTTGTTTGTTTGTTTTCTTTTTGTTTTTTTTTTTCATCCTGGGCATCCAGAATTTTTCTCACCACCAAAATTTAGGTGTGTTTGAGTTCATTTTAGGAATTTTGCAAGTTTCCATTTTGATGTAAAATCAATCACGCTCACCCCCATTTTTTTCTGTTTCTATCTATTTTATTTTCAACTTATGGAATAAAACAAGCATTTCCATAATGTAGTACAAAAAAGATGACTGCATATGGAACTGCACATCTACTATGTACAACTTGCTATTCTTTTCAAATATATAACAAAATTGTCTTATAGATTTCTTCCCCTCCCCTTTTTTTCCTTCCCTCCCCCTTCCTGCCCCAGAGATGGCTACCATTAGACAAAAATAGGAGCATGTATGTATATACACACATATACACACATGTAAAATTATTTAATACATACTTCTATTTATCAGTTCTCTTTTCTGGATGAAGATGGTGTCTTTCTTCATGTGTCCTTTCGATCTAATTTGGGTATTTACAATAGAGAAAATAATTTGTTCAAAGTTGTTCTTGAAACAATATTGCTGCTCTTTCCCCCCAACTATGGTTCTGAGCAGTTCCAACAATAGATTTTTAGTATGTTTTAGTCTAAAATCAGATATTCCTTTTCCATGTTTTTGATGAATTATGTGGTTATCTGTTTCTGCTTTCAACTGCACTAAATGATTATGGAACTTTTTAATGGTTGTTACAGAAAGAGTACAAGAAATACCTGATCTCCTAGTTTTCTTTGGGCTGATATATTAGATTTCTCATTAAAATAAAACCCAGTTTCAAACTAAGTGTTAAGTTGTTACAAGTTTTGAATATCATCCCATAGTCCATAATAAGGAAAAATTCCCATGGGGTTTCATAATTTGTCTGGCAGAACTGTTCCTTTGTTCTTAGCTTGATCTTGCACATTTTAAAAGCAATTGAACATTGTGATTTCTATAGTTTAATCATAGTAATTTAATCACACACATCTACTGTGCATAATACCTTCATATACTGTGAATATTTATACCTCTATTGCTCTGTATCTATATAAACATGCAATTAAGGAAATGGGTAACCATACTAACAGTCTTATTGTTTAAACAGCCTTGCACATAAAGAATGAGGGGGAAAACTATTTTATATAAAATCCTGAAAGCATGGGGATCTAGATTTGATTCCCTGCACTGCTAATTATTACCTGTGAGACATTGGAGAAGTCATTGAATATCTCCATTTCTCTGTTTCCTCTATGATTCTTCCAAGGGATTCTGTGGTTTTCTTGTAGTAAGAAATTTACATTCTTGTAAATTAAGAGGAAGTGATAAAGTAGAAAGAATACCAACCTTGGAGTTACAGGACCTGAACAAAAATCCTAACTCTGGATTTTCTTCCTGTGTTATCTTGTGCAAGTCAACCTCTCAAGACTTGAATTTTTTAATCTGCAAAATGATCGGTATCCTTCCTTCCAACCTTAGATTTATGAACCCATGAAATAATGACCAGAATTGACTTAATTGTGGAAAGAACACATCAGACTTTGGGTATGATTCTCTTTCTCTGCATTCCAAAGTCATTGTCAGGGGAAATAGAATTGGAAGTTCATGTAGTCTAAACTAATTTTCTAAATGAAGAAAATTTATGTTCAAAGAAGTCAAATAAATGACTTGCCTAAGATGTTATCATCATCATCATCATCATCATCTGACATTTATATATCTCCAACTGTGTGTCAGGCATCATGCTAAACACTTTACAACTATTATCTTATTTGATCTTCACAAGAATACTGGAAGTTAGGTGCTATCATTACCCCCATTTTATACTTGAGGAAACTGAGGTAAACAGGTTAAGTGACTTACCTAGTATTACACATCTAGTAAATACCTGAAGTCATATTTGAATTCAGGCAGGTCTTCCTAACTCTAGGGCTGGCACTCTATCAGCAACGACACCAAGTTGTCCCTATTATATCACCTAAATTTCTCAAAATATCCTTTCCAGACATTTCATGTAGGCTCCTAAAAAGTAGAGTAGAAAAGATGGGATTTGAAATCAGAGATATCATCTGATCTTTCTGTTTTGCCTTCAGAAAATCATAGAGCCTAGATGGTCCCCATTATCGTCCTTTGCAAAATCAGGGGGTTGAAACAGAAGGGCTTTAATTTCTCATTCTACTCTATATCTAGGAAATTATGATTTTTTTAAAAAAAGTTCTCTTTGATCTCTTCCTTTGGTTCAGAAAGGAGAAGAAATTGTCAAAAGCAAAACAAAACAAAACAAATAGGACATGCAGTGCTGATATCACTGAACATCAGATGGTCTTTTCCCACAAATAGATAATCTGTGCACAGAGGTCAATATGAAATTGAGAGAGGGAAGGGCAAAAGGCTTAAATCAATTACTGACACTGTAGCGTTGGCCCGATCATGTAATTCTCCTGTTATTCCAGAAAATATTTGCATTAGTCCTCTCAAAGGAGGGAAAATCTAGAAATAGCCTAGACCAGAGATCCTTTTTCCTCATTCTCTGAAGCAGTCTCACTCCTTTCCTCATAAATGTGTGCTAAGGTGCCTTTGAATAGGAGCTACATGTCTCTTGCATCTGAAGTTGAGGGTGGGTGGGTGAATGGGAGAAAGTTTCAGAGGCAGATATCTTTTTTTACAATAGTTGATCAATCTGAAAGGAGAGTAGGGGGAGGCTGAGAAATTCAATCCAAAGGGATAATTGAACTAATTCTTTTGAAAGTCTGTTCTTAGATTCTACTACAAAGGTACCATTTTTCTCTGTCCATAGCAATGTTTATGCTATGTTCAGGAAAGTGAACGGGCTCTCCCTTGTGGAAAATGTTAACTCCACAGTTTTTCCTCTTATTAAAACACGTTGATTTGATGTATGACTTTTTTCAAGCCAACTATCCGTTTTCTAATTCCTTCCACTTTTCATACTATAAAATTATTCAATCACATAATGATTTAACCTGTATAAAAAGTCAAGCTTGGAAAAGCAGTCCTCAATCATGTAATGATGGGAGTTATGTCATGTCATGACACTCCTGCACTGTCATTTTCAAAGGATTTTTGAGAATATTCTCCCTTTCTGGGAACTGACAGTGGTTTTTACTTGCTAAAGCCAAAGACTTTTCTTAGCTCATAAGTATTCCAATCAGGAAGTCACAGCCCCTCATCAGAAGTCCGGGCCATTCATTTTGTAGGACATAAGACATCACAGAGTAAATCATTCACCACCAAAAAGAGAAATCATTTACCAAATATGAGATCCAAAAGTGTTAAATATTTTGTTTCAAAAGGGAATATTGTCTCATTTCTTTTGTGCATCTTAACCTTTGCCTAGCAGTGAACGGAATGGCCCTCAAAAAAAGACATATTAGTCTCTATGCAAATCAGTACTGAACCTTTCAAGTAAAAACTGATTGTATCAAACTGTGCCAAGGAAAACACACTGAAAAAGCAAAATCTATTTGAATTTCCTTTTGAAGTTAGAAGTAGCAAGGGATTCCTGCCTTTGAGCAATTTTAGATTTTCTTGTGATCACCACTTCAATACAGGGACAAGGACAGCCACCTCAAACTATATATTCTATGCATTTTATTTAGACTGGGGCTTTAATGTCTTAGAATAAAAATGTTGCCATGACCTTCTACCAGAAAAAAGACCATTTACAGCCATTATAAATTCACAGTTAATTAAAGGTTAAAAGCAACTTGCCAATTAGTATGAAACATAATTGTTCTCCTTTCGGTTACCTTATTATATGTACCATTGGGTATGTGAGAATGAGTATAGTCCTGTTGTTTAAATGCAGTCACTAGCTTTTGCTGCAGCTGGAACTCCCTAAAGACTTGCCCTTGGAAACAAAAATTGAGATAAAAAAAACCCTTCCTTTTCTTATGAAAATTGAATTCCTGCTGTTTCTAACAGGTAGAGAGGAGGAAGGGAAGGATGGAGTGAAGAAAGGAAGAAGGAAAGGAAGCAGAGAAGGAAGGAGGGAAAGAGAAGAAAGGAGGGAAGAGAGGGAGGAGGAAAAGAGGTCAGGAAGGAATGAAAGGAGGAGATAGAGAGCAAAAGAAAGAAGGGAGGAAGTAAGGAAGAAAGAGAGGAAGGAAGCAAGGGAGAGAGGGGAAAAGAAGGAAGAAAGGAAAGACAGAAGGGAGAAGAGAGAAAGGAAAGCAGGAAAGGAGAAAAGAAGGAAGGAAAGAATGAAGAAAGGAAAGAAGGAAGGGAGGAAAGTGAAATTAAAATCCCTAGGTTAGTATGCATGTTGAAGAGAAAGTTAGATATTAGCAAGCTAAATAATTGACTCAGGATACTTTAGTTACTAAAACTCTAGAGTTCTTAAAATGATCCATAAGTAGAATATGATATGTGAGAATAAAGCATGGGTGTGTGTATAGAGAATGAAGGCTATATAAAGAGTCTGTGTCATAAGTGGGTGTGTATATGTGAGTAGTTTGAAAAAAGAATAAGAAATTGTACAAAGACTAAATAGCATATAGAACCTTCCCAAAGAAATTTCGCCACATGCTACAAAATGTGTGTATCTAAAGATGAGAGCTCTAAAAAGTGTCGATACAGTCCCAAAAGTCCACCTCAAAAACTGCAGAATTACTGAGAAGTGAGAGATTTGCATACCTGAGGTCACCACAAATCTATGGGCTACATGAGGCTGATTACTGGATTGGTCTGCCTAGGTTTACCAGCTTCATTGGTATCACTGACTTTCTGAAGCCTTTGTGCATCCTTGTTGGAGGAAAAATCAGACAAGCACTACATAATGATTCCTACTATATTTGTTTGCTCTATTTAAAACAAAATAACTCATGTTAGCCTTCCTAAGGATATCATATTCGTGTTAGTTATTCCATTTTTACAGAGCCTCAGCCACCTCATATAATGAGATGTTTGTTTAAGGTATTCACTTAACAAAATTCTAAGACAAATAATAAGAGAGCTGGAAAGAGAGCCACCCCTCCCCTTAAATAAAGGTGTAGCTGAGAAAAGAATAGCTAGAGAATTGTGCCTACTCAGAATGACAAATATTAACTATTTTATACATGTTTCCAAAATGTATTTGCTTTTCGCCAAAAGAAAAAGAAATTTTAGAATGAAATGGATACCTGAAGGCCCTTGATATTTTTTGGGAGGGGGGCAGAAAGGGAAAATAAAATAAATCCTGAAAAAAATGTAAGCAAAAGCCAACTGGATTCGATATCTTGTCATTATATTCTCAAGGCACTTTTACCATGGAGAATGGGATGCTGAATCATTTGCCTGTTTACATGATCTTAGTACCAAATGATGATGCTAAGCATGTTTTAAGACTCCTACACAATTTTTCCATATGTTTCAAGAGAAGTTTCATGAGATAATTGCATAACTTGTAAGTCCAGGAACAAATAGTCGTGTATACCAGAAATACACTCTACATCAGCTCTTTCAAGTATGCAAATGGGCAGTACTTTGTAAATGCATATCTGTTTTATGCTTGCCAATAAGAGAGACTATTGATTAAAACATAAAAGCTCCTAGGTAAGCAAGTGCATTTCTCCACTTTCAGAAAGTATTTCATTTGTAAGAGCCCCAGTCTCTCTGAGATTAATTCTTTTATTGACCTTTGTTAATTTTGGATATTTTTTCAGTCACAAATGATAGTTATTTTCCCTACTATGTTAATTCAATCCAGTTCAAGAAACATTTATTAAGTAATTAAGAAATTATATTAGGCACTGAGGATAGAAAGGTGAAAAAAAGGAGAAAGTATCCCTGACATTGAGAAGATTATACAGTAGTGGGGCAGGCAGGGGACAGCAATAAAGCATGTACACAGATATGTAAATATATCATGTACATATGCATGCAGATGTATAACATGGCCAATGTAGGTAGCCATGCATGTATGTATAGCATGTGTTTATATGTATGTGCACATATGAATGTGTTGTGTATATATTTTATATGCATGTACATATACATGCAAATATGTGTCAAGTGAAATGAACAGTCAAAGTAGACTCTGAGGTTGCTAATCTGGTAACTGGTGGTTTTGTTGATAGAAATAGGGAGATTAAAAAAAAGGGGTGGCTTTAACAGGAAAGTTCATTGAGTCTTTATTGAGTTAGAGAATCTTGTGGGACATCAAAGTTGAGATATCCCATGGACATCTGGTGAGGTGGCAATGAAGTTTAGGAGACAGATGAAAACTGTGTGTCTTCCTTTAAAAATGGATTCAATGAGCAGAATATAATGAGACCTTTGAGAAAGGTTATCAAAAGAGATAAGACAAGATGAGACATGATGAAATAAGACAGAATAAGATGAGATGAGATGAGATATACAGATCCAGAACAGAAGGAAAGAGGAGAGAAAAGAAGATGGCCCATTACAGAGATTCAGGGACCACCTATATATAAAAGGGTGTGGCATGGGTGATAGCCCACTAGAGAATGCTAAAAAAAAAAGAGTGATCAGAAAGATAGCAGAACCAGGAAATTCTAAGTGTTGTGGACACTCAAACAGTAAGTGTCTAGGAGAGAGGAGGAGTTAAACTATAGAGTGTTCAAGAAGAATGAGGACTGAGGGGAAAAATCATTCTATTTAAGAATTAAGAAATCCTTGAGGACTTTGTAGAGAACAGTTTCATTTGAGTAATACTTTCAGAAGCCATATTAGAAGAGGTGGAAGGATGATTGAGAGGTGAGGAAGTGGAGGCAACATGCATAGATGGCTTTTTTTAAAGGAGTATACAAAATCAAGGAGAGCTATATGATGACAATTTGCGAAATGGAGTTTTATTTTTGTTTTTTAAAGAATGGGGAAGATCTGATCATGTTGTTAGGTGGTAAAGAAGAGATTAATGGCTAAAGAAAGGGGATAATTGAAGGTGCAAGCTTCGGAAGGAGCTAGAACGTCATGGAATCAATGTGTAATCATATTGGGGATAGATTTGTTAAGAAAAAGAGACCCTTCTTCCTCTGAGACTAGAGTCGTGCAGAAGGGCATGGAAGATGATATTGAGGATTTGAGGGATAACATTGAGGACATAACGAATGACTTCTTTTTGATTTACTTGACTTATTGATTCATAAGAATAAAAGGAGTAGACAGGATCTCAGATCTAGAGCTGGAAGAGACCTCAGATGCCATATAATCCAACCCTCTTATTTTACAGATGGAGAAAATTAACAATGTCACACAGGAAGTTAGTAGCAGAGGCAGAATATGAATGATCTCTACCTCTAGAGCACTGGTTCCCAGTAATTTTCATATTTGTAGATGAAGCAATAGCTTCAGATGTGTATAGATTATAAAAATCTGTGCTAAAGGAAACTAAAAGGAAATTCTAGCCATTTTTCCCTTCCTGAAACTATTTTTAAATCTTTGCTTTAGAACAACAAAGGCTTTAAAATCAAAGATGGGAAGGCTTTGGAAAAATAAGTAGGGATTTGGAAAACTATTCTAAACTTGGACTATAATTTCTAAATATATTTAGAAAAAATAAATAAATCCTCTCTAACCTCATTCAGTCAGTGGCTTTCATTTGAGTTTGCAAGATTTCAAACTGCACTCTGTATTTATTGAGCTCAGTGAGGCAAATGTCTATTAAAACCCCAGCAAGCAACTTAGAAACTATTAAAAACCTTCCAAAGGGACATCACTGTTAAAATCAGTCAATAAATTAACCACTGGGTTAGGCAAGCCTGGGACTCATCTATCTTTTTGAACACTGTTAATGAAGCCTACATTTTTGTATGGTAGTTGCCGTGAAGCTGCCAGTGACACATGTTTCTAAGCTACTGTGCCTTGCGTCCGGGCATTAAGTGTCTAGTAGTTCATTAGAACATTGATGATGTGTAATTATCTCACAAAGGTTGTCACCAAACGGAAATTTAGAGAACCATTATAATAGTCTGAAATTATCATTAGAGAGTCACATCATCTGGAAATGCTATGTGGTTACAGATTAAAGATACTTCAGAGGTATAGCTACAGATTGACCATGAGTAGCATTAATCTTGTGTCCGATGATAGCAATAAGAAATAGTTCTCAAACAAGACACACATAAACACACATACACACATGCAAAAACATTTCCTTTTGTTCAAGAAGAGTTAATAATGGGACTATTAAAGATGCGCTTTATGTGCTACCAATTTTTTCCCTTTTCTATAACTATTAATTATTTAGTACTATTACAAATGATTGCTAGCATTTAAAGATCACTTGATGTTTTACAAAGATGTTTCAATGAAGGAAAAATAGTTACTGATACATACAGTGTGTCTTAAACTTTACAAAGTATCACCATATACTACCTCATTTAAACCTCACAACAATTCTATGAAGTACATACTATGTACTTCAATAAATGAATAAATTGAGGATGAGAAAAGTTGAGTAACTTGTCCATATTAACATAGCTAGTAAGTGTTCAAGGTAGGATTTGGACTCAAATTTTCTTGACTCCAAATTGAGTACTTTATCATCCACTATGCCCTACTAAGGAGGTGTGTAGCAATAAGCATTACTAGCTCTATTTATTTGTACAGATGAGGAAACTGAGACTCAATGTTAAATTATTTGCACACTTTGGGCATCCAGTCTGAATCTTAGGCCTTCAGGTTTCATCTTATATCTTCTTTTCTCTCTCCCACAGTCACTATGTAAGTGACTTTTTGACCCCACTAAGTACCTCAGATATGTTTCATGTCAATGGGAAAAAAGTGTGGAACTGGAAAAGATGATTTTGGTGAACCTTAAAGATCTAAAATTAACAACACTCTCTGAAAATTTAGGATGTCTAAGTGACATCTAGAATTATACTAAGGATGTTTACAAGGGAAAAAGAATAGATAAGGGATTTTATTATTGAATTGGATATCATGGAGCTCGAAATAAGATGACAGAGAAATTATGATTTCATCAATTTAAATCCCAAGGAAGGAAAAAGAGAGCTGGGACATACCACAATGATTCAGCAGCTTACTAACTTGATTTTTATATTATATGTGTTCCTTATTTAAGGTCCTTTCTGATTTCATAGAAATTTTCTGTTAAAAGTGACCTCCAGTAACCCAACTCTTATCTCCTTTCCACCTTCTGAGGCCCCAAGAGCTTTTCCTAAGGTAACCTAGATAATTAGGGGCAGATCTGGTACTAAAATCCAGGTTTGCTTCATTAATAGTTGGGGTTCTTTCCATTCTAGCATTCTTTTTATTATCCATCAATACATAGGAAACCCCTTGATAAGGGCAAATTTTACACTGATGATGGGCAGCAAGATAAGCCCAAAAATTAAAGTGTAAAAACAGAACACAGACAAGTTGGCGCCAAATGTCAGCCCCCAAATCAGTACTGGTAACAAAAGCCCACACATCTTCCATAAATATAACCCACACACCAGCAGTCAGCTTGCTTATAGCTCTTTAGCACACTGCTGAAAACTGGCATATGTTAGTAAAATTTGCTTATGCCTACTTCCAGGGCTGTCCTTGGAAATGGCAGAGCCTTTGAATAAACAATATGTGCCCATCCCCCTGCCTGACCAGAGGTGGAGCAGTCTAGAAGAACACTGTCCACAGAATCAGAATTCATGATGTAACCGATAGATTGCTGGATATGGAGCCTGCAAGACTTGTTTGAAAATAATTTCAGCTACTCACTAACTATGTGACCTTGGGTAACTCTTTTTGTATCCCCAGGACTTGGCACAATGCCTGGAACATATTAGGTACTTAGCAAATGTGTCTTGACCTATTCACTTACCAAACTGAGATGTTTTTCTTCTGCATCTCTAAAATGGGGAAATAATATTTACTTCATAGGGTTTTTATGATGATTAAATTAGAAAATACGTAATATTTTCACTGACTGTCTCCCACATCTGGAATTATCTCCTTCTCTACCTTTGCCTCCAGGTTTCCCTGGCTTTCTTCAGGACTCAGCTAAATTTTAGTTTCTTTAAGAAACCTTTTCCAGTCTTTCTTTCCTCTGATATTATCTCCAAGATTCTGAAGATCACCTGGCAAGAAAAGGAGCTGGACAGCGAGGTCCTCTGTCCAGCTGAATTGCCAAGCATTCAAACTCTACTGCAGAGAATGCAACTCTAATGGGTTGGCCACATAACCTGCATTTAGGATCATGCCAACTGCACACTTATCTAAAGATAATTTGCTCAAGACAAGCTGTCATCAGAAGAAGTGGTACAAGGACAATCCAAAGGTCTCTATGAAGAACTTTACTATAAATTGTGAGACATGGGAGTCACAGGGCCACCCGGCATGGCATGCCTACATCCAAGAAGGCACTATATTCCATAAGCAAAGCAGAATCATAGAATTACAAAGGAAAATGTTAAGTTGCACAAATCCAGAGACATCTCCATCCTAAACATTCTGACCGATTACTTGTGCCCAACCTATGGTGCCTTCTAAGCTTTTCCTGGATAGATCTGCCATAGTCAAATACACTCCATGTTGACACCTACATCATGATGTCTTTGGATTTCTTTGAAAATGAAGGATGAACATCTCCAAATTATTCTGCATGTGTGTGTGTGTGTGTGTGTGTGTGTGTGTGTGTGTTTGGGTGTATACCTTATTTGTAAATAGTTGTTTGATGTTGTCTTTCTCTGTTACATATGAATTCCTTGTGATCAGGGACTGTTTTTTTTTCTTTCTTTTTAATCCCACTATACTTAGCACTATGCTTATCACATAGCAGGTACTTAATACGCGGTTATTGACTTGACTTTACTAGTTGACTTGACTATATATAGTACTTTGTAAACCTTAAAATAATTGAGATCGTGCATATGAAATACATAAAAATATATAAAGCTATATGAAAATATAGATTATTGTTACTAATAATGTACATAAAGTGACATGTAACACGATATAACACCATTTGTAATGATTATTATTTCATAGATTAAAGGTGACTAAAGACAATATTAAGACAACTTTTAAAGGAAAGAAGCAGCCTCATATAATGAAAGGAAGACTGTTTTGAAGAAAGGAAGGACTGGGTTCATTTCTTACCTCTTACACATAGTGGCTGCATGAATTTGAGCAGGTTATTTAAACTGCTAGTCATCTAGCCAACTCTCTAAAGCTATAAGTTGCAGAAAAAGTTCCTATCTACATTGGAAAAAGGAGTTTCTTCATCTGGGAGTTATCTATACCAGTGATTACAGATCTTTTTCCTAACCTTGAAAAGAAAAATATATTACAAGAAGGCATCATATAGCCTAAAGGGGCCCCAGTTTCTTCATCTGTATATCAAAGGGTTTGGACTAAATGATTAAAAAGTCTTTTTTGACTCTAACATGTTAAAGTACTGAAGAATATTATCAGAGAGAGGAAAACAGAGCCTATCATTTTTCCTTGGTGATAACGAGCAGGAACACACAAAAACATATAAACACACAAAGCGCATGCGTTCTCCACACACAAAGATGTACATCTATCTACACAGACAGACACATAAATATGCAAACATACACACACAAGTTCTCTATTGGTACTGATTGTAATTACATCACCTTTTTACCTCTTTCACGTGTACTGACTCCACATTCTTCCCTATCCTGAATCAGAAACAACAAAGGCAGTTTCCTCAAACCCCAGGACCTGAGACCCATTGTTATCTTATTCTAGAAGTAGCTCTTTTCTTTTTAAAAACTTTTGTTTTATTGAAACAAATGAGATAAGACACTGCAGGAAAGGATTTGGTAGGCTCCTGTAGAGCAAAAAGAAGAAATTACATCAGGCAGAAGCCCAAAACTGAGCCCTGCAAAAGGCTGGGCCAACAATTAACTAGCCTGACTATAGCCAGGATTGGGAGAAGAACACCCTCCATTTACTAGTTTCTAAATTCAGACACATGATCCTACTCACCCCGTGTTAAAACACTTATTTCTATGTTGCTGAAGGACTCTAAGCACCATCAATATCATTTAAATTTGAAACCCTGCAGCAAAGGCCTAGTTGTCCCAACTTAGTTGGGCCTTTATTCAAAATGGGGAAATTATCTCCTCAAAGGCAACAAAAGGATTAATAGCTTTACATGTTACCAAAAATCACAATAGCATAACCCACAACTGCAGGGGTGAAGCTGCAAAACCACAATATGAAGATGAAATGCAGATAACATAAGACAGACTGGGTCCTTAGAGGTAGAAACTGTTCCTATTTACAGCTCAGTATCACTGTGATGAATGAAGGCAGTATCAGTGGTGCAGACAATCACAGCTATTCCTTTGATGAAGAGCAATGTAACTCTAGCAATCATGGCCTGCTAATGTAAGCCATTAGAGAAACAGCAGGGGACAGGAATTTGCTCACTATAACAGAGTGTAATGTTTATCAGTTTTCATTAGGCAGTGTGGATCATGGACACAAATGTGATAGAAATGGTCATCATGTAAGAAAGGTGCTCAAAGATAATACTTTTCCCAGAAGACTCAGAGACCGGTTTATGACCAGATTATGTATGAAATGGGCCGATAAGTACACCTCATCCTAAAACCTAAAAGTATGTGTAAAATCTGTGCAGGAAGGGCAATTCTGTTCCCTTTGACCTATTAGTGATGTCCAAAGCGATTCTTATCTGAGACTAATGTGGGCTAGAATGACCTGTAAAGGGTTGATGGACCAAGATGATTTTGAGTTGGGCCTTGGAGGATTAGTAACCCTATATTTAACACTGTACATAGTAGGCACTTGATAATGGTTGATGTTGATGCTGATAGTGATTATGAAGAGAATATAGGGTTCTGTGGTTGGAAAGCAGAAGAGGGAGAAGTCATGAGATGAAAGGCATCAAGGCAGAATGCTCACATTAGTATGGAATTCATGTAGGCAGAAAAAGAAATGGATTCCTTCTAAGGGGGAGTTTAGAGACCAGTTGTAGAATATTGTAGAATGCCTTATCTATGAGACTAAAATGTGCTTGAGTTAAAAAGGATCCTCAGGACCATTTCATCAGTTCCTAATTTTATAGATGAGGACACTGATGCCTAGAAATGGTTAACTGATTTTTCTTAAGCCAAATGGTCGCAGAGGCAGGACCGCCTTGCAATGCAGTTGTCTTTCTACCAGTTTGCACTTAGCCAGATCATTCACTGAAGGGTCACAGGAACTGAGGAGGGAAACACTAAGATGAAAGTATACTTGGAAGAAAAATAAATTGGTAACATTATTAGAGTTGGATTGTCTATGATGAGGTGGCGGGAGTGAATAAAAATAGCTAAGACCACAGGATACCAGACAAGAGATACTATAATCTTTGTCTTCTTACAATGTCCTTCTCTGTCATCGAGTCTAGGTTTTTAAATTAAGCATTACATAAAAGCAGGGGGTGAAATGGTGGCGGATATAAGTGTGACTTCTCATCATTCCAACTCTGGCACTCTATGCTGTGTGTTGACAGCTTGATACAGTGGCTTCCACCTCTGCCTCTTGTCTCAATTGTAAAGCAGTTGGTATGGCCTCGGAGGTACCTTGCAACTCTAGGTCTATGAACTGTAAATCACCTAGAACCAGGTAATAGTTTGACAAACACTAGAAATTTTCATAGTATAAATGTCCCTTCTATTACAAAAATGATGCCCCTAAATATAGAAGTAATATTTTCTCTGAAGTGCTCTTCTATGAATGTCCTGCCTGGAAACTCAATAGGTATTTTTTTCTTTGCCTGTTAAATTTTCTTTTTTTTTTTTTAAATATAAATTCCAGAATTGCTTGAGCCCATGTATTTCATTTTAATTTAAACCAGAATTTACTGAATGCCTCCCATACAAAGATAAACTAACAATAAGATAAAGTTGTAAGCTTCAAGGAATTTACAATATAGTAACAGGAAATCAAATAGAAAATAGATGATAGACAGACAGACAGGCAGACAGACATACAGACAGATAGATAGATAGATAGATAGATAGATGGATAGATAGATGGATAGATAGGCAGGTAGGTAGATAGATAGAATGATAGATAAATAGGTAGGCAGGTAAAGGATAGGTAGATAGATAAATTTAATTATCTAGTGAAGTGCTACATAAGTTAGATTGGGTGAGAAGACACTGGAGGAAGGAAGATTGATTAAGAGATTATTGCAATAGTCTTAACATGTGATGAGTGCCTGAACTCAGGTGTGTTAGGAAAGGGAATTTAAAGGAGTATACGAATTCCACAGACATTGTAAAAGCAAAATCAATAGTGTTTAGTAACTGTGAGGAATCTCTGGCCTAGAGGATAGGTCCTCAATCTCAGAGTCAGAAAGACCTGGTTTCAAGTGCTGCCTCTGAAAAATACTGCTTATGTGACCCTGGACAATTTACTTAATCTCCTCAATGCTCAAGTGACTTTCTGAGACCATAAATTCACTGGAGGCATAGATTTATATTTGCTTAAGGAGTTTTCTCACAAGAAATTACCTATAATAATGAAATCACAGATTATGTTTTTTTAAAATAACTGGAGGGGTGGCTAGGTGGTGCAGTAAATAGAACAACAGCCCTGGAGTCAGGAAGACCTGAATTCAAATTTGTCCTCAGACACTTAAAACTTACTAGCCTTGTTACCTTGGGCAAGTCGCTTAACCCCAACTGCCCTCCAAAAAGCAAAAAAAAAAAAAAAAAACCCAAAAAACAAAAAAAAAACCCAAACTAGAATTATGATGGTGCCATTAAAGGAAAGAGGGAAGTCACTACTGGTCCAATGTCAGTTGGATTGAGTTTCAAGGAGTGCCCTAGGGATCTATGCTTGGCCTTTTGAAATTTAGCATTTTAATAAATGACTGGAGGATTCCCAACAAGTTCCGTACCATGCCCACTGGTACTCTGGCCATCAGTCTCATCCCACCAAAACCAGAAACTCTACCCCAGGGTTTCTGAGATCTATTAGGTATGCTTTTGTATTTTCTTACCTGGAATCAGAGTTCCACACTATCTCTTAGCCATCTCTACACCATTCGTTAGTATTGTACCCACCTACCTTTCTCAGTGCCCTGTTTCCTTTAAGGTACTGTTTTCCTAATGAACATAACCTCCTTGATGATAGCAAATATCTTCCTTGTATTTCTGCTTCTGACTCTTAGCAAGTGCCTATCATATAGGAAGCACTGATTAAGTATTCTGTCTAGGCAATAGATAGAACACTGGGCTTGTGGTCAGGAAAATGTGACTTCAAATATGGTTTCAGATACTTACAACCTATGTGACTCTGAGAAAGTTTTTTAAACCCATTTTTGCCTTAGTTTCTTCAACTGTAAAATGGAGATAATTACTTCTCAATCTCTGTTGTGAGGATCAATTGAAGCAATATATGTGAAGCATTTAGCACTCTGCCTAGCATATAGTAGGTGCTTAATAAATGCTTATTTTCCTCCTTCCTTCCTTCTACCTATGCATGGCTGGTATGTTTATCACATTTGCAGGTGATATGAAATTGGGAGAGGCAGCTAACTCATTGGATGATAGAATTAAAGATCTTAATAGCTGGGGGGGGGCTGAATAAAATGTAACTTAAAAATAAGTAATGTCCTATACTTAGTTTAAAAATAATTTTGATCCATACAAAGTGAGGAAAAAGTGATGATATATGTTTGTTTGAAAAGCTGGAAATTTAAGTGGATTGTAAACTCAATATATATCATCAGCGTGGTATTACATTCTAAAGAGCAAACACAATCTTAAGGCTATATTAAGAGAGGCACAGCATAAAGGACTGGGTAGGTGGAAGTCCCATTATGCTCTGCCCTGAGGAATTTACATATTGAGTACTATTTTCAATGCTGGGTGTCACATTTTAGGAAGCACTTCCATATCTGGAAAATATCCAGAGAAAAGGAATGAGGAAGATAATAAGATAACTTAGAAAGATTGATTGGTTCAGCTAGAGAAGAAGAAAATGGACAAGGAGTCAGTATATGATTGTTGTCTTCAAATAATGAAAAATTGTAATGTTGAAGATATATTAGACAAATTCTGCTTGGCCTTAAAACAGAGTTAGGAATAATGGTTGAAAGTTTCAGAGACACATTCATTCAACTTAAGGAAATAAAGCAAACCAAACAAAATACTCCATGATAATTAGAACTAGGCCACAATGAATTGGATTGCTTTGGGAGGTGTGGCTTCCACCTGGATGATCACTTCCCAGGTATATTGTAAAAGAGATCCTTATTCAGGTTCTAGTAAAGTAATGGAAGGAAGAACGAATGAACAAATAAATAAGAATGAAAAGTCAAGTTTCATGGTTTAGATGATCTATAGAACTGGAAGATATAATTGCCAAGCTACTGTCACTGATATTTAACATATTATGGAAAATGGAGGGAAAGTAACAGAGGATTAAAAAAGAGGAAAATCTTCACAAACAAAAAATATGACCAGGATTTTCAAATACACACTAGTGAGCTTGACCTTTTTTCCCGTGGAAATTCTAGAATGGAGCAATGGCTATCAAATATCTAGAAAGGGAAGTAGTCATTACAAAGAGTCAACATAGCTTTATTAAAAGAAGCCCTGCTACACTGACCCCTTTCCCTTCCTTGACAGCATTACTAAAGTATTAAATGAGAAATGAGGGGTATACTGCAAATATTATGTAGATGTTAGTAAAGCATTTGATAATCTATAATATACATACTATTTTCATCAAGAAAATCAAAAGGTATGGATTAAACAATAATCCACCTAGATAGATCCAGAAGCAGTTAGATGGCTGGACTTAAGGAATATTTTCTCATTTGGTCAACGTCACTGGAGCAGAGGATCTACAGAAAGTACCTGAAAGCACCTTGCCCTTCTCCTCAAATTAAAAATTTGAATTTTTAATCAATCATTTGGATAATGGCATAGATGTCACGTTCATCACATTCACAGATGACAGAAAGCTGGGAGGGAAAGGCAACAGTGTCAAAATCCAAAAAAAGAATTTGACAGACTAGAGAATTGGACTGAATCTATTAAATGAAATTCAATAGTGATGAGTGTAAAATCTAGCAGTAGGGTACAAAAAAATTAGTTTCACATGTATAAAATGGGGGAGACATGATTAGAAAGTAGACAGTAGTCTCCAAGCTCAAGATCAATCAGAAATGTGATGTAGGAGACAAAAAACAAACGAGATCTCAGGCTACATCAAACAGGGCATAGCATCCAACAATAGAGGATTAATAGTTCCACTGAACTCTCCCTTTTCAGACTTGTCTGGAGCAGTGTGTTCAGTTCTGGGGACCACACTTGAAAACAGGCATATAGAAGCTGGAGTGTGTCCAGAGAGGGGTAACCAGGATGGTTCCATGCTTCCGGTCAATGCCATCTGAAAAGCATTTGAAAGAACTGGACACATTTAGCTTAGAGAACAGAAAAGAAACTCATTAAGAGCATGAGAATTATGTTCAAGTATTTGAAATGCCAACACGCAGAGAAGGGCTGAGCCTTCTTTTTAGGTCCAGAGGGCACAACCAAGATAACAACAGATGAAAGTTACAAAAAGTCAAATTTAGGTTTTATGCCAGGGGGAAGAACAACAAAACAATTTTCTACAAATTAGAGCTTTGTAATAAGGTGCTTCAAGTTTTAGTAGGTCCCCCATCTTTGGAGGGCTTCATTTAGAGGTAGAATGACCAGAGAAAGCAGATAAAACAAAAACAAAACCACAACATCGGACAAAAGCCCAACTCTTACAAATCACATTTAGGGGCAAGAGGAAATGAGAAAAGAGGAAATATAATTGGTGGTCAAGGGTAGAAGGAAAACCAGGACAATCTGGTTTCAAAGAAGCCATAAAGGATAAAGTACATAATATCAAAGAAGACAGGGACTGAGGAAATGCCACTCAAGTCTGTAATTTGAAAATCATTGATTTCATGGGGATTCATTGGAGGATTTATACCAGAGTGCAGGGAATCTAAGAAGAGGTAGAAAGGAAGTGTAGTCAGTAAATCTAGAGTCTAGACCTGCAGTAAAGAAAGGGAGGGGAGAAATTAGATATCTGTGCCAAAGGAACTCTAATCAATATTCCAGGTCAAAGATGTACTTATTCATACATGAATTATGGGACAATTAGTATTTCAGGTCAACTAGTTAAGTCCTGAGTTCTCTACAGAATCCTCTATCCTCATCCCCCATCCTGCTTCTTTTAATTTTGATTTTTAAAATTTTTAAAATTAAATTTTAATTTAAATTTATCTAAAATATCTTGTTCCTCTAGAAAGTGAAGTCTTTGAATCCTTGTTACAATAAAATACAATAAAAAATGAACCCAACAAGAACCCTTCTTTAAGTTGTGTCATATATTTATGCCATAAGTTCATTGGTTCCTTTCCTAACAGAGCTGAAAAAATTTCTGGTACAAAAGCAAAGTGATTAGGAGAAAAAAAATCACCTTCTTTTATGTGTGTCAGGGTTAGTCCTGTACTGAGTACATGTCAAGTTATATGGAGGGGAAGAGGAAATGTTAAGGCTGATGGGGTAGACTTAAAGACTAGGAGTCTATTTTCCACATCTGTAAAATGAGACAATTAAATTGAATGAACCCCAAGGTCTCTTCCAAATGAAAATCTATGATTCTCTGATCTTATGAAGTTATAGTATTTCCTACAGAAAATAATATGAAAATTCTGAAGTAGAAACTTTCCTTCTGAGAACTGTTCAAGTGTTGCCTAATGAAATACATTATTTTGCTGTTAGATATGTAGTAGATGTTAATTTTTTTTAAATGATGTGCTCTAAACCCATCAGAATTGATTCAGGTGTCTTACACTTTGGTTAAAAAAATAAAAATAAAACTTTAATCCAAAGCAGCAAAGCTAGAATTAGAAAGCCATAAATAATACTTACTTTTGAAAAAAAAAATTGACAGGTACTTTGTCACACTTTCCAACTAAGGTACATAACAAGCAGCAGAGAAACAAGGAATACATTTGGTTTAATTCCTTTTACTGGGGAAGAACAGGCACCTAGAAGAGCAGAAATGGGATTGGATTATAAGGGACCGGTTTATAGCATCAGAGCGGCTAAAGAATTAAAGGGAGATCCACTATAAGAAGAAAAACAATGTGGGGATCAAAAGTACCTAGGTAGCAACAGGCTGGCAATTGGGGCAGCAGCAGAACATTTTATTGGGAAATTATTAGTTGTATGCACAAATTGGAACTTGCAAAGAGAAAGTTTTTTTTTTTTTCATCTTAATAAACTTTTCAGAAGCCACGGTAAAATCCTGGAGTCCTACCTTGTTCTTACCTCTATCTGTCTGCTTCATTACTTAAAAAAAATTTCCTTAGGGGTACTGGCTTTCTGGACTTAGTAAAAAAACAAACAAATAAACAGACAAAACTCCTTTAAAAACCCAGTGCCTGATTTACTTTATGCATTGCTTGTTACAGAAGCAGAGTGGATGTCTGGCTTCCTGTGAGGATTTTACTGAATGGAACTGTCAACATCTTTTTTTTTTCTTTTTCTCTGCTATTCCAGACATCTGGAAAGCTCCTTTCTCTGCAGAAGCAGACTGTGGGCAGTGAAAAGCAAAGTGTCCAGTCAGGCTTCTCCTCTTGCCCAGGTCTAAGGTTATGTCCTTCCTAGAAGTCTTTATAGCTGGTTCTCTGTAATTTCCCAGACCTGAGTGCCTCAGAGCACACATAAAACAGACAGCAAAACCATGGCTGGTATAGCCACAGCACATTTTGCTTTGGGGATGTATTTACTTTTTACCATTTGAAAATGGAATTTGGAGGGGAGAAATAAAAGCACATTATGACATTATTGTGAGACTATGAAGCATTTCTGAGAAAATTTCTAGATGTATGTAAACCCTCACCACAATTTTAACTGGTATTTTAATGGGTATTTGACTAAATTGCTCTTTTTTTTAAAAAAAAAGCTGAGATAAATATATCTTACGAATATTGAAATACAAATGTTAATTTTTGAAATGCACAGTTAACCAGAAAATTGAAAAAAGAAAAACAAACCCATAACCTTTCTCATGAGAATACCACATTAGAGCAATGTCTTCAAGGAATAGTTCATCACATTGACTTCTAGCTTTCTTTCTCTTTCCTTGTTAAAATTGCCAACTCAGAGCCAACATTCCTACAAGTTCTTGGAACATATCTGTCTAATCCATTACAGTTGCCCACAATTAAACTCTCATGCTCATTTTTGTACCAACATTCTCAAAGTTGCATTGGTTCTTTAGGAAGGTTATTGATAAGCAGGAGAACATAGAGAGGAGAGAAGCCAGGATGATGAAAATACTCAAGTACATGCTACCCAAGGAAGCTAGGAATGGTGCAAAGAACACTTGAGAAGGGCAGTTAGGTGGTGCTGCACTGGCCCTGGAGTCAGGAGGACCTGAGTTCAAATACTGCCTCAGACACTTACTAGTGTGACCTTGGGTAAGTCACTTAGCCCCAATTGCCTTGCCTTCCCCGTCCAAAAAGCAAAAGATAAAAAAAGAAGACAAGGGAGGAAATTAGGAGAAGATGGACAAGATCGTTGTCATGTTGAAAAGGAGTTAGAAATGGGCAAAAAGGAGTTAAAGAGAGATAAATGTAGCCTTGATTTAAGAGGGGGGCAAACAAGGAAACAACCAGTACCACCAACTTCCTAAAAATGAAAGGTGTCCAAAAGTAGAATGGATTTCCTGGTAAGTTTAAGTTCTTCCTCACTGGAAGCAAAAACTGAATGAATCCTTGGGGATGTTTCAGAGAAAAGTTTTGCTCAGATATAGGATGGATTAGATAATCTCCGAAGTCATTTCCAGTTCCAAGGTTGCATAGATGCTGAAGTTAGTTAATTCTTTGGTGCTCTAACTTTTTCTACTTTAACCTACTTGATAGTCCATTTTTCTCAGAATAAATTAATGTTTGAATGTATCACTATGCTAATAGTGATGCATTGTTACTTTTTTCACTGATTCTCTTTTATTGTGGCAGGAGGGACATGTGTATGTGTGTGACTGTGTATGATCAAGAAATAGAAATTTTTAATTAAAAATTTACTATAATATGCTCCCCCTGCAAATAACTAGAATGATTTTTCCCCATGCAACTGAAAAATTTTCAGTCAATATTCAGATAATTTGCATGAGGTGTGTGTGTATGTTTATGTATGTGTGTATATATGTGTGTGTGCATGAAACAAAAAAAAAAACAAAAAAGACCTTGAGAGGGGAAAAGTTTTTTGAGCAATGACTTTACTTTCTAACTTTCCACTTTATTCAGTGCTACCAGATAAATGAATGACTTTACCTACCTAGAAACAAGCTAAAGATTAAAGGAGTGTGTGTTTGTGTGTGTGTGTGTGTGTGAATACTATGCTGCTACAGTAGAGAAGAACTAGTCTAGGGAAAGAAATATTTGAATAATTAAACAAAACCCAAATTAACACAAATCTTTATGGAAGGATTTTTTTCAAGTAATTCAATATACACAAAAGGGAAAACAATCACCCTTTGTTACTACATGTCACTATTTTTCTTTGCTTTTTTTTTAGGGGTGGGGAATATATTTATAATTTGTCTTTTTATTTATGTGCTTACTGCTTTATTTCCATTTGTTATTATCAGTCTTGTCCATTCCCCTAACAAGAGACATCTCATGAGACCATTTTCACTAATCCTACTCCCAACTGTTAGCTCCGTTTGTTTATCTTCTTTCTTGACTTGTAGCCCAAACCTTCTGTATCAGTTTTGTTCCCTCTGAGGGTAGCAGGAAGAGAAATCGTATGGTATTTTTACAGCCATTTGTTATTGCTACAGCGTTGAATCTGCAGCACTTTGCACAGATTGTCAGCTTTTCCTGTGATGGGAGAATACATAGAGAAATCGGTACTTAAGAGCTTGTGTATTTAACACCTCTTCTAATGAGTAGTGCTAAGAAAAGAGTGCCCTGCTGGAAGTCAGGGTCTTAACCCTGCTACTGCCTATTTCTTTACTGTTGGGGCAAAGTCTCTGGGCTTCTGTGGTATTAGAGATGTGAAATGCTGCATGTACTTTCAGATGAGGTCGATGTATCATTAGTTTTACTTAACTGTTTTCCTTTGTTATCAAAAAAACTAGGAGTAATCTGTAAATATTTATAATCTAAAACAAAACAAAACAAACCCACACATTAATAAAATTGGAAGGGGAAAGGAACGGGTGGTTAGAGGAAATGACCTCTGGTTCTTTCTAGCTTTAACATTCTATGAGTTCAGTTATATCAGTAATGTGGAAGAGAATAATCACCAGTTCCTATGGATGCCTTTAAGAGAAATAGAGTTGCCTTCCCTTTGCCATTTTTAAGTTGATCTCAAAGCAATTCCTGCTTAAGCTTCCTAAAACTTTCTTGTTTTTCCTATAGGTCTCCATGACTTACAGGAATATGACAGCTTGATATAATTTTTTTTTTTGGTTAGTTGGGTAGTAGACCCTCCTTCCGTAAAACCACTTCAGTTATTTTAATTGACTAGTCAGTCATCCAACATACTTTACCTCAAGAATTGCGTTAAAGATTCCAGGATGGAAACATGGGGGAAAAAAATTATATATATATATATATATTTGCCAAACTGTGTGAGGTTTTTTTTGTTTGCTTCCATGATTAGGAAGTAGATTGTGAGAAATTATGAATAGAGCCTACAAACATACATTAGCTTTAAAAAAGTAACAATTCAGACAAACAACTGATTTTTAAAACTTTTAAGAAATCTGCTGGTAATGAAACTATTTTTTCTTTTTGCCTTTTGGAGGGCAATTGGGGTTAAGTAACTTGCTCAAGGTTACACGGCTAGTTTTTTTTTTTTTTGTGTGTGTGGGTGTTAAGCGTCTGAGGCTGGAACCAAACTCAGGGCCTCCTGACTCCAGGGCTGGCGCTTGACTCACTGTGCAACCTAGCGTCCCCGGTAATGAAACTTTTTAAAAAGCTTTGAAATATCTCTCATGGTGTATAGATAGAGCCTCTCTGCTAATGTCATTATATCATCACTTGGCAAACAAGGAATATGATTCCCATTTTTGTTTTATTTATATAGCAGCCATTGTTTCTTTGAACATTCTATTACCCTGCTTTTCTAAAAATTAAAAAAAAAAAGGATAGACTAGTAGTTCCTGAAAGAGTGTAACCCAGGAGAAGAGAAACACAGACTATTAATAATAGCTAATAATAACCAGCATTTTGTTGAATTTTAAAGTTTGTAAAGTTCTTTACAAATGTTAACTTATCCTCAAAGCAAGCCTAGGAATTATGTGCTTATTTTTACCATCTCCACTTTACAGATAAGGGAACTGAAGCAGACAGATATTAAATGACTTGCCAAGGGTCACACAGAACATTTGAAGCTGAATTTGAACTCAGCTCTTCCTGAATCCAGGTCCAGTGCTCTATTCACCATGGCACCTTACTTGACGAACTGAGAGAGTTGGGAAGGTCCATTAAATACAAACCCCTCATTTTACAGATGAGAAAACTGAATTTCAACGACTTGGAGTTACACAAAATTAATTGTCGCAGAGCTCTTTGATGCAAACAGTTATCCACGTGTTTAATGGGGACAAATAGGTATGTGTGTGTGTGTGTGTGTGTGTGTGTGTGTTTCTATTCCTTATACTTTTGAATCATAAAGATAGATCTGGAAGGGTCCTCAAAGACAATCTAATCTTACCCCCTTATTTTATACATGAGGAAACTGAAATCTAAGGAAGTTAAATCATTTGTATCTCATACAGACTGTAAGCATTGTAGACAGGATTTAAATTTTGGGTCCTTAATTGTACCACCAGTGCCTTGTCATCTATATGATAGATTGGAAATACCTAATTCACATTGACTTTGAATTTATCAATTAATATTATTAAATTTTCATTCCATAAAATCAAAAGCATGAGCTTTTGATTGGACTCAAATGGAGGGCTTCTGTTTAAAGGGCATAAAAGTACATAAGTCCCATTGAACTTTTTGCGAAAATGACATTACTAAGGTAAATATATACGTACTCATACATAAAATAATCTAGGCTAATTTCTTTGGGCCTTATAACTGAATCTGAAAATGTATTCAAGGCATTAGGTAAGAAGTAATTCTGGGGGTGACTAGGTGGTGCAGTGAGTAAGAGCACCGGCCCCAGAGTCGAGGACCTGGGATCGGTTCCGGCCTCAGATACTTAACACCCACACACACACACAAAAAAACAAACAAACAAACAAACAAAAAAACTGGCCGTGTAACCTTGGGCAAGTTACTTAACCCCAATTGCTTTATTAAAAAAAAAAGTAATTCCTGGTAGAAGCATTGTATATCCTTTTATTTTTTTACTTTTAGGAATCCACACCCTACATGCCAGTGTTTGTGATTTTGCTAATGCCATTTTGTATATCAGAAAATTTACTACTTTTAGTATTAATGGTGTATACATGTTTTTTTTTTTCCCCCAACAAACATTCTTATTCATTCTATAGAGGGACAGGGGCAGCATGGAACTTTATAGTGTCAAACATTTTATAGCCAGCCTTGGGGGGGAAAAGGCTTTATGAAAGGTACCACTTTTCTCTATTACTCCTTGAGTAAGTTTGACATGAAACCCCAAATCACAATCATTTTGGCTGACTGGCTGCCATTATATGATACAGAGGGAATTATTGGATGAGGGAGCATAAAGTGCTTGTCAGGTACTTAATTCATAAAAAGAAAATGATTACTTTTTTTTGTAAATAAGGTCACTTATTTTGTAAATAAAAAAATTTATTTTGTAAATAAATAATAGCAAATCAATAGTAATAAGTGGTCATTGATATAATAAAGTGTTACTTCTCCCTTAATTATTTAATAGATTGACTTCCCCAATATTTCCCTTTGCATCTTACTCACTATTTCCATGACTTCTGGAAACATGTGGATTCTTCAGTGAATAGAGCAGAGGTCATATTGCATGCTTGTGAAACTATAAAATGGGAATAATAGCAGCTACCTTACAGGGTTGTTTTGAGAATCAAATTATATATGTATATATGTATATTTTTATAAAAATGCTTAGCATATTGTCTGGAACAGAAAAGGCACTTAATAAATGTTTATTTCCTCCCTTCCCTGTAATAGCAAGTATCTTTTAACTTGAGAATTCTGAAAGAAAACAGTCCATTATGTTTAATAATGGATAAATCCTTAGGTCTTCCATATGACTCTAGATCATGGCTTGTTTTCAACATAAAAAGCAGAGATCCACCTTTATCAACTTGATTATAATTCCTCTGAATCTGAGAAGAGAACCACAAAAGAAGAAAGGAGGGGGTATATGGTTTCTGAATATTACTTTTTCTTGACTCTTTCCAGTAAATAATTTCCCTATTATCCCTAGGGCTTACTCACCTTACAAAACCTTTCTGTGACCTATCTTTCTATAACTATGACTTTGCCACATTATATAGTTTGTTCATTTCACACCCTAAATATACTTATTCTCTTCAGAATGGGAAAATAGGCCTTCAAAGGCTAAATCATCACTAAAAAGATCTGGCAGAAACCGGAGCTGGTGCCACCACCCCTGGTGTTTGAATTGATTATACAGTCCCCCAAATTACAAAATCTGGGATAAATAAATGCTTTTGTTCTGAAGTCCCTCCCACCATCTGCCTGCCTCAGTATCTGCATTACTTTATCAGATTAACTGAGAGGCAACAGGGTCATAAAGAAATAAGACACAGGAAATGCATTTTTTTTTTTACTTAGGGTGGGGTTTAAGGAGAGAAGAAAAAAAAAGATTTTTCACATTGCTGATTATTGTTAATTCTGCATGCGGAGAGTGGATGACACTCCAGAAATGTAAAAAGAATTTGAGATTCAAGTTAGACTCAATGTAATCCAATTTGACAAACACATAGTATCATAGAATTGGATAGTGGGAAGGCCCCTGAGGTCATTTAACTACACTCTTACATGAAACCTAGATTCCTTCCCAAAAGTAGTATAAGATTAAGAGATTCCTTTTAGTCGTTCTAGGAACTTAAGTTATAGGTTGGGCGGGTAGTCATGAATGAGGGACAACAGACAGGTGCTAATACAAGGGCACCGAATACCGAGGAGACAGTCTTAAATGGATGAGTAGAAATATCCATTGGGGAAAGAGTAGGGCCAAAGGCAAAATTTGGGAAAAAAAATATCTGTTCTAGCTAATTAAGTAGAACTATCTCAATCAAATGTATCCTACGTTGGCTGCCTTTTTTTTTTTTTCTTTGCAATACACAGGTTAGAGTTTTGCTCAAAAGTAAATGATTATTTTGGTCATCTTTCTACCTATGCAGGGTCACACATGGCAATAAAAGTAGTGACAAAGCAAAATAAGCCTCCTGTTGTATCTGAGCACTAAAAATAGGGTTAAGCACATGAAATGCCTACTCTGGTAATTAATTCTTCGGCTGCCAGCATCTCTGGCTGCCCAATTGATAATATGTGCTGAGTTCCTCTGTTGGTGGCTTTTTGCTGTTATTCACACATGGTGATGCTTGACTCCTTTTATGTAATTTTTAAATGGTGAAAAGAGATAAACATTCTGATTATCTGTGCATTTGATAAATGAATGTCTCAACAAAATTTTACAGCTAAAAAGGTTATTTACTTAAGTGAGATTTTCTGTGCATGGAAAGGTCAGATTTTTCCCCCTATTGCTGTGAAATTGCTTCTGCCTTTTAGCAAATCTTCTAAGACGGCTCCTCTCCTTGTAGTGTTGACAAGGACACAGGAAGGATGTGGCCCGAGGAAATCAAATGAGCAGCATAAAATCCTGGCTGGAATCTCGGCAGCCCACAGTTTGTGGTTTTTGAAATTCTGTCAGAAAAGTTGCACTATATGAAAGCAGAGACAGGACTTCTGAACAAAAATCAATAGCTGGATCTTTTGAACTGCCCATGTACAAAGTTCTAATGAAAATGTCCTTGAGGGAAGTTTTAATAGTGGACTTTGAGATCAGCTACTCCACTGGTCTGATAGCATTGCCGAGCATTTGAAGTTTTCAAAGGTTCCAAACCATGGAAAGTTTGACTCAAACACTGAGGATGTAAATGCCTTCAAGGGATCCAAGAAATAGCAATCCACCACCACTAAAGAATATACAATGCATGTATTTTCTGTACCATGTCAAGTGTTAGCCAGAGGATACAATTTACTTCAAGAGGGTTGATAACTCTCTAAAAAGCATCACCGTATGTTCAAACTAATAATTGATCAGGCACTAGGTACTGGTTAAAAAGGTCACTGGGATGACTAAAAAATATCTCACTTAGAATGCCAGATGAGGAGATGCTTTGTTAAAAAAAAGAAGAATGAAGAAGAAGAAAGGAAGGAAGGAAGGAAGGAAGGAAGGAAGGAAGGAAGGAAGGAAGGAAGGAAGGAAGGAAGGAAGGAAGAAGAGGAAAAGGGGAAAAGGGATGACTTTAACCCTTAGGACATTAACAATGTATTAACTGAAGTGGCATTTTCTGATTATTTGTTTCCATTGATTCATGATGAAAATTATCCTTGATTATTGGGATCAGCCAATAGAATTGTGGCATCAGAGCTGATAGGGGAAAGACTTTTGGGGTCATACAGTTTAAACTGCTGGTTTCATGTAGAAATCCTTACTTCAAAATAACTGACAAGTGTTCATTATTCTTTTGAACATTTTGAGTGACAAGGAACTCAAAACACAAACCATTCCTGTGTAGGGCACCTTTCATTGTTAGAAAAATATTCTTGATATTGAACCAAAATTTCCCTTTCGCTAATTTCACCAAATGTTCCTTTTTCTCTACAGAAAATGTTAAATCTCTCGTCTTTTGAGTCCTTCCAGATAGCTATCATACTTTTTACTTACATCGTCTCTTGACTGGTTTCAACAGTCCCTGCTCTAAAATCTTTTCTCGATACAACACGGTTTTGAATATCCTCGCCATCCTAGTTACTCTTTTAAAGTCTGCTACCCTGAGGCACTACTATAGAAGCCTGAGGTTAAAATATTAGCTTATGAGTTACTTGCACTGCATACCCTTCTCCCATTTTCCAACTTCCTAACTCTTCTACCTACCACAGAGGGAAACAATGTGCATTATTTCTTTGTTCTTGTCTATACAAGTGAGATATACTATTTGGTGGATTCAGAAAACAAACAATGATGCCATAGTTATTATTATAGAAGAAAATGCATTTAGAGAATGCATTAGGAAATCTAGACCTAAAAGTTTGTTATGTTTCAGTTCTCATGGTAATGACTTTTTTAATATGTATGTATTTAAGCCAGCCTTATATATGACCAACTGTCCACTCATCAAAGGCAAACAGAACTTTTATTTTTTTTGGAGAGTAGAGTAATAGAGAAAACCATTTTATTTCCTCTTCCATGCCCCTGGAAATAGAAGAGAGTTTTATTTGTAAGGAGATAGAAAAACTTCAGGGAGTTCAAGAAGAGAGTGAAGAGATCTCCTACCTAGTCCAATTCATACCTGGCACATGAATCCCTTCCATAAGCCCCCTTATTACTATTCAGGTAACTCCTTAAGCCTCTAGTGACAGAGAACTTGCTACTTGGCAAGGCATCCCATTCTACTAGTGAGAGCTTGAAACATTAGTATGTTTTCCACCCTATCAAGACAAAATCTGCCTCCTTTCATCAAATTCCATCTGTTTCTCTGATTTCTGCTCTCTGGGGTCAAGCAGCAAATGTCTAGCCATTCTTTCACATGACAAACCTTCAAATATTTGAAGAAAACCACCACGTGTGAGTAGACTAGGATAAGGACCTATTAGGCATCTAGTTTCTTCTTTTCTTTTCTTTATTTTTAAAAACATTGAACTAGGATTAGGATCATGAGTTCATAAAGATGTGGGAGAGAGGGTCATGATTATACCAGTGGAAGACTTTAAGAGTTCACATTATCTCATCTTCAGCATTCTAAAAATAAATATTATAGTAAACTCATTAATATATATTAGACGTTGACATGAATATTTTAGTATCAATTATTTCCCCAACTATAGCATTGCTTCTATCCTTGTTTTACATAAGACTATTTTTACACTTTTCAAAGAGCTTTCACATTAACCATCACATATTATTTCATAATAAACCTGAGTTATAGAGGATGTTGAGCAAATTCAATAATATTATTCATATTTAAAATTATGACACTGTTTTGCACTATATCTTGGGTCATTTCAGTAATTAGTAAAAGTTTACTAAAAAGGTCCATCTGGGGGCGGCCAGGTAGCACAGCGAGCAAGAGCACCTGCTCCAGTGTCGGGATAACCTGGGATCGAATCCCGGGCTCAGACACTTAGCACTCACCCAGAAACACCTGGCTGTGTAACCTTGAGAAAGTTACTTAACCCCAATTGCTTAGGGGCGGCCAGGTGGCTCAGTGAGTAAGAGCACCGGCTCCATTGTTGGGATGACCCGGATCAAATCCGGACTCAGATACTCAGCACCACACCCAGATATAAATGGCCGTGTAACCTTGAACAAGTTACTTAACCCTGATTGCTTTAAAAAAAAAAGTCCATCTGTAGTATCCCCTTTTTTATATATAATAAGAAATATACTATTATTTCAAAATATAAGAAGTAAGGGAAAGATCAAGAAGTAGAGGAAGTCAATTTGATCCAGTAAAGGCAGCATTGAATTAGAAGTGAGAATTGCTAGGCTCTGCTCTTGCCTTTGAAAATCATTGACTTGTAGAAAGTGATTTTATTCTTTGGGACATATTTCCTCCTTTGAGAGACTAAATAATCTCTAAGGTATCTTTAGGCTTTGAAAAAGCTATGATTTTTAGTGGGCTGAATTTCAATCCTGATACCACCAAGTAACTATGTGGAGTTGCATAGTTCTGCTTATTCTACCTCTGAATCACCATAAATGCTCCCAAACTTCAGGAGTTTGAAATTTGCTTAACAATCTGTTTTCATAGTGCTAATTCTGGACATTCCTATTTAGATTTCCTGCAGTAACCTCAAACTCAATATTCCTACAATAAACTCAATATTTTTCCCAAAACTATCTCCTCTCTTGAATTTTCCATTTTATGTCCATGATGTTATCATTTCCACAGAATCTTCTTGGTCAATCTTCTAGCACGTCTTGTTTTATTTCAGTTCTTTCTTTTCAACATTACATATATTGGGGTGACTAGGTGGCACGGTGAATAGAGAACCTGCCCTGAAGTCAGGAGAACATGAGTTCAAAAATCCAGACTCAGACACTTATAGTCATGTGACCTTGGGCAAGTCACTTAACCCCAACTGCCCTGCCTTATCCACTCCAAAAAAGAAAAAAAAAACATTACATATATCAAGGAATGTGACAGTAAATATTTAACAGCCAGGTCTTTAAAAATATATACATATATACATATATGTGAGTATGCATATATATGTATGTACATATATACACACAACACAATATTAAGTTTAATTTATATTATTAATACTTTCTTCATCATTTTCTTAAGTCTAGACAATCAACAAAACAAGAAAGCTAGCCCTTGTAGCATTTAACAATTTCTCAGGAAGAAATTCTCCACTGAAAATTTAATAATCAGTTCTCTTAGGTGTGAGCTGGTTACAGCACACCCTTGTATATTTTCCTTCCTTTACATTCTCCTTGACCCCACCCTGCTTAAACTTTTGTTAACTATGCCTGGGCTATTGAAGAATCTTCCAAATTGATCTATGGCCTGCCCCACTGGGCACCCAACTGTCCAGTTCCAATTAGGTAACATAGTTTCCCTTTCCTTTCCTTTCCCCTTTCCTTTCAGTTTACTGTAGTCATTGTTTGGGCCCTAATGACTCAGTATGGATGTAAATAGGAATTGTTTCTGTTTTGTCCAGAAACCTCTAGGATCTTCCCCTCCCAGATTTTTTTTTCCCTAGATAAAAGAGGTCATTCTTGTCTCATTTCTTAACTAGCCTTAATCACTGAATGGATGTTGCCTCAGTCAAACTGAGACCTGTTAAAGACTAGCTTAAAAAGGTCAAGCTCTGCCCTGGCACCCAGGGCCATTGCCAGTTGTTGTGATCTATACCTTGCCACTGGACCCCAATGACTCAGGGGAGAAAATGAGGCTGTTGACTTTGCACAGCCCTCCCTCACTTAGATACAATTCATTTGCAAGTCATGGCATCACCTTCCCGATGCCATGGTCCTTTTCAAGGACAAAGGACAAAAAATAACAACAATTTCACAACTTCTAAAAAGTCTACTGATTATCCCCTTTGAAAGTGTTTCTTTGTTATCCAATTGCTAATTACTTATCTATTCTACTGACTTGTGTTGCTATTTACATTTCCATGTGCACTAGTCTTATATTCCTTAAATATATAAGTTCTTTGAGAGTGGTATCATGGGTTCATGCCTTATATTAGGAAGATAATAAATGATTTTGCTGATTTATTCATACCCAGGCTGAAGAAAACAAGTCTCAGCTAAAAATGGTTACTTCAAACCTTAAATCATACAAAGTTGTGCAGCTCACTTTTTTATATGTTGTTTATTTCTTTTTGACAAAGTCTAAGCCAGATGCAGCCCTAAATGAGTCACGATACAGTGCCCAATTAGGGTACATTTCCCTGAAGAAGAAGGAAGAATCTGACTATATTTGCAGATGATAAGGGAAATTATCATCAAACAGACAGGGTTTCTTAGTAACACATTATATGAGCAGATCTCCCCAGAAGATAATATTAACCACACATCTGATCAATGGAAAGACCTGGGGCTATGTTATATCTGACATTTGGCAGTCATGTATGCATTATCAAAATTTGCCCCTTTCAGGTATCACTTTTAGGGGATAGAGATCAAGAAGGAAACATTCTCTTCATTTCCTTATCAGTTAACTAACTTTCCTAGAAACTGCCATAGATGTTGGTTACCAATCTGCTCAATTTTTTGCTTCCTAATAGTTAGCTCCTCTTCAATTATCTCTGCCTGTGTCAAATCTGATAACTTCAGTGTTGCCAGTACCTATAAATGATTTTCACCTCTACCTTCTGACAGGTAGGTCCTTCATTTAAGTTATATTATCACTTTGGATGTTGTTATACCCAATTGGACAGATACCGCCTTCAAAACAACTTGTTTCATTCATCACAAATCTGGAAAACAAGCCACTGGAGACCAAAAAATTCAGCTATTTGAATGACAACTATATTTGCTAAGCAATAAACACATATGTATGTGTATACACATTTATACATATATGTAATACCTATACATACATTATATATAAGTACATGCATGTAATGTCTACATGAAGTAATTCTATTATATGTCTATATTTCTTAAGAAAACTTTTGATTGACATCGAATAGACACTGAAAAAACTAAGCATGAGAAATAAACAGTATCATTTTCTTCCACGAGGAATGTTTCCACTGATAGGCATCAGAATCCTCAACTTGAATTTGGATCTTTACACAAGTGATAAGAAGTCATGAAGAAAAGGGTTTCATATTACAACTACTGGAAAAATCTCATCTAGGAATAACACATTCCTTATAGACTCGGCACTACCAATTAATGGGCATGCTTAACTATCTCTTATAAATGATTCCTGAATAGTAACAAATGGAATGCTTAGGGAATACCCCAAAGCCATGACTTTCCCTCTGGTGTTTAGGGAGGGTCAACTTTTTTTTTTTTTCTCTTTTGGTTCCATAGTAGAAAGAAATGGAATTGACTAAATTACTTACTTCCTTACTTTCCCTTGAGTCCCTCCTATATCAGACTACAGAGAAAGAAGCCAAAGAATTAATAATTACCTGCCTCCTGGTTAAAACTCTAAAGGCTAGTTTCTCTCATTGCGATTATTCACTTAGCCCTAATTGAATCAGTATTTAAATACCACAATAGGATGGGACTTTTTGGAGAATTTTCTTCCCTATCATTATAATGTTTTCTGCTTTAAAGTCAGTCAAGTATAAGGCCCCAAATAGTTTTCTACCACCATTGTGGATGGGTAAAGCAGAAATGTAAGCCATTTAAGAAGGACGGCTGAAAATGAAATAAGATTTGTACTATTGTTCTCATTCTGCTCATCTGTTTTTAATACAAAATTAGAATCCACAAGGGGTTGCTAAATATAAAACAATGAAAAATCAATGAAAAGAATCTTTCTTTTTCTTTTTCTTTTTTCCAACAAGCATAATAGCCAAAGAAGCCAGCACTCTACTCTCCTACAAACAAATCAAAGGACCAGCAGAAAAATTAAAGTAAAATATATTAGACTTATAACATTAAATGTAATTTAAAGCTACATGAAGCATCAATTACTCTTTACAATAGAAATAAACAAATGCATTACAGAAGAGCTAACTGAAAGTTTTTTTTTTTAATATAAAAGAAATAACTTAAACCATACTTATAGGAAACATGATCTTTAATGGGAATTCAGAAAGGAAATAAATTCTATCTTTCCCCACAGGTAGGAAGTTTTATGTATCCCTCTCTTCATCTAGATGTTTAACACCACCTAAACCAAGCTGAACGACATTATTGTCAGTGTCATGCATTTCTCTGTATTTGTGAAAATTATATTCATCATTGTTGTCATCATCCTTATTTATATCAAATTTTATTTTGCAAGAAGATTTACATCTTATCACATTTGATCATCACAACATTCACTTGAAGTACTTGCTATTATTATCTTCATTTTCCTGATGGGGAAACTAAGACTAAGAGAACTTCTGTGATTTGCCCCAAACCACACAACTATTAAGTGCCTGAGGTAGGATAATGCTGCTAAAATTCACCGTAAACTTGCACTGTGCTAGATGATGTATTACTTATAGAAATGTGTCCTTTAGATTTTAAAGAACTTCTTGTCAAACCCTTAGCAATAACCTCTCAAAGCTGCAGCTGTGGAAAGACTGATCCAGCTGGTAATCCATTAAAGATCAAAGCAATGGAATCCCATACAGAATTTGATCCATAAGAGCCTTAACTAGTTGGGAGTATTTGTGACCTTCTAGGTTGCACAGAGCTGCCGGGCTCTGGTCCTGGGCTTTGAAATTGCCTGACCTGATGTTGGAAAGAACCAGCTTCTTATAGAAGATGGAGTGGGGGAGGAGGAGGAAAAGTGAAAAGGGAAGAAAGAGTAGATATATTCCTCATGCCCTTGAGATTCTGAGCTGCTTAGTGAGAGATGAATGCTCATACTGATACAGGCAAAATCAATTCAGCCAGTTGTATTTGACTTCCCTTTTTGCTCGCATGACCTATGTGTGAACAAGAAGGGCGGCTTGTTGCACCACTGGGAAGAACAAAAAGTGACATGAATGGACAAGAACAATTGTCCCTTCACTGATGTAGGTTTGTGTGACTGTTGGTGGTATATAAGGCTCCTGACAATAGTGTGTTGCTATTGTGGACCACCGAAACAAATAAGGGGAATGGTTGGGGCTTGTGTGTGTGTGTTTGTGAAAGCAATTAAAAAGGACTATCAGGGTCATATTTTAAAACTTTACTTCTTATATGTGAGAATCATTTTTGAAATGAACTCCCAGTTTTGTGGCAGGATCAAAAGGCCATATGACCAAAGGATAATGTGATCCACACCATAGAGATGGAAGGGACCTTAGGGGTCATCTAGCCCAAATCTGCTTATTTACAGATAAGGGAACTAAGTCCCAGAGAAGTTGTGACTTACCCAAGGTGACCCAGATCATCAGCTTCAGATGCCAAATTCAAATATAAGTACTTTGATTTATACCTCCTTTGTAGTTCTAAAAGGGTCAAGAAATTTTAATGCTATATAATTTGTGAAATTCCATTTATAGAAAATATGGGAATATATGACTTAATTGAAAAAAGTTAGTAATCATCATTACATCCAGTTAGTCAGAAAGCTTTTTGTATTACTATGCATTCTGAGAAGCCATCAGCTCCCATTTCCTTTGGAGGCCCTGTATGATGAGCCTCAATTTAGCTGAATTTATCTCTTTAATTAGGCTCTATGCTCACCAATAGTTAGCTACCCTTTCAGTACCTCCAAGTTACATCTAGTTGCCCAGAACCTAGTCAACTGAGGGATTTCGATTTGAAAAATTTGTGAGAAGGCTGATTATAGAAATAGGGAATTTTTATATTACTTGTCACTTTTGAGTGATTTGTGCTCAGGTTTTCCTGCCTCCAACTCAAACCTAGATGGAACTTCTGTGAGAAGGGATCTTTTCTCCCACAGTAGAAAGACACTTGAAGATCATAGTTCATTGTTACTAGAAGTAAAAGGGACCACCTAGCAAAAGCTGAAGAAAATTCTGTGATTTTGTACATGTGTCCATATTGCTTTGTGATTATTCTCAAGTCACTAAGGAGCTGTATGTTTTGTTTCGATCAATAATTTCCATGCTTTGGGAGGCTGGGGACCACACTACTTTTATATTACCCCATAAAAATGTATAGTGAAGTACCAGGCACAGTTTTTAGGATCATAGATTTAAAGCTAGAAGCAACCTTAAAGACCACCTAGTCCAACTTTTAATGATAAAGAAAGAAAACACAGAGAGTTCGCATAGGTAATGGTGAGTAGCAAAGATGAGATTCGGACCCAGGATCTCTGACTGCAAATACAGAACTTCTTCTACTATACTAAGCAGCCTCAACAACAGTTATTAAGTGTTTGTTAATTATCTGAGTACATCTGTGTTTGGTGAATGTTAATTTGGGGGAGGGGAAAGAGAAAAGGGACAGAAATGCTGAATGCATTTTAAAAGAATGAGTTCTTAATTTAGTTTCAATATCAACCTCTAGCAGTCGCATGCTAGATAAACACTAGCTTTGTGATAAATTTGGAAATATACAAAAATGGGAATAAAAATCTTACCTGAAGGACAATCTATTTAAACAAACTAACATCTTTCATAGTATTCAAACAAAACGCTAAAAATAATGAACCCTCTCAAGCTATGTTAATTACTTCTTCAATGGTTATTTAGCAGATGGCACGTTTCCTATTTCAAATGAGAAAAACTCTGACATTTTAAAGTTTTCAAAGGCTTTATATCCATTATATCAATGGATTGCACACCACCTTGTGAAACTCCTCAAAGAAAAGTTTATTATTTGGAGTACAATTTCTTTTAACTAATGATTTCATTCTCCGTTAAGTTCTATGCTTTTATGTCTAGGATTTATTTTGTCAATGACTATGGAGATATCTTATTAATTTAGTTCAACTGTGATTCAGGGGTTTAGAGCTCTATCTTGTTTGCTTGAGAATGCCAATAGTTAAATTTTCAGTTTGAGCATTTACACTTCAGAAATTAGTGGATGCCACAAATCAGGGCTTAATTTGTTATTTAACTGATAATCTAAACTTCAGAAAGTGATGGAAAAAAATGTTAATAATGCAAATTAAACTTAAAAAGTGTGTTGGGTATACATTTAATTTTTCTTACCAGCACATCCCTAACTGTGATCCATATGGTGCTAGAGTCAGAAAGTGAGTAATTCCAAGTATTTCTCTGAAACTTAAGAATTTTTTATAAGTGTAAGATTGGTTCAACAATGGGCCAATCAATTGAAATGTCTACATACCATTTTCCTCATCTGTAAAGTGGGGATAACAGCACCTGCCTCAGCTTTGCATGGTCCTTGTGAGCCTCAGAAGAGATGATGAATGTAAAAGTATCTCGCAAACTTTAAAGTATTATATAGAGATTTATTATTAAATTATATTTTAAAGAAATAACTCAAGTTTACATAAAGTTTCACAAGGAGAAAATTTTACATACATTTTCTCATTTAGACTTCTCAGCAACTCTTTGATTTTCATCATGCATGTGTTTAGATCCCCATTTTCCAGATGAAGAAATTGAGTTTCAGAGATGTTGTGACTCAACAATTAAAATAAATTTTGTTACTTCAATTATTACATTAAATTAAATACACCAATAAAAACTAGTGACTATGAGATATTGCTAAGATCTGCTTTAATGAAGAAGAAACAGTTATTAGTATAATGAAGTAAACAGATATGAAGTACCTAAAAGTAATTTATCCTGGTAAGTTAATAGAAGTTAAACACTTTCCCCATTATATTATTTGCATTATTCATTTATTTGCAAAATATTTCTCCAAGATACTGGCAAGTAAACTTCAACCTTTGGAATCAGGAGTGCAGTCTAAATGACCACTAATTCAGATACTTTTCAATATCTGAAAAAATCCAGGTCCTATCACTTTCTAATGATAAAGTCCTGTATTTGGATCTCAGTCCCTGAGCCATGGGAAGACAGGTGGTCTCTTCCTTCCCAGCCACTGGACAAACATGCCTGGAAAACTGTCTTTATTTAATATTTTTCATCCAAGAACACAGAATTCTGGCAGCAGTGAAATATCAAATTTTCATGGGTTTGTGAGGGGGAAAAATCAGCACCAAGTAGTTTTCATTCTCATCATTGATATTTTAACATAGAATGCAGAAAAGGGAGTATGCCTACAGTGAAAAGCTTGTTCTCAAAAATGAAATGAAAAATTTCCCAAGGAACTGGATATTAACTAACCTTTAAGAAAGGTTTATTATTGGATAAGGAAAGAGGTAGCCCAAAGGCATGGGAGGTCACAGATTAAATATCAGAAAGTACCAATAAATCTTCACAAAGCCCAAATGAACAATTCTGTATACCTCCTCCTCTAAATGAGCTTTAAAAGTTCTTTTTAAAGGTTGTCTTCCCTAAAAGAGTAGTCTTTAGCAGAAATATTTCAGCATATTATTTTTCTAAGCACAACTTTTGTGGTGATACTGGAATTGATTTCCTGAAAACACATGCTTAAAGAAGAAAGCAAAGGAGAGTATAGATTGTATACCATATTCAACAAGGAAGCAAAACATTGATTTATGTTGGTTTTTTTTCCATCTCAAGAAACATATTTTGGCATTTACAACTAAATCTGATGAAAGAACATGGATTTTCTGTGTTCACAATATTTTGTGGAGAATATTTGTTATACTTTATAAAATGAAACTTGTTTCCTTAGCATAATTTTACTTGTGTTTGAAGTATAAAGTTTTGTAGTGATTTGGACATAGGGTTTAAGTCAAAGACTAAGGTTTTATAAGTTTTATGGATCTTTCCCTGCCCTTAATATGAAAAGGGAAAGAGAGAGACAAAGAGAGAGAGAGAGAGACAGAGAGAGAGAGAGAGAGAGAGAGAGAGAGATTTATAATATATGTGGAGAAGATACTTTAAAAATATTATGAAAGTGTATTTGATATTAGCTGTTATATTAAAGAGTTAGTCTGATACCTCATGGAAGTGACTGGATTTTGTTTTCCAACACATACCGATTGACTTGACCATCATAGCAGACTGAATTGTATTTTTGTACAGCTCTTCAACAGGCAGCCAAATAAATAGCTTTTCCCCTGCTGCATGGTTTGCTGTTTGCTTAAGCAAAAATCCAATTTCTGGAGAGGACTCCGTTAGGGCTAAATTCCCTGCCATTTACAAGTGTCCCATTAGAGTAGCTTTCTATATGGAAATAACATTCCAAGACAAGGAGAGAAACGCTGGGTCTGAGGTCCGCTGTTCCTGATGTGTTTTATTATTTCTTTTTCATTTGAAGAGTAGAGCTATGTTCCCAGGAGAAAGAAGGAGAAAGAGAGAGTCATGTTTGAATACAAATGTCTCAAGGAACTGGAGCTTCTTTTAAAAGTAAAATCTTGCTTTAAAAAAATTAAACTTTTGGTATGCATCAAGGACAAGAGTAGACAGCTTCAGACTCAGACTGCCTCTCATTAAAAGGTTTTTAATTAAGAATTCAAAGATAAAAAAAAAATCCTCCAACTGGAACAGCATATATTAGCGATGTTGGGATTTAGATTTGATTACTCTTTCCTGTAATACAGTTGGAGGAAGCCTGGATTTGAAAACAATAACAATTATGTTGGAGAAAAGCAGCTCATATGCACAACTTATATAAGAGGCCACACATAAACATGATAGTTATGTCTTAGGGTGGAGTACATTTTAATGAACACTAATACACTTTTGCTAAATTAAACCTAATAAGATAGGTGTTGTCTATGTACTAATCAGAGTTATAATGAGGATGGGATAAATGTATCTTTGTCTTAGGATGTCAAAATTCATAAAGCATTGCCAGCCTTTGTTCTTTCAACAGGTAGAAAAACTAAGCTTAGCACTTAGTAAGAATAATTAGTTAATATAGGAAGCTATCAAAAGGTGTTTTCTCTCCCATCTTCTTCCTAAGTGAGCTCTTCTCCAGCAGTCACCTCAGGAGTTCCAAGGTCTCAGGTCCCTTCCTCTCTTACGTGATGTGGATTTATATTAAAAAGTGAATACAAAGACACATTGTGGGTTGCCCAGTTAGGGTGCCAGATATGCTAGTTATGGTTCTGATAATAATTGATTATTAACAATAATTATTATTATGGTAAAAATCAACACCATGAGTTTCAAAAGCGTCACATAATCTATATTCAAAGTTTTAAAAAATAATTTTGTCCATGCAAATGCTTTTCATTTAGAGAAACCTAAAAAATAAATATATGTGTGTATATATAAATCCATACAAATTTAATTACAATAAAAACTGAGCAAATTGAAAGGGAACTTTTTAATATTAAAAGATTCAGGTATTTGAACTTACTTGAGCTAAATAAAGGCCTTCTACAAAGACGTTATTTATAACTTAGAAATTCAAAGATAAATTAGTGTTGCTCTAAGAGTCTCATTAAAGGAAATGGTTAATGAGTCAAGAAGAAGAGGAGTAAATCTCTTTTCTCACCAGAAAAGTCCCTTTGTACATATTACAGTGGGCAGCTGAGTTTATTCATGTATGTTTGTAAAAGTACTATGTGATATTTTTACAGGATAGGTGTGTGGGTGTGTATGTGTTTTAACAAAGCATTTGTGTCAAAGGTCTGGCCCAAGAACCACACAGGACACTTGGAAACATTTTTATCTAGCCAACTAAAGAGCTAGGAAATTGCTTCCTAGATCCCCCGTTAGGCTAACTCCACATGGCCAAACAACAAGTCTTATTACATAGCAGGAGAAGGCTCTTTGACCAGTGGTATAAATTTAATGCAGTGGGAGGTATTTTACTATTTCTGTGAGCATCCTGGATCCCAACAGAAACAAAATGAGAGGGACTCACACTCATAGACAGCTCAGAATTTAAAAAGAAAGGGGCCTCTTTTTTTGGCCACAGATGGGACTTCATAGATGTAATTAAATGAGATGTGTTTAAGGCAGAGACGTGTAGACACAGGGCAAAGATCCCTGACCTCAGAGGTAGGAGACCTGCCACTAACTAGCTGTAGGACCTGGGTAAGTAACTAAACAGCTTGATCTCAGCGTCCTCATCTATAAAATGAACGTGTTAGGCTTAATAACCTTGGGGGGTCTCTTTTAGATCAAAGACTAATCTGGGCCATGTAATTTGTGTACGTCACCTCTATGAGACTGCTGTTCCTGCATTAAGATTATTCTGGGTCTAGAAAAAGGACTGTATTTTAATACCTGGTTTTCAGAGAGCACAGCTATGAAGTTGAATGTGTTCTGAGACTAGAATCAAGAGGCATAGGTTCTTATCCCAACTGGTTACTAAATAACAGAATACTCAGCAAGTCACTTCCCCTTTTTGTCTCTCAGTTTCCTCAGCTGTAAAATAATTGGGTGGGATTAGATGACCTGTGAAATCCTTTCCAATCTGAAATCTATCCAATCCAATAAACATTAATTAAGTGCCTACTATATACCAGCTACACCAATATAAATGTATACACATAGACACACCAGTGCTTGTTGATAGCTCAATATTAGGTGTCTTCAGTTAAAGAGAAAGTAGTTCTGTCCCTCCCAGAAATATATTTGAGGACTTAGATTATTTGGCTTGTAGGTCTGTATTTATCAACATCACAAGATAATTGCCCATTCTCCCTTTCTCTCTGTGATGTATAGTTACAACAAATGTGATACACACAGCAGATGTGATTTGGCTCAGCACTTTAGTACTACCAGTCGAGCTGAAGAACGTTGTCATCTGTGGGCCAAAATAATATTTTCCTGATGCTAAATATGTTTATATGGGAAAAGGGGGCAAAGCACTTTTCTCAAATTAGAGAGAGATGGTATTCAGAATTATTTGCAGGTGTCAGGAAAAGAAAAAAAATATAAAGTACCCTACACAATCACATTCCTTCCTGTGACTAGGATTCGATTTAGTTGCTGTAAAGCATCTCTCATCATTGGGCTACTACTGTGTTAGGATCTTGTTGCTTATTTAATGACCTGGGTCCCAGGTGCATTTTGCTGTAGTAGAAAAAAAAAAGCAACATTTTGCCTCTCACTTTTTTTATGCAACTAGTTAGCTGGAGACTTTACTGAAGAAGAGATGCTCAGCTTCAGTATCTTTCCCAATAAAACCCTCCCCAGCACATCAACATAGCTTCGTTATCACTGTGGGCTGGTTTCTTATTTGGCTCAGAGTCCCTGTGGAGTGAGGAACTCACAGCGTAGTTGATGGGAGGTCTGCAGAGAGACAGGCTCTTCAGGGCTGCCAGAGAAAATGAGAAACTGGGCTCAGGTGAATATTTTCATCTAGAAATACTCTGCTAGTTGCTGAGGGCAAAGGTCATGGCAGTGTTTTGATTGCTATGGAAAGGGTGGGGTGAGCAGGAAAAAGTCAAGGTAGAATGTTTGCTCTTCTCTTTTGCTGGAATGGACAGTGTCTCTGAACAAAAGCTAGGCCATTTCAAAGACAGGGTCTCAAATTTTTACTTTCAAAAATCATCACTTCCTCCCTATCCACCTCCCCATGTAATATATAGGCAACAACAGTCATAAAACAATCCCTCTTCTTAACCAGTAGAATCAGGTGACCAGTTCACATTCAATTCTCTTAAAATTGTGATTAATTCCATTAAGTCTGGTTCTGAGTTTCCAATATTTTATCCTTCTAAGTCATAGCTTGGCTTCTAATTCTGGATTACAATAATCAATCTATTATTTGTCACCTAGCTTGTACATTAGAAAGAGCACTGACTTGGAGCCAAGCAAAGTGGAAGATGTGAGTTCAAATCTGGCCTCAGGCACTGTCTAATTCACTTAACCCTTTCAGCCTCATTTTCATTTATAAAATAGGGACAGTAATAACTTCTACTTCACAGGGATGTTGGTGCATCAAATGAGACATTAAAGACCACTTTATAAATTATAGCTATTGTTCCTGTTGTCATCGAGGGCCTAAAATTTGCCAGGCACTGAGCTAGATGACTAGTGATACAGAGACACAAGTCAAATAATCCCTGCTAGCAAGGAAATTACATTGTTATAACTCTTTGTTCTATGACATTATTGTTCTATGAAATTCCAAATAATATGATTGACTATGTGTGTATCTATTTATGTAAGCATGAAGAGAGGACCTATACTTTCACTGAAATAGGGCACATCTTCATCAGAAAACTCCCTTTAGGAATACAAGTTGGCATCTGTGCAAACTTTAGAGAATTACCTGGGATTTGAGGAGGTTAGGAGACTGGCCAGGGCCATCCAGCTAACATATATCAGAGGTGGAATTTGAACCTAGGTATTCCTGGCTGAGTGCTACTCAATTCTATGTGTGATGCCTCTCATGTAATTATACATGTGCACATACATACATACATACATACATCCTAAACTCTAGATGAGTTGATGATCTGCAATTTGGAGTTTCTTTGCCGGGGATTCTCCATACCATTGTTCCAATCTGCCTATCTCTCTGCCTACTAATGCAAATGAAAACCTCAAAAACTTAGAACCTTCTATAGTAATAGCAGTGTGTAATGGTAAGCACAGAAGTGCTTCACACCTTGTTTCAGCTACTGAATTAACACCTTATTTCAGTCGGTTAAGAAACAGAAGGTGTGAACTCCACAACTTGTTAACTCCTCTGGAGCAGCTAATGACCAAATATAAGGAGTGCCCCAGGGCTAGAGACAGCAGAAATGGAGAAGAAGACTCTTGTGGTGGCAGAGTCAAGAAGGAGAAAACTTGTGATATCCTGGCACTCTGCTTGTCCGCTCTCTCTGTGTTGATGTTTGTTTATGATACTTTGTACAGAAGCCCTAGGACCTTACTGAAAGCCCTGAAAGAGGATTTTCTGTTTCTATGTTTACAGAAGTCTTGGAGGAGGGTTTTGGAGGTACTGGGACTTTACTGATGATTTGTGCTGACCTCTTGGACCTTGTTTGTGGGTCTGTGTTGATTTCTATGTTGATGACTTGTGTTGAGTTCTCAGACATTGTTGGTGGGTCACAGGCAGATAGGGAATTGATGATGGTGCCAGCAATGTGCCTGAATGTTACTGTTTTGCTTTATCTTCCCAGAAACATAAACTGCAAAGGACTTGAGGTGGACTGGACACTGTGAACTTCAATATGGAACGGAAACTGGATAAAGAACTGGACAAGGAGCTGGACAAAGAACTGAGAGCTGCCTGCCTTTGAACCCAGGTGACAGTTGGAGTGAAAATTGGATGGATTCAGATGGGAGCTGGGAAGAGTAACCATGGAAACTGAGGGCCAGCATCAAGTCAAGCTGAAATACCGTGTTTCCCTGATAAGACCTATCCCGAAAATAAGCCCTCCCCTTACTGTGTAAGATTCCTCTAAAATAAGCCCTCCCCCGAAAATAACCCTTATTGAGATTGCTACTGTAGTGAAGGTGATCCCCTGTGCTACATGCTACATTACGGTACCCTCTGTATGCACCATCCCCCCCTCCCCCCGGGTGAAACACACACCGCGCTCCGAGCTGCATCCAATCAGAGCTGCAGCAGTGAGCGCATCATCCTGTTCTTTATTGAATTCATTATTGAATAAAGGTACATGTTTTTGTTCACATTTACCTGTTTATTAAAATTGCTGTCAATGTTCATTAAAATAAGCCCTCCCCTGAAAATAAGCCCTCTGGTGTTTTTCTATCCAAAAAATTTAATAAGACAGTGTCTTATTATCGGGGAAACACGGTAACACTTTACTTGGATATTGTGTACTGACTGAGAAGATTCTGATTTACTTGTGACCAAGGGGTGGATGGCATGTGTTTTTTACACTACCCCTTAAGAGGGTATTGAGTAGTGACTAATGACTGAGTGGTGACTGATGATTGAATAGTGACTGAAAACTGAATAGTGACTGATTTGTAACTTAGTGTGCCCCTGAGTAGAAGACACTGACTACTGTACTCGAAGATGACTGAATAACTAAGGAGGCAAACCTCCTTGGGGATGATTGAATGTACTAAATGACTGTAATTTGTTGAAAACTATTGTGACCAATTTGATGAAAATTATGTGGCCATTTTAATGATAAGCTATTGTGAATACTATATTGTGATTTTCTGTGAGAAGTTTAACATTGTGAATGCTGTACCTTGATTCGCTGTGAATGTTTTGCTCTCATTTGTTACTGAATAGAGTGTTCACTATTCGGTACAATCAGAACCTTAAGAGCTGTTCACAGTAGCATTCTTCTGGAAAGCTGCTCATGTATGGCATTACACGGGGATAGGTTTAAGACCTTATTTATAGTTACACAGATGGCATGAGTTGAAATAAGGACTTGAATGCAGGTCTCCCTGATTACCAGTTAAGCCTTCAACTCATGTGATTATAAACATATAATCTAATATTCTAAGAGATCTTTAAATATTTATAGCTCATATTCCTAATCTACATTAATATTTACAAAGAACTATCCTCCCTACAATCCTGAGGGATTTTGTGGTAAAAGTTTCATCCATGTTTGCATTTAAGGAAGCAGAGGCTCAGGGAGATAGTCATTTCCTCATTGTCACACTTATAATAAGAGTTTGAGATCATTTGTACAAGCCCCTAATTTCCTGAAGCTGGAAAATAAGACTAAGAGAAAAAATATGGTTTGATGAAAGTATTAATGTAGGTGAGCCAATATTTGGAGCTTTCTGACTGCAAATCCCAGCATCTTGAGGCTATACCAAAAAAACTTCTCTATCATCCCTCATAGGATGCCTGCAGTAGTGTTGGTTTTAACCAGGATGTTGAACTCTCTGTCTCTCTGTCTGTCTCTCTATCTCTGTCTCTCTGTCTCTCTCTCTGTCTCTCTGTTTCTCTCTGTCTCTGTCTCTCTCTTTCTCTGTAGATATATTTGAAATGTCCTAAAAAATGTCATTTGTTTTAACCAACAAAATGGACAAAATGAATTATTATAAATGTTGCTTTAATTTCTTCAACCAACACTCTTGCCAAGGATAATCAATAAATTTATTTCTAAATAACCATCATAATAAAGGAGGAGTAAAAGAGGACTTTCCAAATATACAAACTAGATAATTAAGCTGCTGAATAATTTGGAGATTGATTATATTGGGGTAAGAAGTATGTTATGAGGGGCGGCTAGGTGGTACAGTGAATAGAGCACCGACCCTGGAGTCAGGAGGACCTGAGTTCAAATCCAGCCTCAGACACTTGACACACTTAATAGCCATGTGACTTTGGGCAAGTCACTTAACTCCAATTGCCCTCCAAAAAAAAAAGAACTATGTTATGAGCTGTGTGTAAAAGTTTGCCTATTATGATTTGAGGAAGCCAGATGAATTAAACCTCTGCCCCAGTGGAAACTATATTGCTAGGATACTGAATTATGAAGAGCTAAATACATGGAGACCTGAGCTAGAACTTACCTCAAACATGTAAAAACTGCAACAACTGCTTGTCTGGGTAAGACAACTCTAGTCTCACTTTCCCTATTTGTAAAATGATAATAATAAAACACTCAGTTCATAGATTTGTTTTAAGAAGGTAAATGATTCAAGTGCTTAACAATTCAAAAAGTGCTATAAAATTCCCTTTCAAAGCCATAAAGTCAAGATTCTCCAAAATCAGAATATCTTACAAATATCTTTTAATGGGTTCAGTTTTATTTTGTTTCCTGCTTATCATATGAAAAGGCCAGGAACGAGGACTAATTTCTGGGTCAAATAGAATTTTATGAACCAAAAAGTTATATTTGTAAATGCCAATTCTTCCTCTATTAGCCAGAGCAGTTAAATATAGCTTCTCTCCAAGTTGTGAAATTATTACCAGGGCAAAATTCCAAAGGTGATTTCTGTGGTAAGAGGCTCCTTGTTGAGGATAGTAAAAGTGAACAAAACCAATATGAGAGGTTCATTATGAATGCTATTAAAAGAATGTATTGTATTATTATACTGGGCTGTCAAGGCAAGCGTTTCCTTAATCAAATAACACTTGTTTTAGAAAGCTCAGGAGACTTACTTACTGGAATCCAAATTTAGCTGTACTTGTTTTGATCATTTCCTTCTGTGAAAATGGTTGGAGATCTCATTTTTGAGTCCTTTCACTTTACATCAGATTCCCACTTTAATACTTATACTTTTAAAACTTTGAAATAACTCAAAATAGATATATTTTTTTTAAAAAATAGTATTCTGCGATAATACATGTCACCATGGAGTTCTGGAACTTATGCTTAAGGCAGAAATAATAAATATGGAATTGCATTAATCTTGTTGAAAGAACTTTCCACTGTGTCTCCTTCTGACAATTATATTTTGTACCAAAGCCAGATCTGAATCAAATTAAACATATTTTTAGAAGTTGGTGAGTTCAAGTTCTTTAAAGATCTAAGTAATAAAAGTAATAAAAAATTTTATTTTCAAGATTAAGGCTAAAGTGTAAACTACATTGATAGTAATCCATAACATTTTGATATGCATGTTTTAAAAATAATGTTTTGATTTCTTTCATTTAATGTTCAAAAGATAGGCAAGAAGCAACTGACCAAGTTATTTCTTGGAATTCAAAGGCAAATTCAAATTGGGTAAACTTTGTATTATATGGATTTGTTTTATGTAAGACAGAAAATATTTGCTAAGTTTCTTCAAAAAGGTGTCTCTATTTTTTGACACTAGTTACTTTGAATTAGTTCTGCCAGTAATTTTAATTGGTGTACAGAGATTTCTTCTTTGCTGATGAGAGCCTTCCAAATAATTTTTTCTGCCCATTTAAACCATCCTTATCTAATTTTAGTTTGAGAGAGATTTTTTCAGTAATATTTCCATCAGTTAGGTGATTTAACTGCAATTAGGTAAGCCATCATTAAAGGATAATTTTCCATGGACAATCTAAAAATTCTCACCTTGTCAAAAGAAATTCTGGTTTTTCTTCCCTTTTTTTTCTCTTTAAAATCAACATATGGAAAATACATTTAATATGAAATAAATATATAGCCTGTATCATATTGCATGCCATCTTGGAGTGGGGAGGGGGAAGGGAGAGAAAAATTGGAATGAAAAATCTTATGGAAGTGAATCTCAAAAACTAAAAATAAATAAATAAATTATTTTTTTTTAAGTAAAAATCAACACATGGAGCTGGCACATATGTAAATGAGCATCTGGATTCCAGTTACACAGTCAACCTAACAAAGTAAACTGAGAAATTGTTACAGTTGGGGTGGGGGAATGACTTTGGAATCAGAGGCTCCAGGTTCAAATCCCATTTTCACTATTTAACATTATCACTTTGACCAAGACACTAAATGTTTCTGCGACTAGATTGTTTTAATATAAAATGTAAAAGGGTTATACTGAATGGCCCCCAGGATCTCTTACAATTCTCAATCTCTGTACTTATGAGTTTGGGGGACTGAACCCAAAAAATGAAAACATTTCACTTTGTGATTTATTCAGATCTTTTGTATGTTAAATTGAATTACATTCCCTAAATTTTTATTATAAATTTTGCCCATTACATTTTTTATTTAATTTAAATGACTAAATAAATGAATTATTTTCCATATGGAACACCAACTAGGTTACAAAAGAGTATTTTGGAATAATGCTCTACAACTAAAATGGATCCTTTTTTTTAAGAAAAAAGAAGCAACTCTCACAAAAACAATGCTCATCATCATGGATCTGTTGTATATAATACATTTTGCACCGTTCTCCATAAAACTATGGTGGGAAATATCTGGCTTTAAGAAAGGGAAAAGGAAAGGAGAAAACTCCTCCACCTAGTGTGGGAGGACCAGAGTTGCTCTTCCAGGGGATAAACTAACCGTTCCTTAACTTCTATTTTAAACACAAAGAAGTAAATTTAAAAAAAAAATGCCAGTACAGCCTAGTGTGGAAAAGGGACATACATTTCCAGTTGGTTTATGAATAGGCTCTGGAGGGGAGTGGCTAGGTGGTGCAGTGAATAGAGCACCAGCCCTGGAGTCAGGAGGACCTGCATTCAAATCTGGCCTCAGACACTTAACACAAAATCTAGCCATGTAACCTTGGGCAAGTCACTTAACCCCAATTGCCCTCCAAGAAGCAAAAGAAAAAAAAAAAAGGAACGAATGGGCTCTGGAGAGAGAGAAACTGAGCGATTAATAGTGGCTACTTTACCATACTAAATTATATATACTTTGTAGAGCAAGATAAATTTTGACCTCTATAGTGACTAAGTATGTTCCATATTGTAAGTCCTCAATAAATGCTAAAATATGGAATTATGCTAATAAAGTGACTAAGATGCCAATACCCTTTGACCCAAAGTTTTCACTTCTAATAATATACCCCAAGGAGGTCATTAATAAGGACAAAATCCCCATATGCAACAAGATTTTAATAGCAGGGCCTTTTGTGGTAGCAAATAACTGGAAAACAAGGTAAATGTCCATCAGTGGGGAATGGCTAAACAAATTGTGATAACAATAGCTTTTATATAGTGCTTAATATGTGCCAGCCACTGTACTAAACACTTTACAATGATTCTCTCACTTCATCCTCATAACAATTCTGGGATTTAAATGTTATTCCTGAACAATACGATGAATATGGAGAAGCCTAAGAAGACTTCCATGAAATAATGAGTGAAATACTGTAGTCAAAAATAATTTACAATGCCTAAAACTATGTAAGTTGAATAAACTACAGCCACATACCAATTGAATATTGCAGAATTACAAAGAACAAGTTTGAAAAAAGCTTTAAGAAGACACCTCTCTACACTCATTCACAGAGGTCCACAGGTGTAGAAAACTACATTTTCAAACTTTTTTGACATTTGTATGTATATATGTATATGTATAGCCTACATCATATTGCTTGAATCAGTTCTGCTAATTTTTTGTCCTCTCTGTTTTCAATGAATTAATTATTTATTTTGGTTGCATGAAATAGCTGGGAAAGGATATTATGAAAAATTTAGGTGATATAATAGGGGTACCTAGGTGGCACAGTGGATACAGTGCAGGGCCTGCAATCAGAAAGACTTCAGTTCAAATTCAGCCTCACACACTTACCTGTGCCCCTGTTAATTTCTGTTTGCCTCCGTTTCCTCATTTGAAAAATGGGGATAATGATAGCACCTACCTCTCAGGGTTGTTGTGAGGATCAAATGAGATTATGCTTGTAAAGCACAGTGTTTATATCATGGTATGCTCTTTATAAGTGATATTCATTGTTAGTTATTATTTTAGAGAAATATGTGCTGAATTTTTAATATCTTGTGCTCATAGAATGTGTGGGAAATCCCCAGAAGCCAGGGGGAAATCAGGCCCATGTGTCTTTAACCTCCAACCATAGGTTAGCCTGCCATAAATTTCTGCAGGTAAGGCCTACATGGGCTTATGGCAGTTTGAAGTATTCAGCCGCCCCTCTCCCTGAAGAGCTATCTTTCTTTACAGAAAGGACCTCAGAAGTCATCTAAATCAATCCTTATTTGAAGAAACATATATAAAGTTCTTTGAAAATATGAAAGTACAATATAAATGTTAGCTATACTCATAATTGTGAACAGACACCCCCACTAAGGCACCCATGGCACTCATATCCTATTTAAAGACCTCTAGTGATCACAAACCCAGTGATTTATAATATGAGGAAGTACGATGATTATATCGTAAAGATTAACTACATTTGATTCTGAGCATTTCATAACTGGGAAAAAACAATCATTCATGCTTAATTTTTTAGACTCTATGAAATATTTAAACATAATTAACCGAAAATGAATTGCTTATCTGCAACAGGGAAGAAAGTTTCTCCTGAGGGAATTTTCCTACACCAAAAACATGAACTATCCTTTGAACCCATGACTAGGAATAACAATAGCTAATAGCTAACAGAGAAAGAGCACCTAGTATGTTCCAGGCAGTGTACTAAATGCTTTAAAATTATAATCCCATGTGAGCCTCACAACAGCCCTGGGAGGTGAATGCTATTATTATCCCCATTTTGTACATTATATTTTACAGAAATTGAGACAAACAGAAGCTAAGTGACTGGCCCAAGGTCATATAGTCTTAGCATTCAGATCTCCCTGAATTCAGATCAGTACTCTGCTTCACCACCTACTTGCTATGGAGTATTGGTTTTGTGCTAGGTGCATCTTTTCTTAAATACTGAAGAAAGAGAACTAAAGCTTATTTGTTTTTTTATTTCAAAGTCTTCCTCCCCTCCCCCTGCCCACAGCCACTTAGCAAAATACAAAATTACTCATTTATTCACTTAAGGATTTATACATATATTGTAGAAAAATGTATATTAGATATGTATATATGAACATATATACATGTATATGAAAATGTATGTATTTTAATTTAATGACTTTGAATTATCTTTTTTCCTATTGTTATTTAAACCTTTAATCATAACTGTAATAAGCACTAAACTCTTTTTTAATATATTATCCCACCTCAAATCTAAATATGTTCAGAGTTCCCCTAGGTCCTTGGATGAGACCTTTGATTCAGTCCAAATTTTACAGGACAAATCCTTTTATTAAGGTGATTTGTTATGTGAAGTTTGGATTCAGTCAAAGGGCCACACTTGAGGACCTAGAGGGCAACATGTTGCCTCAAGGGTACAGGCCCCCTATCCCTGCTAACCTTTCAAAACAACAACAAAAAAAACCACTCTTTTCCTCCTAACACCTAAAGCAAAGTTCATCTTACTTCCCTCTTCCCATTTAACTGACAAACTAGAAAAAGCAGATTAAATTCACATATTCTAATTTTTCACATCTACTGTCTCTTCTGCCCCTTGTAATCTGCCTTCTGTTCCCAACACTAGTGAAACTTTTTTCTCTACTAATGACCTTTTCACTAAACCCCCATGGACTTCACTGAGTAAGTCTAAAAATACAATGTCTTATACAATATTTATAATTCCATCATGTCCAACATGATGCTAGTACAAAGGACATGGTACTTATATGTTGGTACTGACGGCTGGGTAGGAGCACATTTTGAACACAGGGTCATTTTTTAAAAATAGTTACATTATTTTCTTGTCACCAGCTTCAGTGAGAGTCTGCATTATTTGAATAGGGTATGGAGAACATTTTAGAAACTATCTGTATGTAGTGTAACCTTTCTCACCATTTTACTGTGAAGACTCTGAGGCATAGAGGTCCCAAGTTATCAGGCCAGATAGTTTAATGGTTACTCAGAGCTAACTCAAAACCCAGTATCCTTTCAATTTTTGCCACACAGCAGTCCCACTACCTGAGTAAATCTCAGACTAGGCACTATTCACAAGTTCTTAAACTGAGATATTGACTCTATGTCCTCCCCCCTTAGACTTATTATCATGTATTTATATATATTTTAATTGACACTAGATGGTGAAGTTGTTTAATTTTGTGGGAAAATAAATTCAGAGAATTTTTCAATATGTTTTTCATGGCTGATTAATGAGGAACTTTTGAGACAATTTAATCTATCCAGGGATGTGAATGTTAGTTTATATTTTTCAAGCCTGATTACGGAAGAACTTCTAAAGCAGTTTAATCTGTTCAGGGATGCTAAACAAATATGTCAACATTCATTGTGCATTTGTGTCTACAGCAGTTAAAGGGAGAAATACTGAAATAAATAGGATTTAGAAACCTCTCTTATTTTTTCAAGAACTAAGAGATGCCCACTGCATTTAATATTTCACAGAGGATCCAAACTTCTTACTAAGATGAATGTATTCCAGATTGAAGTTTTTAGTAGCTTTACCAAGGAGTTTATGGGCTGGCATTCTGCCACAAAGTGATCTGTAATCTTATAGTTCACTACTATGCAAATAAAAATTTGACCATGGTATCAGAGTGTTAAGATTGTTCTCTGAGGATAATCATATACTTGAATTTTCTAACACAAGATTATGTGTGACATTTTATTTGAGCCTGATTTACCTTTAAAAATTAATAAAATATATCATGTACTTCTTATATTAAAAAAAGCTTTTTTTTTCCCTTTTCTCTCTGTCCTCCCCCCTCATCATTCTATTATTGAATGACTCAAAAACATTTAGTGTTCTGCTTCCTGGATGCTTTAATTTGTATTTCTATCAATGGAGATGTTCAAAGTCATGCCTTAAAGTGTGGAGTAGGAGGAAGGGGGACCATCAAGGTATCTTTAGAAACTGCTCATGATCTCTGAGAAATGTTGAAACTCATAATGCAGCTCCTAGTAATTAATTCTATAAACTAAGGCTGACATGTGCATATGCATCCAACCATGTTACACAGAGAATTAATCCTAGAGAATGGCATATGAAATATAATCAAGATTGGAAGTTCCTAATTAATCTGAGGAAGGTCAGTTATTTAAAAAAAAATCCTTTTTAGTAAAGGGGAGGGATATCAGAATCATGGCTATGCAAGGAAACATTTCCAAAAAATGTTGAATCCTCCCAAGAAAATTTGATATAGATCTATCCTGTCATCAAGTAGCAATATTGGAGAATCAAGATGAACAATGGATTTAATAGCTGGAAATGTGCTGAACTATATAAATTGTTTGGAGTTCTGCTAAAAAATCAAATAAATGCCTGACAGACTTCATTTTGATGCCTTGAGTAGATCAGTACACATATCAAACAAGATGTATTACTTTAAATGTGTAGCAGTGTTACAGGTTTATACCCATGCATTGTATTGGGATTTTCTTTATCGGATTAAATTGTATAATGAATCTCCTCCCAAGATTCCATTCAACTTATAATGTAAAATAATGAAATGCAGAATATAAGAAGTAAAATATCTTGCACATTAAGCTGAATGCTAAGTGAAAATGGCAGCCAGGGGTAGATGATTACCTATGCTTTCTCATTTCTTTCCATGAGGCAGGAAAATTTTGACATTCACTTGCTTTCATTTTCTAAACATTGCCTACTATGAACCGCATACAATAAATAACTCACCAAATCCCCATGGTTTCATGAATTTTCACTTGGTAGATAAACAAGGTTAGCTGTATATGAAGGCAAAGTGAGAGGCAGCCTATGTGGTATATTTTGGTAATCTCTAAAAGGCTGTTCCATTCCAAAATAACTTTTCTACTTGTCCATCATGATCACTGCAATTCTTACCATCACTGGGTTAAGATATGTCAAACTATTGTTAAAGGAAAAATGTGTTATCTTGGATGGACAACACATTAAGCCACTGTCTTTTTACATTTAGGAAAATTTGGTACCCTCTAGAATTCTTATCTTTTTTGGTGTCATGGACCCATTTAGCAATCTGGTAAAAACTTTGGATCCCTTCCACAAAAAGCAAAAAAAAAGTTTAAAAATTTAGGAAACTACGTGTATCTCACAAATTCCCACACTTAAAAGGATGCCTCAAAGTAAATTTTAGAGGAGCAGAAATAATTAAAAATCAGGTTAAGGTTCAGCCTAAAGAAACTTGGGAGGATATTGGGAAAGATGTGACCTTTCAGAAGGAAACACTAATATTAAGGAATATCAGAAAAGGGTTATTGTGCTTAGTTAAGACTTGAAAGAAGTCAGGAAATCTCAGAGGTGTAGATGAGGTGGGAAAGATTTCCATGACTATGAAACTCCAGAGATGGAGCCTTATTTGTAGGACTAGCAAGGAGGCCAGCATCACTGGAGGATATTAAGCAGTATGAGCTATCAGAAGACTGGAAAGGTAGGAAGGGTCCAGATTATAGAGGGTTTTGGAAGCCAAACAAAAGAATTTGTATTTGACCCTGGAGGGCTACTGGAATTGAATAAGTAGAAGTGTGAGGTGGTAAGGTTTGTGCTTAAGAAAGATCAATGTAATGGCTGAAAGGAGGATAGATTGCAATGGTAACACACTAGATACAGAGAAACCAGCCATCACACTATTGGATAGTTCAGATGTGAGGTGATGAGGGCCTGCACCAGGGTTATGGCAATGTCAGAGGAGAAGTGGGCATTATACCAGTGGTATTGAGAGGATAAAAATGACAGAATATGACATCTAGTTGGAGATGGATAGGAAGAGAGAGTAAGGTATTGAGGATTACACCTAGGTTCTGAACATGCGTTAAGAAAATGATGATTGAGAAAATGCTATTGACAATTAAGAGATTACCAATAACTTTGGAGAGAGTGATTTCAGTTGAATGACAAAGTCAAGAGTCAGAGTATAGAGTTAAGAAGAGAATGAGAGGGGTAGCTAGGTGGTGCAGTGAGTACAGCACCAGCCCTGAAGTCAGGAGGACCTGAGTTCAAATGTGACCTCAGGAACTTAACACTTACCAGCTGTGTGTCCTTGGGCAAGTCACTTAACCCCAGTTGCCCGGCCGACCCCCCCCCCAAAAAAAAGCAAAAAAAAAGTAATAAATATGGATTTTAAAAAAGCACATGACAGTAAAGCAAGAGGAAGCATTGATTGCAGATAGCCTTTATAAGAAGTTAAGACACAAAAAGGAGATAGGATATAAAATAACTAGCAGGGATGGATGAATAAAGTAAGGGATTTTTGAGGATGAGGAACGCATGAGTGTATTTACAGAGAGCAGGAAACAGTCAATAGACAGGAAAAATTGAAGCTAAGTGAAAGAATGGAGAATACAGAAGGGGCAATCTTCTGGAAAAGATGGGATGGATTGGAACAACTTATTCATGTAGAGAGGGGTTTGCTTTAGAAATGAAAGAGGCCACCTATTCTTGTGAGATAGGAGTTAAAGAGGATAAATTTGTTGAAAGCATCAGAGTAACATAAGATGAAGGGAAGGGAGAGATGAGGGAGCGCTTAGCAAATGGTCTCAATATTTTTCAGCTGAGTGGATATGTGTAGAGGGTGGTGGTGGTAAGAAAACCATGGGGACTTTGAAAAGGTTTAGAAAAACTACCGTAGTGAGTGAAATGGTGAGCAAATGAGAGAAGTAAGAAAAGGATTTACCTTCTGCCATGTGGGCCCAGTTGAGATTATGTAACAAAAATCTGTGGTGGACTCATTCAGTCTTTGTTGGTTTTCTCCATCTTTGTTCAGCAGGGCATGAGTAAGAGCAGAGGCAGCAGATGGTGGGAGTAATCCTAGTCTAAGAGTTAGTAGGGCTAGTTCAGCAATACAATAAAAGAGCAAGGAACTGGAGAGAAACAGACAATGTAGTTGAATGGGTTCATGAAGAGATCAATATGAGGAAGGGAGAATAAGGTAGTCAGAGTATGAGTGATAGGCTGAGAACGAACTGAAGGATAGAGGAAATGGAAATTATAATAAGGATAAACAATATTTTTTGAAGTTGCCAAGCAGAAGTGCAATGATAGCAAACTGTGGTGAGATAAAAGAATTTCAGAATTCATGAGTATGGAAGTGGTTTATTTGAGGGTAATGGCAAGATCAAAGGTATGACCATCTATTTGTGAGCTGAGGTTGGTGAAAGTCATAGGGAATGATTAAGTTGAAAACCTGGGTGGATAACGTTTTTGAGAGACTGTGTTGAAGTCCTCTAATATGAGAGCAAAAATTAGGGAAGAAAGAAAGACTATGAGACAAGCACTGAGCTCATAGAAGAACATCCTGCGGGTGAGTAGAAAATAGTTAACCAGAATTTTTTTGGAGGGCAGTTGGAGTTAAGTAACTTGCCCAAGGTTACACAGCTGGTTTTTTTTGTGTGTGGGTTCTAAGTGTCTAAGGCCGGAACAGAGTTCAGGTCCTCCTGACTCCGGGAAGGCTCTTTACTCACTGTACCACCTAGCTGCCCCAGTTAACCAGAATTTTGATTGGGTAATATATATAGAAAGAGAGATTAAATGAACCTTAATGGAAGAGAGCTTACTTAATGATGATGATAGTGGGGGAGTCTAAAAGTGGCTATAGGCTGCAAGGAGTATTCTAACTCAACCCACCATGAATAGTGAGTTGAGGGTTATGAGTGAAAGCAGAACCAGTGTTCGAAAAGGTGTTCAGGGAAACCGTTTTGTCAGGATAGTGTTGGTGAGTGCATGGAAGACATGGAAGTAGTGTGGAACAAAAAGTTTTAAAGATGAAATTCAGTTCATTAGCTATGGCACAAATTCTAGAGAGTATAATGTAATGGGTAAGTAGCTTTACAGTGGGGCCTTGGTGGGACTGGGTTGAAGGGAGTTTGGTAACGAAGAAATGATCAGTGGAGGTTTCAACAATGGCAGCCCAGAATTCAGAATCACTAGGACAAAGAAGAAATGAAAGGGTAGGAGAATGTTAATCACTGAGGAATGAATACAGGTTCAGAGAAATTCAGCCTGAGAGTAGAATTTTCACCAGTTAAAAGAGGGAGACTTTTTGATAATACTTTGTTTTCCTTCAATGTTGAGGTAAAGGCAAAAAGAAGATCATATTGGAGATAGGACAAGAGTGATGGGAAAAATGATAAAGTATAATGGATACTTATTTTCCTTGTTTTCTTTATCTACAATTCTATTTGAATGATCCCTTAACTGGAAGATACAGTACAAAATAAATACCAGAGAAGTGATATCCAAAAGAGGTAGAGGAATGTTAATAGGACTGGGATCCCTTTGAGTAGTTCAAGTCATCAGATCCTGATGCATACACTGGCAGATATGATTGAAAAGCTAATGACAGTGATCTGTGAAATATGGAGAATTGAAACTGGAGGAAGGGTAAATGTTATCCCAGTTTTCATAAAGGAGAATACAATAGAATTTACAAACTATACCCCAATGCGCTTGATTTCAATTTTGGCCAAATTCTAGAATATATCTAAAATGGAGGGTGTGAGATTGGAAGTTTATTGAACATCTCTGATAAATTGATTTCCTTCAAGTCTAGATGATGAGATTTAGAAGTAAGGAGCAAGTAACAGAGACAGTGAGGTGTTCAAGTCTTTAAAAAGGTAAAAAGAAATATCAATACTTTATTATACCTTTTCAAAGAGTAAGGACTCTTTTAATTTAAACTTAAAGGACAGTCATTATCTAGATTAAGGCTAAGCCACAAACCCAATGTGCATTTGCCCGGTTTACAAATAAATAACACTCTCTAGGGCATGGGTTCTTTTTTTGTGTGTTTTTTGGAGGGGGAGGACAGGGCAATTGTGGTTAAGTGACATGCCCAAGGTCACAGGGCTAGTAAGTGTTAAGTGTCTGAGGTTGATTTTGAACTCAGGTCCTCCTGATTCCAGGGCCGGTGCTCTATTTACTATGCCACCTAGAGGCCCCTAGGACATGGGTTCTTCACTATTAATTTTTTGTGCATTGGACCCTTTTAAAAGTTTTGTGAAGTCTATATGCCCCTTTTTAATGGTGAGCAAAGTAATACTTTGCTGCTTGTTTTAGCTACTTAAGTGCTGTTGAGCCTCAGCTTTGATTATATCAAAAGTCTCTGATGGAAACAGAATACATTGTGCTACCCTTAACAGGCCTGAGGGAGTTTGAAGACCTTCCCTGCCCTTAATAGACCTAACTTAATCACATGGAGTCCATGGTGAGAGAAGCTTGCCAAAAGAATGGAACAGGAAGGAGCAGAGGAAAGAAAAGCTTGAGCAGAGCTGGGTGCAAACAGAGCTAACAGCATAACTATAAACTATAGCTCTTCTCCCCCACCTCTCCTGCCCCATTTAAATACCTTTGATAGTCACCTAGTAGACACGGTTAACTCAAAGTAAAAATATTTGCTTAAATGATAACATAAGGATAGAGACACAAAACAATCCCCCTAATAAACCTAGGGAATACTTTCCCACTATTATATATGGTTTGTGTGTGTATACATATATATGAATTTTATGTATACTTTCCCACTATTATACATAAAGTGAGCTGATAAATAGAGTGCACTATAATAAATGTTTGCTATCTGATAGTAATAGTAGTTACAATAGCGGTAGGGAGGCTGTTATTTGTCCTTCATTTAGAAGATGACCAAAGACACCACAGAGTAATCTCTTGACTTGAGCTTGAATTGGATTTACGTGAGGTAGAAGTCTCACATAGTCATCAGCCTCACTTTAATCCAAAGTCATAGAAATTCAGTTACGATTTCCACATTGCAACTTGCCCTCAATATATTGCAGGTCAGCATAAGAAATGAAATAATGAATGAATGAACAAACAAACAAGAAATCACATGGGAATTCTTTGGGCATTTTGCAGAAGCGAATGACATGTAAGGGCTAACAGATGACACAGAAAAAGTTTGGAAACTCAGAAATGCATAAAATAAATGTATAATATTGTATAACATCAATATATTTTCTTTCAATACCATAATAATTCAAACTTCTTCTCTGATATAAAAGGAGGACTAAAAAATTTGACATGGATTCTCCAAATTGTGGGGGTGCCATATCCATAACCCCCACAATGTGGAAGGGATAACTGTATCTTGTACCTAGATTATTCATTTCCTAGGAAACTCAACTTTATGATGCAAATTGGAGGGAATCCCAAGGGTGTCCTATATATTATTAAAAGAATGACCATCTCCCAAGAGAAACAGTGATTACAAAGAGGCCTTTTCAAGAAGATGTCAAGTCAGGCTAACAGCATTTCCCCGTCTTCCACCACCCCCACCTGCACACCAGAGTTTACCAAGTACTATAAGTACTGAAAATTCTCTCAAAAGATGGAGAGAGGTATTAGAGTTGGCAATATAGCTAAGTGTACTGAAAACTGGTTGATGGAACTATGATCAAATAAAGTCTACCGGTGCTCTGGATAGAATGTGCACATCTATACCCTCACTCAAAATCAATTTTCAGAAGCAAGGCACTTCTTCTTAACCACCACTCCCTTATGTGTATTGTCTTCATTATTTAGGTATCAACAACTTGAGGATCATGGCTCTCTTTAACCCACAGACAAATGTGAACACATATTTAGCAAGGCTCTGGGTCACTGGCAATGTGTTTATCAAGAGAAAATATATACCATTTATTTAAAAGCAAAGCAAACCATAATTTAATTAAAAAATATAAACCAAATATAAAAATAAGAACATAATATTACACAAAGCCAAACATCAGTGATTAAAGTCATGATAATGGTTAACATGGTTATTTGAGTTATGCACTGTGACCCCACTCTAGCCATCTCTCTGCCATTGCTTATGCTTATAATAGGACTCTCTGCTAGTCCCTTATCCCTTGTATCCTATTTTCATCTTTTGAGGACCCACCCTTTCCTAAAGACTGAACTAAACAGCCACCACATCCATGAAACCTTCTTTAACCACCTTCCTCCTCCCCAACTCAGATGAAAGTAACCCCATATACCTGACATTTATCATTGTTCTTTACCTGGATGTCTCCTTAGCATTGATTTCATTCTCTCTTGTACTATAGTTATTATCAATTCATTCTTCCTTCCATTAGTCAGTCAGTCAAGAAGCATTTATTAAACACTTTCTATGTGTCAGGGATTATCCTAAGAGCTAGGCTTACTAAGAAATGTGAAAGATAGTCCTTGCTTTCAAGGAATTCAAAATTGTAAATCCTTAGTGTATCTTTGCATCCTTGGCTCGTAGAATAACAACTTGTACCCAGGTGACATGACAAATGTTTATTGAGTTAAATTAAAGATACTTTATGGAATGAAACACAGAAAGTCTGGAAGGTACTTCATTAAGACTGATATTCTCAATGTTTTTCTCAATTGTTCTAAACAAGATAATTAAATTATTCATCAGATTCCAATTAATGCAGGTAATTCTTTCAGTTGTGTTAACTTCAAACTTTTTTTCTTTTTTGAACCGGGCAATAAGATTTATATCTTAAGCTAGGTAATGTGGTTTTATAGAACAAACACTGATTTTGGATCAGGATGCATGAGTTCTAATCCTGATTCTGTTCTTACCAGTTATGATTTCAGGCAAATTACTTCCTATAATGGGCATCAGCTTCCTCATCTAAAAATGATAGGTGATTGCTCAGAATAGATGATTGCTAACAGGTGATTAGTAAGGACTCATTTCTGAATCCTATCTCTGTCACTTGTAACATGTTTGAATTTGAGCAAGTCATAACTTGTCTGGGTCTCAGTCTCCTACTATAGAAAATGAACTTGTTGGGCTAGATACCACTGGGACCCCTTCTAGCTATAAATCTACAATTCTATGATCTTCTAAGTCCCTTTAAACTTTCTTATGAAAGAAGTTCCCTTAACTACAAAAGCATAGCCTATTATGCCGTGGCATCAAGCATCTGACAAGAAATCTTTCATTTAAAATAAAAAAAAAAAACTGCATTTGCTTTTATCATATGCTTTTGTTAGCTGCAAACTATGCAAGGGGAAAAATCGGGTTGCATATTCACTACTCAGTCCTGCATAATAAGGAAAATGTTAATTATCTAACAGCATGTTCACATTTCCCACTAGTTGGCAACTCTATGGTCTTGGCTGCTATCAATTCTCCAATAGGTACTGGAGTTTTACACATTTGTTATCAGCACAGAATTTGCCTTGTCTAGTTTGTGCTGCCTACATATTCCACTGTTCCAGGAGTCATTTAAGCATATAATAAATTGAGTTTCAATGAGCTGGAACCTCCCGCTTCAGCCGATTTTTCAGCAAATTATTTTCCAGCTGTAGCTTCAGCCGGAGTTTTTCCTACTCCTGAAAAGATGGCTGTAATGGCCACATATTTTATATGCCAATTCTAAAATCATTTTAATGGGCTAGTTATTATGCATTAAGTCAGTGATGAGCAAATTTAAAGAGGGTTCAAATCACTCTATGGGTATGGCAAGTATCTTTAATAGACTTTGTGTTTTGGCACTAAAACCTGCTATGACAAAAACAAGGCCAATAAATTTGGTGCTTTGCCACACAGCAAAATGCTGCTTCAACATTTGCAGTATGCTCTTCTGCACATTGAGTTTCTTGAAAAGCTTCAGGGGAAAAAAGAAGGAAGCACAGGCTTGGAAGTGTGTGAGGAGCCCAAGCTTTGCTATTGAATCTAATTAGATTTTCAATCACCTCAATGTGTGTGCATTTCAGTTTCAATGCTGCACTTTATGGACCACATGTGCCACTTAGAAGTATAATTTTGAGAATCCGAGGATTTAGAAAGTGTCACAATGGGTCAAACCCATAGTCTATTTAGTACAGGATTCTTTCACTGTGGCTACAGAGTGCTGTGAAGCAGAAGTCATTGGCCTTCTATGACGTCACTTTAAAAACTTAGGAGTGTTCCCCAAACTTTCTCAATAAGCTATAGTGGACACATTATTCTGATTTTAAGTACTTTTATTAAACCTGTTTCTATGTTAAGCCAAAAGGATAACGGGGTATAGTGGGAAGGAAATAAAGGACTGGGATTATGATGTCCTGGGTTGTAGGCCCCCTTCTACTATTATATAATCTTGGATAAATCTCTTCAACTCCCTGGGACTCAGCTTCCTTTTTGTCAAGTCAGGGGGTTGAGCTAGGCTATCTTCTAGGTCCTTAAAAATCTAATATTCTGGGTCAATAAGTTCTGTATCTTGAAGTTGAGTTCTACTGGTATATTTTTGCTATTTTGTAAGGCAGACTTTCTTTTTATAAGTTTTAAAAGAATATTTTTTTCCAACTCAAAGAATGGTCCTTATTTCTAATATTTGGGAATTTTATAAAAAAATCAAAATTATACTTTCCATACCAGTCATAATTTATGGTCTATGATTGATCATATCTACTATCAATTTTTTTCCTGCCTTTTGGAGGGGGAAGGGCAGGGTAATTGGGGTTAAGTGACTTGCCCAAGGTCACATGGCTAGCAAGTGTTAAGTGTCTGAGGCTAGATTTGAACTCAGGTCCTCCTGACTTCAGGGCCAGTGCTCTATTCACTGCACTACCTAGCCACTCCACTACTATCAAATCTTATCTTTCCAGATAGAAGTCTTATAGGTTTTTACATTTCCATATCCTAAGTGAAATGTCCTTCCATATAGAACTTGCTGGCCTTTCATATCATATAAGGCATTTATCTCCCTTTTTTATCTTTTTCTCTTTCTCTAGTACCTGGTTTTTACAATTATCATTCCATAATTCCTCTTATCGTCCTCAATATGACTTCAATTAGTATTTATTTAATGGAATAAATTTTTTTTCTAAAGTAAAGGTTTTATATGTGTGTATGTATGTATGTATGTATGTAATTGTTGTTCATTCATTTCAGTTGTGTGTATGATCCCATTTGGAGTTTTCCTGGCAAAGATATTGGAGTGATTTGCCATTTTCTTTTCCAGCTCATTTTACAGATGAGGAACTGAGAAAAACATGGGTAAATGACTTGCTGAGGGTCCAAGAGCTAGTAAGTGTCTGAGGCCATATTTGAACTCAGGAAGATGAGTTTTCCTGACTTCAGGTCCAGCACTCTATCCAGTGGGTATTTCTATTTACAGGGAATTTCACAACTTCCAACTCATCTACTGAGACTATGTAGCCACATCTAAATCTACTCTGGTTTTCCTCTAGTTTTTTTTCCTTGGATTTGACATACTCCAAATGAATACCTCTAATTCTGTTGGTAAACATTTAAGATATTCCATAGATTCATCCTAAATTGAGTGTTTATGATCTGTGCAAATAACAATGTTTTTCCTGCTTTTGTTGGAAATTCTAACAAATATACTCTATTAATAGCTCTAAGGATTGATTGTGAAGAGTCAAAGTGAGGCACTCTTTTTACATATGCTGCATTCTACTTGGTGCACTGAATGAGGGCAGGATCTTAAATGCATTATTTCGCTCTATAGAACAGAAATATGCTTTAGCTAAATTGTTCATTTAAAACCAATCAATTATTTAGTCAACAAGCATTTTATTAAGTACTTACTATGTGTCAGGCAGCATCAAGTTTGGGAACCATTTCTTAAAAGAATATGAGGAACGTTGTACCTGTGAATAGATGTCTTTTTTTTTCCTCATCAATCACGAACCTGATCCCTAGAATTTTCTCCCTTTGGGGTTAGCCATTGTGGTAACTGCTATCATTAGTGTAGAGTGCTAAGGTGTTCTTCATGGCTTTGATGAAAGATCTCAACTGGTGTGTTTAGACAAACCTTGGCAATAAATTGAGGAGATACAATGTGCAATGTTAAACTGATTATGCTTCCATATAATACAAGTATAAGATGATCACATGGATTACCACTTCTCAATTCTTTGCCATGTATTTTTTTCTCCTATCTACTTCCTTCCATCTTCTGCTGGCATGCATCTTATCCCACCAAAATATTCAATAAGTCAAATAATAATGGACTCCAAAGAATCAGTGAGGAGGCAACAGATATTGCAGTTTACTTTTTAGACAAGTGAACTTTGGATTAAGAAAGATAAACAATAATTCTCTAAATGGTTCTTTGTAGCTAGAAATACTGAGACTATCTAATGTCAATTACTAATTTATCCCTTTATTATCAGTGGGAAGGAATCCTAGTTTACTAATATATATAAAGCCTATAAACTGTTTTCCATTAGAGATGTGAGTTTATACAGCATAAAGAGATGTTGGTGAACTCCAATGGTGTGAAAATAGATAAAACTTTTTTTTTAAAGTGTTGGAAAAATAACACCTTCTTTCCCTATTGAGAGTTTATCTGCTAAATCTGATCCTGGAGTGAATTTTATGACTGAGTTATAAACCTCTGTAAAGTGAAGACTGTAATAGAAATGCTGACAGAGTCTTCATTGCAATGGGTTCAGTAGATGCAGCTATAAAAGAGAAGTGTTTTGGTATTTGGAAATGATGCACCATTGTAAAGAGAAACATATTTGGCATAAATTAAATCCCACACTTGCACTGGCATACCTTTGCTCCATCTTAATCAAGGTCAGTTGTAACTCTAAAACAATTGCGATTAAACTCTCATTGACTTGTTCAAGTTAGAATTAAAGGAGGAAATAGAATAAAAATATCTGTAGGATATTACATCATTAAATTTTAAAATTGGCTCCTTTAGCTGAGGAATATTGGAGAAAAAAATCCTCTCTCTAAAACGCTTCTCCATTGCTAGACAAAAATAAATATAAAGAAAAGAGACAAAACTCCAGGGCTTAAATAACAAGATGCTGCCAGTATTTCATCAGAAAGAGAATGAACCCAGTTAAACAGACAATGATGGAGAGAATGAAACAGCTTATCGATGGTTGAACCAGGCTCTTCTCAGTCTCCTGGATAAAATTTTTCAATCTCTAGTTTCTATTATTAGATAGTAGGGCCAGCCTAGGGAAAACTGTAAAGGAGGCCAAGTTTGTCTTCTTGGCCCATTTTGTGAAATCTCTGCCTCTCTGGGCACTCAGAGTCTAAATACTGTCCCTTACTTACCCATGCCTCCCTTGTCTGTCACCTAGGTTTTTCTTTCTATACCACCCTGCTTCTCCATTACATATTCTCTGCTTTTGTTGGTGCTGGTGCTGTTTTCTTTTGTTTTTGTGTCACTTTTCTCCTCATTCTCTTATCTGTCTGACCATAATTCCTCCATCTCCTTCACTATTTCATCATTTATTTCATGTTCCCCAAACAATGGATGTGCCCCAAGGTTATGCTCTAGTCCCTCTACTCAGCCTTCTAAACTCTTTCTCAGCAATCTCATTAGCTTCCATAGGTTTAACTATCATCTTGACCTATATGACTCCAAGATCTATATATCCAACCCCAGTCTCTTTCCCTGAGTTTCAGACCTACATTACCCACTGCTTATTGAACATTTCAAATTGGATGTCTTGGAACCATCTAAAATGCAGCATGTAAAAACCAACCCATTTTCCTACATTCATTTTCCCCTTTTTCATACTTTATTATTTCGGTTCATGGCACCAGCATCCTTTCAGTCTTTCAAGTTCATAGTTTTAATGTCATCTTCAACTCCTCACTTACCCTCACATCTTATATCCAACTCGTGGCCATATCTTATTGTTTCTACTTATATGAATGTTCTTTCCTCCAACCCTTTCTCTTTCCTCAGTCTGCTTCCATTTTAATTCAAACTCTCCTCACTTCTTGCCTGGATTATTTCAACAGCTCCTAATTTATGTACCTGCCCCAAATCTCTCAGTTCTCCAGTCCATTCTATACATTGCCACCAAAGTGATTTTCCTTAGATGAAAATTAGACCATGTCACTTACCTACTCAGTTCACTCTAGTGGCTTTCTATTGCTTTTAGGATAAAATAAACTACTATTTGGATTTCCAAGTCCTTCCTATCTTTCCAGTTTTATTAAATATTAATCCCCTCCTTCACTCTAATCCAGCCAAACTGTCCTCTCCTTTCTTCACACTTGACACTCTAACCTATATGTTCCTTGCTTTTCACTGGATATCACACATGTCTGGGATGCCATCTTTCTGGGGCTCAAACACTATCCTCTATGTGAAGCCTTTCCTAATCATCCCAACTTCACGTGTTTCCTGTCCAACTTCCTTGTATTCAACTTTTTTTTACTTGGAGGTGTACTTTTTTGGGAGGAGGGCAATTAGGGTAGTGCAATGGATAAAACACTGGGACTGGAATAAGAAACAAGAGAGTTCAAATTTGTCCTTAGACATTTACTTCTGTGTGACCCTGGGCAAGTCATTTAACCTCTGCCTGCATGAAAAATAAAATAAAATAATATAAAATAACTGGAGAAGGAAAAGAAAAACCAAACCACTCCAATATCTTTGCCAAGAATACCCTATGGACCGTATTAAAAATGCTAAAGGACATGACATCAGAAGATGGGCCTCTCTAGTTAGAAGGGCCTAGAGTTCTACGGTCCATGGCATTGTGAAGAGTCAGATGTGAGTGAATGACTGAACAACAGGTATAGTCTTTATATTATGAATATGCAAATATATTTGTCTTCTCCATAAGAAATTAAACTCTTTGTGAGCATAATTATTTCATCAATCCTCTGTACCTAATATAGTGCCTAACACATAGTAGGTATGTAATGCTTGTTGACTGATACTTATTTTAGTATAAAAGAAAGTGGGATGGAACAGAAGTCAAAAGACCTGTATCTGAATACCGACTCTGCCACTCAATCACTATGTGACATTGGGCAGTGAGCAAATAATGAAATTCTCAGAACCTCAACTAATCTGTAGAATGAGAATAATAATGATGATAATGGTGATGATGATTTATAATAATACAAGAGAAATATATATGGAACCTTAAAGCTTGCCAAGCATTTGATATATATTTTCTCATTGATCCTCCCGACATCCCTGTGAGGTAGTTGTCATTATTATGTCTCATATGCTAGGAGAAACCAAGACTAACAGGGGTTAAGTGACTTGTCTCGCATCACACATCTAGTAAGTGTTCAAGACGGGGCTTCAATCAGACCTGTCCGACTCTAAGTCCAGTGTTCTATCCACTACACTGATGATCTCATGGGGTGGTTGTGAGAATCTAGTGAGATTTATGTCAGACATTTAGTAGACCTCAAAGTGTCATATAAATCTAATCTATTAAATTTATTTAAAAAAAACCTTATTCTCATTCTTACCCAAAAAGGGATCTTGCTCTCTGATGATAAATTAATGAATTCTAATAAACCAGTTTGTGCTGATATGTTGCCCCTAAAAGGATAGCATTCTTTCACTTTCTCAGAGGCCTTTCATATATACTACATAACTTAAAGGTACTAATATAGTGGCAGAAATATAATGTGTATTCCTGTGCCAATTTAATGGATTGACGGATTTATTGAAGAAGTTTGGCAGATCTTTCAATCAGAGGTAGTGTAATGGTAATAGTGATTTGAAGATCTTCCCTGCCCCTTAATAAACCTAATGGAATCTGAAGACCTTCCCTGCTTTGCAAATAAACTCTGCCCCCTAATAGGCTGAATGTGGTCCCATGGAGCCTGTGATGGGAGGAGTTTGCTGAAGGGTGGAGCAATGTCCACAGGAAACTGGAGACAGAGCTAGCTAGACTAGGAAGGGGAAAGGATGCATCCCAGGGAGACAGGTTTGTGAGTAAATATTGGTCCTGCATGGATCTGTGGGAAGGCTAAAGGATGCTGTGGCTCTCTGTGCTGTTGTGGCTTATTCACTCCTTTGCTACTATGATGGAATTGGTTTACTGTTTTGGGAATTGGTGTTCTGGTGCCTGAATAAATGTTTCATCTGTTTTCTATATGGATAGTCTGTTATATGTTGCAATCAAGCACTATGCAGTTGTATTTTTGTGACCCTGGGTGCTGTGAATATTGCATTGGTGCTACAGGTAAACAACTGGCTTCTCCTACCTTATCAATGGCTCATCTTATGAGTTAAGTAATTGGAAAATCTGTGGAACAAGAAGCTATTCCACAATTGCCCATATGTGGGATTACTCAGATCAGAAACTTAGATGTTTTTTAAGAAAATATTTCTCTCTCTTGTCTGAGGTTTTGTAGTCATTGAGAAAGCCATGTGTCACAGTGAATACTGTGCTTGACCTAGAATTAGAAAGGTTTTTTTGTTGTTGTTGTTCAGTAATGTTCAACTCTTTGTGACCCCATTTGGGGGTTTTCTTGGTAAAGATACTAGAGTGGGTTACCATTTCCTTCTCCAGTTCATTTTACAGATATGGAAACTGAGACAAACAGGGTTAAGTGATTTTCCCAGGGTCACACAGCTAATAAGTGTCTGAGGAGGGATTTGAACTTATAAAGATGAGTCTGCCTTATTCCAAGGCCAGTACTCAATCCACTGTGCCTTCTACCTGACAAACTAGGAATTAAGAAGACCTAAATTAAAATCTTGCCTTGCATATTTACTAGCTGTGTGACCCTAGGCAAATCATTTAACCTCTGTCTGCCTCAGTTTCCCCATCTGTAAAATTGGGATAATAATAACAATTATCTTCCATAGTTATGACAATCAAATGAGATAATAACTGTAAAATACTTAACACAGTGCTTGGCACATAGTAAGCACTAGGTGAATGCTAACTGTTTATTATTCTTATTCTTATTTAGCCTTTCTTGCCATTAGCCCTTCTGCAATTGTTTTGTATAATTCTGAGTACTTTAATTATACATTTCCCCTTATATTGAATTTCCAATTCAATAATACTTACCTACATATGTGTGTGTGTGTGTGTGTGTGTGTGTGTGTATCAAGGGGTTCTCCCACTTATAGCATGGGGGGGGGGGGGGGGTCTTTGTGTGGTTTAGAGGGAGGAAGAAAAGATAGCTCTAACTTCTCTCTGCCCCTGTCACCTTCTCTGAGTGACACATTAATTCCTTCCAGGAGGAGAAGCAAGATATTAGGGTCAGAAAGTTGGCCATTCTGCTCTCTTCAGAGATGGGGGTTTGAAGCTAGAATTACATCTTATCTGCTTTCTCAAATATTATTGATCCAGGGGGTGTGGTTTTTTGAGTTCAAGTTAAACTTCTAATTGCTGTTTCTTAATGTGTAAAAACAACCTAAACTTTATATCCAAGGCTTTGCTTTTTTTTACCAGATATACAATGAATACACATAGCAGGTAGCAAAGAACCTCAGTTATCCAAGTCAATACCAAAAGAGGAATCAAAGAAAGTATATATAGGAGAAAACACACTGGAGAATACAGAGTGAAGGGCCTTTCCCATTGGGAGAGGGGTAACTCAGCTCAGCCAAGAGTCTTAGATCTCACCTAAAGTTTCTAGTACAGCAAACTGGGAATAAGGCCATGGTGGAGACTGCTAGTTCCTCCCATCCCAGTTTTCCCCCAGAGTCTTATTTTTCCTTCAGCATCCTGAAATGGAGTTTGTCATCATCTCTTTCTCTCAAAACTGAAAGTCAGAAGTACCTGAATCAACTGGAGAATGCAGAGATTTGAAGAGAGTCTCTAACAAACTGAAAAATCTAGAGTTCCATTGTCTCACAATCTCAACAACTCTGTCCTGCCCCTTAGCCAGGTGGAGGAAATTAATCTCCACCAATGAGGAAAGAGTTTCATATCAATGGGCTTTGAAACTCAGTTATGTTATGTATTCATAAACATACACACAAATACACACATGCATATGCATATGTGTGTATATATGTATGTGTGTATACTCACACAAATACATGCATTCATACATCTATAAAGGACCAGGTGTATGCAAACATACTGACACAAAATGTGAAAAAAATCTTAGTGCGGTTTTAAACAGTAAGAGATTAAAAATTCACTAAGACTTTTGGTACCATGGTATGTGTGTGTGCATGTGCATGCCCATTAGTATATATGTGTTGTTTCTCTGAAGTTTCTTGACAGGCAAGTTTGATTATTTTGTTTCTATATCTCTAGCATCTTGCATAGTGCTTGGGACAGAGCAGGTCCTTAAAACAATATTTTTTTTAATTTAAATTTTATTGAATAAAATAGGTGTAATAAATAAAATATATTTATTCAATTAATTTAGTAATAAAATAGACGTAAGCAAAGTAGCAAGCAATAAGCAAGGTTTGAGGAGCCAGGGTTCTTGACCAGCTTCAAATCAAGGAAGACTTTTTGCAGGTTTTCGTGAATTTGAATTATGCTTTGAAGGATGGGTAGGAATTTTTAAAAGATGAACAGAGAGAGGAGCATTTTATGAATTGGAAATAGTTTAAGCCTAAAGGTTCATATATAGGAAAATATGGAACATGCAAGATGTCTAGTTTAATGGGAGCATATAATACACAGAGGCCAGTAACTAATTAGCTAAGGTTATTGGTAGGGCCATAGCTGGACTGAGAAAATGTGAAGGAACCTTGGAGTACAACGTCTCCATTTTACATATGAAGAAACTGAGGGCAAGAGAGATTGTGTGACACTCCAAATCATACATATAGCAAGTAACAGAGCTGGGAACACAATACAGGTCTTTTGACTCCAAATAGAGCATCCTTTCAACTGTACTATACTGCTACTGTCTACTGCCTGGCCTATGGAGTACATTGAAACATTAGCTAGGAAGTCTGAATTTTATTAGATAGGAAATAGAAAGGCACCAGATGATTTTGAATAGAGGAGTGATGTGACCCAATCTGTCGTACCATGAAGATGGTTCTGGCAGCAATAAATTGGAGGGGAGAGGAAAGCAGAGATGAGAAGACCTGTTATAAGGTTATCAAAATAGTCCAGGCAGATGGTAATGAAGTTCTATAATAAGATGGTAAAAATGGGAAAAGAGAGGAATGAGACATATTTCAGTTGACAGGCCTTGATAAGTGACATAATCAGAAATAGGAAAGTCAGCAGGAGTATGAGGTTTTGGAAAAAAAGATAGGTCCAGTTTTTGACACAGTAAGTTTGAGGAAGCAAATTATACCACCAAGGAGCCTATAAAGCATCACTAAGGATTTTTTAGAAATCCTGAGCAAAAAGAACTAAAAAACCTAGAAACACAAGGTGGTATTTTCACCATTACTGCTGACTGATGGTAGGAGATTGGGAAATGAAAAACTGCCTAAAAAGATGGTGTATAAAAATAGAATTTCGAATTCTGGATCATGGCTTAAAATATACAAATGAGGGGCTCTGGCAAGGTTTGGAGGGAATCCAAAAAGGCCCAGTAAAAATACTTTTGTCCAGTCTTATGAATTGTATCAAGAGGGTTTTTAACTGAAAAGAGAGAGGGAAGGAGATAACTCTCAATATATAATCTTAGAAAACTTGAACCACAGAGCAGAAGTTACAACAAAGGATGGACAGCACTGGAGGTTAATAATCCATAGGAGATATTTTCTTAGAAGAGATTCAACATTAAATGTTATTGTTTTGAAAGTCTATGTACAAATGGAACAAAATAAGAGCAGGTACAGTCTTAATTCAAGGAGGAATATTTGAACTCACAGGTGCCACTTATATTTAATAGAGTGGTATTCATAACTAGAATATGGCAGTGTTAATAGAATTTAACAGGAGCAAATTAGATAAAAAAGTAGAGGACAAGAGACATGTATATTATAAATGTAAACTCATGACGAGACATGGTGATGAACCATTTGGGTGAAGATCAATGTAAAGAGGAACAGCACTGATATTATTGTAGGGTTAGGCTATAAACTGCCTAGAGGGAATGAGGGGTTAGATGAAGATTTTAGAAAACAAACCATAAAACTAGCACTCAAGCATAGCATTTTACTCTGGGCTTCTTTATCTATTTGAACATTTTCTAGAGAAATTTATCACTCTTTACCAAAAACAGAATAGCTGCTTCATTTGTGACCTGCCTTATGGTAATTTCATCTTTCAAATGATAGAAGTAAGATGAAGGACATCAATTCAAAACCTGGTTCTGACCAAAAGTAGGAATTGATTCTTGAAATAAAAATGGTAGGACCCTTGGGGAAAGTGATTCCCTTCATATAGAATTCTCAACAGTGAAGGAGAACAAAGTCATGCATAGTCATAACGTGTTCTTTTATTCTTCCTCCTGACCTAGTTTGTCAGGCTTATGGTCAATGCCAACTTGCAGTGGTAGGACTCATTATTTTTGCTTGACAATGTTCTCATTAATTATCGAATCAATAATTTAAAGAAAAATAGATATGATGTTTGTCAAATTTTCAGATGATATGACACTTGGAAGAATAGCTAGTAAATTCAATGAAAAAATCAGGATACAAAAATACATTGGTATATTATAATTATACATTAAATGTGATGAAATCCGACATATAGAAATATAAACTAATAAATTTGGCTTTTAAAATTCAAGTTCATAAATAAAGAATAAAGAAGTTTTAATTAGCCAATAGGTCCATGGGATTTGTTTTTTGCTTTTTTATGGATTATAAACTCAATATAAGTTAAAATTTTGATATGACACTCAAAAATGTGAATGATAGTCTATGGTACATTAGGAGAGGTACAATGTCCAGAATAAGGAAGAGACCTGATTAGATCACATCGAAAGTATTATTTTCAGATACAGGTACCACATTTTAGTAATAATATACATGCCATCTCATTTGATCCTCACAACAACCCTGTTCACATTAAAGCTTTGTCTCTCCTCCTATCTCCTCCATTAATCATAGAATAAGTGCTTCATAAATATTAATTGAATTGATTTAAATGTAGTATTATATAAATACAACATCATCATCATCTTTATTATGCATTAAAATTCACCATTGCTGGAAGAATCATGGTTAACATAAGAGTATCACTTGATTTCAGCATATCTATACCCATTTCTCTTCTAAAAAACAAAAACCCTAGAGATTTAAATTATAGCTACATTTGGTCCAGTTGTATATTCAGACAACTATTCTCTAAGTTAAATTAAATAAATTATCCTCCTTCAGAAATTCTTTATTCTGATATCTGTCACCAAAAAGCAAAACTGTACTAAGTAGGGTGAAAAAAAAAACAAACAAAAACGTTTTTCCCAGTATTCATAACCAAAAAGCTATTCAGTCAATCTTCTGCAGTTGCACATACTCAAATGATGCATAAAACATTTAACACTGTTGTTTTCTGAGTTTATTAATGCTTGCTAACTAATTTATTCTCATGCTGATAAGCTTGCCTGGAGCATCTCACTTTTGTAAGGTACTAAAGTGACTTGGGAAGCAACCAAATTTGTGATAATTAGTTTGCTGAATATCCATAAGAAATGGACATTTTTTGTTATTTCAGAAAATAATTCAGAAATATAGGTAATTGCTACCAGATCAATTCTATCTACCATATGCCCATATGAATAGAAGTAAAATACATGAAAAAGTACCAGTGAAACTAAAAACAAAGCAGAGAACTTTGAAATTTGCTTGAATACAGGGCCTTCTATCATATACTTCAGTAATTGGTTCCTAGGAAAGGGTAGTAAGAAGAAATTAGCTATTGGTACTAATGATTAAGATATAACATTTTCTTTCACTAGCAGCTTTAGTGGACTTTCTGGAGCAAATCTTGGATGGCCACAATGATCATTTTTAATCAAATTTGAATGAATATTTGAAAAATTTCAAGTCCTGAAACCCAAATTAAAGGAATTCAATATTATAAAACCCCAAATCACACAGAGACAGATTTAAACAAAATCTAAGTCACTCCTTGGTATCTTTTTAAAATTGAGTTTCAGTGAACAAAGGACTGGTTGTTAAATAATTTTTTTCAGGCCAGCATGTGATGAGGTGGATGTAGCCAGAGTACAATGAGGGGGATGCTGGGGAAAGCTGATTTACCAACCACAGGTGCCTATCAGGCATTCCCATGCCTATCACCACAGGACAGATAAGAGACAAATGCAGAGCCTGCATCAGGAATAGCAGCCACTCCTGAGACTATCAATACACAGCCTGGAAATTTAGAAATCACCTATCTGAACTTCCAGGGACCAGGATGGTGGCATGAACCCCAGCTGCTCTAAACTCTCCTCTGACACTGAAAACCAAGAAATTATTGCTCCAAAGTAAAATCCTAAAATAGAGGAACCAACTAAAGGCTTGGGAGCCCTAGAGGAAGGGTATGGCAAAGGCTGTGACTCAAAATGGGCAAAAAAAAGATTGCAAAGACAAAGACTTTAGAATACTATTATTGCAAATGTGAAGAACCAAATTCAGAAGGAGACAGCATTGAGTCTACGCCCACAGCTGAAGCCTCAAAAGGTAATATGAACTGGTCTCAAGCTCAGAAAGTCTTCTTGGAAGAGTTCAGGAAGGACTTTAAAAACCAAATTAGAGATGGGGGCGTGGTAAGGTGTGCTCTAGTCCAGGTCCTTGCTCAATCCTGCCGTTGTCTGTCGGAGCTGCGGGTGCCTTTGTAGCCCCCTGCTGTGCACCATGCCCGTGGACCTGAGCCTGTGGCCCGGAGGAGAAGCCACAGCATCTGCTCAGCGTCAAGTACTCAGACTGCGAGATTCTTGAGCTGGGTCAAGTGCTGACGCCCACGCAGGTGGAGGGCCGTCCAGTCAGCATTGGATGGCAGAGCTGCGACCCCTTGAAGCTGTACACACTGGTCCTCACAGACCTGGATGCTTCCAGCAGGAAGGACCCCAAGTTCCAGGAGTGGCACCACTTCCTGGTTGTCAACATGAAAGGCAATGATATTAACAGCGGCAGTGTCCTCTCGGATTACGTGGGCTCCGACCCACCCAAGGGAACAGATCTTCATCGCTATGTGTGGCTGGTTTATGAGCAGAATGGGACACTCAAATGTGATGAACGTGTCCTGAGCAACCGTTCTGGGGACCACTGGGACAAATTCAAGGTGGCTAACTTCCGTGGCAAGTACAAGCTTGGGCCCCCTGTTGCTGGCACATGCTACCAGGCCGAGTGGGATGACTATGTGCCCCGGCTGTATGAGCAGCTGGCAGGGAAGTAGGCCCTGTCATCGCCTGACCCTCCCCAGGCAGTGGCATCTTGTGGGTGATGGGAGTGGATGCCCCTCCCCCTTGTTCCCCGGGCACCAGCTGGCACAGAGTCTTTTCCTTCTGATGGGGGGTGCCCTGGGTGGAAGATGTGGGCACTGGCCTTCAGTGGCTGGCTTGGTGGGTGGGGGGAGGAGATTGAGACATTAGTAAAAGTCATGATGTTATTCGATAATCTGTAAAGATACTGATAGCTGAGTAGAGGTGGAACATTGTAGAGATTCCTCTACCTTTGCTAAGTCTTTGTGCATCCTGTCCTGGTGTCACATCCTTTCCTTCGGATAGATTAATGGATAGAAACTGAATTTGGAGGCTCCAAGATCCTTTTTCATGGAAAGTTTTCTCTTCCAAGAGAACCAGATCAGGGGGCTTCCTCATTTAAAAGTGTGCATGTTGGGGTGAGCCCACATTTTTGGGTAAGAGATGTTTGCTATGCTCATATTTTGGTGTTAAATCTGCTCCAAGTCTTTGTTGGAAGAGAATCAGGACCTGACTTACCATCATTTGTGTTTAATTCTCCTGTTTGCTTATTGTTGAATTAAAAAAATGGAATTATAAAAAAAATTAGAGAGATAGAAGATAATATAACCAATTCTTTTAAAATTACAATTGGAAAAATGGAAAAACAGTTCAGTGAAGAAAGTAGTTCCTTAAAAAGTAAAATGTGTGAAATGTAAAAAGAGGTTCAAAATCTAACTGGAGAAAATAAATCCCTAAAAAAGGAAATCTGAAAATATTGAAAAGTAGCTCCAAAAATTAGCTGAGGAAAATAGTTTGCTAAAAATTAGAATCAGCCAATTCTAAATTAATGACTCTATGATGCATCAAGAATCAGTCAAACAAAGCCTCAAGAATGAAAAATTATAAAAAGAGGTAAAATATCTCAATGGAAAAATAACTGACCTGGAGAACAGATCCAGGAGAGATAGTAAGTCATGATGATACAAAAAGCCTGGACAACATCCTCCAGGAAATCATAAAGGAAAACTGCCCTGAGGTTCCAGAACCAGAGGATAAAATAGTTATCAAAAGAATCCACCTCCTGAAAGAGATCCCAAATGGAAAATGCCAAGAAATGTTGTAGCTTGGGGGTGGCCAGGTGGCTCAGTGAGTAAGAGCACCAGCTCCAGTGTCGGGATGACCTGGGGATAGAATCCAGGTGCAGATACTTAGCACCACACCCAGAAATAACTGGCCATGTAACTCTGAGCAAGTTACTTAACCCCATTTTCTTAAAAAAAAAAATGTTGTAGCTAAATTCCATAACTATCAGGTAAAGGAGAAAATACTGTAGGCAGCCAGAAACAAACAATTTAAATATCACAAAACTACAGTCAGGATCATACACGACCTACCAGCTTCTACATTGAAATATAGGATGAACTGGAATATATTTCATAGGGTAAAGGAGTTCAGGCTACAACCAAGGATCAGCTATCCAGTAAAACTGAGCATAATCTTTCAGGCAAGGAGATGGTCATTCAATGAAATAAGGGATTTCCAGACCTACTTAATAAAAAAGCCAGACCTCAATGGAAAATTTGATCTCCAAATACAAGACCCAAGAGATATATAGAAAGGTAAACAAGAAAACACACACACAGAATTTGTTATTTAATAAGAGCAAACTGTTAACATACCTATATGGGAAGCTGATACCTGTTAATATTGAGAACTGTATACTTATTGCAACACTTAAAAAAGGGATATAAAGAGAGGGTGTGGGTAAAAATTAACTAAAATGATGATAAAACAAAACCTTATGAAGGGGTGCAAAGGGACCATAATTGGAGAATAGGAAAGAAAGAAGCAGAAAAGGGCTAATTATGCCACACAAAGAGGCATAAAAACATATTATAGTAGAGGGAAAGAAGGGAGGGAGATGAACATTATATGAGCTTTGCTGTCATTGGTTTAGGTGTAAGGAAGAGACATAAAACTTATCATAATGGAGGGAAAGAGGGGTGGGAGAGGGGCATGGTATGAGATTTATTCTCATCAATCTTGTTTCAAAGAAGAAATACCATACTACATTAAGTATAAAAATCTATCATACTCTCTACGCTCCAGGCAATGGGAGGGGGAAGGGTTAAGAAAAGGGCGGGCAGATAGGAGGGAAGAAGAAGTAAGGGGGAGGGGTAGCATAAGGGAGAGGATTGATAGGGAGAGAATACTGAAGGAGACAGAGGTAAAAAAAAAAAAACACTTAAGGAGGAGAAGGGTGAAGGGAGAAATAAAAGCATAAACAGCGGAGTGAATAGGATGGAGGGAAAGACACAGATAGTAATCATAACTGAATGTGAGGGGTGGCCAGGTAGCACAGCGAGTAAGAGCACCGACTCCAGTGTCGGGATGACCTGGGGATCGAATCCCGGGCTCAGACACTTAGTACCCACCCAGAAACACCTGGCTGTGTAACCTTGAGCAAGTTAATTAACCCCAATTGCTTAGGGGCGGCCAGGTGGCTCAGAGAGTAAGAGCACCGACTCCAGTGTCGGAATGACCTGGAGATCAAATATGGGCTCAGATACTTAGCACCACACCCAGAAATAACTGGCCATGTAACCTTGAGTAAGTTACTTAACCCTGATTGCTTAAAAAAAAAAATTACTGAATGTGAAAGGGATGAAATCTCCCATAAAACAGAGGCTGATAGCAGAATGGATTAAAAACCATAATCCTACAATATGCTAATAAGAAACACATTTGAAACAGGGGGACACAAACAGGGTAAAGGTAAATGGCTGGAATAAAATATATTATGCTTTGGCTAAAGTAAAAAAAAAGCAGGGGTAGCAATCCTTATCTTAGATAAAGCAAATGCAAAAATAGATCTAATTAAAAGAGATAAGGAAGGAAACTATATCCTGCTAAAAGGCACCATCAAAAATGAAGCAATATCATTACTAAACATATATGTACCAAGAGGCATAGCATCCAAATTCTTAGAGGAGGAGTTAAGGGAGTTAGAGGAAGAAATAGATGGCAAAACTATACTAGTAGAGGACCTCAATCTCCCCCTCTCTGAACTTGATAAATCTAACTTCAATATAAACCAGAAAGAAGTTGAGGTGAATAGAATTTTAGAGAAATCTTGGAGAAAATTGAATGGGGATAAAAAGGAATATATCTTCTTCTCAGTGGTACATGGCACATACACAAAAATTAACCATGTACTAGGGCATAAAAACCTCACAATTCAGAGCAGAAGGGCAGAAATAATAAATGCATCCTTCTCATATCATGATGCAATAAATAGTATGTTTAATAAAGGACCATGGAAAAATAGACTAAAAACTAAAAGGAACTAAATAGTTTAATCCTCAAGAATGAGTGGGTCAAATAAGAAATTATAGAAGCAATGAGTAATTTCATTCAAGAGAATGAAAACAATGAGACAACATACCAAAACTTGTGGGATGCAGAAAAGCAGTTCTTAGGGGAAATTTTATTTCTCTGAATGCATACATAAAGAAAATAGAGAAAAAAGAGATCAATAAATTAGGCATGCAACTGAAAAAGCTAGAAAAAGAACAAATTGAAAATCCCCAATGAAATACTAAAATGGAAATACTGAGAACCAAAGAGAGATGAATAAAACTGAAATTAAGAAAACTATTGAATTAATAAATAAAATTAAGAGCTGATTTTAGGGAAAAAACAATAAAATTGATAGTCCTTTAGTCAATGATAAAAAAAAGAAGAAACCCAAATTATGAGTATCAAAAATGAAAAGGGTAAATCTACCTCCAATGAAGAGGAAATTAAAACAATAATTAGGAATCATTTTCTCAATTGTATGTAAACAAATTTGAAAAGCTTATGAAAATAAAATCCATTTCAGATGAATATTTACAAAAATATAATTTGCCTATTTTAACTGAAGAGGAAATAAAATACTTAACCCCATTTCAGAAAAAGAAATCAAATAAGACATCAATGAACTCC
>NW_027186372.1:16231351-16251560 GCF_028583685.1 Petaurus breviceps papuanus
GGTGCTCTTACTTGCTGTGCTACCTGGCTGCCTCTTACTAGTGAATTCTATCAACATTTAAAGAACAGTTGATTCCAATACTCTATGAACTATTTAGGAAAATTTGGAGAAGAAGGAGTCCTACCAAATTCTTTTTATGACACAAAGATGGTACTGATACCTAAATCTGGAAGAGACAAAACAGAGAAAGAAAATTATATACCAATTTCCCTCATGAATATAGATGCAAAAATTTTAAATAAAATATTAGCAAGAAAGAATGCAGCAACTTATCATGAGAATAATTCACTTTGATCAGGTAGGATTTATTCCAGGAATGCAAGGATGGTTCAAATTTAGGAAAACAATCAGTATAATCAATCATATCAACAATAAATCTAGTGAAAACCATATGATTATCTCAATAGATGTGGAAAAGGCTTTTGACAAAATACAACATCCATTCCTATTAAAAACACTAGAAAGTATAGGAATAAATGAAGTTTTCCTTGAGATAATAAGTAGCATCTATCTAAAACTATCAGCAAGAGTTATATGTTATGGGGACAAGCTAGAAGGATTTCCAATGAGATCCCGGGTGAAACAAGGATGCCCATTATCACTCCTCTTATTCAACTTGGTACTAGAAATGTCAGCAGTAGCAATAAGAGAAGAAAAAGGAATTGAAGGAATCAGATTAGGAATGAACAAACTAAGCTATTACTCTTTGCAGATGATATGATGATATACTTAGAGAATCTTAGAGAAGCAAGTAAAAAACTACTTGAGATAATAAATAAATTTAGCAAAGTTACAGGATACTAAAAAAAAACCACATCAATCCCTGGCATTCCTATATATTTCTAATGAAATCCAACAATAAGAAATAGAAAGAGAAATTCCATTTAAAGTTGCTGCAGACATTATAAAATATTTGGGAATCTACCTGCAAAAATGAACCCATGACCTGTATGAACACAATTACCAAACACTTTTCACACAAATAAAGTCAGATCTAAATTATTGTAAAAACATCACTTGCTTGTGGCTAGGTCAAGCTAACATAATAAAAATGACAATTTTACCTAAATGAAATTACATATTTAGTGACATACCAATCAGTCTACCAAAAAATTATCTTATAGAACTAGAAAAAAATAAGATTCATCTGGAAGAACAAAAGGTCCAAGATGTCAAGGGAATTAATGAAAAGAAATCCTAGGGAAGGAGGCCCAGCCATACCAGACTTCAATCTGTATTATAAAGCAGCAGTTATCAAAACTACTTGGTATTGGCTGAGGAATAGAGTAGTGGATCAGTGGAATAGATTAAGTACATGAGACAGAGCAGTCAATGACTATAGTAATCTACTGCTTTATAAACCCCCAAACCCCAGCTTCTGGAATAAGAACTCACTATTTGACAAAAACTGATGGAAAAACTGGAAAATAGTATGGAAGAAATTGGGCATAGCTCAATATCTTACACTGTATTATCTAAATGGGTGCATGATCTATAAATGCTGATACTGTAAGCAATCTGGGAGACCAAGGAATAGTTTACCTGTCAGATTTATGGAGAAGGGAAGAGTTAGAGAGTTTTTTTGAAATGCAAAATGGATAATTTTGATTACATTAAATTGAAAGGTTTTATACAAAAAAAGTCAACGTAACCAAGAATAGGAAGGAAGTGGGAAATTAGGAAAGAAATTTTTATAACCAGTGTTTCTGATAAAGGTCTTATTTTTAAAATATACAGAGAATTGAATCAAATCTCTAAGAATACAAGTCATTCCCCAATTGATAAATGGTCGAAGGATATAGACAGTTTTCAGAGGAAGAAATTAAAGACATTTATAAGCATATGAAAAAAATGCTCTAGATCACCATTGATTAGAGAAATGCAAATCAAAACATCTCAGATTGGCTAAGATGACAAAACAGGAAAATGATAAATGCTGGAGAGGATGTAGAAATATTGGAAGACTAATGCTTTGTTGGTGGAGTTGTGAACTAATCCAACCATTCTGGAGAGCTATTTGGAAGCAATACCACTCCTGGGGCTGTATCCCAAAGAAATCACAGAAGCGGGAAAAAGACCCATATGTACAAAAATATTTATAGCAGCTCTTTTTGTGGTGGCAAAGAATTGGAAGTCAAGGGGATACCCATCAATTGGGGAATGGCTAAACAAGTTGTAGTATATGAATGTAATGGGATACTACTGTCTTACAAGAAATGAGGAGCAGAGTGACTTCATAATAACTTGGAGAGACTTATATAAACTGATGCTGAATGAGGAGAGCAGAACCAGGATAACTTTGTACACAATTAGAGACACATCATATGTGTGACAACTAACTCAGATAGACTGGCCTCCTCTCAGCAATACAAGGTCAGAAGACAACTACAAAAGACTCATGATGGAAACGGAGGGATATCCACAACCGGAGAAAGAACTACAGAGTCTGCAGATCGAAACAAAATATTTTCTGTCTCTTTTTTTTGTTTTATCCCTTCTTTTTCATTATTTAGCCCATGCTTATAATCCTTTACAACATGACTAATGTTCAACATGAAGGTATTTTTAGGAAATATATTTGATTACATGCTGCTATAGGGGGGAGGGGGAGGAGAGGAAGGAGGAGAAAATTTGAATCTTAAGAGACTGTGGAACTGAATGTTGTAAACTAAAAATAAATTACAAAAAGACATCCATTTAAAAAATAATAATTTTCTTCTTTGAGCAGAACTGAGATCCAGAAAGGTTAAATAATTTTTGTAGCATCATAGAAATAGTGAAAAATGGAATTAGCATTTCTATAATACCTATCATGTGCCAGGCACTGTGTTAAAACCTTTACAAATATTATTTCATTTGATCATTTGAAGTAAGTGGCAAAGCCAGAATTTGACTCTAATTCATTAACTCTCAGTTCCTCACTCCTTACACTGTATCACACTGATAATGACAATGTATTAAATTGTATCAACAGGATGAATGAGTTAAAATAATTTCCAGATATACCATATTAAATCTAAAATATAGTTTAATTGCTAAGTCAACGTGCTTTAAAGCTACAGAATTTAAAGTTCAAATCTGAAGAGTAAATACTAGAAGGACATTTGATAAACCAGGAAAGAGCCTTCACATGGGTTCATTTAGAAAACAAAATGTCCATGAAACATAAAGCATATTGTTCTAACAATTACAGTTTTTTTTTTTCTATACTATAAAGTGATTCATGCTATTTTCAAATGAATAGCATTTTTTTCCCCAAAGCAGTCTTGTGACTGTGTATCATGATAGACTTGGAATGCCTAGTAAACTAAGATTTAAATATCATCTCTCACTCTTTGTAGCTCCATGACCCTGGGCAAGTCATTCAACTTTTAAGTGTGTGGGCATCAATAATTATAAAAAGGGAATAATCAGTCCCTATAGGACCTAGATTGAAGTAATTCTGTAAGGTTCAAATGAAATAATGCATTTAAGGGACTTTGCAAACTTTTGAGTGCTCTTAAATTATTATTTTGGGGAGTAATTAGGTCCCTTTATTTTAAAATTTGATTGCTTTTAGATCACTTCTTAACTGAATAGGTACAATATTAACTCCCATAATCTCCCTAGCATTCTCATACACTGGGGTATGTATCCTCCTCATTAGAAAAGAAAATACAGATTTTACTTTTCTTAATATTTTCTCTCCTTTGCAGAAACTAGAATTCTAAAGACCCTCTTCAGTGGCTTCAAGAACAATAATCTGTTTCAGTTGCTTTCAGATTAGTGCAAGGAAGAGTATTTACTTAGGAAAGAGAAAGGGAAATTTGTTGAAAGATTTAGAGACTAACTACCGTGTTTCCTCGATAATAAGACCTATCCCGAAAATAAGCCCTCCCCTTACTATGTAAGATTCCTCTAAAATAAGCCCTCCCCCGAAAATAAGCCCTATTGAGATTGCTACTGTAGTGAAGGTGATCCCCTGCGCTACACACTACGTTACGGTACTCTCTGTATGCACTGTCCCCCCCCCCAGTGAAACGCACGCCGCGCTCCGAGCTGCATCCAATCAGAGCTGCAGCAGTGAGCGCGTCATCCTGTTCTTCCCCGGTGATTTGCTTATTGAATAAAGGTACATTTTTTTGTTCACATTTACCTGTTTATTAAAATTTCTGTCAATGTTCATTAAAATAAGCCCTCCCCTGAAAATAAGCCCTCTGGTGTTTTTCTGTCCAAAAAAATTAATAAGACAGTGTCTTATTATTGGGGAAACATGGTAAGTATGCTGGTAATGTCTGTGTAACTGTAGCTGAGTCAGTGTTATTTCTGATCACAGTAATAACATAATGGCTTAATGGTGGTCAGCTGTTAATATTAAGTTCTTGCTCCTTTTGCCCTCCTATTTGGTCATTATTTTGAATCAACAATGTCATTACAAGTGTAGGAAATCGAGGACATGAATAAGGGATGTGGTAAACCTGCTAGAACACAGAAGTGGAGAGAGGAGAAAGGCACTGATTTTGTTGGTGCCAGTGGCCCGACTCTCTACTTTAGCATTAGTTAAGTTTTTCCACTGAATTGGTTGTGCCTCTAAGACCCTAAGAGCCTTTGGGATGATTATATCTGCATATCAATAAGCCAGGAATGTGCTTACTGGGTAATTTAGACAATGACCTTGCTCCTAGGGCTAGTCTTAGAACAAAAGAATCATAGATTTAAAGCTGGAAGGGAATTCAGAGGTCAGTCCAATTCCCTCTTTTAAAAATTCTTTATTAATGAATTTTTATACTCATTTATTTCCTTCCTTCAATTAAAAAAAATTACAAAAAGAAGAAAGTCCTCAATAAATATACATAATCAAGGAAATTAAGTCCCTTCATTTGCTACTATGAAAAACAAATTTCTCACCATACATTTTGAGTTCATCACCTCTCTGTCTGGAGATGGGTAGTATCTGTCAACTTTTTGTTGAAATCAGGGAACCATAAAATTCTGAGGCTTAAGTTTTAGAGGTGTGCAAGACCCCAAAATACCAGCTCTCCAGGTCCTGCCAAATGAATTTGACTCAAGTCTTCTCTCAGCCAAAGAAAAACAAAATTTTTAAACAAAGTTAATAAAGTTTGCCATAATGGGTAGACTCTTAAGGAGCCTCAGTAGCTGTGATGCTTGCGATGCTTGCATTGGACAAGCCAGACAGAATCATCTGACATAGAGTGAGTCTGGGCTAGATAATTCTCCAGCCTCTTCATGGAGGCAAGATGGGTCTTATATACAGAAAGGTTGTGGGAGGAATCTAGAGGTGGTCTAGAGGAGGATTTTGGGAAGGGTCTTCAGGATGAGTCAAATGAGATCAGACTCCACTAATGAGAGATTAAGGGTAGGAAGTAGCTGGAGGCTACCTGGAGATGACAGAAAAAGGAGGGCCAGGCTAGTTTGGCCATAGATATTTTGGGAGGATCAAGGGTGGGGACTAGCTGGAAAATTGAGGGCTGGTTAGTAAGAGTAAGAGGTTTGGGCCAAGCTATAATGAAAGGTTCATGGCCTCAGGCAAATGTGTCATGTGGGAAGATTCAAGGGGAGGTCAAGGGGGTTCCCAGAGCCTATACTTCATCATTTTCAGGAATTATGATTAGTCATTAAACTAATGTTTTTCATAAGTATTTTTTTCTTTATAATGTTTTTGTTATTGCATAACTTACTGCTCATGAGGCATTTTGGGGGTGGGGACATCCTCCTAAGGGAGGCAGTCCTCCAAAAGAGAGGGTCCCACAAGGGAGATGGCCCTTTCAGGGAGCTGACTCCTGCTAAAGGGAGATTCTTTTCATGGTAAATCCCAACTTAAAGGATATAGGTCCTTAAGGGAGATATCCACTAGCTAGGAGAGTGTGAAGTTTGAGTTCAGTCAAAGGGCTGCATTTGAGGACCTCAAGTGGCTTCAAGGTTGACGTTTCCTTACCTTTGGGCTAGGGATTCTCATAGAGGAAACTCTGCAGCTAGTGTGGAGGTGAGGTAATTTGGACCAGTAGTTCAGAGTTTGGGGCATTATCTATGATGATGATTATTATTACATTGTTCACTCCGGGGTGTAGGGGCTGGTGAGGGAGAGGGTGGGGTGTGGTTAGTTTCAGTATTTCATTGATCAGCCTACTTGAATCTCATTGCCTCCTGAGGAGGCTTTAAGTGGTGCTTGAGATAATGTCAATTCTCATTGACTATTCTATTTGAATTTTACCATCTCCTTCCTTTAGAAGTTTGCACCCAAATTCATTTGGGAAAAGGGGCATCAGTATCAGGTCATATAAGTCTTCCTCTAAAATGTTCATTTCATTATTCCTTATGGACAAATAATATTTTATTAAATTAGAAAGAAAATAGATGAGAAAGGGGAGATTATGTCCTCTCTCAAACCCTTAGAAGTAAACAACAGTGGGGCATCATGAGATATGTTTTAGAAAGTGTAGACCTACAGAGTACTGTGAGTATGGGGTAGCCATTCCCTGTAAAACTCATCCTAAAAATTGAAGAATTCCCAATTTAAACTATAGGGATTGTACAGGATCTTCATGTTGCACATTGTAGAGTGTCTGGAATGGAGAGGGAGAAGGAGAGGAGGAAAAAAGAGTGGGGAGGAGAGGGAGAGAAATTTGGAACATCTTTGATTTTCTTATTGATAGTTTGGAATTCTAGCTTTGAGAACAATCTGTTCATATCTTTTGATGATATATCATTTGAGGAAGGGCTCTTAGTTTTATAAAGTTTAATCAGTTCCTTGTATATGTTTGACTTTTATCAGAGAAATTTGCTACCCAAAATTTAAAAGACAAAGGTGTCTCAAGGTAAGAACAGGAAGCTTTTATTCATTTCTCAAAAGAAGGGGGCATCACCTCCACCAGGATGAACCAGAGGAATGAGGAGTATTACAGAAGACAAAGCAAGGCTTTATACCCTAATGAAGTCAAGCTACCTCCCACCACTATCCCTTGCTCCCTTTGGCTGGGAGGTGGGCTTATAGTCTAAGTGTGAAATTCTCTTCAATCACAAGGAACAAGGAAGCCTACCACTATCCCTCAGTGCCAGGGATGCGGGTTTACAGTCAGGGCTCAGAAAAGACAAAGAACAGGGAAACAGAATATAGCCAATTCTCATGTACATGTCCTTATTTGGCAAACTCTAAAACAAGGAAGGGGGAAAGGTCCTGAAAGACTTCTAAGGGGCTTAATGCTAATGTGGCAGCAAGGGAGGGGGAAGGGTCCTGAGTTGTGTAATTTCTTAGGAAACCCAGTACTCAGATCTGTCTAGTCTTACAAAAGGTCTGTCTCTGGTTTTGAGATAATCTCTCTCTCCTTCTTTCCTCACTCTGAGAAATCTTCACAGAGGGTACAGAGAGTATATACCACTCACTACGAAAGAGCTCTATGATTTATGACTGTATCAGCAAGCACCCCAGCATACCCAGGGTGTCTGACAACACAGATTCTTAGATCTGCTTTGTTGAAGGAAAGCAACTCAAAATCGGTTAACAAGCTTACTTTAATCAGTTTCCAAACATGTATCATTCACCTAGTTCAAGGGAAAAAGATCAGCACCCTGAACTTCAGAATATACAGACAGAATTATCAAGACAGAGAAACAGATCAAGTAGACAAGTTTCCAAACTGTCCAACCATTACATCCATACCAAATCAACATCTGGGTTTTTCAAAGGGGGGGTCCCACCCCAGGCTCCTGGTGCACTTTAGCCTAGGGGCAGGGAAGATCTTTAAAATTTAGATTCCCATTACAATGACATGCTAGCTTTCAAATGCTAAGCTTCTTATCTTTTCCCTTGTAGATGAGTGGGTAGGGCAAAATTATGGAGACAAATACCTCTGCTACTTATGACCTATGACAAGAGGCATGTGATTTACCTCCTTGAAACTCATCTTTAAAAATAAGGAAGTTGGAAAGACTCTCAGTTAACAAAAAATGCTGGGAAAACTGGAAAACAAACTAGCAAAAATTGTATGGACAAATTTACACAGTACACCAACACAAGTCCCAAATGGATATATGGTCTAGACATAAAAGGTGATATCAAATAGGAGCAAGGACGAAATTCCCTTTATGAACTATGGATAGATAAAGAGTTCATGAACAAACAAAGGAGATAGAGGATCACAGAAGATAAGTTTTTTTGACTCTGCAGATTAAAAAAAAATTACAGAAACAAAACCAAAATGGCTAAAATACAGAGGTAAAAGAGTAACTGTTTAATAAAAATCTGTGATTTGATCAGATGAAACTCTCATGAAGTCATTAGTTTCCATTTGCTCCATTCTAATTTTGAAGGAATTATTTTCTTCATTGAACTTTTGGACTTCATTTTTCCATTCAGCCAATTCTGATTTTAAGGCTTTATTCTCCTCATTGATTTTTGGACCTTTTTTGCCATTTGGGTTAGTCTATTTTTTTAAGGTGTTATTCAGTATTTTTTGGGTCTCCTTTAGCAAGTTTTTGCCTCATTTTTCATGGTTTTCTTTCATCACTCTCATTTCTCTTCCCAATTTTTCCTCTACTTCTCTTACTTGATTTTCAAAATCGCTTTAAAGCTTTTCCATTGCCTGTAACCAGCTCATATATTTTTGGAGTTTTTTGATGTATGAGCTTTCACTTTTCTGTCTTCTTCTGGTTGTATATTTTAATCTTCTAAGTCACCAAAGTAAGATTCTATAGTTTGAGGTTTTCTGTGTGTGTGTGTGTGTATGTGTGTGTGTGCTATTGTTCATTTTCCCAGTCAAATACTTGGCTTTCTAACTCTTTGTCAAGGTAGGATTCTGCTTCCAGAAGGGGTGTAGGTGTGGGTGGATGTACTGTCCAGGGATTTTGTATCAGCCACTCAATCCCCCACTGTCTCTGGGCCCAGAGCTCCAGAAGCAACTACAGATGTTGCTCCTGCTGCTGCCACTGCTGCTACCTCCACTACTATCTCAGGACTGGGGCCTGACTCCAGTTGGACCATACTCCTATTTCATCCAGGTCCCACAGAGTTTCCCCACTGACTTTCCATGCTGTCTTTGGCATTTGTGGGTTGAGAAGTCTGGAAACTGCCACAGCTGCTAGTGGTTCAGTTCCCTGAGGTTTACTCTGGTTGTATGTGTGCCAGCGCAGCCCACACCACAGACTGTACTCTGCTCCCAGACCAGTGAAATAGACTCTTCCTGTCAGCTTTCTAGTTTGTCTTTGGCTAGATATGTATTTCACTCTATCATTTTGTGGATTCTGTAGCTCTAGAATTTCTGAAGTCATTTTTTACAGGTATTTGGAGGGGTTTGGAGGGAGACATCAAGTAAGTCTCTGCTTTTACACTCCCATCTTGGCTCTGCCCCTGGTTTCATTATTTTCAAAGAGATATTTGAAGAATATGAGGAAAGACTGATAAAAGTGTTAGATTAGTCAGAGCAAACTGGTTTTGTCAGTTGACAAGTACTAGTTTTGCATTACCTCTATCAAGTATCTGCATATTAATGAGTATGGAATGCAAACCAGAAAAAAATATTGAAGTCTTACCAGTTTGTCACATACAAAAACACTTTGAGATTTAAATATTTTTCTATGATTTGGAAGCCTTTATGAGTTTATAAAAATGATGATGCCACTTCTAAGGCAATAGAGCTCATTGGGAATAATCAAAAGCTGAAGTACAGGCAATGGCATCTTGACCTAAAGTCATTAAAACTATTTATAGAACATTAGAATGAGAAATGTTAACAAGGCCAAAAAGTTGGTAAGGTCCCTTAGGCATTCACAAGTTTGGGGATATACACACACACACACACACACACACACACACACACACATATAATGTCAGCAGTCTATTGGCTTAAGCATTGCCTTAAAAGGTTTGGGAGCTGCATTGCATGAGGAGAATAATGGTCACTTTGGACCTGTTTCATTTTATACTAAACTCAGTACCTATTAAATAAAATGGAGCTTCTTGACTTTCTAGTAGAGACTATCATTGAAATATTTAAAATCAAAATCTGTACAGAGCTAAATTTCAAATGTTAAGAAGCAACAATCCATTGACATATTTTCATCAGTTCCATGTTGGATCTTGTTTGTTAGAGAGGGTTAGAAGTAGTATCTAATTAGTATAGCATGCACTACCATCAAAGAAAGACTAACGTGGATAAGTATTTATAACTGTGAGTGTGAATGGGATGAGCTAACCCATAAAACCAAAAGAGATAACAGAATCAATTAGAAAACAGAATTCACCAATATTTCATTTGTAACAGACAGATGGAGTAGAAAGACACACACATAGAGTTAAAATAAAGAACTGGAGCACAATTTGACATGCTTCAGCTAAAGTAAAAAAAAAAATTACAAGGAGATGAACTCAGACAAAGCAAATGCAAAAACAGACCTAATTAAAAGAGATAATCAGGGAAACTACATCCTAAGAAAAGATACCATAGATAATGAAGTGACTGAAAAAATTATAGCAAGTTTTTCAGATAAAGGCCTCATTTTTCAAATATTTGGGGAACTGAGTAAAATTTATAAAAATAAAAGTCATTATCCCAATGATAAATAGTCAAAGGATAAGAATAGGTAGTAAGTAGCTTTTAGAAGAAGAAATCAAAGCTATGTCTAGTTGTATGAAAAGTGCTAGAAATCACTATCGATTGAAGAAATGCAAATTAAAACAACTCTGGGGCACCATGTCACATCTATCAGGAATCACAAATTTTGAGGGGTTGATGGAAAATAGGTGTACTCATAAACTGCTGGTGGAGTTATGAACTACTCTAATAATTTTGGAGAACAATTTGGAAATATGCCCAAAGGTCTATGAAACTGTGCCATACCCTTTGACCCAGCAATACCGTAACTAGGTCTGTGTCTGAAAGAGACCAAGGAAAAAGGAAGATAATGTATGTGTACAAAAAATATTTATAGCAGGTGTGTGTGTGTGTGTGTGTGTGTGTGTGTGTGTGGTTGCAAGGAATTGGAAATTGAGGGGATGCTCACTAATTGAGGAATTGTGGCATGAGCAAGTTGTGGCATACGAATGAGATGGAGTACCATTGTTCTATAAGAAATGCAGATGGGAGTGGTTTCAGAAACAAAATAAAAAAGTAGACCTGATGCAAAATGAAGTGGAAAGAAATGGGAGGCCATTGTGCATAGTAACAACAATGTCATAATCATGATTAACTATGAAAGTCTTGATTAGTCTGATTAATACAATGATCTAGGATAATTCCAAAGGACTCATGATGAAAACACACTATCTCCAGGGAGAGAACTGATGAAGTCAGGGTGAAAACAGAAGTATAACTTTTTCACTTTATTTTTATTTTATTTTAGTAATATGGCTCATATGGAAATATGTTTTCCATGATTTCACATGTATAATTGATATCATTGTGCTTGCCTTCTCAGTGGGTTGAGAGAATTTGAAGTTCAATTAAAAAATAAAATTTATTTTAAAAAATAGGATTTACACATAAAGAAAATAAATGTTCATTCTATATTTGTGAACTTTCTGCTATTTTCTTCCCCTTTCTTTAAAATAATTAATATAATAATAATATAATAATTATAACACAGGGTGAAAATAGGAGACAAATGTAGACTCAGAAGCTAAACATCAAAATAACAATGATAAAGCGGTAAATAATCCATTACTCCTGAATATGATGATATTAATATTATTAATTATGATATTTAACATTGATATCAAATTGTAAAACATTTTACATACATCCCTTTGAGATGTGTGCTATTATTATTACAATTTGACTTATAAGAAAAACCAAAGCTAAATAAAGTTAAGTGACTTGCCAAGACCACACAGGCAAACAAGTGTCTGAGGAAGGTTTCAAAGTCAAATCTTCCAGTCTACAAGTCCTTTACTCTATCCACCCAAATGATTATCTCTATTGCAGTAAAGGATTTCATGGATATTTGGAAGGGAAAAAGGACCACTGGGAGAAGACAGACTTCAGTTTCCATCTTTGAAGTAGAAAATAATTTAAATGATGAAAATAAATATCATTATTACAGTAATGAGATGTCTTGATATTATCCTATTTTGAATTATTTTAAAATAAAAACAGTATTTTTTAAATTAAGTATGTACTATGTGCCAGGCACTTTGATAAGTGCTGCTAATACAAAGAAATGCAAAAAGTATTTGCCCTCAAGGATTTTTCAGTCTAGTGGAGGAGACAGTATATATGTGCATGTATATATATATATACATATATATACACACATGCATATATGTGCACATATACAATATGTGTATATGTATATATACTGTATGTATATGTGTGTGCATACATACACAAACAATATGTATGTATACAGATCTGATTGTTTATATGCCTATGTTACATGTTACAGGTGTATATGCACACATATGTGTGTTTATAGCTAGCTTATTTGTATGTTATATGTATGTATATTGTGTGTATGTGTGTTATAAACAGAAAAGAAAAATACAGAGTAGATGGAAAGCAACTTAGAAGTGAGGAAGGGAATAAGTATTTATATAGTACCTACTATGTGTCAGACACTGTGCTAAGCACTATTTACAAATATCTCATTTGATCCTCACAACAATCCTGGGAGTTAGATGTTGTTATCTCCATTTTATAGATGAGAAAATTGAGGCAAACAGTGACTAAGTGACTTGCCTAGGGTCACACAGCTAATAAGTGTCTAAGACCAGGTTCGAACTCAGGTTTATTTTTTCTCTATCTTTTTTTTTCCACTTCAGGCTCCTCATACTATCTCTCTATCTACTACATCACCTGGAATAAGGAGGAGAGGGACTGGGAAAGTGTGCTGGAAGAAGTAGCTGAATCCTAAAGGAAGTCATAGATTTGAGGGGTTGGAAGTTTAGAAGGAGAACATTCTAGGCACAGGAAATAATGGACCTTACACAGATACACAGATGGGAAAAAGAGTATCATATTGAAAGCAACAGCAAGGAGACAAGTACAGCATATAGTATGGAGAGAGGGGGAAAATATAAACAGATTGCAAAAAAAAGAAGGACCAGATTCTACAAAAAAAGTAAATAACAAATTTGAATCTAGATATAAGGGAGAACCACTGAAATTTATTGAGCAGTGTTGTGACATGATCAGACCTACTCATTAGGAAAATTGCCTTGTTAATGGAATGGACAATAGATTGGAATAAGTAGAGACGTAAGGCAGAGAGATCATTAAGAAGTCTTTCATGAAGGCAGAGCCAAGATGGCAGAGTAGAAACAGAACTTCCAGGCAGTTCCAGCTTCCACCTCTTCCAATACATGTAAAATATGACTCTAAACAAACTTTAGAGCTACAGAACCCACAAAGCAATAGAGAGAAACAAATCTCCTGCTGAAGAAGCCTATCAGGCCAGCAGAAAGGGTCAATCACAGTGTACTAGGAATGGAGCTCAACCCCAACTAAGCTGTATTTTTAGCCCCAGGGCTGCCCCAACCAACCCTGGAAGCTGGAGCAAACTTCATGAGAGTAAATCACCCTCAGCTGCAGTGGTTTCCAGACTTCTCAATCCACAAAAGCCAAAGACAAAGTAAAAGGTTAGTGTGGAACTTTTTTGGGAACAGGGGAGCACGGTCCAGCTGCTGACCCTGGAGCAAGAGATGGAGGATGGTGGTGGCCGCTTCCAGAGCTCCTGGCCTGTAGATTGTAGGGGGACAAAGTGACCATTCAGAGGGTAATCACTTTTGCTTTGACCTGCTTGGATCCGGATTGTGGTTTTGGGTGGTGGTCCTGGACTGTGTGACCAGTGAGCCAGAGCTTGTGGGGGTTGTAGAGAGGGTGCCCATCTGATATCTCTGGCAGCTGTAAAAAAAACCAAGTGATTTGGGACATAGCTCTCTCCATTCTGGAAGCAGAGTTCTACCATGGCAAAAAGCTCAAAAGTCAAGTAATTGGTTGCCAATATGAACAAGCAATGGAAGCACAAACAGACAATAGAATCCTTTTTTGGGGACAAAAAGGATCAAGGCATGGAATGGGAGAAAGACATCAAAGTCAGAACTCCTGCATCAAAAGCCTCCATGAAAAATATGAATTTATTACAGGCCATGGAGGAGCTCAAGAAGGATTTTGAAAAATCGAGTGGAGGAAAAATTGGGAAGAAAAATGAGAATGATGCAAGAAAATCATGAAAACCTAGTCAATAGCCTACTAAAGGAGACCCAAAAATACACTGAGGAAAATAACACCTTAAAAAAATAGACTAACTCAAATGGCAAAAGAGGGCCAAAAAGCCAATGAGGAGAAGAATGCTTTACAAAGCTGAATTTGCCAGATGGAAAAGGAATTTCAAAAAGTCACTGAAGAGAATAAATCCTTTGAAATTAGACTGAAGCAATTAGATGGAAGCTAATGACTTTATGAGAAATTAAGAAACTATAAAACAGATCCAAGCAAATGAATAAATAGAAGGCAATATGAAATATCTCGTTGGAAAAAACACTGACCTGGAAAACAGATCCAGGAGAGATAATTTAAAATTATTGGTCTACCTGAAAGCCATGATCAAAAAAAAGCCCCTAGACACCATCTTTCAAGAAATTATCAAGCAAAATTTCCCTGATATTCTAGAACCAGATGGCAAAATAGAAATTGAAAGAATTCACTGATCACTTCTTGAAAAAGATCCCCAAAAGAAAACTCCTAGGAATATTACAGCCAAATTCCAGAGTTCCCAGGTCAAGGAGAAAATATTGCAAGCAGTCAGGAAGAAATTATTTGAGTACTGTGGAAAGACAATCAGGAATACACAAGACCTAGCAGCTTCTACATTAAGGGATTGAAGGGCTTGGAATATGATATTCCAGAGGTCAAAGGAGCTAGGACTAAAACCAAGAATCACCTACCCAGAAAAAATGAATATAATGCTACAGGGGGAAATATAGCTATTCAATGAAATAGAGGACTTTCAAGCATTCTTAATGAAAAAACCTGAGCTGAACAGAAAATTTGACTTTCAAATACAAGAAGCAAGAGAATTATGAGAAGATAAACAGGAAAAATAAATCTTAAGGACCTTATGACAGTTGAACTATTTACATTCCTACATGGAAAAACAATAATTGTAAGTTATGACTTTTCTCAGTATGAGGATAGCTGAGGGGATATATCTCCATACCTATCTATGTATAGGAAGATGTATGTGTATATAAATATATATGTGAGTGTGGGCACTTAAATATTCATAAATACATAGAGGGGCACAGGATGAGTTGAATATGTAGGTATGATTTCTAAAAAATAAAATTAAGAGGTGAGAGAGGAATTTATTGGGAGAAGAAGAAAGGGAGAGATAGATTAGGGTAAATTATCTCATATAAAAGAGGCAAAAACAAACTGTTACAATGGAGGGGAAGAGCAGAAAGATGAAAAGGAATGGGACAACCTGATTCTCATCAAATTTGGCCTAAGGAGGGAATAATATACACACTCAATTGGGTATTTTACCCTACAGGATAATAGGGGGGTAGGACATAACAGGGGGGATGATAGAAAGGAGGGCAGATTGGGGGAGAGGGTAGTTAGAAGCAAACATTTTTGAAAAGGGAAAGGGTCAAAAGAGAAAATAGAATAAGTGGGGGGTGGGATAGGATGGAAGGAAATACAGTTAGTCTTTCAGAATAACTACTAGGGAAATGATTTGGGTAACTACACGTGTATAATATATATTGAAATGCTTATCTTCCCAGTGGGGGTGATTAAGGAGTAAAGAAGGGGAAAAAAAAATCTGGAACTCGAAGTTTTTTTTTTGTTTGTTTGTTTGTTTTTTTTTAGCAATTAGGGTTAAGTAACTTGCCCAAGGTTACATGGCCAGTTTTTGGTATGGGTGTTACATATCTGAGGCCAGAACTGATCCCGAGGCCTCCTGATTCAGGGACCAGTGCACTGCACCACCTAGCCACCCCTGGAACTCAAAGTTTTAAAAACAAATGTTTAGAAAAAAAATTTTTTAATGCAACTGGGAAACAAGATATATAGGTAATGGGGTATAGAAACCCATTGCCCTACTAAAAAGTTAGGGGGGGGTGAATATAAGATATAAGAGAAAACAAATTGGGGGAAGGGAGTATTCACTAGGTTTGTTATTTTGGGGTGGAGGTAGGGGAAAGACAGGGAGAAAGAAAAAATTGTAGCTCAAAATCTGTGGAAATGAATGTTGAAAACTTAAAAATAAATAAATTAAAAACTTGGAAAATAAAATTTTTTTTTCTCTATTGCAGAAGTCTATTGCGGTAATCAAGGAGACAGGTGATGAAGACCAGAACTTGGCTGGTGAGGATGTGGGTGGATAAATTTTATTGTACATGGGAAATAGTGTAGCAATCCAGGTAGATCTATTCAAGAACTTAAATTAATCAAAAACATTTTGAAAAAGAATGTAAATTAATCCTGTATGTATTGAAATGGAGACAATTAATTTATTAATTATAAAAATAAGATTTGGATTAAAAGTGGATATTGGGGTATTCAATAAATATTTAGAAGAATAGCATGAAAGTTATATGCCAATGAAAGAAAACAAGGGGAATACATAAAGCATAATTAGGAGAAATGAGCAAGACTTATAAAAGAGTTCAAACTCTACCTACTCTTATATTGAAAATTACAGCATTAATATGTTCATTTCCATTTGCTTGCATTTCATAGACTCACTTACCAAACAGGATAATCCATTTATCAGACCCCTCTAATTAATAACAACACAGTTCTCCTGCTGCGCTATTTTATCAGATATATGACATCAGTGGCAATGTAACATGACAGTGATATTGAAATTACAACATTAACTGGCTCTGAATAAATAAAACCTGAAGAAAGATCTTCCCCAGCACCAAGAACAGATTACCTGAGATGGAAATAGATAGTTCAGAGCTAAGATAGAATAGTAAATCTTACATCCCTGGCAAAATACAGCTAGATGATACCATTTCAAAATAAAAGAGGGGAGTATTTGTGGGAAGATACATCAGGAATGATTTGCCACAAATAATATAGCATGTCTCATAAAATGCTTGATTTATTGAAAACCTTCCCATAGTTTAATAGGAGATACTTTAACAATTCTCTTTGCACCCACAACAGCCATGGGCTCTTCTTTCGAAAGTGGAGTTTGATCTTTAGGTCAAAAAAAATTTTTTTTTACAAGTAAAAGGAAGGGAATTTCTATACTTTACATACCTCTGTTGCTGTTCAGTCATTTTCAACTTTTTTCAACTGCTCATGATCCCATTTAGGGTTTTCTTGGCAAAGATACTGGAGTAGTTTGCCATTTCCTTCTCTAGCTCATTTTATAGATGAGGAAACTGAGAAAGGCGGGGTTAAGCGATTTGTCCAGGCTCACACAGCTAGAAAGTGTCTGAGGACAGATTTAAACTCAGAAAGATGAGTCTTCCTGGTTCCAGGTCCAGCACTCTATCCATTGCACCACTCAGCTGTGTACCCCTACACAGATGGCATCATAAGTCTAGAACCACCCCCCCATTTCCTGTCCTTCCTCCAAAAAATAGATTGAATAAAGGTCAATTTATCCATGACTACAAAGTTGTCATTGCATATAGCCCAATAGCAAAGAAAGACTACTGTCCCTGCTTGATGACATGGTCCAACTTTTTCATTGTCAACTATTGTTGCTTCTGTTTATTTGGAAGCTAGATTTAGCTCCATATATTATTGAACAGAGGGCTCAGTAAAATGGAGGGGAACCAAGAATCAGTTGGGGAAGATCAAATGAAATTATATATAAAGTCATTTGAAAACATTAAAGTGTAATATAAATGCTAGTTATTATTATTTATTATTCTCATTATTATTATCATTCCCTGTGTTTTCTTGGTACCAGTGCTTTAGCATCCTACTTAGAAGATACAGGGACCCCTTCAGAAAGGCCTGGGGCAGTGCTGATCAACTCCCATAATATTATCATTCTCTAAAGTGAATATGTGTGTATGTGTATGATAAGTATACATATACAAAATTAGAGAGCTAAGTTAATGTGAATTTTAGAAACAATCTTCCCTAATGCTTGAGCACAAATGTCATGCTCTTTGAAGGTAGAATAAAAATTGCTCATTTTTTGTCCTACTTGTTAATGCATAGCTAATATATATTTGTTATCTTTTTTAGTGTTTACCTATTCTATTAATTTCTTAAAAACTTTGTGAATTTATCTCTAACCACCTGAAAAAAATGCATCTTATATTCTGCCTGCTTTCATTCCTGAAAGCTCATGTCTCATATACAATGAAAAGCTAAATTAATGGTTCACTTTTGTTTTTTGATTTTTAACCAGTCAGTCACTGAATAACATTATGAATTTCCTATCAAATAATGTATGGTAAACATCCTGTGCCTCAGGAAAATGGCATTTAAAAAAAATTTCATGTTAACCTAGAAGTATCTTTAATTCTTGGCTTATTAAATATCAGGAAGTGAGGGTAATGTCATCCCTTCCGCTATGCAGAAAAATGATTTTTTAAAAATGATAAAATGGTTGTCAAAGAGTTTTGTTGTTGTTCAGTCATTCTATTGTATCTGATTCTTTGTTACCCTATAGACCATATTGTCAATGAGGTTTTCTTGGTAAAGATACTGGAATGGCTTACCTTTTTCTTCTCCAGTGTATTAAGGTAACAGAAGTTAAATGACTTGTCAAGGGTCACACAGCTAGTAAGTGTCTAAGGCTGGATTTAAACTCAGATCTTTCTGAATCCAGGTCTAGCGCTGTATACACTCAGTCATCTAGCTGACAAAGAATTTAGTCATATAGGCATCTTAAAATACTTTACACAAATAGTAATTTTGTCATAGGCCTTTGCCTAGGCTAGAGTAACTGGTTATAATTCTTTAATTTTGAAATCTAATTTAGGTCACAAAGTCCATCTCAAAAGGTCACCTTTTCCCCAGTCTGTCTTTATTTTTCTGAGGAGATGTAATATCTCTCCTATCCTATGCCACTCTACCCCCCAAAGTCCTTTTTTGTATAACTCATTAATATAATTCTTTATGGTTATGTTTGTACTATAATTTCTTTATCCTCTCCCATTCCTCTTTACCTCTCTTCTAAGCTACTTAAAGAGAGGGAATGTGTCATTCATATTTCTTTATCTTGAGTCACCTAATATAGTACCTTGCTAATACTAGATGATCAAAAATACTACTTAATGCTAATGAAACCATTAATTTGGCCTACCATATATTCCTTTATATTGTTTTTTTTTAAGTATAAAGAGTCAAAGAATGTCAGACATGGAAAATATTCCATGGGTCACCTAGTTTAACTAAGAACTATGGTACAGGAGAAGGAGAACTAAGGTTGGAGCCAGAGGACCTGTGTTTAAATCCTGGCTCTGCTCCTTACTCCATGTGTGACTTTAACTTTACTCCATGAGTCATTTAACCTCTAGGAGGCTCTATTTTGTTTTCTGTGAAATTAAGGGGTTAGATAAGATGCTAAGATCCTTTTCCATTCAAAATCTATGACCCTAATTATAGCATGGGATCTGGCACTCAATCTTTACTCCCAATGTCAGGTGGGGTTCTTAGAAAGTGATTGGCTCCTTCTCTCCTAAGGTAATAGAAGTGACCTTGAAGGAATGGTAGTTCTTTTTCTATTACTATTACTTATGAGTCCACACTAGGGTGTTCTCCCATTGATTATCAAGTGACATAAATTAGTCAATTTTATTATTATTATTATATTAGAAATAGGCAAATACAAAAAAGTATAGTACCAACAGTTTTATATGAAACATCCCCCCAAACTGAGGGCACACTATTCCATGAGCACTTAGAAAGTACAGGGGAAAGTGGACCAAGACTAGAGAGCACATGAATTAAAGGGAAATCTCACAGCTCCTTGGTGCTAGATGTCCTTTTTTTGCCTTCGTGGGATTTTCATTAAATCATTCTTAGGCCTGATGTAGGTTTTTTCAAAGATCTCATAGAGTCTTGAAGCTGCCATTACACAGTATATAAATCCATCTCTGGCTCTCATCTCTTTCCATGGTTGTCTAGGTAGAAAGGAACTATTTCTTTGGCCCTAGCTTCCTGACTTTTAAACAATATGTTTCTCATGTGTACAAATTCAATTACTCTGAAATAGTTCCCCTTTTGCCATCTATATTTATCTTATCCATATATATATATATATATATATATATATATATATATATATATATATA
>NW_027186372.1:16251570-16271390 GCF_028583685.1 Petaurus breviceps papuanus
ATATATATATATATATATATATATATATATATATATATATATATATATATATATATATGATTTTCTGGGTCACCCTCCTTCCTTTCCCAAGAAGGTTAAGGTTTGGTTTACTGTCATCTTTCTAGCCACCTCTGTTATCATACTTGGAGATTTAAATATTCATGGTGATAATAACTGAAACTGCTTCAACTCTCATGTATCTCCTGGGCTCCAGCCTCACTTTCTATTCTTCACAGTCTTGATTCTCTAGTTAACAAGCTCAGGTTATACAGTAATAGAATATCCTCTGCTCTTGACTTTTCTTCCTCTTATCTACAAATCCTCAGCCTTGATTTGTCCCCAATATTCACCTATTCATTTCTTACTCCTCTGTTGAACACCTATGTTTTCCTTGAGGAAGGCAAATAATCATGTTGACCAGGTTTGTGACAAATTCAACGTATGTAATATCAGTTTGGCTGTTGCTTGTGTACAACAATCCCTCTAATTTTCCCTTTTTGTTTTTATCACACTATATAAATAAGATGCTCCAAACTTTCTTTTTTTCTCTTGAGCCTTTTACAATTGTTTATCTCTTAGCAGATCTCAACACTTATTTTATTGAGAAAAACAAGAACATTTGTCCTATGATTTCTCATGCTCCCTACCTCTTGCCTCAAAACTCTACTACCTTGTCTCCCATTTTCTCCTTTTTTGTTCTGTTCTCTGAAGAAGGGGTCATCCTTTTCCATATCAAAGCAACTCCTGAACTTGATCACATTTTCAGCCAGGTATTCTATTAACTTGACCCATTAATCATTCCCTTCTCTATTATTCAATCTCTTATTTTTTCCTGATTCCATCCATTCTTCTTACAAACATAGCTAAGTATAGGTTTCTCCCATACTTAGAAAACAAACAAACAAACAAAACAACCTTAACTTGACCTTGCAATACTTTTAGAGCTACCCTCCTATATCTAACCTCTTCATTGGAAGAAGACGAGAAAAAGTAATTTACTCTCACTGAATCAAATTCCCTACAACTTGCTTTTCAATCCTCTGCACTCTGGCTACTCACTCCATCACTTGATTAAAATTGGTCTCTCAAAGATTTGCAATGGTCGCAATTGCTAAATCGAATGATTGCTCAGTGATCTTCATCCATCATGAGAATTCTGTAGATTCTTATCAGTCCTCCTGTCAGATATACTTTCTTCCATTGACTTACCTAAGAATTATTTTTCTTGATTATTTCTATCTAACATCTTACTTCTCCTTGAACTCATTTTTTTTAGTCAATAACTATTTTACCTCCTAAACACAGATATATTCCAAGTCATTTTCCTGTTCCAAATTTAACATAGATCCAAATATTATCTTTATATGGATGATAAATCTATACAGATATGAATGATGAAGATAAAATAAGCTTTATTTTTAAGGCATGTGACATTAGAGACAAAAAAATGGGATATCCAAATGTAAGTGTTCGATGGACTTTTGATACTGCCTTCAGATTAAGAAAAAAGAGATTAGGTATGATTATATTGATGTCACAATAATCTCTGTCTCTAATTTTATTCACACATGATATATACAGTGCTGTCCAAATTGATTAATTAATTTAATATAATTTTATTTTGTTACAGCAGTAGTTATGGTGTCTAAATACTTCAAATGATAATAGGATGAATCATATATCTTACCTCAACTACATGAAAATGGACTGAACTGATTTGTCTACCATTAGTTAGTTCTCTATCATTTGAGTGCTAGATTTCATGTGATACATGTGCGTTATACTGCTTTCTTTTGCTGTGGTTCTAATTCTATGGTTTTTAATAATAGAAATTATATCATCTCAAGAGCCATGTATAGTACCCTACACATTTTTTAAATGGTTCATTAAGGAACACAGAACCTAATAAGATTGTATAGTATTTCAGTTTTCCCATAGAAAGACATATTATTTTCAAGTAGAATCAATATTTTAATAGGACCAAATGAGTTTTGTTGTATCACTATTGTTGGTTATAAATTTGAATAGTTCTTTCCTATATTCTTTGATGGTATTCAGCATGTTTACACTTAAAATATGTTTTCCCCCCTTCAATATTTGACCTAAACCTTTCTTCAAAAGCAGGTCGATTTTTGGTTATCCCATAAGTATAGTTTTTGTTTATTTTTTAACACGAGATGCTTACATTTTTTTTTGTGTGTGTGTGGATAAAATTGTAGAACAAAAGTGTGTGTGTGTGTGTATGTGTGTGTGTGTGTGTGTATGTGTGTGGATATTATGCCCATGGAAAGTCTATAGAGCTTCCAGTGGTACTTTTTTCTCATTTTTTTTTAATTGAAAGGAAATTTTACCTGATGATCATAGTAACTTTTTTGTAGGCTAAAATAAAAGTCTTTATTAGTATCTCAATTATAATTTAACTTACTGCCAAAAAAATAAAAACCCAGCAAGAAAGACAGAACATTAAACAGACTTAAACATTAAGAGTTTAGAAAGTCAAGTGACTGATAAGTCCAAAACTGCATGATATCTCAATGTTGGAAAAATTGAATTTCATTGAGTCATATTTAACCAGAATTTCAGAGATTTCTGTTACTATGCAAAGTCAACACAGGTTCCAGTGGTGCACTAAAACCCACAGGCTCTTATCCAAGTTCCTTTTTAGGACAATGGTTCTTTTATAAGTACTCAAAGTTTACATGTTCTGGACAGAGGATCAGACTTTTAAAACATTTTCATTAATGTGTCTATGAAAAAGATAATGGTAATTCCGTATCCCAGAAACATTCCCTCTTTTTGATACTGTTGGGAGGATCTTCTTATCTCCCTGTTGTCTATGAAAATCTTCCAGAGGAGTTCACTATATTTTTTTTTTCACAAATGTGAGTTTATGTCAGATTGCCCAACTACTTTGGCAGTGGGGCCAGATGACTTTGCTAATGAATTTTATAGTGTTTATCCAGCTCTTATTGGTTTTTATGTTAGCCAAGTTTCATTCACTTCACCCCCAATGTCCATTCTTTAAAAAGGCTCAATCCCATCCAGTATTTCAGAGTGTCCAAATTTATAGCACATGCTAAAACACAGAAAGTTAAAATGGGGTATCTTATCTAGACTTTGATTATTATTAAAATGCAGAGATTAAAATTTTGGCCAAAGACCTCACATTTTGTTACACGATATATTTGTCTTAAAGTAATTCAGACAAAGATAAATTCATCTGGAACAGTTTTGTACCCAATAACACATACACACATGGTGAATCCATAGGATTCATAAGGTGCAAGACATCATTTCATAATTTGGAAAGACAGTCATTTACTCTGATAGTGACAATGAAAATTCTTTACTTCTTTTTTGTTAAGAACTATGAACTATTATTGAGGCAGATGGATGATGCAGTAGATGGAATGCTGGGTCTAAAATCAGGAAGACTTGTTTTTCTGAGTTCATATCTGACCTCAGACACATACTAGCTGTGTGACCCTGGGGAAGTCACTTAACCCTGTTTGCCTTCATTCCTCATTTAAACTGAGCTGGAGAAGGAAATGGCAAACCATTGTAGTATCTTTGCCAAGAAAACCACAAATGGGGTAACAGAGTTGAATACAACTGAAAATAAATGAATAATAACAAATTATTATTAATGTAATTTCCATTTCTATTATTAAAAACTCACAGAATTAAAACCACAATGAGAACAATGTAGCAATATGTGTTATGTGTTACATTAACTATTATTTTTTTTCCTTTGTCTAAAAGACCTAAATCTATACTACTAGACAGAAGTTGGAAAACTTCTAGACAACCTGGGACTCTAAACTATAGTTTTCCTTGAATTATTCATCTAAATGATGTAAAATGAGGAAGCTAGTTGGTACAGTGGATTAAAGCATTAGATCTAGAGTCAAGAAGACCTGAGTTCATATCTAGCCACAGACTCATACTGGCTGTGAGACTTTGTCCAAGTTACTGAATTTCTGTTTATTGCTGTAAAACAGAGATAATAACGGTACCTACTTCAGAGGATTGTTGTGAGGAAAGCAGAATATGGCTGAATGAGAATATCTTGGGCTTGAAGGGCAATAGGTACTTCAGCTATGCAAGTAAAGCAAACTTATTACTAACAACTGAGCTAAAGCTATGTAGATTCAAAAAAGGATTTAGATAAATTTGAGTTCATTCTATTACTCCTTAATCTATGAAGTCCATAATGGAGGGAAGGTCAGAGAGCATGAAACTTCCCCAATTCTTATTATTTACAGATTTCAGTTGTATATCTATATTTATGTTATATATCTCTAAGTATAAAGAGGTAAATCTACAATTACTTTAGAAATCTGTGGTCTCTAGCATAGGACTTGATTGCTTTTGCTCCCAAAATAATCTAAGGTCAATTTTGCAAAAGTTATAAGTAACCTCATCTCTTTGATAAGATCAAACTTCAGTTATATATATTAGAGACATGTAAATGAGCAACTGTCCAAGATATATTTTTCCTAAATTTTTATTATTCACTTTTTCTCAGTTGTATCCAACTCTTTTCTTGGCAAAGATACTAGGAGTGTTTGCCATTTCCTTCTCTAGCTCATTTTACAGATGAGGAAACCAAGACGAACAGGGTTAAGTGACTTCTCCAGGGTCACACAGTTACTGTCTGATGCCATACTTGAACACAGGAAGAAGAGTCTTCCTGACTCCGGACCCTGTACTCTATCCATTGTGCCATCTAGCTGTCTTAACAACAAAGATCATCTAAGATATGTTTTGAATAAATTACCAGTTTAATTGAAATTTTGTATCTTTGGCCCAAGGAATCATTAATGTCTCAATTTAAACAACAACAACAAAACTGTGTCAGGATTCCACCAATTTTTGCTCTCTTCCCTCTCCCTTGATAATTTTCCCCATCTCCTTTATTTATTTGTGTTGAATTTGTGGATTGTAGTTGGCTGAAAGATGGGATATCATGGGATATAGACAGCTTCACGTTATTGTTTGTCTTTGAGTGAGGAGGGGTAGGGCTTTTTGTTGATTATACAATGGCCCTTGAGGCAAATGACAAAATGTATCATTGATATGATAATACATCCTCTTTGCCCCATTCTCGCCTCTTGAAGAAAGAGAATCAGATCTAGTTTGCTGTGGAAATGGAGAAATCATATCTTTGTAGGGTTGAAGACATCTTTCAAAAGATCAGATATTCTTTTCCCTCAAAGCCTCATTTCTTTCCTTAACAACCTACTTCACTGAATTTCTATACCTATTTGGATTTTTTTTTTCCAGCAATATCTGCACATTTGTTTCAATGCCTCAGGTTGTCTAATCATTATGGAAATTTTATGTATCTGTGTACATGATGCTGATTGAAATTGGTTATTTTTTTAAATTAATACTTAGTTAATCTTACCACATGGGATTTATGATTCTTGTATGTTTTTATTCTTGTCATTCAGCCTAGAGGGTAAATGATAATGCATATTCTTAAGACCTGGTACAGTGGGAAATTCATTGTATACAGATATTATTCACTTTGAGGAATATCAAGATTCTGGATCTCATCTATTTTAAAAATTGGACATGGAATAATGTATCCCCTAAATTTAGAGTAATGCATATGTCATTACTAAAGGGCAATGCCTGCAGTGTAGAATGACATAACAAATTTAACAAGTAGAATGTCTGCTTATATTTCAGTTTTCAAATGTGTGTGTGTGTGTGTATTCTCTGAATTCACTAGTGACTAATAGCATATATTTTACTTATAGGGCAATAAGTATGTTTGATTTCATACACATGCATCTTTCAAATGCAAGACTGATATCGACAGGTATAGTAAATCATATACTTACAGAAAACAGTTTATGGGAATAAAGTTGTAATCATTTCTAATTGGTTTCTCATTTCACAAATGAGAAACCTGAGACCCAAGGAAATCAAGTACCCAAAGACACACAGCTATGGGTGAAAACCTAGCCAAATACTTGAGTTTTCTAATTCCTAATCCAACCAAGGTTTTTTTTTTTTTGGTCACTTAATTATTTCCTCCTTTAATAATAGAGAATTGCTTTAAATAAGGGAATTATTCTGCTTCATATTATGAATGCATACATATATAAACATACAGAATTTTAATTGAAAATTTTTTCCATTTGTCTTTCCTTGCCAAGTATGATTGCAGTTCTATTTTACCTCCCTTTCTTTTGTAGATAGGTTCCTTGGTATTCAATTAGACAAATTTTGAAATGTATGTGTGTGTGTATATATATGTATATGTATATATATGTATACATATGCCTTTAAACTGTGTTTTATATGTATAAAGATGCATATATCTACCTCATGCTGAATCTTAAAGATCACTGTATGTGATATGTGTGTATACATGTGTGATGATTAATGACTGTAATGTAATGATTAAAGCCAAACTAATTTCATATCTTGTTTTAGAAAATTTTATATTTTACTAGATTATTAGGACACCTCTTTCCCCCTAAAAATTCTGTAGTTATAGAAGAGTACCCTGGCCATTACTGCTAAATATTATATTGTTTAAAAAATGCCAGAAGAGGATTTTTGGGAAGATGGTGGAGGTCAAAAAATTCCAAGCTCTCCCCCCACAAAAGAGACAAAATATCACCTTAGGATGAACAAAGTGTGGGGGTAAAAACAAAGAAGAATAGAAGCACAACCTGGGTCTTCCTGGGACAATTTGAGAAGATCAGAAGAAAAATCCCAAGAGGAGGTTTGTTCCCTGTGAAGAGTAAACACCTCCAGGCTAGGTTCCACTTTAACAACAAACAGCAAGCCTCAGGGTTCATTGGTTTGAGAGGTTGCCTCAGCACCAGTCACAGGAACTTTTACCCTCCCCTTCCCTCCCAAATAGTGAGGCAAGTTGAGCACCTGAGTTCAGAAGATTGAGGGAATCTCTACTGACAAGAAATGCCAGACTCAGCTGTGCTAGTAAGAGTGGCAGGGGACAGGACGAACCAGCATACACTGGGTGAATGCAGAAGCAGTGGGACCAAAATCCCCTGGCTGTAGGAACTTACAGGAGGTTGGAGTTTTGTCTTTGGTTCCAGGCTAGAGGGGAGAACTGAAGATCTGAGACAAGAGGTACCATCTCCCATACACCAGGGCTAAAGGAGATTACAAAAATTAAGTGATCACTACAAAAAATGCAAAGGCAAAGGAGAAAGAATCCAACCTTAGAAAGCATTATGGGAATAGAGAAGACCAGGGTTCATCTTCAGAGGAGAAAAAGTAGAGAAACCCCTTTCAATCACAAAGAGTAGCATCAAATAGTCACCTGCCCAAAAAGAATTCATAGAAGATCTTTAAAAAGACTTAAAAAAATCAGATGACAGAGATAGAGGTAAAACAAAAAATAAGAATAAGAATAATCCAAGAAAAACAAGAAAATTATGAAAGGGAAGTCAACCAATTAGAAAAGGAGATCCAGAATCCTAAGGAAGAAAACTGCACCTTGAAAATTAAAATTGGGCAAGGTGAAGCCAGTGAAATTATAAGAGATCAAGAAATAACTAAACAAAATGTGAATACTAAATAATAGGAGAGAAAGTGAAACATCTTATAAGAAAAACAACTCAACTGGGGAATAGATCAAGAAGAGAAAACATAAAAATAATCAGACTAATTGAAAGCTATGACAAAAAAAGGATCTTGATAAAATAATACAAGAAACAATTGAAGAAAATTGTCCAAGCATGAGAACGAGAGTTATGGGGAGGGGGAAAGTAGAAATAGAAAAAAAATCTATCAATCACCACTTAAAAGAGATCTTATGAGGAAAACTCATAGGAATATTATAGTCAAATTCCAAAAGCCCCTAGCTCAAGGATAAAATCTTAAAAACAAGAAAAATAAAACAATTTAAATATGACAGTGCCACAATTAGAATCATGCAAGACTTAGCAGCAGAGACTTAAAGAACCACAGGTCTTAGAACACTATATATTGAAAAGCAAAAGAACTGGGGCTCTGGTGAAAAATATGCCTAATGAAGTTAAGCATAATCCTGAATGGAAAAAAGGATATTTGATCAATTGTCAGACTTTTAAGACTTTGTTAAAAAAACAAAACAAAACAAAAACACAAATAGAAGATTTGATGCAAAAGAACGAAGAGAAATATAAGGAAGATACCAAAGACTAATGACAAGGGATTCAATAAAGGCAGACTGTTTACTTTTTCTATATTTAAAATGTGAAACTTATGTCTAAGATTCTTATTAATAATTGGGTAGCTCATAAGCAAGATTGGGGTATGTTATGAATTTTAAAAGTAAAAAACATTTAGGAACAGCTGACAAGAGTAATTATTTTATACAAATGAGGTGCAAGAGGAAGAATCAATACAGATGAATTAGAGGAGGGAGAAGGGCTGGTACTTCTTGTAACCTACTTTTATTGGGAATGGGTTTAACAGGGAGCATTACATATATATTTAGAAGAGTACAAAAGTCTTGTAAATTCAGAAGAAATAAAATGGCAAGGGAATGGGGGAGAGTGGAGAGGACAAAGGAGGAATCTTTGCAGGGGAAGGTGAGGGGACAGGTAAAAGAGTTTTATAGAATGGCGTTTAGATCAATGGGAAGAGGAGCAGCAGTGTGAATAGAGCACTTGTACTAGAGTCAGGAGGACCTGAGTTCAAATCTGACCTTGAGACACTTTCTAACTGGGAGAACTTGGGCAAGTCACTTTACCCTGATTGCCTTGCCTCCTCCTTCCAAGGGAAAAAAGAAAGAAAGAAATTAGAGCTATTCAAAAGTAGAATGGAAAAGTTTTAATAAGGTGATCAGGTGTATTTTTTTAACTAAGCTCAGATCCCAAATAGTATAAAAAATTGTAACAAAGCTACCAAATAAGAAAAAAAGGACACAAAAAATATAAAGAGAATTAGAGAATGAAACCCTCAGATAAAAAACTTCACAGGTACTAATAAAAATGAACAAAGAAAATGAAGAAGTAAAATAAATATCTAAAATCATTGAATGAATATTATGGCACAAAAAGGGAGCTGGAATCTTCAAGTGGACTCTTGAAATAGAACTCCACAGAGTCTTTGGGAAACAGAGCAACACAAGCTGAATAAAAGAATGTGATGTTAGAAAGATAAGTAATAGAGCAAAAAAAATTCTAAATGGCTATCCTGGAAGATTTCAGTTTTTGATGAAAAAAGGACCTGATTTAGAGGATATAGCTTGGTGAAGCAGTTTGATAAATATTATTTTCCCATAAAAATATGGATAAAGAGTTTGATTATAATCATCCATAAAAAAAGAAAAAAAATTGAAAGCAATGAATACAGAAGAAAATGTGTAAATTGAAGAAATTCATAGTCTACTTGTAGAAAAAGTCTATATTTAGTTCACTTGGAATCATAATTGTTAAGTATTAGAGTTTAACTGTCAAAGAAAAAATCTTAGAAAAAGAAAAGAGGAAACAATTCAGATACTAGAAATTTGAGTTACAGACTACCACTCAATAATAACAAAATATAAAAGATGGAACTTTTTTTTAAGCAATTGGGGTTAAGTAACTAGCTCAAGGTTACATGACCAGTTATTTCTGGGTGTGGTGCTAAGTATCCGAGCCCGGATTAAATCCCAGGTCATCCCGACTCTGGGGATGGTGCTCTTACTCACTGTGCTACCTGGCCGCCCCAAAGATGAAACTTTTTATAGGAGCATCATTTCATAAGTTTCTTGTCATGTAAGCCAGTCTATTCCCTCCCCCCCCCCCCCCCCCCGGCAAAATGAAAGAACCTCTTCTGGAGACTTAATTGATCCAGGGACCAAGGTTAGAACCATTGATGCTCTTCCTTGGTCACCTAAATAAAAAGTCCTAGATATGAGAAGTCAATATCTCCTTTGACCAAGAATGCCAACAGGATTTTAAAAAATAGAAGTAGGATAGCTGTTACCAATTAAATCAAAACTTTATAATTTTTAAAATATACTTTCCATGCTATATAAATTTTCTTCAATCCAGAACCTAAAATATTAGACTCTACAGAGTCATATCTGACCTAGAAGAGAGCTAAAGCATTTTATCCTGGAAAGAAACAGATAACATTTAGCATTCTCCAATCAGTGCAGAAGTAGACAGTTGTAATACCAAGTATAAGCAACTTCCAGGTTTGGATTATGAGCATAGCAAACTCCATTTATTGAGTGACAGATTAAGGCAAAACATTCATAGAAAATCAAAATCAACATACAGGATATCAGTCATTTAGTAAATTTTCAATTCAATCACAAAATACTAAGGTCCAAGTATTTCAACCCTGGAAAGTACATTCTAATTTAGACATTCACAAAGTCTTCTGTCTATTCAACTGGAGATTAGTTTCCAATCATAAAAAACTATATTCATTTGGTCAGTCACAAATTATAAAAGTCAATATTTTCCACCCCTGGATCACAACTGAATTACAATACCATCATCACCTTCTCAAAGGGGCAGGGGAGAGGACAAAGGCCATCTACCCCTAAGCCACAACAAGGTTATATCATCACAGCATTCAATACCTAAGGAGAGGTCTTTTCTTCTTGACCTGAGGCAAGTTCCCTGCAATCTCTGTTCCTAGGAAAACAAAGCTTAACAAAATCACAATATACATTGACAGCATCCTCATCAATTCATTCTCTGCCTGCAGAACAATCTCAGGACCCCTTAAAACATCACTAAGACCCTCCTTCAGGATTTCTTTAAACATACAACGAAAAAATCATTCATCAGGGCTTCTGAACCAACAGCAGGTTTTCGGGACCTCTGCAACAAAAGCATGGTCCTTTACCAGCAGACGGATCTGGGAAAGTAGCATCAAAACAGACAGAACAAAAGCGGCACCACAGTCATGCTTCTTCCCAGTTCAGTCCTCTGTTTTCATTCCTCTCTCTCCACCAGTAGCAGCAGCCTCCAGATGCTGGCTCCCAGAAGTTCTTCTGGCCTCTCTCTGCTTGGGCCTCTCTCTAAATCTACAGAACCAGCTCCTCCCAGTTCATCCCCCTTTCTTCAGGTCAACAAGTCCATCCCACAAGCTCTGTGTTTTAACACTTAACTGGAAAACCAAGCCAATACCAGGGGATCTTTAAATTCCATTACCATTACAACAGTGTTTTTCCTGATTGACTATGCAGTTAAAACTTAACGAGGTTAGCATGGATTTCGATTCATATAAATAGTAAAGAATGATTCAGTGTTACATGTTATAATAAGGTGATATTTCCTCTTTTTTTTTTTTGGTCATGTGAGTCTAACAAAGGATTGGAATTTGAAGGAAGAATACTTTGGAAATATAATAGCCAACTAACTCTTCTGAAAGACTGAAAATAATTTAGGAGAAGAAATATTTCAAGAAACTGCAAATGAAAAGTAATAAAGGGGAAAGAGGCTAATATGGGCATACTTATTTGGGATAGCGTATAATATATATTTAATATGAGTGGGAGAGGGGAGGTAATGGGTGATCAATATTATAATATTACAAAGTAAGTTAATAATTGCACCTATCTGATGTTGATTTGAGAAAGGGGTTTGCCATCTGTCTGTAAGGAATGTTAGATTGGGAAGTGTGTTGAATCTAAACTTAATTTCCTCCCTAAATTTATTTAAATTAAGTGGAAAAAAATAACCCTGCATTTTTTCTTGTTTTAGGAGAGATGATCATTGTCTAGGAAAAAAATATCTTTTACATCAAACAAATTTTATCTTCTTTTTTTCCTCATACAAATTGTCTATATGTAAAAATCAAGTCCATTTAGAATTTGACTTCAATTAGAACATCACTAAGCAGATGAGTTTAATTAAAAATAAATTATGATGCTGCAACATTAATTTATTAGAAAATCCTAGACTATAAAACTCCATAGCCCTCAAAATAATTAAAAGTGAGATCCCTGTAACTTCCACTTGAATGCCTTACAGTGGGAGAAAAAATAAATTTCTGCAACCCAATATCAATATGGCAGGAATATGAAATGGCTTCTACTACATTACAGTCTTCACTTAGGCAAGTTCCAGATATTGACATTCAGTTATTGTTGTGCTGTGCTGACATCTTGTCCCCTTTTTTTTACCTTCAAGACAAATTATATTCATTTTGCATTTTAACAGAATTTCACCCTTTAGAAATATTCTGTCTTGGAGGTGGGAGGTTAGAGATAAGAGTAGTAATTTTCACTCAGGCCCCAGTAGGCTAAACAGCTCTTCCCCTTCTATCTGTAAATCTGAAGAAAAATTCCCTGCAGTTTTCCCTTATAGCATAGTCATTTATTAAGAGATCTCAGATTTTGAACTGTAAATGACCTAAGAAGTCAATTACTCCAACCATCTCATCTCATTTTACAAATGAGAAAACTGGGATTCAAAGTCAGTCAGTAAGTAGTAGTGCCAGACTTTGACTTTAGGTTCTCTTGCTTTGGGGCATCATGGCTTTTGTTACTGTCAACGATAATGTTTTGTTTGTTTTATTTTAAGAGAGTTGTGGTGATATTATTTGATGCCCACATTCTGCCTTCCACCCCACCCCATACTACCCTACCATCATTCATTTGTGAAGGATACTTTCTAGCTACCATTTTAAAAAATGGCCAGAGTGAAACATGATTAATTTTTAGTCTGTGTGCTCCAGTAGTTGTGTCATCCCAAAGTCCAGAGAAAGTTATGAACTAACATCCTCCTCTCCACCATTCCATTTTGTAGAGCCACTGTGGTTGAGCTTAGAGGAAGATCTGAGGAAGAATCATGTAGTATAGACAGGCATGGATGATTGAGTTCTGCGTAGCTGGAGGAACCCATGTAAGTGATAGCATCATACACATCCATTGTAGTATTTTGAGTAGCCTCTGGTTAAATACACATTTTCTATCTACCAATGTATCAGCAAAACATTTTCACTAGTGAGAAGAAAGGCCTATTACTAACAAAGGTGTTAATCATGATCAAAATTAGCCTTATATTTCAATAGTTATTTTTGAACATGCAATAAATGTCTCATTGAGGCTAAATTAAATGAATACTTAGGGAACTTTAATTTAAAATGCTACCAGTCACTGATTCATTGAGTGACCACTGTGGAAGAGCATAATCCAGCATGTTGAAACTCTCTTACAGTGGGGAGCCTGACAGAACTGTAATTAGAAGGATTAGAAATTATGTGTTTCTCAAGCAGGAAAGGTAATTGTTGATAGTGTAATTACAAACTAAAGTTGAAAGGAGACAACTATGCCCTTTATTTCCTTTTGGTTCTGTCTTCCACAAGGCTATTTGAATTTCAGGAAGATTGGAATAAAAGGAAATAGCTTCAGAATTACCTAAAAATGTGTTTTTGACACACCCAACTCTGTTTTAAAGGGAAGGACAGTTCTTTGAATTTCAGAATCTCAGGCTGAAAGGCCTTGGCCTTGGAGGCCATCATTTTTTGATCATACAAATATTGATTCAGAGCAGGAAAGGACATGAGGTTTGGAGCTGCAAAACACAAAGACTACCCATTGCCTCATGGTGAAATTCAGATTTAGATCTATAAGGTCATCTGATCCAACTATCTTATTTTTCACATGACAAAATTTAGGCCAAGATGTATAAGGTGACTTGTGAAAGGCAACACTGGAAATAAGTGACAAGTTCTAGAATTCATTACAGTTCTTCTGATTCCATATGTTTTATAAGCTCCATACACATCTCTGGAAATTCTTGTCTGGGGATAAGAAATTTGCAATCACAACAGCTCAACTGCTAAAATTAAGATAGTGAGAGTTAGCTGAAGATAACCATATCTTTCATCATTACTGATTTCTCTTACATGCTATATTTGATTTTTGGCATAGTATGTACTGTGAACCTGCAATAACTTAGATAGCCTAAAACAGTCCCATGCATCCCGTTTGGATACAGCAGCCCTGAGTCTAGACCAAATACCTCAAGGACAACAAAAATATCACACTCTTACCTAGTATCTCCTATCTATGCTTTCTTGCTATGAAATATAGGTTGTTTTCATGTATACGCTGTTCTTCCCCTTAATGCGCTGGTGAAAGTGCCAATAGATAACATTTCATTGCACTTTTTCCATGGAACTTTGACACATAGAAAGCATCTAAAGGTTATTTCTGGTGTATAGTACCAGCTATTACCTCAATTTAATCAATCATTCCATCAGTTAATCAATTGATGAGCATTTATTAAGTGTCAAATATATGTCAGACACTATCTTAGGTACTGAGGAAACAAAGATAAAAATGAGATAGTCACATGATCCTCAATAACCTTATATAGTTCAAAGAATTTTACCTTCTACAAGTTCTCTATGTTATTTGATAATTTATACTACACTGATAAACATATTGCTTAAAGTGCTTTGAAAGGTTTCACAAAAAAATACAGAAAACGGGCACTCCTAAATAGTCAAGATTCCCTTTCCCTTAAAACAATAGTGTCCAAAAATGTTTCAGAAATGAGAAAAAGAATTACTACTAGCAAAAGAAGGGGAGGGTCATCAAGTATGCCTATCTATATTCATAGACTATGCATCTTATGAAAATAAAGTAGTTGATTTTTTTTTTTATTAAGTGTGATAACTCAAAAAAAGTCATTGCCTGGCTCTTATTTGATTTGGATGATTGGGTAAATGGAATTAGGAAAACTAAAATGGGTTTCAGAGTTTGAATCCAAATTCTTGGTAGCTCTACCAGCCCCCCCCCTGGGATTTTTCCATTCCCTTCTATGTTGACTGCTGACATTACTTGCCTTGCAATGATTACAGCATTCCAATTTTTTTTTTTACTATATACTTCCATCATTATCCCTCCCCACTTCTGCTTAAATGATCAAATAACTAGGATTCAGGGGTGGGACAGGGAGCAATAGCTTCCTCCTTTGAAATAATTGATTAGTTTCAAGTCTTCAAAACAAGTCAATATTACCCAACAAGACCTTAAAGTCAGTCCTTGTAAACAAAGATAAATTAGTGACATGGCTCTGCTAACTGGATTGCCCTCTATGCTCTGCATGCTCAAGCTGAATCAGTGAATATTTTTATTTAATTGTCATTCTCAATAAAAAACGTATGCATCCGGTCCTGAGATTTTCAAAAGACATTCACTTTTCATTGCATCCTGTTTGATAGCTGAGAAAAGAAAAATACAACCCATGCATTTAAAAATGTTCTCAATTTGGATGGCAATGCCATTTTTTCAAGTAGCTGGTGCTAAGAAGGAACCTCCTTCCACGTTGAATTAGAATCTACTGCAGGTAAGCTTCAAGATGGGAAACTATAAAGAATTATACTTGTTGAAGGTTTTTATTTGTTTGCTTGTTTGTTGGTATAACTGGTCAACCAAATGCTCAACTGAAAATGATTTCCAAAAAACCTGGAAAGATTTCATAAAGAACAAAATGTAATGGTACCTTTTAATCACTTTTCCTTAAGTATTTATCATGGTGACTTGCACAGGCATGTTACATAATCAATGTCAAATTAATTAAGTTATGCAAATTTATATAAATTAATTAATTAATATCATAATAGCCATTTGATTCTCTGTGTCTATTGCATTTTGTTCTTTATTGTACATGGATCCAGATGTAGACATCAACATTTAGATCTCTGACTGAGGCAGTGCTTTAGAATCAGTCCTGAAATGCCAAGTGACACTATAAATAAGTAACATCCATGTCTCTGTGCAAGTGATGTCTTTAAATTATGGGTGACATCCCTTGGAAGTTATGGAAATTGTCTGAATGAGTTAAAATGCATGACTAGAATCAATGAATATTGAAGCATTAGGACACCCCAGATGGTACATTTCTGAGTGATTATTACATGCCTCAGGTATGTTGGAATGAAGAAGGCTGAAGGCCAAGAGACTTCACCCATTATAGAAAAGCAGTAATCTCTCAGAAATGCACTGCCTAAGGTGACTATTGTTATTATAAAATGGAAATCATTTTTAAAAAGTGAAAGGTCATGCCTAGGAAGTAATTAAAAAAAATCTGTGCATGGAGAAGCTACCTCCAACAAGCAGAAAACTCCTTAATGCCCAGACCCCAAACTCCTTTAAGACTGGCTTAATTTTTGGAAATGACCAACAGTAATAAGGAACAAAGTCACATAAATATGAGGTCACAGTATTTATGTTTTAAGACACTACTTGAATGACTTTGTCCTTGTGAGAGGTCTCTGAGCCTTTGTTTCTTCATTTGTAAAGTAAGAGAGTTAGGCAAGATGACCTTGAAGTTCCTTCCCAGATCTAAATCCATTATATATCATTTAATGGTCACAGCTTCCTTCTTCATTAGTTCTAGAAATACATTCCAAAGAAGGGCTCTAAAACTCTTTTGAGCAAAGACTATTCTGAAGGAGAGCTCACATTTTAATAAATTTTCAAATTAGGTTTAATCAATCTTATTTGTGTCTTGTAAATTTTTTTTAGATCAAAACATTTCTAACTGAAAAGGACCTTGAAGGACAATGAGTTTAAAGAATGCTGAATTTGGAGTGATGGGAACTTACTTCAAATCCTGTTTTTTCTTCTTAATGTACTACCTTGGCCAAGTCACTTCAAATCTCTGAGACTCACTTTTCCTTGGTTATAAAATAAGAAAGTTAGACTAAATGACCTATAGGGTTCTTTATACTGATAAGACTATTACCATAGTCCATACCTATCATTTCACAAAACAGGAAAAGATACTGAAAAAGGTTAAGTAACTTAACCATGGTAAAACAGCAGGATCCCAATCCAGGTCCTCTGATTTCAGAGACAGGGCTGACTTTTTTTAAAACTGTACTTACTTAGGAATCCAAAAGGATAATGATGGTTAGAATGAAATAGAAATGTCCATTGTTTTATTTTCAAGGTTTCAGGGGAATTTTTATTTACCGAATGTTCAAATCTGCCCTCATAACCCTTGAAAAAAAATCCTAGGACCCAGATAAAAATGGCCAGAGTATGACTATTCTATTAACTTTTAGGTTCCTCTTCCACAATCAAATGTACACATTAACTAGAGCAAAGATAAGAGGATTAGAGACTTAAAGTGGGGATTGAAATAAAAAATCATAACTCCTGCTTACATTAGTGATGCAGAGCTTCAATCCAAGGAAGAGTCACAGAATTAGGAACTAGATGAAATTTCCTCTTCCACAATTGAAACAAAATTCTTCAGTATTTCCAAGAATATTTAAATGCCTTACAACTGCATGTTTCTTGGGAAGTTTCAAAAGGCTGAGGTTGCCTCCTTGGAGTAAATGCTATGAAAGTGGAATTATATACTGCATAAATATGTGGTCTTCTTCTTCTTTAGGAAGAGAAAATAAGGCAACAACTGCCACTTTGGTAGTGTGAGATTCCAGTGCCCTTAGGCTATCCCAAATAATATACAAATATTAAGACAAAGATTTAATATTGATAAGAAAGAGAAGAGAGGGGAGCAGAAGTGAGAAGAGGGGGGAAGGAGAAAGGGATAAAGAGAAAAAGAAAGATTGAAGGAGAGAGAAAAGAGAGAGAAGGGGAGAGAACTCAAAAATGTTGAGAAGACATCCTATTACAAACTTTTTGACAACACAGAGAAATGTTAGCATAATATAGGCAGTTATGAATGGGTTTTGTTCATAGGTTTAGAACCAGAAGAGCTATTTGTGATCTTCATTTTCAATGAAAATAATCACTCTGATGAGATAACAAGTCCATTGTTGTACTGGACAGCTGCCCCATACCATACATATGGTATGCAATGAAAATTCACTGGTCATACACTAAGGAGAGATTGAAATATATTTGTATAGAATAAAGTTGTGTGCTGAAATTTCAGGATCATGAGAGAATCCATTCTCTTTGGTTGTAGCACTGCCTCTATCACTAAGTAAGTACAACTGGACAAGTCTTACTTCTTTGGGTTTTAGTCCCTGCATCTGCCAAGTGATGGGATTGGAATAGATTTTCCCTTAATACCCTTCTAGTTTTCATTCATATAAAGTCAGTGATTTTAATGATTAGGTTAAATGACTTCTGGGTTCAAATAGAAAGGAAGGAGAAGAAGGGAACATGTGTTTATTAAGCACAAGGCACTATGCAAGATTTTGTGCAGAAAGAGAATTTTTCTGCAAGATAAAATCAACTCAGAAACTCAGATCTTTTCAATACCCCTTGCTCCTGGGATTTCCTCCCTCCCTCTGGAGAGGGTAGGATATGGACAATAGGAGGTTTCTCCCTGATCTCCCACCATTTAATAAGGGCATTCAGGGAAATCTCCTCATCTTTTTCCACCCTATTGTTTTTCTGGGCTTCATCTTCTTCAGAAACTCATCATTCTAAAAATAAAATCAGTTTGATATCCCATGCCTCCTCAGAACATTTCCTAACAGGGCATCATGACTTCAGCATGCCCACGGGGCTGGTTACACTCCCCTACCTTTTCAGCTTCTTTTTATATATTGTTTCCTCTACTAAATTGTGAGCTACTGTAACAACAAGCACTGTAGCATACCTAGGATGGCTGCTAGCACAGGTTATTTGATCTCCTTTTCTAAAGAAAAGCAACTAAAAAAGAGTTAACAATCTTACTTTGATCAAACATATATCATTTACCTAGTTCAGGGGAAAAAGTAAGCATCCTGAATTTCAGAGAATACAAATAGAAATTACAAGCAGACAAAAAATAGAGACAGAGAAAATAACACAATTCTGCAGACCAACAGACAGGACTTCTAGCTGTCTGACCACCACATAGCTACAGTTAGTTACCAGGGAGAGAGAAGCACCAACATCTGGGTTTTCAAAGCTGGGGCACTGCCCAGAGTCTCATTTGGCCAAACTATACAACTTTTCCCATAAGGGATCCCCAGAGCAAACTTCATCTTAGAGGAATATACAGCCTTCTCCAGGGTCAGAGAATATCATGACCCTTGTGACCCACTGCCTAATTACAAATTAACAAAAGTTGTGCCTTTCTGAAAAACAAGTCTCCCCTAAGCAAGCTTCTCCCATGGGCTCTGCTCCACCCTTCAGCAAACTCTTCCCACAACAGGCTCCATGTGACTACTTGAAGCCTATTAGAGGGAAGAGTATATTTTCACATCAGGGAAGGTCCTCAAATTCCCTTAGGCTTATTAAGGGGCAGGGAAGATCTAACAATTCCTTACTATTACAGTTACCTGGCACATAGTAGGTGCTTAATAAATATTTATTGACTTTTGCTCTCTCTGACTATTGTGCTAAGTGCTTTATAAATATCTTTTGATCCTCATAATGACCTGGGAAATAGATGCTATTATCATCCCTATTTTTCAGTTGAATATACTGAAACAGGTCAAGGTTAAGTGACTTTGTTGTGGTCACACATTTAATAAGTGTTTGAGCCTGCTCAAGTCTTCCTGACTCCAGGCTCAGCAGTCAATTCTGGATCTTAGTTTGCTATGCTTAGATGAAATCTTTTTTTTTCCCTTTTTTTTACAGTTAGACACTATCATAACATTACTGGAAGGTTGCTTGGTATGATATAGCCTTTCCTAGGCTGATGTATCTTCACACAAAGGAGATTAATTCACACATACCAATAACTTTGATTTTCTTGTTAGGCTTGTTTGTGAATTCTTTAGTAAAGGGAATTCCCCTTGAGGATCACAGTTAAGTACCTGTCTTGCAATTTATAATCTTGGAGGATTTCCTGGGACATTGAGTGTTTAAATAACTTGTCTAAGACAAGGCAATCAGACTAGAACATAGTTCTTTCTGATTCGGAAGCCAACTGTCTATACTCTATACTCTGAGCATATAAAGATTTATAAAGGGC
>NW_027186372.1:16271790-16297518 GCF_028583685.1 Petaurus breviceps papuanus
AGGGAAGGTCCTCAAATTCCCTTAGGCTTATTAAGGGGCAGGGAAGATCTAACAATTCCTTACTATTACAGTTACCTGGCACATAGTAGGTGCTTAATAAATATTTATTGACTTTTGCTCTCTCTGACTATTGTGCTAAGTGCTTTATAAATATCTTTTGATCCTCATAATGACCTGGGAAATAGATGCTATTATCATCCCTATTTTTCAGTTGAATATACTGAAACAGGTCAAGGTTAAGTGACTTTGTTGTGGTCACACATTTAATAAGTGTTTGAGCCTGCTCAAGTCTTCCTGACTCCAGGCTCAGCAGTCAATTCTGGATCTTAGTTTGCTATGCTTAGATGAAATCTTTTTTTTTCCCTTTTTTTTACAGTTAGACACTATCATAACATTACTGGAAGGTTGCTTGGTATGATATAGCCTTTCCTAGGCTGATGTATCTTCACACAAAGGAGATTAATTCACACATACCAATAACTTTGATTTTCTTGTTAGGCTTGTTTGTGAATTCTTTAGTAAAGGGAATTCCCCTTGAGGATCACAGTTAAGTACCTGTCTTGCAATTTATAATCTTGGAGGATTTCCTGGGACATTGAGTGTTTAAATAACTTGTCTAAGACAAGGCAATCAGACTAGAACATAGTTCTTTCTGATTCGGAAGCCAACTGTCTATACTCTATACTCTGAGCATATAAAGATTTATAAAGGGCTTTTCTCACAAGAATCCTATGAATAAGTATTCTTATTATATGCCAGATGAAGAAAGCACGGATCAGAGAGAGAGGGGAAGTGAATTGTCCAGTCATTCAACTAATATAAGAATGGAAACAGGGGCAGCCAGGTGGCTCAACAAGTAAGAGCACCGGCTCCAGTGTCGGGATGACCTGGGGATCAAATCCTGGATTCAGACACTTAGCACCTACCCAGAAACACCTGGCCATGTAACCTTGAGCAAGTTACTTAACCCCAATTGCTTAGGGGTGGCCAGGTGGCTCAGCGAGTAAGAGCACCAGCTCCAGTGTTGGGATGACCTGGCTCAAATGCGGGCTCAGATACTTAGCACCACACCCAGAAATAACTGGCCGTGTAACCTTGAGCAAGTTACTTAACCCCAATTGCTTAGGAGCGGCCAGGTGGCTCAGCAAGTAAGAGCACCGACTCCAGTGTCAGGATGACCTGGCTCAAATGCGTGCTCAGGTACTTAGCACCACGCCCAGAAATAACTGGCCGTGTAACCTTGAGCAAGTTACTTAACCCCAATTGCCTAGGAGTGGCCAGGTGGCTCAGCAAGTAAGAGCACCGGCTCCAGTGTCGGGATGACCTGGGGATCAAATCCGGGCTCAGATACTTAGCACCACGCCCAGAAATAACTGGCCGTGTAACCTTGAGCAAGTTACTTAACCCAAATTGCTTTAAAAAAAAAAAAAAGTATGGAAATCATTCCAGGTCTCATGACTCTCAATTCCATTTTTTTTCCACTAATATGTACTTTCCCCCTAGATCCTAGATTTTATTCTGATTTTACTTGATGTTTAGATAGGCATAATTCCTCAGAACTGTTTATTTGCATTTCCTGTTTAGAGAGACAAGGTTTGAAAGCCAGTTTTGTCACTTACAACCTATGTGATTTTGGGCAAGCTACTTTACCTCTTGGAGGTTCAGTTTTCTCTTTTGTAAAGTGGACAACTTGGCCTAGATAACTTCAGAGATCACTTCCAAGTCTAAGCCTATGAAATTAATGAATGTACCTACACTAACCACTTCTGAACACAAATTGAAAGTTTATTTTGGTTGTCATTTAACTTCCTAAAACAAAGGCAAAACTAATTCAGTAATTGGGGTTTTCATTGTTTATTTGCCCAAGTCCTATGAATTTCTAAAGCAGTGTCTGATGGAAAGTTCCTACTCATATCTATGAGCTTCAAAGAATTAATAAACAATGTCAGTCAGGGGACTAGTAGTATGAGAGACATGATAAACCTTCATCAGATTGAGCCCTAGAGGAATCTCTTTCCCAACAACTCCCAACAATTTACTACCACCTTCAAACAAACAAAACCTCTTAAATTTGGTAACATCCATTTGCCCCTCTCCACCCTTCTCCCACTGCCAAGCTGAGAGGGAGTGAGGGAAGGAGAGGGAGAGGGGGAGGGAGAATGAGTGGGAGAGAGAAGGGAGGGAGGAAAGGAGGGAGGGAGAGAGAGAGAGAGAGAGAGAGAGAGAGAGAGAGAGAGAGAGAGAGCCTACATGCTTATATGTGTATCCATGGCACTTCTGGAAAAGGAGGAAAATGATAAATTACTTTTTATTGCACTGTCATGCCCTAGTGCCTCTGTTACAAGTCTGAAACTCCCCAGTGACTGATTCCATTCCTTGGTCCTAAACTTTCTGGCTAGAGAAGCTCAGATGTAGCTGTCAGAAGGAACATACCATTTTAGAATTGGAAGAGACCTTAGGGTTCATCTACTAACAACTTTAATTTTACACTAGAGGAAACTAAGGCACAGAGACACAAAGTGCCTTACCCATGGTCACACAGCTAGTTAATGGCACAGCAGGTACTCAAATTCAGGTAAGTCTCTTGATTCCTATTTCCCTGTTATTTTGGCCATATCACGATGTCATTGAAATGATCCCCATGTTTTGGAAAAAGAGATAATGATGTTTCTTTGTCTGCTTAAATGACTTTCATTTAGGTCTTCTGAGGAGAATAGAGTTTGGTAAATCACTTTTGGAGGCAGAGGTAGAATGGAAACTAGATTTAAAACCATTGTGAGAATAGTTATCTTACTTAATGGTTGTATGCTTTGTAGCTGAACTAATGAGAGCTCTATGGGGAAAGAGGTGGTATTTCTCTTTTTTGTGGTTAGTGAAAATAATCTGCATTCATCTTCAGGGAGTAGAATCTGGTGGAGTTTGCCTCACCCTGAAGTTGTTCTACCTGTAGCAGAGTTGAGCAATTTAATCAAAGGCAGTTGATGAAATTCCCTAGTAGGCAAGCCAGTAGACATTTTCTGGGGCCATAGACCATTCCCATCTCCCCGGGCTGAAGATTTCTGAGGGCACAGCTTGTCTCAATGACTAAAATATCAGAAAATATCCGTATTGCTCCATCTTGCCTTGAATTTATAAAATTCTCAGAACAACTACTGTAAGAACTGAAATATTGCCTCTAGACAAGATAGTCCTTCGACACCAAATTGAAAAGCATGAATTTAGTAATGAAAGAATTTTCAAATTTGCATCACCACTTTGGAGAAAGAAATTCTAACACTTAGAGGAGACATGTTTTGGGTATCTTTTCAGCCCTTGCACTTCACAAACCCTGCCAATAAGGCTGAATTTTTCTCCACTAATATTAGTGGTACATTAATATTTATAGCTTAGCAACCAGAATACAGATAATTATTTATGGTTCCAGGGACACAGACAATGTTAAAAGAAACCCCAAGCTCTCCCAATCGATACTCATATGTACAAACACTCTAAAATTAGTCTTTTCAAGCTGGATTGGAAAATATTCATGATGAAAGTCCCTACTGGGCTTGGCAGAGTATGTTTTATCTGGCTTTCCGTTTTAAGATCACTGCCTTCTTTGATCTTTGATTTGATTTTAATTTCATAGAAACTAAGTTATCTCAACGTCACTTGTTGCATTCTGTTTAACAAACTCAGCCTATGTGATAATGTTAAAATCCTCCCAAAGTCTCTCATTAATTTATGCATTAATGTAATTCTTCCTTGTTACTTACAGAAAAAAAAATCACTTTGTGAAAATTTAATAAAAAAAATAATTACGCTTTTCCACCAAACAGTGTATTTAGACAAATAGTAATTGTATCAGTCTGTCTTCCGCACTGATTTTGCTCAGAAAACGTGTGTCCCTCAAATGAATAATTACCTACAGAATAATTAAATGTTGCTGATATGGCCTGCTCATCCCACTTGTACACAGAAACAGCAGAGTCTGTCTTCCCTGAAATCTATCTCCGTCACGTTGGATAAGCTTACTGTCCATCACAGAGTTGGCATCAATTCCTACTCAATTACAGAAGAACATAGCACCATATTAAAAGACAAATAAGGTTTAATTTTAATCGCAGGCTGCCTGTAAGTCCATGTTCCATTATAGATTAAAGGAACCAATTATTTTTAAAAGTAAAGCTTTAATGAAAGATCTCACTAATATATGGACAACAACATCATCCTCTCTGCATTCTAAGTTATTAGGAATGGTTTAGGAAACTAAAAAAAAAAGTAGCATAATCATAAAGATGCTTCAAATAGGTTTTTTTATTTTCTAGCAAAATAGAGGCCACTTTTGAACAGAAAATGGAACATTTAGTATTTAACAACCTTGAAGATAAATAGGCAAAAACCTTATTTTGTCTGTTTTAATCACCTCTTGAATTTGTAAACCAAAGTCATGAATCCTGGATTCTCCACCTAGGAATGTCACTAGCTGGCCATGTGACCTAGGGCATGTTGGCTAACCTGTCAGCATTTCTGGTTCATTTGGAATGTAGAAGGATTAGAATAGACAACTGGTTCCCAATCTAAAATGGATTTTGTATCTGTCAATTAATTTTTGATGTAAAAAGTTTTGTGGACTTAGTAATTAGGAAGTCCTAGACCTTTAGGGATCATTAAGAAGTCTTCTAACTCTTTGATCCTACAGTGCAATAATCTTCTAACTCATTTTTGCACCTCTTTCTCCTTCCTCTACTAGTTTTTCTCTTACCCTGCATATTATTTCTCAAGTGCATTGTTCTCATGTGTCCTGATAGAATATAAGTTTCTTGCAGGCAATTATTGTTTTGATTTGTTATCTTTGTTTCTCCAGTTGCTAGAAATATAATAGCTCAAAATTGATTATTGATTATTGGATTGCCACTCCATTATTAAGGAGACTACAGTGGTTGCTGATTTTTCTACCCTATAAAATCTATGCTCCTCAATATAATATTTATAAAGTCCTTATATTTTGCCTTTCTGCCTTTTTTTTACTCCAACCTATCTTTTTTTTTTAATTCTGCAATAGCTTAATTAATTTAACTAAAAAGCTAAACACACTGTAAAATCTAAAACATTAATTTGGAGGCAAATTCAAGGTGGAAATCTTGAACTAAATTAATCTATTGCTATCTTAGTTGTGCCTCCGTTTGTTCATATTGTGCTCTTGACCAAAAATGCCCACAACCACCTTTTGTCCATTAATCCACATCAATCCACAAATCACTTCTTTAATACTCTGATCAAAATTTGCCTTCTCCAAAGTTTCCCTAGTTAATCCAATCTCCTATTTCTCATTTGCCCCAGTTCCTATGTAAAGAAAAAAGAAAATAAGATAGAGTAGAAAGACCACTAAACTAAGACTAAAAAGATTTTGGCTTGAGTCCCTGGTCCAATACTTACTAGTATGATCTTTGGCAAAACATTTAACCCCTTTAAGAGTCATTTTCAGATCCATAAAATTGAAATAATAACTCCTGTACAATCTACCTCACTGTTGTGAGACTGGCACTTTGTAAACTCTAAAAAGCAATATTAAATATGAGCTAGAATTGTGTTCATATGTTGTTTTGCAATTTTTTCTCAGCTGTTTCATGATTGTACATTTTGTCTCCTCAATTGAATCATAAACTCCTTGAGAACAGGGAGTATATCATATGTCTCTTTTTTATTTCCTAAACCAGTCTTATAACAAATACTCAGGGAATACCAGATGCTGGTTTTTTTATTCAGATTCTCATCAATTCTTACCTGGACTATTGTTAAGCCTGTTAATTGATTTTCCTTCTCCAATCCCTCCTTTAAACAGCTAGTAAAAGAACCTTTCTAATGTACTGCTCTGGTCATTTCACTTCCTTGCTAAAAGAAACAAAACAAATCCAGTGACCTTCAGTGGTTCCTTGTTGCTTAGAGAATACAGTGTAAACTTCATAGTCGTGAATTTAAAAATCTTCAAAATCTGTCTCCACTTTAACTTTACTTCTTTTTTCAACCTCATTTCATATTATGCCCCTGTCCACAGACCATCCCCCCCCCAAAACACTAGATAATTAATTGTTCCTCAAACTACTAGACTATCTTCTAATTCTATATATCCCTCCAGGTCATACTCCTTGCCTGAAGTGCACTACCTTTTCCTTGCATTTCAACTTTGTTACATACCTTAAAATCTCTCCTCATGTGTCACTGCCTTCCTGAAAATCCAAGTTCAAATCCTACCTGAAACAGGGACAATTACACTTAACATCAATGAACTTCAGTTTCCTCAACTGTAAAATGGGAATAATAATATGGACATCACAGGATTAGTCTGAGCAAAGCATTTTGTAAATTATTGATTAAGACAGGAATGGGAGTTTTTAGTTAGAGTTCCCTGATTTGACCCACATTTGATAAAAGTATTCTTTCTTTCCTCTGATTTTCTAAGAGATTTCACTCCCCTTCACCAGTCTCCCCATTTCCTCATTCACAATCTAGACTTAGTTGAATACACATCAGACTCCATCCCTCCACATTCCCCACAAGTAAGATTCTTAAGGACCTGCACTTTTGGTGGAGGTGTATATGTATTTATTTATCCCCAGTGACTAGCATTATGCTTTGTGCATAATAAACAATTAGGAAGCATTTGTTGAATAGAATTGAATTGTAAAGAGTTTTATTTTAGTCACTCTGGGGAATGGGGAACATACACCTTAAACAAAATATCTGATATATACTGTAAGTCATATACTTGTAATCCCCCCAGAGTAACTGGTACAGTACTTAGTCAGAAAGATGTTATTTAGCTTTCCTCAGTCTTTTGTTTAGAGAATCTATAATATATAATCAAGCAAGAATTGTAATACTGTATTCCATTGGTAGTTACTAACTGACAAATGATTATTCTAGCTTTAAGATCCCTTAAGAATGAAATTCCAGGCCTATAAAATAAATCAATGCTTTACTTGATCATCTTTCTTCTAGAAGAAAAAAAAATGACAAATTTACTTTTTAGAAATTTTACATCTGAAGTGTATGCCTAATGGTTTAATAGAAGACATTGGCAATTAATAATATATTAATTGATATCCTACATTTTCAGAAGGAAATTTTTATTTTTGTTTATGTTGAAAGCTATAACTACACTGAGTTTCAAAAAGTCAAGATAACTTAGGAGAGATATTTTTGGTTCCTAGCTTGTTGAGTCCCTCAACTCCCTCCCTACAATCCTTCTAATGTCTCAAAATCATCACCAATACTCTCCTTCCCTGAAGTCAAAGGAAAGGTATACCTGCTGTTTCCTAAGGTTATTCCCTCTGCTTGTGCCTTTGTTAGCCTTTGATATCCTTTGATAGAATCCCTTTCTTTTTCCTCTAGGACCTTGCCCCAACAGTCATCCACTGTTTCTCATGCATTTTTAATTTATTCTCCACTGCATCCTTCTTTTCCTTCCAGAAATAGTCTTAGGTCTCCTGATCTTCCCATCAAGCCTTTCTTTATCTTGTCTACTTCATTCAGCTACTAACCTATTTTCCCATCAAATGCACAACCAGACCTCTTGAAAAAAAAAAGTTGTTTATAACCAGTGTTTCTCCTTCCTTATCTGGTATTTTCTCAATCCATTGCATATCTGGGTTATGCCCCTATCATTTCTATAGAAGCTTCTCTCCAAAATGTCATCAATAACCTCTGATAGCCAAATTACATAACCTTCCTACCCCAACTTGAGTTTTCATTCTTTGACTTTGGGATATTCCTTTGGCTCCTAACCTACCCCTTCCATCAAACCTCTGTCTACTTCGATCTCTATCCCCACACCTCTTCCTGAGAGGAAGATTTCTCAAAGAATTATCTTTGGCCGTTGTTGCCTCTTCCCTGGTCAACCTTCTTCATTCCTGAAGTAATAATAACCTTTCTACATATGATGCTTAAGTTTTTACCTTCAGGCCACTTTTTACCCCCCAAACTAACACAATGCTAATTGTGAACTGAGTATCTCTACATTCATTCCCTTTAGGTCACTAAAAATGAACATAATGTTACATAGTTACATAATGTTATAATACAATGTTATAATTAGGTTTCTCAAAATGAAGGCAATGTCACAGTGTAACATTGCTTCCTGCATTCACTTTTTTTAATGTAAGGTCATCTTTTTCCCTTGATTGAAATCTAAGTATAAGTCTTCTCACTAAACTCTTCTATTTAGTAGGTTACTCATTTTTTTTTTCAATTCTATCATTTGATATTTCACTTGTCCATCTCTCCCTTTATTCTCCCAATGCCAGCACCTCAGATCACTCCCTCCTTATCACCTTCTTGGAATATTGTATTTCTTTTAGCCAGTCTCCTCACCTTTACTCTTTGCCCCCATTCAATTAATTCTTTATAGGACACTACTATACTTATTCTCCTTATTGATTATTCTGGTCATTTCCCTTCACTGCTGACAAATGTTCAATGGATCCCAATTGTCCAATAAATACAGTTGAAATTCTTTTCTCTATTGTCTACAGTCCGCAATTTGGGACCACTACAACTTTAAATTTTCACTTCATACCTATAGCATACTATAGTGGAATTAGCCCTCTGTTTGGAGTCAAAAGATCTAGGTTCAAAAAATTTTACATTTCTTCTACTATCTGTGTGACTCTTTGTAAGTCAGCCTCTCTGAGTCTCAGATATTTTTTTTTTTTGGAGGGGGAAAGGTAGGGCAGTTGGGGTTAAGCATGAGTCTCAGATTCCTTATGTAAAATGAAAAAACTGGACAATTTCTGTTACTGTTATAAAATTGATTCACAGCTGGTCACATGCTCTGTCACTGGAATCCAAACAATGCTTTCCTATTCCCATGCCCTGCACTCATTTTCTTCTAGCCTAACATGTCTTCTTTTCCCCTATACCCTTGTTTAATTTCCACTCATTCATTAACACCTAACTCACCTATCACCTATAGAGGTGAGGAAAGAATGATTGAAATAATGGCTACAAGTTTCCTTCATCTTCAGAGAGATTCAAATGTGGACAAGTTTGGAATTAATACAAAGTTTCACTTCCAACTTTAATTAGTCTATTAAATTATGCTACATATTTCAGGGTTTATTTTGCTTTTAAAATTCAGCAGAGGCATAATGGACACAGAGGTGGGTGGAAGCTATACTGAAACCCAAATACTCTTTCCTTTCTCCTTTTTGATTTTACTCAACTCTTCATGATCAAAAAGTATTCCTTCAAGCTGTATAGGGCAAAATAACTATAATGTTGATCATTGAACAATGCATTAGGATTATAAAGAGCAGATAGGTTTCATTTCTTTAGTGAGTCCATTAAATTCATTTAGTAAGGTAACCAAAATGAATAGACCAACTATGCAGATGGCTATCTCTGTGATCTTTACGAATGACCTTGATTGATGGTACTGCAGTGTAGAACCTGAGCTAGCCTCAGGAAGCTGGCCTGTGCCACAGATGTTAACATGGGGAATGAGAGCATACTAAACAATTCTTGGGGGGGGGTAGAGGAATAGATTATAGTTTGTTCCCCCTAGAGTTTTAAACCCTGTGAATCTGCTCCTTTGCCCCAGTTCTTGAATGCTACTCCAGTGTGTTGCAACCATTAATCTCTTCTTGGCAGGGGACAGGGATTTTGAGGCATGTTTCACTGAAAGTAGGCAGACTGTTCTCCCCATTCTCACCAGTCTGGGGACTTGTACAACACTACATGGGACTAGTGTGGGATCAGGAGACTGGGGGAAATTACCCCCAAAGGCTACACTAACACCCTGTTCCTCAAAGAAAACTAAGACCTAATTGAACTCTAATAACTATACTCTTTTCTCTTTCATTTCCACTGCAGCCTCTTACAACCTTATTTTATTGCCATATGGTGGAGAGATCCTTGTATTTGCAGCCAGAGGATCTGAGTTTGTTTCCTGTTTCTGTCATTTATTACCTGTACAATAATAGATGTCACTTCACTTATCTGGGCTTCACTTTTTTCATCTATACAATGAAGAGATTGGACTAAATGGTCTCCAAGGTCCTTTCCAGATCTAAATCTGTAATCTTAATCTTTTTTTTCTTTTTTCTTTTTTTTTGCCTTTTGGAGGGCAATTGGGGTTAAGTAACTTGCCCAAGGTTACACAGCTAGTATTTTTGTGTGGGTGTTAAGTGTCTCAGGCCGGAACTGAACTCGGGTCCTCCCGACTCCAGGGCCGGCACTTTACTCACTGCGCCACCTAGTCACCCAAAATCTCAACTAATCTCTTTTTCTCAGATTTTTTTTCTAGTTTTTCTTGATGCCTGAAACCTTGCTTTTCCCTCATGACACCATACCTTTTCACACCTCCAAGTCTGGCTTCTACTCACTGGAACATAGCCAGAAAGAGCTGGCATATTCTTTGCTTTCTATTCTATATCAAATCTTCCCACTGTCACAATCAATTAAGTAATGCTCCTTTAATATTTATTCCAATCTATACAGATCTCTGTGGCTGTTATTTACCTCTCTCCAAGTCTCTCCTCCTCCTCTTTAATAAATTTAATACCTGATTCAGTTTTCTCCTCCCACATTATCTTAGAACAATATGGCATCCCGTTTCTTCAGCTTACTTCACTGCTATTTCTGTGGAATCTATGGCAATCAATTTCTAGATTGGCAATACCTTAGTGATCCCTTCACACATTCAACTCAATTTTCATATGTGTAGGAATTCCTAGTTACAGTTCTATTTCTATTAGAAATATTTTATCTATATTTAATCCTTATTGTAACTGAAAGTAACTTTTTCAACTTCCAAATTATCTATGTATATGTACTTCTATTTACATGTACAAAATGTCACATCAAATTTCAATTATGTCTTTATAAGATTTTGCTTCATGCTTAAATTTTTGCTTTACCTATAAAGTTCAATAGTCATTATTTTTTAAAAAAAAGGTATGTGTGTGTGGGGGGGGAGAACGAATTTCCTTATTTCAATAAAACACTTAATCCTTTAGTATCACAAAATTCTAAGTTGAACAGGACAAACCATTTGCAAGGCTGACAGTTGAAGTAAATATAAATAGAATCACTTTCTTATCTCTCTCATACACACACACACACACACACATATATATATACATATACATACACATGCATATAAATATATGAACAGGTATAGAGAAACTTTAAATTAAAATGGGGTTAGCTGTTGAAAAACAATTTATAGTAGGCTATTTTTTCCCATGAAATTCACCAAAATCATTGTAATTCCTTTCATAACTGCTACACGAATGCTATTATTTTGACAAAAAAAGTCCATATGAGTACCCATGAAACTTTTTTTATTCTAATTGGTATTACCACAAAAATAAATGAACATGTTACTTGAGAACTTTGTGATACCAGATAGCTCTAAACATACTAAAGACATTTCATTCAAAAGCTGCCTCCCTATATATCAAAGTGCTTTATTCCATTCTGTTCGTGAGTATCTATAGGATGATGCAGAAAAAAAAATAAAGAGAAAAAAAGTTTTCTCTATTTTTACCTTTATTTTAAAAAGAAAATAAAATTATGGAACTTTGATAATTATTTTGAAATAAATGAACTTTAAAAATAAAGTGACCACTAACAAGTCCTGTTTTAGAATTATTCTGTTAACAAATCTGGATTAGAATGGCTTTGGAAAGGTAAAATTAAACATTAAGATATACTTGAATTTCCTCACATAAAAGTGAGGCAAATTCTCTGTTGATTTTTAAGAAAGAAATGAAGATTTTTATGAATTAGTTATACTCTAAAATGTTTTCATATTATTTTGACTCTTTCTCTTTGCTGTTTATTGACTTTTAAACAATTAAAAATATTACAACTTTAAAATCAGAATGATTTCTTGAACACAATTACTACATACATAAAATGTCAGCTGCACAGATGACTGTCACGATATTTGCCTTATTTTTTAAAAATCATGAATGGAGGTACCCAACAAAAGTGGCAGTCACTCAATATACAAAATTTCAATGTGCTTTTTTTTTTCATAATGTCATAAGCTGAAATTCTAATTCACTTGTTTTGCCTTTGCTTTTTCAGGAAGATTTGTCATTTATATATGATAATGTACTTCATCATAATTTCAAAACTCAAGTTTAAAGACAAGAGGAACTGAAGTTTGTCAGGATGCTATGATTGAGACAGGTATTTATCCTGGATCGGTATAGGCAGAGTCATTTCCTTCTTCATTCACTCAAGTGCATCTTTCCACCAAGTGTTACTGCCATAGATAACATCAAGAAGTCATTGAGTTTGGGAACCAGAATGATTTGGAGCACAGAAATGTCACCTCCCTCACTCTCCTTGAGATTCATTTAAACTCAAAAATTATATTTATATTCACTTTCAAATAAAGCATTTCTGGCCACTTTTTTTTTCTCTCTCCTGATTTTATCTCAAGGAGAGGACCAATGGACCAAAATGAAATGGATCACTATGTGCTTAATGATCAATTGCTCAGATGTTGCTTAACCACTGGCCACTATTTCAGTAAGAATGCCCCCCCCCAAAAAAAAAATTAGACTAGAAAATTCAGTTGAACTCTATTGAAATATGATGTCTGAAGAGTCATTTCTTTTTAGATTTTTCTTGCATTCTGTCATCAGGCTATCATTAGTGAAAAAGTCCATCAGTGATTTAAGAGTCCCTACTTCTTTTATCTCTGATAAGGCCACCAAACAACAAATAATAAACTTAACAAATAACTACTTTAATATTGAAAACACATACACACAAGCAAATACACATACATATTATATATAAATTTACATAATGTTTTGCAAATTTATGTACAAATGCTAAATATATATATCTATATACATGCTTCATCAGATGGTTAATATATGTAGAATATCCAATTATAAAAAACAATTTGCTGGAGATTGAAATACTTAATAAAAAGTTTTTTATAAGTGTCTTTTTGAAATTAACTAAATCATTTTGGCTGTGCAATCATATCCCTAAAGGCCTGCATTAAAGTAAAAAAAAATTAATCAAATGCATTTTTAGAACAAGCTTCAAGGTAACAGAGACATACTTTGACCCAAATATCTAGTGAGGAGTATAATATAGGACCTTTAATTATCATTTCTATTATAACTGTTCTATTGAAGAAATGAAAAGTAGTACACTTACCTACTGTTACCCCCACATGGTTTCTTTGGCTACCATAGATGAAGGTTCTTCTGTGATCTGTCACCCACTGAGGTTGTTCACTCAAATCTTTTAATCTCTTCAGTTACCCATCTCTGGTTACAAATATTGAATCTGCATGGAGGCAATGGCAAACAAAATATCAAACTGACTAAAAGAACTAGATTTCTACAAAGAGAAGTTGGCAGAACAAAAACAGAGAAAATTCACAGGTATTTTTCCTCCCGAAAGATGCAGCAGATAACTTTATTTTCCTTGTCTGAATAGTTTCTGATTACAAGTATTTGTATTTTTTACCAGTAAAATTACACGATGGCAGAAAAAGTGATACCAGAAAAGGCACCCTTTTCCAATTTTAGGGAAAAAAATGGCATTAAGATAAAATGAAGCATTAACTGGGGGATGAAATAACAGTCTCTAGTAAAGAGCAAAAAACCTGCAGGAAACTTGAGGATTATTTTAGAATAGCCTGTTGGAAGTCTAAGGTGGCAGGGACATGGAACTATTTGCCATGGGTCAAAAGAAAGAAGCACTCAAAACAAAACAAACAAAACAAAAACATAGTGGTTAACTGGCAAAATCAAAGAGGCTGTCCTAGAGAGAAAAAGAAATATTAAAAACTGGACAAAGGAGATCAGGAAAGTCCTCAATATTTGTCAGGTCAAGTGCAAACTAAAATTTAGATGGACCAAAAAAAAAGGCCAAAAGAATGCCTTGCAAGTGACTCCAAAGCCAGTAATACAAGTCTTTTCATAGACATCAAAAGCATGAAGCAAACTAAAGAATCAGTAGGACCGTTTGATGATCCTGGAGCAAAAGGTTCAGCCAGGGATGAAAAGGTGATAACTGACAGACAATATATTATTTTCCTCAGTCTTTCCTGAGAAAAGATTTAAGAGAGCTTTCCATTCCCAAATTGTCTTTTGAAACAGACCTGTTAGAAGTGCTAGACCAAATACTGGTAAATGCACTGGGCACCCAATTAATAAACTAGATGTAGATAAATCACTGGAACTAGATCCACCCAAGAGCCAGGAAGGAATGCAAGGGTAAAATTGAGAAATTGTTGATCAAAATGTAAAGCCTGTGCTTATGAATGGCCAATCTGTTAGAAAAATGGGCGATTGTTAATGTGACTCCCAATCCATTAAAAAGAATTCCAAAAGGAATTTTTTTTTAAATTACAGGATGGTTCTCCCTTCCAAATCAGATAAACTCATGAGTGGGATCACAAGGCATAATACATAGAGAAACAGGGTGTCAGGGAGTAAGCATTTATATGGTGCCTATTATATATCAGACTTTATATTAAATGCTTTATTTACATATATTTCGTTTGATCCTCAAAACAGTCCTGCAAAGTAGGTCCCAGTTAGGGAAACTAAGGAAAAAAGAAGTTAAGTGACTTTTTCAAGGTCACACAGGTAGACAGTGTCTAAGCCTGAATTTAAATTCATGTCGTTCTGGCTCCAGGTTCAATGCTTTATCTCCCATTCCACCTAGCTGCCTCAGAGGAAGAATAGAAATATGATATAGCTTCTGTGGGCAGCTAGGTAGCATGACAGATAGCGTACCAGGACTGGAGTTAGGAAGACTCCCCTGAGTTCCAATCTGGTCTCATAAATCTATAGTAGCTGTGTGACCCTGGGCAAGTCACTCGCCCCCTTTTACCTCATTTTCCTTATCTGTAAAATGAGCTGGAGCAGGAAATGGCAAATGACTCCAGTATCTTTGCCAAATGGGGTCATGAAGATTTAGACATGACTGAAAAAAAATATATAACAACAACAATAAATGCTTTCTGTAAGGGGGAAAATCATATCATTTTATTATACTAAAGAGTCTTTTGGTTTACTTTTGAGATGATAGATATATGCAAGGGGAAACAGTTGTAAATAACTTTTTTTGACTTCCAAAAGACCTTTTGTGTGTTTTTATATCAAAGGCTGGTAGGAGAGTGTGCTTGACTTTTGTCACGAATTTAAGAGCAGACCAACAAAACATAAGAAAAGGATAAATAATGGTGTCCCTTGAGGATAAGTGTGGAAATTGATATTTTCAACATTTTTTTCTTCATGTTCAGGAAGAAGGAATGTACAGTGAAATCTCCACATCTGCATATGACAGATATGTGTATCCTAAAAGGTAAGCTCAAATATACTAAGAAATAAACTTTTTCATGTACCAAAATACCAAGCTATCTTAGATAAATTACAGCAAGCGTAGAAAAAAACAAACAAATGAGTGTTGTTGGCTTTTAACCAAGGCAAATTTAACTCAGTGAATTTAGGAAAAATACACCATAGTAAGCTAAGAGATGATGAGCTTGGAGCTACCAATTGAAAACCAGAAGAGGCATTTATGAGCCACTGTACAATGTTCATTGATGATATCAAGTGAATATATTTGTGGCTGAATAGAACAATATAATACTGACCATCATTCGGAAGGTTAACAAAAACAAAGCATAAAACATATTTCAAAATTATATAGTCACTATGTGAAACTTTATTTTTGCATCTGAATAAAAATTATAAATTAATAAAATATCCATGAACATTTACATGTTCTAGGAATAATAATAATAAATGTAGTCTAGAGATATCCTATAATATGATGGGAGGCAATAATGCCTAAAGAAATTAGAACATTTTACAATTTGAAAAGACAAAAAGAGGGAGGTATAACCGTGAAGATGAAGACTTTATATACCAAATCTTGATTCTTAGAATTAATCCCACCATCTGTCTCCTCTAGTCCTTATCACATCCTGCTAAGTAGTGTTGGAAGAAACAAAAATGAAACAAAACAAAATAAACCAACAGCAACAACGAAACCCTACACACATACAAAACAACACTGCTAAATGAATCTATTGAAAATTTATATTATATCATCTAATATGGGGCCTCACTGGAGCAAGCCAATCATTCTGATCTTCCTTAATTGGTTTGTTCTCAAACTCCCCATAGTAGGTGGTCCAAACTTTTCTTCTCTCCTTAAGGCTCTCCTGACTTTCTCTTTATTAAAATGTGATGTTCTATATTCATCTCAAACTCAACTTGTCCAAAATGGAATTCATAATATTTTCCCCAAAGATTCTTCCCTCTTCAGAACTTTTCTATTACAATTAAGGATATCACCATTCTATAGGCTGCCCAGGTTCAAAACTTTTGTGTCATCCTCAACTTCTCACTGACTTAACATATTCAGTCAGATGCCATATCTTGTCATTTTTATTTCTATAACATCTCTCATGTATCTATCCACTTTGAGAACCATTATCTTAGTTTAGGGCCTTATCTCCTCTTGACTGGAATTTAAGAATGACCTCCTAACTGGTCTCCTGGCTTCATCTCTCTGTATTCTGATCCATCTTATGCTCAGTAGCCAAAGTGATTTTCCTAAATGCCAGGTCTGTCTATGTCACTCTCTTATTCAATAAACTCTAGTGGCTGCCTATTTACATTTAGGATCCAATATAAACTGCTCTATTTGATATTTAGAGCTGCTTACAAACTGCTCCCTTACTATCTTTCTGTTTTCTTATACATTCTCCTTATTTCCACTTCCCACCCTGTCCAGGTAATGTGCTGTGCAGCCATATGGGCCTATTTGGTATTCCTTATTCTATGCCTTTATACTGGCTCTTTCTCATGCCTAGAATATGCTCCCTCCTCAGCTCTATGGTTTTCTTCAAGTTCCATCTTCTGTTGAAGGCTTTTCTTGGCCCCTTAGCTGCTAATAGCTTTTCTCCTAAGATTACTTTGAATCTTACTTTGAATGTGTATTCTGTATACCCTCATATCTGTACATATTGTCTCTCCAATTAGAATGTGACCCCCTTGAAGAAGAGATGGTTTTTGATTTTTCTTTGTATGCTTAGACTTAGCACAATGCCTGGTATATATGTAGTCTTTATAGATTGCTTGTTGATTAATTGATTAATAGAACTAAAGGAATTGACATTCAAAAGAAGTAAATTCAGGCATAATAATGAAGCCGCTATTCTCAGCAAAAGGTCAAATAGTAAGCATAAGGAATTTATGCCTCTTTGATTTGACATTGCCTGAGACAATAATCCAGTGAGGGTTTAGGCAAGGTACTGGAGGATGAGGGGCAATGTGGAACAATGGTTGTTCTGGAGTCACTGGAGTCATTGGGCTCAAATCTTGATGTTGTTACTTCCATATAGAAGAGCTTAGACAAATCACTTACCATCTCTGGGCCTGTAAAATAAGGGAATTGGACTAGAAGACTTTGAAATCCTCTTCCATTTCTAAATCCATGATTTTATGATCCTATGCATATGTTCAGTGCATCAAATGAACCTAGAATGTATTAAGATAAAAATTCCCTGGACTTTGTGATCTCCAGAAAGTCATCATTGTGCATGATGAGATAAACTCTATAACTTACAACTCCTCAGGTTTTTTCCCATCCCCACTGCTGGACTTCTTTATGCCCTCAGCCTGGGTACTCTCCTCTGCCCTCCAGCTTTTCGACTTCTTTTTATGTGTTGTCTTCCCCCATTAGTTTGTGAGCTCCTGTGCCATCTAGCACATCTATTCACTGTGCCATCTAGCTGCCCCTTAATAAGTATTTATTGAGAATGTTTATTGATATTTCTAACCTTCTTAGATAAGTGCTGAAGACAGTCATAGCCCCTGTAGAATTTCCTCTCAGAGGTGTTAGTGTAAAAGAAAGCACCAGTTTGAACAGGAAACATTTACAAAGCCTTTAGATTAAGTTTTGGGTGGAGATACTATGATTGTCAAAGTAGGAAGCCACCTACATGGTATGATTTGTGAAGCACCAACAAACCCACCTGGTTCAAAATATATCACCCAGCAGTAACTGAAGGTATCACTATTAAAATCACTCTTTTAGATTAAATGACTTATCAGTCTTCTAATATTTTATCTTGGGGCAAAATAAATCTCTTGGCACATGAGCACATATAAGTTAGTCTGATTAACTTTTACTGAGCACAACCTATGGCCCTGAATCCTAGGAGAATAGGCTTCTACTAAGTGTGTCTCTCCCACATAGAAAGTGCATGATATGGCATTATATTCTCATTGTGAAACTCATTTTGGCTGAGAAAGATAGGCTTTTCAATATGCTTGCCAAGAGTGTAAAAATACATAAATATGCATACTGAATTATACATAAATATGCATATGTGCATGTAAACCCCCACACACTGTGCCTAGATAATAAATAGACCAAAGACTGGTCTTCTGGTTATCTAGCTATACATGCACTTGGAGTTTTAGGAAGAACTTGAATATCCTATCCTGTGGGAAAACATTAAGGCCCTATATACAGCAGGATACCTTAGAGAACCCATTTAATTTGGGTTCAGAAGGATCAGAGGCACTTGAAGTGTGAGAACTTGAAAGATTAGAATGGGCTGACTTTGACACAAGCCACAAATCTTGAACATATGGAGGAAGTTGACCTGCTGTGCTCCACAAATGAGAAATTTGTCTCTCTTGGCTTTTTAGGAGGTGCTATGTGCTGAAATCTTGGAAAGGAGCAGTTCAGCTAGATAAAGCCTGAAGTGACATGCACTTTATTCACAGCACCTTGCAATTTAAGTCTGAGGCTGAATCTAATGTACTGGGAAAGAGGTCAATTGTTGCAAACAAAGGGAAAAACATGGCTATATCACCCACCATCATAGATTCTCAATGAGCATTCAGATTTCAAATGGGATGTGGAAATACATTGAATAGGTCTGTATTTAGTGGGGCTGGGGGTTGAGTGAAAAGAAAGAGGTTGGAGTATTTCATGTTTTCCCCCATTTACAACAAAATTATAACATATTCCACTTTGTGAAACTAGAAATTGTGACACTAAAAAGTCAGCTTAGAAAATTACCCAAGAAATATATTGAGCTCCCTCTTGAACTCATCTCTTCTTTACTAAGGTAAAATGCTTCAATCCCAAATGACAAATGATCCCTTACCTTACATTTCTCCCCTCTGTCATTTCTGATTTGTAAAAGTAACTAGTGGTTTGGAAAGGATGCCCTTCCACTCTGGTACAATGAATTCTTTAAAATGCCAATGAACTGAGAAAGTAGGAAAACCATGTTTACTTTTGATTGCTTTAATATTCCCCCAAATTAACTTCATCAAGTGATGCTTATTGAGTTATTAGGTAACAGTAGAAAATAATCTAAAACGCTAATTATCCTCAGGGAACAAGAGTGAACACCTGCAAAGCAACCCTCATATCTATGATCAACTTACAGTATTCTTCATAATAGTACACAATTTTGGTGTTTTCTCAGATCAATAATTACACTTAGTAAATTCTACTCCCTATGAGTAATCTTTGCCCCTTTGCTTCCTTATACAGTCATCTTTCACTTGCCCCACTAAATAAATAGATAAATGTAAGATATATGTAGATTCATCTATCCATCCATCCATCCATCCATCCATCCATCCATCCATCCATCCATCCATCCATCTATCCATCCATCCATCCATCCATCCATCCATCCATCCGTCCGTCCATCTGTCCATCCTTCCATCCATCCGTCTGTCTGTCTGTCTTAATGAAATAATGGTCATAAATAAATGAGTTTCATTTGAGATGACATACTGGTCTGAATCACTGGCTAGAAGATGAGGTAAAACATGAAAGCAGCACTGATGATAGTGATTAAAACACCAGCTTTGACAGGGCAATAACTATAAAATCTTGCTGCTAGTAATAATCTCCACAATACAACAGCAATACTAGAGCACCATATGTCAGTGCACAGTAATCTATCTCTACGATTGTCAGTTTCTTAAGCAGGTTTCCAAGGAACCTGTCATTATTTTAAAATAGGGGAAAGATACCATTTCATCTCCTTATACTGCTTTAGTTACCCCAGTACTTCTCCCTTCCCCAGATTATTTATTCATTTTTCTGAAGTAAAATTTGTATTCATATAGCTATTAGAGCAGGTTCCGCATAATCGGCAGTTTTATGTTTTTCTTAGAATAATCTGGTTCATTTATTTCCCTTCTTTTTCCTTCAGCCTCTCTGGAAAAAGAACTTGTGCTTTTAAATAGTATTTAATAGAACAGCAACAACAAAAATAAGTTTGTGAAATTTGTTAGCAATTATTCAATCAGTCCATTTTTTTTTTATTGGAAGTTACAGGGAACTCAGTACTAACAGCTGGAATAGCAGATGGATTTTTAAGGTCAGAAGAGGAGCTAGTACCAAAGAAGATGCTATGCTGTGGCGAAGGGAATTCACTCTGACTTATCATCACAACATGAAGATAACAAAGAATTCCAGGGTCTCTCCCTTCTTAATGTTTAGCTCCTGTCAATCAAAGTTTGTAACTGTGTATAAAAAACAAACAAATGGATTATTAAAGAGGCAGTATGATAATGTGGATAGAGACCTGGCCTTATAATCAGAAAGACCTGGGTTCAAGTCCCATGCTGATGCAAATTCACTGTCTTCCCCAGTACAAATCTTTTTTTTTTTTAAGCAATTGGGGTTAAGTAACTTGCTCAAGGTTACATGGCCAGTTATTTTTGTGTGGGTGCCGAGTATCTGAGGCCGGAACCAATTCTAGGTCTCAGGATGCAAAGGCTGACGCTCTTACTCACTGCACTACCTGGCCACCCCTAAACATATTTTCTTTCTTTTCTTTTTTTGCTTTTTGGAGGGCAATTGGGGTTAAGTGACTTGCCCAAGGTCACATGGCTAGTAAGTGTTAAGTGTCTGAGGCCAGATTTGAACTCAGGTCCTCCTGAATCCAGGGCCAGTGCTCTAGCCACTGTGCCATCTAGCCACCCCCCCCCCCCAGTACAAATCTTATAACTACTCAGTGCCCCCAGGGAACTTTGTAAGACAGCAGCTGAAGAAAAAGAGCTAATTTGTATTGTTTCAGGGAGTCCTCCTTGAGGAGTTTCCTTAACTCATGAAACCACAGGTTCCACCCAAAAAAGAGGAGTACACATGTGGAGGAAATGATCAAGCGGTATGTTTGGGGGGAAAAGAAGAGCAGGCATAGAAATTTATATTAATTATTTCTGCTTCAAGAGAATGGAATCCATTTTCATGGGCAAATGTTTACTTTAGAAAATATCATGGGAATATTAGAAGTAATTTATGAAAATTCATCAAAGCTATTTATGAATTTCCTGTTGGTTCTGTTCATGTTTTGTTCAGTGTTAAAGGATGATATCCCCTCAGCCACACTGGAACAAGTTAGGGGAGAGAGAGCTGATTTACAGAAGTAATAACGTTTCTATGTACCTCTAAATCCCTGCGATTCACTCATTCCTTTTCAAAGCTATTTCCCAAACATCTTCTATTTGGCTACATTTAAAATTTTTTGGAAGTACTTTATAAACACTCAACTGTTGAAAATGAATTGATTCAAATGCTTCTACTCAAATGTGAAGGGGGAAAAATTAACTGGTTTGCAGGAATGAGACAAGTTGCAACATATCCTTTATGCTGTTCTCCAGCAAGGTGGCATTTCAAACTTGCCAGCAGATGGGAGAAACATGAGGACAGCTTGTTAGAAACAGACCCAGCCTGTTAAGTCCATTTCAGCTCTTTTTCCCCCCCATTAATTCCTTGATCCTTTTTCTATTGTATAACTTAACTACTTTCTCTATGAGGGGAAAAAAACCCCACTGTATCTAGTTCAGAGTATCACTCTTTAGTGGCTTATGTAGTTCCTGAGGCATAAGCCAAGAGGTTTTTGCTAAATGAGGAATCGGCAGGAAGCTTTCACCTGCTCTGTGGGTAGACTCTACTTTTCAGTGAATCTCAATGAACTTTAGTATGACTGTTCTTTTGTTTCAGTGTTTGATGTTGCTGATAGAGAAGGTATTCAATCCTATGAATGCTATAAGAATGACAACCATTTTCAACAGAAATATATCGTCAAAGAAAAAAAGGGATCTAAAAGGAAAGAAAATGTGACATGAGGAAATAATTCTTTATTTGGTCATTGTATCAACATAAAATCAGCTATTCAAATGAAAACAATAGATATGTGCCCAGCTTTATTACCTTCATACTGGCTGTCTGCCATGACTTTTGGAACTTCTTGATCTTGAAATCTGTGCTTTGCTTCAAAACTCAGCTGAAGTACCACCTTCTATATGAAGCCATTACTGCTCCCGTCCCCTTCTACTGTGTTCCTGCCCAAACTACCTTATCTTGCAGCTTTGTGCATTTTCACTAGCTGTCCTCTATGCTTAGAATTCTTTCCATCTTTATCTCTGCCTTCTCACTTCACTGGTTTCATTCAAGTCTCAGTGGAAATCACACATTCTGCAAGAAGCCTTTCCCAATCTTGCTTAATGCTAATGCTTTCCCATGAGATTATCTCACAATTTATGCTGCACATATATTGTATGTACAGAAATATTTGCATGTTTCTTCAATGTTAGACTATGAGCTCCCTGAAAGTAGGGATTGTCTTTGCTTTTCTTTGCACCCCCTGCATTTAGCTCAGTGACTGGAACGTTGTGCTTAATACATATTTGTTGGCTTGAGTTGGCTCATTTTTGTCTCCCTTATTCAAATATTGCCTCTTAAGGGCAGGGACTGTTTTGTTTTTGACTTTATGTCTTCTAACAGTTAGTACATTGTCCTGTCACATAATAGATACTTTAAAATTCTTGATAACTAATTGATTATATAGGAATTCTTTATTTTATTGTTAGGGTTTAATCCCAAATCTAGTTCCCTCTTGGAAACATAATTCAATTGCTTTCCCATTGAATTATCTCTTTCTGGAGCACATTCTCTCATATTTAGGCAGCCCTAAATTTCAAAACCCCATGATTTTCACTTACTTTGCTGATAATGAATAGTTTTAATAAGCAACTTTAACTTTCTTTTCCTTCATCAGTAATAGGAGAGGGGAAAAAAAAAGATGCCCTGTTTTATAGGGATGATGGGAAGGGAAATCTTTAAGTAGTTGAATGCTGATATTGTTCTTTTTATTCAGTCAGTCAGCCAATTAATATTTTAAGTGCCTACTATGTGCCAGGAACTGTGCTAAGTCCTAGGAATATAGAAAAAAAGCAAAAGATAGACCTTGTCCTCAAGGAACTCATAATCTTTATCCATACTTTCTGTTTTGCGAGAGTTCAGTAATATTGAAGAAACTTTTATATTTTAGGCTGAGAAGGTACATTCTTAGAATAATACTAAGAGGTAGGTATTGCAAGTATAATTATCCGACTTTGTAGTCAGTGACCTTGGGTTTATGTTGCAGCTACATGGCACCATGGATAGAACACCAGACTTGGAATCAGAAAAACTCATCTTCTTGAGTTCAAATCTGGCCTCAGAAACTTAGCAGTTGTATAATCATGGGCAAGTCACTTAACCCTGTTTGCCTCAGTTTCTCATCTGTAAAATGAACCAAAGAAGAAAATGGCAAACCATTCTACTCTCTTTGCAGAGAAAACCCCAAATAGAATCACGTAGAGTCAGAAATAACTGAAATGACTGAAAACAAGACCTTATTAGGTTTCTATCTTAGCTCTTAGGTAACCCACTAACTGTATAATATTACCTTTCTTCAAGGTTCAACTCAGGAGTAATATCTTATACAACATCCCTCTTGACATACATTCTTCCTCAGTTATAAGATCTTCACACTCAGATGAGCTAAATGGTTATAACTGCATTATATAAATACCACTTTGTTAGCTATATGGAAGATAGATATAGAGAAAAATGTTGAAGTAGAGAGAAAAACTAGAGGCAAAAAAATTTACAAAAGAGATCCATCTTATAAAGTGTGTATATCCACCCCAAAAGGGGTGATTGCTATGTGAGCAGAGGTAAAAAGAAAGATGTTATGGAGAAAGAATTGACAAAAATTAGAACCTGATTGCGTATGCGTGGTTGGGGAGTATAAGGGATCAGAGTGATTCTGAGATTTTAAGCCTGCAAATCTCAAAGATTGGTGGTCCCTTTGAGAAAACTATAAATATTTAGGGAAAAAAATATGTGTTGATTTGAGAAAAAGATAAAATATGCTGCACCAGACAAATTGAGTTTGAGATACTTGAGAGTATTAAACATATAGTTTGAAATGTCCAATAGACAGTTGGTGATGCAAGACTGAAGCTGAGGAATAAAAGTAGGCTTAAAATATAGATCTTTCTAGAGTTGATAATTGAACCTATCTGAACCGATAGCTGATGAAATTGTCAAGGGAGAGCACGTACAGAAAGAGGAGGGACTAGAACAGAATACTGGGGGATGAGGACAATCAAGAGTTAGGAAGCTATATATGAATGATTATTCCACACAGGAGTCTAACAGGAAATCAGAAAAGCAGTAGAACAACCAAGTAAGAACAGTGTCAAAAACAAACAAAATTATAAATAAAAAAAACCATAAAGTGTACCTAGGAGGAAACAGAGACAAAAGCTATAGTAGCTAAGAGGATTGAAAATGGAAAAAAAAGGTCACTATACTTGAGAGTTAAGCTAGTGTCACCCCCCCCCCGCCCTCGCTCTTTTGATTTTTAAAAATTTTGTCAAAAATATGCATACAACAATGAAAATAAAATTTATTCATTGTGAAAATTCATGATTTTATAATCTTTTCATAACTTGAAATATTAAACAAAGAACAGAGAGCAGTGAATGAAAAGAGGTCAAGAAGATGTGATGTAATAGAACAATGGATAATTCTCAAATAATTATTTCAAATAAGCTATGACGTTTATCTATATATTCCGATTTATCTATATCTATCTATATTTATCTATATAATATATAATCTATATATCTATGACATTTATATATATTATCTATATCTATCATATATATTATATCTATAGTATATATGTATATACATGTATATATACCCAAATATATACACATACACATCTATTTCTATATATACACATATATACATGTGTATATACATATATGAGTACATATGTATATACTTATCAGTTTCATTGAACATATTCCATTATGATAAATGCTGTAAAGAATTAAGTAATCAATAAATATTTTTAAACACTTACTATGTGCCAGGTTCTGTGCTTGTACAAAAAGAGGCAAGGGACAAAAAGCAAAGAAATACAAAGAAAACACTATAAACAGCATAAATAGGGAATAATTAGCATAGGAAAGGCATTTGAATTAAGAAGGGCTGTGAAAGACTTCCTGTAAAATATTTTTTTATTTTAGTTAGGATTTTAGTTGGGACTTGAAGGAAATCAGGAAAGTTGGGAGTTGCAGATGAGAAAGGAAAACATTCATGGCATAGGTGATAATCAGAGAAAATTCCTAGAGCTGAGATATGAAGTGTCATATTTGGAGAACAGCAAGTATCACAACACTTTAAAATGTTATTTTAGCTCAGTTTGTTTAATTTTGACAGGCTTTCACAAAAATCACAATCCTGGAAGAAGGCAGATCATTACATATCTATGTGCAATACATATCTATAAATCTATGTGTGTGTGTGTGTGCTTCTAAGTAGGGAGACACACATACAGAGAGAGAGAGAGAGAGAGAGAGA
>NW_027186372.1:16297618-16390038 GCF_028583685.1 Petaurus breviceps papuanus
AGAGAGAGAGAGAGAGAGAGAGAGAGAGAGAGAGACAGAGACAGAGACAGAGACAGAGACAGAGACAGAGAGAGAGAGAGACAGAGAAAGAGACAGAGAGAGACAGAGAAAGACAGAGAGAGAGAGAGAGTCATTTCTTTTGTGCATCTAGTTACATTTCATCCTTTCTTCGTAATGTCTTTCTGAAAGGATGCTTCCTTTCCATTTGCTTTTGTAGATCTTTTTATTCTTGGAGAATTCATTGTACTTGATATTTTCTATTATCATGTTAAATATAGTGAAGCATTTTAGTTTCAATTAAAATACTCAAACAATCTCAGGCAGTTTCATTATTAATATTAGTGAAAAAGCACTTTCCACCAAATTGCATAGTTCGTACTTGCTTCATTCTAAGCTGCATTTGTAATAACTATCAAGTCATTTTCACATATTCCATGAATGAGATTTAAAATTAAAAAAAAATTAATGGATTTCAAACTGGACCTTCTACATATGGCAAAGAGTTTAATTTTTAAAATAGCATAAGAATATATAGAAATAGATATATATGTATTTTCTTTGATGACAGTTGTTATACAATGTCTTTTGTCACATGATATTTGTTGAATAGCAATTGTTAAATTCTCTAAAACAATATAGAAGCACAAAATGAACTGGAGAAGGCCCTGGGCCTCTCCAAATTTAAAACCAAACAATGAGATCAGATTTGTTTAGATGTTATGGAAGAGGAAATTCAGATTTAAAGCTCCCTTCTGGTTTGTTAAGATTTAATTCTGTTTTTAATAAAAGTATACCTTATTCAATAAGTGGCTACAAAAAAAAGTCTTAAAATCTATTTGGAGTTGGTAGTACATCAATAAAAATATATTCTACATCTTAACTACATTTTCTCTCATTAAATCATACTTGGATACTGAAGTTTAAAACTAAGGCAATTGTGTGTGTATACACATATTATATATATATATATATATATATATGTGCTATATATATATGTGTGTGTGTGCTATTTTGAATATATATATATATATATATCTTGAATCAATTTTTCCATGGCCTGTCATATTATTTATTTCCATAGTTATAGAAAATACTATGATTTCTACATATGTGTCAGAAAATAAAACCTTATGTTGAACCTTTGTATAGGACACTTTCATTAGTTTTAATATAGATATAACTTGTAATATATTACCTAGGTTGAAGGTGTCCAAGTTGGAAGAAGTGAAAGTATGAGAGTAAGTGTCCCTTGACATTTCTCCTGAAGGAATCAAATAAATCTCTGACATGATTGACTCAATGTGAAAATGCATGATTTCACAGTGTTCTCAAATTTGCCAGTGTTAAACAGAGATAGGAGAGAGTGCAGTAAATGAAGAGAGGTCAAGAGGATGTACATTAGTTTAATAGATGGAGCAATGATTGGATGATTCTCAAAGAACCCTTTCAAACAGGCTATGGCTAAAAATGAGCATGCATTTAACAGGAGGGCAAATATTTGAAGTGTTATTGAAGTCATTTTAGGAAGTTGATATTTCTCAAATCAGAATTTGGAGGCCATTCTGCCTCATTCTTTGCCTATTCATACTTTTCCTCCTGGCTCAAAGGAAAGATCATGTTTGGAAGCATCTGGGTGGTGTGGTGGATAGAGTGTTGGGCCTGGAGTCGGGAAGACAAGTTTAAATCTAGCCCTAGACACTAAGTTGCTCTGTGACTCTGGATAAGTTATTTAACCTTTGTTTGCCTTAATTTCCTAATCTGTAAAATGGTGATAATAACAGCATCTCCTTGGAAGGGTTGTAGTGAGAATCAAATGAGGCAATATTTTTAAAGCACTTCACACTTTGCATGGCACATGCAAAGTACTGTATAAATTATTTTTCCTTTCCTTCCTTCACCCCATCCAGTTTAAGAACCGAAAAATGACAAAACTCTTTATGACATGTAGTCGAGACCCTTGCTAAGTTTTTTGTTTTCTTTTTTTTTTTTTTTAAGTAATCAGGGTTAAGTAACATGCTCATGGTTACACGGCCAGTTATTTCTGGGTGTGGTGCTAAGTATCTGAGCCTGGATTTGATCCCCAGGTCATCCCGACACTGGAACTGGTGCTCTTACTCGCTGAGCCACCTGGCCACCCCTTAAGTTGTTTATTTTCAAGGACAATGTGAGTGTGACTCATATGAGTGATGATTGGAGAGGGAAGATCTATTTCAAATTCTGGCTCTGAGACTCACTATCTATGTAAGCTTAAGCAGATGACTTGAAAAAGCTAGGTGGCACACTGGACCTAGGGTCAGGAATGTCTGGGTTAAAGTCCAGTATCAAATGCTTGCTAACTGTATGACCTTGGAAAAGTCATTTAACTTCTTTTAGCCTCAATCTCATCTGCAAAATGGGGATGATAATAATAGCACCCACCTCTTAGAGTGGTTGTGAACTTAAGTAACATGCTATTTATAAAGTGCTTTGTAAACCTCAAAGCAATCAAATACTATCTAAAAGCTAGGTATTTATTTATAGGATTATAGGATCATATATGTTAAGCTGCAAGGTTCCTGAAAGGGCATTGAGTATTAAGGCAATGAAGGTAGGTTGGGTGAGAAGGAATGTAAACCCACATCTCCTAACTCTAGATCCAGGGCTCTTTCCATTGTATCATGTGCAAATGTTTAGACTTCATTTTTCTCATCTGAAATACTGATGTTCTCTAAAGTCCTTCCTACGGTCAGCTCCAGAACTCTCACTTTCACTTAGATCCTTGCCTCTACTTCCCCTCCTATAAGTATTCTGGATTTTGACCTTGGATATTTTGATCTGATAGGTCATCTTTTGTTTATCTTCTTGGGGGTCACAGGCCTCCACAACCCTTTGTAGGTATTAATTTATAAACACTAATTAACCAAGTTATTCATTTGTATGTGCCAAAATACTGAGTGCATTCACCCTCACCTAGATGACTGTAGTAACTTCTTAATTCGTCTATTTGTTTTCCATCTCTCTCCTCTTTAATCCTTATGTTTAAATCCAGAACACTCTTTCTAAGGTATAGGTCTGACTATGTCACTCCCCATATCAAAAATCTTCACTGGCTTCTAAATGTCTCCAGGCTGTGGGTTTTTAATCTGGGGTCTAAGGAAGGAGTCTATAGATAGATTTCAGGAAGCATATACATTTGCTTTTATTTTTTTGGAAGGGGTGGGCAGGGCAATTGGGTTTAAGTGACTTGCCCAAGGTCACAAGGCTAGTAAGTGTTAAGTGTCTATGGCCAAATTTGAACTCAAGTCCTTCTGACTCCAAGACCAGTGTTCTATTCACTGCACCACCTAGCTGCCCCAAGTACATACATAAATTTGGATGGAGAGGAAAAAAATAATTTTACTAACCTTTGGTTTCCTTTTGATCTTAAGTATTTTATCTTATGCATGTTAAAAATAAAATTATTCTGAAAAAGGGGTCCATAGACTTCACCAGACCATCAATGGAGTCAATTACAAAAAAAGGTAAAAGGTTCAGAATCCCTGCTCTAGACATTCCAGTGAAACTAGGTATGCTCCAAACTTGATTCTCTATTTTATTTTCCACCTTTGTGTATTTATACAAGCTGTTCTCCATGCCTGAAATACAATAGCTCCTCATTTCCAGCTCTCACAGTACTTATTATCCTTCCAGGCTCAGCTTAGGTATCACCTCATCTATGAAGCTTTACTTCACCCTACCCTCAGTTTCTAATGTATTCCTCCTTGTCAAATTCATTACAACTATTTATCTATATACCTCCAAGAAGAAATGATTTCCTTGAAGATACTGACTTTTATTTTTGCCTTTGTGTCCCATGTCTGAGCACACAGTAATTGCTTAATAAATGTCTCTTGAATTGAACTGAATTGTATTCTCATAGTGCAATAAACTAATTAGAATCCTTAAGCTATTTTCCTATTTGTGTGTAGCGGGGATAGAGAGTGGAACTCAATAATGAACAGGCCACGCTGAGAAAAATATCTAAGGCAAGCAAGTCAACAAAGGGCAAAGTACGTACTTCAAAAAAAAAAACAGATTAAATTTAACTCTATTACAATGTCCAAGGAGCCAGACATGAGCTAAATGTTCCAAATGTTTGGACGTGAACACTCATTCATCTGACCACACAAAGTCACACATTCTTGAAATGTATGGTTCAATGAGGAGTGCTTTTGTCCCCAGAGTCTTCATTCAGTGTATTTTCCAGTGGTATGTGAGCAGATAAATGCACCTAATTACTAGATTGCACAGCCTGATATATGTTTATTTGACGAAGCAAACAACCCGCCAAATGTACAATTTTCTCTTCTTAAAGAACACAGTAATTTAAATGCAAAAGATATGTTAATCAGCATTATCATTGAGTATTTTTCATATGACAAGTTAGGGTATTCACAATTATCATTTTCCTGACAGCAGTGAAGGAGCTGCACTGGAATTCTATTATGGCAACATTTCTGTGGACTCAGTAAAAGCAATAAAGTCCCACTGCCATACTGAGATCAGCACCACTACAGGGACAGTTCTTTCTGCATTTACATCCTCTGTGTGTATACCCTCTTTATAAGGAGAAAGGTGGATTTGCAGCTCTTTCCTAGTACTGTAACTTCTCTGCAAGGGGTCGACAGTCCCAGTAACATAATGCGGAAGAAAAGAGCCTATAAAACATTTAGGAAAGCAAAATTTGAAAATGAAGGAGATAAATAGGATGTGTTCTCCAAAATTACTGTACATCTTCTTTTGAAGTCAGGGCAGTCGGAGCAATGTGATAATGTGAAGTTGAGGGGTTTTAATCATACCAGGAGGGATGGGGAGCCAGCTAGCAGAAGGACGCTGCTATTAGTGTCTCTAACAGTAATTGTTATTTTAATTGGCTGAAATAAACTATAGTGCCCTCAGGCCAGTAATAAAACTCTACTGGCAGGCAGCTCCTCTCCCTTTAGGAAGGAGAACCTTAATGAAAACCTTGCCCTTTGAATAAAACAATGGAACATTGTTATTAATTTTTATCAAGACTGAATGGGCTGAAAATACACAGATCAGATTGGCCTGCTTTTGGCAGTAATGGCTCCTCTTGAGGGGAGGGTACTTATCAGACATTCCCCCCTTCCTCCAAGAAGGTGAAGAGAAGGCCAAAGCCATGTTACAAATCTGTAGCTATGGCAGTAGAAAGTATGCTTTTAAACCATAGTGAACTTTCTATATTATAATATAGTAATAATGAAAACAACACACAGGGAGCATCCTTGTAGCACTTTATATATTTCACATTTATTATTTCATTTCATACTTGTGACAAACTGTAATGGGAATGTAAATTTTTAAGATCTTCCCTGCCCCTAGGCTAAGGTGCACCTGGAGCCTGGGGTGGGAGGCTTGTTTTTCAGTAGATACTTCTTGATTGGCCAGTGGGTCAATAAGGTTGTTACATTCTCTGAGCCAGGAGAAGGGTATATAAACCCCGATTTGAGGCTTTGTTTTGTAGCTCACTTTGAGAAGTATTCTGTGATTTGATATGGATTCTGGGAAGCTGTTGTCCAGAGCCCCCCGGCTTTGAACAACCCAGATGCTGAAACCCAGATGTTGATTGGGTATGGATGTAATGGTTGGACAGTTTGGAAATCTGTCTACTTGATCTGTTTCTCTGACTTGATAATTCTGTCTGTATACTTTGAAGTTCGGGGTGCTGACCTTCTCCCCCTGAACTAGGTGAATGATACATATCTGACTGATTAAAGTAAGCTTGTTAACCCATTTTGAGTTGCTTTCCTTTAACAAAGTAGATCCAAGAACCTGTGTTGGCAGCAAACCCTGAGGACGCTTGGGGTGCTTGCTGCTACAAAATGGCATCACGAACAGGATCTGCAGAGTAAAAGGAAAGTATGGGGGCTGGGATAATTGTTTGTTTCCCAGTTGTGGTAGCTGTGATTCTGTGGAGCCGTGGAGCAGGAGAGGAGAATGGCCTGCATGCGGACTTCGCTGACCTGAGAGCAGGAATGGTGAGCTGCCTGCACTGCAGGAGGAGAAGGAGCCCAGGAGTTCGGAATTCAGCCACAGGAAAAGATAAGAACTGAGCAGCAAAGCAGGAGCACTGAATGTGTTTCCTGGCTGCATCCCACAGTTTGGGACCCAGGGGGAGGATGGACTTGTGACTATGGTGGATGGGATGAAGTGCCTTGAACCCCCAAGGACCCCACCTTGTTGGTTTTGTTTCCCAGCCCCCTCTCTGTACTTGGAAGCAGAGGCTGGAGCTGTGTGAGGGGAAGGACACCCCCCTCCTCCCAGGAGAACTTTGGACTCTTGTTTTGAATTGAATTGGTAATGCAATGTACTCTGTGTTTGTTTAAGGCCCAGTGGTCACTTTGGTAACTTCAGTTATATATCTTGCAAATGTGACCTATGATTGTTAATGCTAATTCAAAAGTAAATTGTCTATGCTATGGGCATGAAAGATCTTGGGGCCGAATGTAATGGGAATGTAAATTTTTAAGATCTTCCCTGCCCCTAGGCTAAAGTGCACCTGGAACCTGGGGAGGGAGGCTTGTTTTTCAGTAGATACTTCTTGATTGGCCAGTGGGTCAATAAGGTTGTTACATTCTCTGAGCCAGGAGAAGGGTATATAAACCCTGATTTGAGGCTTTGTTTTGGGGCTCACTTTGAGAAGTGTTCTGTGATTTGATATGGATTCTGGGAAGCTGTTGTCCAGAGCCCCCCGGCTTTGAAAAACCCAGATGCTGAAACCCAGATGTTGATTGGATATGGATGTAATGGTTGGACAGTTTGGAAATCTGTCTACTTGATCTGTTTCTCTGACTTGATAATTCTGTCTGTATACTTTGAAGTTCGGGGTGCTGACCTTTTTCCCCTGAACTAGGTGAATGATACATATCTGACTGATTAAAGTAAGCTTGTTAACCCATTTTGAGTTGCTTTCCTTTAACAAAGCAGATCCAAGAACCTGTGTTGGCAGCGAACCCTGAGGACGCTTGGGGTGCTTGCTGCTACACAAACCTAAAACGTGTGTAGGGTAGGTATTAACTCTTATTAAAGATAAAGAGAATGACTTTTCTGTGAGGGAACACAATAAGCTAGTAGCCCTGCAGTGAGGAGTACCTGAGTTCACATGCAGCCTCAGACATGTAACACAAAACTAGCCGTGTGACCTTGGGCAAGTCACTTAACTCAAATTGCCCTCCCTTTCTCCTCAAAAAAAGCAAAAATAAAATGAATCTAAAGCAGGTCATGTGATCCCAAAGTAGCTGAGAACAGTAAATATATTTTAGGCTCTCCACTCTTATCTCCTGGCATGCAACATATTATCCATTGAAAACTAGGACTTCCTCTTTCCAACAATGAAGAACAACTTATAGCAGAAGACAGAATTTGTGTTGCTTTACTTTACTGGGGGAAAGGGAGAGTATTTTGTACTGTTTCTGCTTGTACACTTTCAAATCATCTAAGGTATCTGGATTTTATTCTGAAAGGAGTAGACAGTGTCTAAAAGTGATTGGATTGGGGAACAATGAAAAAAAAGAGGTGTTTTTAAGGAAGATTGATCTGGAAGCTATATGTTAAATAGACAGGAAAGATAAGAGATTGGAGGCTACTCTTGAAATGCAGGCACAAGATGATGGGGCTTTGGAATGGGGTGGGAACAATGGAACAGGAAGGAACAATGATAAGGGATGGGTGTTTAGAAGGAGGGGAGGGTAGAGATTTATCACTAATTGGCTATGAGATGCAAAGAAACAGAGAAAAGTCAAAGATAACTACCAGGTTTCTAGCTCAGGAGCCTTGGACGATGATGGTCTAATAGAGATAAGGAAGGTAATAGCAGCAGTTTAGATAAAAATAATTTTAAATTTGGGACAGTTAAATTGATTAGCTATTCTATGAAATATAGCTTTGTTTGTTTCTTTCCTCCAACCCTTAAGGCTCTGAAGAAACAGAAAATATCCTGTCAAGTAAACATCCAGGGTTGTTGTGGCTGGTTTGTTTTGTTTTCAATGGCCAAACAATGGGATATGTGGGAGCTTCTCCCACTTCTAGGATGCATTTATTAATGAAAGAATTAGAGCACCAGAATGATATTTCATTTCTGCTTCCACTGTAGGCTTTTCCTTCAAGGTTTCTATGGACTAAAGAGTATGCACAGCAAACAGAAGGCAAAACAAATACTAGATCCTGTACAATATTTTATAAGACTTTTACAATGATGAAATGATATGCATATTGAACAATTAGTAGACAAGTAGATATTACTAGGTCCAGGCAACCCACTTCACAAGTGTGTTTGAGCTTGGTCCTGAGGCTCAGTCGATAATGCTCCAAATTTTAAGTATGCCCTATAAATAATAGTTCTCCCTAAGGATAGTGACTAGACTTATAATTTTTTCAGTTCAGAGTACTTCCTACACTAGAAAATTTCCTATAATGATGCAGCTTGACCCCTTTTTTACAACTTGTAGTGTTAGAGAATTGCACAGAGCCATGCGAGACTTGCCCACAGTCACCCAAGCAGAATGTAGTAGAGGAAAACAAATGTAATCTGATAATTTTTGATTCCAAAGCAGGCTCTCTATCCATTATGCAACAGTGCTTAACCAGTCAGGAAACTGATAAAAAGTGCATGAAGAGCCTTTTGCTCCATTGTGTTTCTCTCTGATAGATATCTACCAACCGAAGCATTTATTTAAAGTCTACAAGTTCACTTTTATAAGTTTTATAAGTAATTTATAAGTTCACAGGCAGATTTAACATTAAATACTTCTCCCAGACACACAGATCTATGCATGCATTTTCAAAAGGATTGGTTAAGTCCATCTTGGCACACTGGGGGAAATGACAACCAAATGAATAGAGTAGTAGAAGTTCAATTAGCATATTATTGATAGGTCTGAGGAAGAGATAATATAGATATTCCTGCTGTTCCCTAGCCAATGCTATTAATAATTATAGACTTATAGGCATAGAGCTGGTAGTAACATTGGAGATAGGATAGTCCAACCCCCTAGTTTTATAGTTGAGGAAATAGAGGTCCAGAGTAACACAAAGACTTGCCCATGATAACATAGTGGTGGTAGTAAATAGTAGAAATGGAATTCAAGTTTAGGGTGAGTGACTCAAAATTTAGTTTGTTTCCTACTTCATAATGTTGCTGCTCATTTTAAAGAAACAAATGAAACCTAGACCAATTCCTGTTCTAAGCTTAGTCAGGCTACCTATTGAAATGGAGATAGGAACAATTGCTAAACAATAATATCCTCTCTTGCCATGTTTGGTTCTCAAAATTGCATTTGATTTCTTTTTTCTTTTAAATGGAATATCCTCCTTTTCCTGCAGAAGAGGTCTTTCAGTTCATCAGATTTTGGAGTCACCATATTCAGAGATACACAAATGTTTTTTTTGTGTACATACCCAAAATTATCCAGCAGATCTTACTTGGGAGTAACTAACAAGGAGAATTCACAATGTAGAATTTTCAAAGAAGACATAATATTTTTTAAAAGATAGTATTTTCTATTTCTGAAATAAGGTTTTTAAATTTTTTTTCTTGTAGTAACTCATTTCTGAGTTAAAAATAATTTAAGATGAGTTTTTAAGTTAGAAAGAAAACAGAAAATGTATCACACAGGAGATGTTAGTTAAAACCTTAACAATAATAAAAATGGATGGACCTACCTGTTGTGAACAAAAGGATTTCTGGGGAGGATTGTAGCCAACAAGAGTTTATTGCAGCCCAAATCTTGGTGAATCACATCAGTGGTATCTGCTATTTTCTTATCTACCACATCTTCACCTCTCAGCCTTTAATGACAGTGTTCTAAAGACCTAAAAAGGGGAGGGAAAGACATTTTTGAAAAGACTGCTGAGTTACAGCAATGTCACCTTGTGCCTGCTTGAAATTGTTGTGCACTCAGGAATATAAAACAGAAACTTTTTTTTTTTTTACAGCAGTCAACTTGTTGAATAAGTTGAAGGGGTGGAGAGGCTAAAATGGCAATGAATTCTGAGGGAAGAAAAAAAAAGAAGCTTTTCTGTAAAAATATGTGGAAGGCAAAGCTTGATCAAAAAACTGTTCTTCACCAGATATTTTCTGCAGAAATCTAAATTGTTTCATCATCATGTGTAGAATGAACTACCTCAGGAGGAAATGGGTTCCCTTCACTGGAGGTCAGGTAGGTTGTAGAGAAAATATTTTTTTTGAGTCTAGGTTGGATTAGATAGCCTTGTAGGTCACTTCCAACTTTGAATTTCTATGATTCATGTCACTTGAAACACAATAAATGTTTCTTGGGACTGACAATCCATTATCTCTATCAACTAGACACACATTAGGCTCTACTTGATCTTCATTACATATTTATTTCTAGCCACATCTGAAGGCAATCTCTCTTCCTCTTGTACGCCCTCCCTGACATGAATATGTCCTGCCTAAACAAGTCCATACTGACCTTCCATTCTTTAAATTGTTAGTGTGGCTGAATTAGAGCATATTCTACATGCTGAAGAGAACATTGAAGGGATTTTTACTCAGAGCAGGTGGTTTCTCCCCTGTCTATGAGAAGGTGATTTCTAATTCACTCAAAGTCCATCATCTCTATTTAAAGAGCTCCATGTGTTCTAGTGGTTCATCTGGGATTATAGTTTCCTTCTGAGAAGAGAAGCTATTTTTTTTCTTTCCCTTCTATCTACTTTTTCATTTTGTTATTTGTTGATTTTATTTTTTTTCTCATTGTTTGGGGTAGAACAGGTCCTTATAGATACCAAACAGACAGACAGTTAACTTAGGATACAATTTGCAAAATGTTGTTTTCTTGCTGAATTTGCATACATTTGTATTTTGGGTTTATTATAATTTTGAAGGTATGTGGTACAGTGTATAGAAGAGTAGGCCTGGAGTCAGGAGGACTTAAGTTCAAATCCAACCTAACAAACTCTCTTGGCTGTGTAACCCTGGTCAAATTACTTAACCTCTGTGTCCCTCAGTTTCCTCTTCTGTAAAATGGGACACCTACTTCCCAAGATGGTTGCGAGGATCAAATGAGGTAATATTTATAAGGTATTTGGCAGAGTGCCTGTCACATAGTAGGTATCATATAAATGTTACATATTGCTGCTGCTGTTGTTATTAGTGCCATCAACTGTGGTAGGCTGGAAACCATTCAAGGGCCAATTAAGTAGAATTATCTAACAACTTTATTTATTAGACTGCTAAAACACCTTATATGACATTTAAAAGAGCCTTTAAGAACTATTTGAGACTCTCTAGAGTAAGGCACTAGGAGAAAGTGCTTGAAAATGCAATGTATGAGCCTCCTCAGATCCCCAGAGAACTTTCCAGAATTGTGCCAAATATGCCCTAGATAATTTATATGAATAACAACCTGAGAAGAGAGGGGTATAGCAGAGACTAAATAAAAATACACACCATGGAGTAAATGTGGAGCTGAGGTGAGCTTCCCTGGCCTCTTCTAGGAATATATTTGCTTAGTGCTGAGAGATTTGGGGATGATTTGGCAATTTCTTGGATCTCATGATGATAGTAGGGTTCTGAGGGGGTTAGATTGAGTGGAGGTTTTATTGGCCTAGGAAGAATGGTCAATTCCGTGGACGTTAAGAGGAATGATTCTTTCTTCTGAAAAGTCACTCCTTTTAAATAACTTCCAAGAGTCACTTGGAAGAAAACTTCTTTCTGGTGCTCTGTCTCTTTCCATCGGTCCAACATGTGGAATATCTTGGAATTCCCTTGGTAGATCCTTGATCCTACCCCAACCACCCACTACTATTATATTGTATGTTCTCACATGGCAGGGGACACATGTTCTTCCTAAATGATACTCAGAAATAGGCTTTTCCTTTGCTTAGGTAACAAAACAGTAATTCTGAAACGAACTATTTCGAGGCTTGGAAGGAACCTTTCTCATGAGTTCAAAAGATCAGGAGATACTGGATTCCTCAATCAGAGATGAATAAGGAGTTTTCCAAAATGAAACTCTTCTTAGAGAAGATGAGCATTACTTGAAGGATGAGTCTAGGCCTAGGCTATGCTCGGGCTTGCCTGAGGATTTGGAAAATCCCCCAATTGATAAATGGTCAAATGATATGAGCAGCTAGTGTTCAGAAGAAATGAAAACAATCTGTAGTCATAAAGAAAAAATACTTGAAATCATTATTGATTAGAGAAATTCAAACTAAAACAATTCTGAGGTACTACCTCACACTATCAGAAATGACAAATGCTGGAGGAGAGGTGGTAAAATAGCTACTCTAATGAATTTATGGTGGAGCTGTGAACTGGTTCAACCATTCTGGAGAACAATTTGGAACTATGCCCAAAAGGTTACAGAACTCTGCAAGCACTCTGACTCAGCAATACAAGTACTAGGTGTATATACACATCAAAGAAAAAGGGAAAGTGTGTGTGTGTGTGTGTGTGTGTGTGTGTGTGAAGAGTAGTTCTTTTTACAGTGGCAAAGAATTAGAAATTGAGGGGATGCCCATCATATAGGAAATGGCTCCGCCAGTATGATTGTGATGGAATAAATACTATTGTGCTATAAGAAATGATAAGGAGGCTGCTATATGGCACAGTGAATAGAGCACTGGCCCTGGAGTCAGGAGGACCTGAGTCCAAATCCAACCTCAGACACTTAACACTTACTAGCCCTGTGACCTTGGGCAAGTCACTTAACTCCAATTGCCCTGCCTACCTGTAATGGCAATATAATTGTTGACTGAAACAGGAAGCTAATGCTGAATATATATAAAGTAAAATTCCCAGGAAGGGCAGTCAGAATTTCTTGGGACCAGCATCTGGAGGCAGAGCAGTTACAGAAGAGAAATGAGAATCAAGAACTGAATCTGAATTTCCTGAGAACTTGTGATGACAGAGCTTCTTCTGAAGAGGAGCCCAGGAGCACCCCCCCTTTTCCCCAGGCTGAATAAAGTGATTCTTATTATTGAATGCTCTGCAGAAGACTGAGGAAGCATGACTGGGATGCTAAGACTTTGTCTGTTTGTGGCTTGGTTGAGCCTTGAATTCCTGGGAACAGAAATTGTGAAGGACTTGAGATGGACCCGACCCTGTGAACTTCAGTGTGGGACAGGACTTACACTGAGAGCTGGACAAGGAATTGGGAGCTTTCTGCCTTTGAATCCAGGTTACTGTGTGGTAGATTCAGGTAGGAGTTGCCTGCCTTGAGTCAAGATGAAAAGACCTCTCCATGGGTACTGAGTAGTGATGAAATTGTAGTGACCTAGATGTGGAGCGTCTGTGTATTTTCTAATGATTGTACTTAGTGATTAATGATACTTAGTAATTGATTGCTGAATAAGTGACTGATTGAGTTAACTTAGTGTGCCCCATGAGTGGAAGACTTTGACTATTATATTTTGAGATGTTTGAATGACTGAGTAAGGAGGCAAGCCTCCTGAAGGATGATTTTGATTGAGTTACAAAATGATTGAGTTACTAAATGAGTGTTCTTTGTTGAAGACTTTGTGGCCACTATGGTAGAAACTATGCTGCCATTTTAATAATAAGCTATTGTGAATATTATATTCTGATTTTCTGTATTGTTATAATATTGTAAATGGTGTACCTTGATTTTCTGTGAATGTTTTGCTTTGATTTGTTACTGAATAGAGTGTTCACTATATGGTGTAATCAGAACCTTAAAAGCTGTTCACAGTAGCATTCTTCTGGAAAGTTGCTAGTGCTTGGCTTTATACTTCCCCACTGTAAAAAAGGGAAGGAAAGAAGAGGAGAGAAGAAGAGAGGATAGGAGAGGAGAGGAAAGAGATGAAATAATAAGAGTGTTGATTTATAAAAGAAACTTTTCAAAACCTATATGAACTGATGCAAAGTAAGGTGAGCAGAACCAGGAGATCATTGTACACAGTAACAGCAATATTGTAACAATGATCAACTGAAACACTTAATGACCGATCACTTTAAGGAACCAATACAATTCTAAAGGACCCACGATGAAAAATGTGATCTACATCCAGAGCAAGAACTAACAAATTCTGACTGCAAATTGAAGTGTAGTTTTTATCACTTTATTTCTTTGCATTATGGCTAATATCAAGATACTTTAAATAATTTCACATGTAAAAAAATAGTATCTTGCCCATCTACCATCACCTTTTCATTCATCTTAATCCTTACTCCTCATTCCATCTCCTTTCCCCAAATGACATACTCTATGATCCAGTGACAATGGTCTCCTTGTCACACAAATGAAACACTCCATCTCCTTGGTCCTCATACTTTTACTGGCTCCATGCCTGCAGTTCTCTCCCACTCTGCTTCCTGACTCCCTTCAAGTTCCAGGTAAATATTGCCTTCTACAAAAAAGCTTCCCCTGATCCACTTAGATTTTAGTGCCTTTCATTTGTTGATTGCTTTCAATTTACCATATATATGTATACACACATATAGTTTACATTTAGTTTTCTGTATGATGGTGTCCTCCATTAAACAATGAGCTCCTTGGGAACCTGAACTGTATTTTAACATTTATTTCTGTATCCCTTGTGGTGAGCACAGCACCTGACATAAGGTAGGCACTTAATAAATGCTTATTAATTGACTAATTCTAAAAGTAAATAAAGTAATTGTCATTGAACACTTAATCTTTCTTTTAGCATGTTTATGTGTGTGAAATAAATAGCATATTTTAAATGAGATGCTTTTCTATTTTCTTTTGAAGAGTGCCTAAACAGGAACCAAATCTAAATTTTCAAGTGATTTTTTTCTTCTTCTGGGCTCTGGGGTGGATAAGGAGATGGGACTTATTGCATAAAGGAAGAAATTCTGTGGTTAAGAGTCTGACCAAGCCAAATGTGTTCAGAACTGAAAACTTGTTGGAAGAGGATGCCCCCTAGTCTTCTGGATTTATGCTAGTCTGTTGCTATGCTAAAAGATTTATGTCCTGTATCTTTTATCATTTAGGCATATAAGGTCACAGTAGCTAGATGGTAGAATCATTAGAGTGCTGAGCTTAGAGTCAGGAAGACCTGAGTTCAAATGTGACCTTACTAGCTGTGTGATCCTGGGCAAGTCTAATCCCGTTTGCCTCAGTTTTCTCAACTGTAAAATGAGCTGAAGAAGAAAATGGCAAATTACTCCAGTGTCTTTGCCAAGAAAACCTCAGATAGGGTCTAGAAGAGTTAAATGCAACTGAAAATGAGTAAAGAACAATAAAAAGCCACAGTTTTTGTGTTCTTTTGTTTCTTGGAAAGGATTTTTTTTTAATAAATTAGGTGCTGTGCATCTGGATAGTGACAATGTTATATATTTTATTACTCAATATGCAGCTAGGTGGCACAATGGATAGAGTACTGGACTTGGAGTCAAGACTTGAGGTCAAATTTGGCTTCACAAGCTTGCTAATTATACAGCCCTGGGCAAATCATATCACTTCTTTCTTAGTTTCCTTGGCTGTAAAATAGAGATAATGATGGCACTTACATTCCAGGATGCTGTGAAGAACAAATGAAATAATATTTGTTAAACACTTAGCACATAGTAGATGCTTAATAAATGCTTGTTGCCTTCCTTTTCCTTCTTTTTCCCTGAAGCTTAAAAGCAATAGGCAGGCTGATATACTGTATATATAACCAACCTTGATGTAAGAAGAAATAGGTTCAAGTCATGACTTTAACACATGTACTTGCTGTGTGACCACAGGCAAGTCATTTAACTTCTGAGTGTCCCCAGTGCCTCTCTAAGTTTTGAATGTGTTCCATCTATAATGGGAATTTCCACAGAAAGATTTTTTTTTATATTGAGGAAATGACAGTTTTAAGTTTCCTTCATCCTCCACAAAACAAAACAAAAAAAAATTACTAGTACAGTACTAGGGTTTATATTTAGGTCCTTAATGCATTGAAATTGAATTAGTTTCTTCAATTGTCTATTTAATCAATAGCCATTAAAAAGAATAAATTTAGGGTTTTTAAAAATAAAAATCATGTTTAACTTAATGAAGGAATTTTAAAATAACATTTTTAAAATTTTTATAATGATTTTATCTGCATTTGGGGACATTTATCTGGTATGATGAAGATGATTTACATAATTGCAAACTGGTAAGTTTGTGCTTATAAATTACAAGAGAAAAAGTCTATTCAGTTTCTGTCAACATGCTGCCAAACCAAATGAGTTTTACAGATTAGAATCCTTTCCCACCCAAATCTTTCACTGTTACCAAATTCTTAATGTATATGTAAGAGTTTGGGGAAGCTCTTAGAGATAATTTTGTCCAATCCCCTAATTTTATAAGATGAGGGAAAAAAGGGGCCTAGAGAGCCCAATGAAGTTCATTGTCCAAAAACTTCATAAAAATAGTAAGTTTACTACTTAGAAATCACTTAGTATACTGCTCTGAGATCACCCAAGTAAAAGTCAGAACTCAAAATCAGGTGTAATAATGCCACACCTAGAATGCTTTTCTGTACATAGTCCCCCACCCCTGCCCTCACACACACACACACACACACACACACACACACACACAGAGAGAGAGAGAGAGAGAGAGAGAGAGAGAGATTGCTACTCATATGACTGATTGTAATTTCTCTGTAACCCAATTTATCTGTTCCTACAAGGCAGGTAGGTGGCACAGTGGATACAGCATATGATCTGGAGCCAGGAAGACCTAAGTTCAAATCTGACCTCAGACACTTACCTTCTGTGTGACTCTGAGCAAGTCACTTAAGACTTTGTTTCAGATTTTAATCTCTAACATAAGCCAGAGAAGGAATTGGTAAACCACTTAATTATCTTTGCCAAGAAAACCCCAAATAGGGGCACAAAGAGTCAGATATGACATAAGTTTGTCATGCCTGACTGAAACGACTGAATAATAAGAAAGATAAAAGGTAATATTATTCTAATGAAAATAATGTATTATTCTTATACTATTTGATGCAGTTTGAAAAGAAATGTTCTCACAGTAAGTCACTGTCTTGCTATTATTCTGCTATTTTTCATTATTAATCAGGCCTTTGCTTCTATTATTTTACTAAAATTACTCTCAAATACCATCAATCACCTCAGTTACCAAAGTCCCTAGTCTTATTCTGTTCTCATCCTCTCTGACCTCTGTAACTTAATAGCATATACCTGACTTTCCTAATGGATAATCTTCCATCTCTCAGTTTCAGATACCCTATCATCTCTTTACCTGCTGCCTCTCAATCTTCTTTGTCTCATTCATTGGTTCGTTATATTCTTTTCCTGAATAGATAAATTGTGCATTCCTTAGGGTTCTATACTCAGTACTCTCCACTTTTTTTTTCTAAGCTCTTTATTGAGGAAAATATTCAAAATGAATAAAAAAATATAAATTTTACTAGTAGAAAAAAACAATAAAAATAAATAAGAAATAATAATTTGAAGAGAAATCAGAGTATGATAGCATCTAGGTAAAAAAAAAATTCTTGATGAAGAGATCCTTGAACTCTTTTTGAGAATGGCATTGTCATAGATTAGGCAAAAATAAATTAATGTGTATTCTAGAAGGATAAAAGCAGATAGCGTTATTTTCACAAATTTGTGTAATAAGGGAGAAGCTACTAGTATACCTTCTACACTGTTGTTGAAGGTGAGCAGATGGCCTATAAATGGCTTGATTAAAGTATATAATAATTATATTTTAAAATATCAAATTTACCATTCCAAGAAATAAACAACCAATCTGAATACAACACTTCAAAGCAAATAGCAAAAAAAAAAAAAAAACCTCCAAAATGTGGTTTGTAAGGTCCTTGGTCTTCTTCGGAAAATGAAAGATTCTTCCTTTTCTTTTTTAATCTTTGCTCTCAGAAATATCTTACAAATTGGAGACCTTTGCCAGTATATGAAACATCTTTATTTTGTGAATACATACATATATGCATGTGTGTATGTATCAGAAATGCCAAGTATTAAGCAAAAATAAGAATTTTATGTTAGTTTTCACAAGCTCTGTTCTACCATAGAATTAACCTTGAAAATAAATTACTAATAATTTTACTATTTTTTCTGCTCATCCATACTGTTTTCAAACACTGAGGTAGAATTTGCATTAGTCAGAATGTAGGGCAAAATCTCTTTTCACTGACATATACAAAATTTGACAAAAGAGGCATGGGGTGGGGGGCATGATGATTTTAACTTCTTCCATAGTTTTTTTTTTTTCTCTCCTTAGCTTCATTTTCATGTCAATCAAAGAGAATTTGTTAAGAGACCTGGCTTTCATTTCCAATCTCAGAATATCTTTTCTATGGTTATTTTTTGGATACCTTCCAAAACAGGTTTGGGGTCAGACAGTTTTGCAAGGTTACAAATGGTGATTACAAGCAATTTTCATATTCTAAGAAAGGCAGTTTTCTGTGACTATGGAATTTGAATCAGTACTGGATAGTGGAATCTGAAAAAATAAAATACACAATCTAATCCAGGATCATTTGGATTGGTTCATAGCATTGCCTATGAACTAAAGAATTCTAAAGTGCTAAAAAAAATGTGCTCTTCTCAGAGAGAGGCTTTCTGATCATCCCACAATATCAAATGGGATCAGGTAACTAGTAGATGACAAAGAAGACCTAAGGCCCAATTCTATAGATGATAGCAGAGAATATCTAGTAGGCACATGCTTAGGATGGTACTCACCAAAAGAGAAGAGACCATAAGATTGAACATTTAAACACAATGCCTAAAAATGAGCATCATGACAATATTGTCAGTAGTCACAAATAATCTTATAATATCAGAATTCTAATTTTGTTTGGCTATACATATCCAGTGCATATGTGCCCCCATTCATGTTTCTTGGCATATGTATATGTAGATATGTATACACATATACAGACAGATATGTATATGTATATGTATGGGTGTATGCATATATGTAATGAGAAAGGGAATTTGATGATCTTCCCTGCCCCTTAATAAGCCTAAGGGAACTTCAGGACCTTTCCTGATTTGAAAATATACCATGCCTCCTAATATGCTGAATGTGGTCACATGGAACCTGGGTGGGAGGAGTTTGCTGAAGGGTGGAGAGGAGCCCAACAGGGGAAACTTGCTTAGGGGAGGCTTGTTTTTCAGGAAGAACCACACCTTATTACTTTGTAATTAGGCAGTGGGTCACAAGGGTTGTGATGTTCTCTCATCTGGCAGAAGGCTATGTATACCTCTGAGGTGAGGTTTTGCTTTGGAGCTCACTTTGGGAAGAGTTGTGTGATTTGTCCAGATGAGACTCTGGGCAGCCATAGAGCCCCTGGCTTTGAAAACCTGGATGTTGGTGCTTCTCTCTGGTAAATAACACTATATGGATGTGATGGTCAGACAGCTAGAAATCCTGTTTGTTAGTCTGCTGAATTGTGTTATTTTCTCTGTCTGTATATTTTGTCTGCTTGTTACTTCTGTTTGTACTCTCTGAAGTTTAGAATGCTGACTTTTCCCCCTGCACTAGGTAAATGACATATGTTTGATTAAAGTAAGATGGTTAACCCTTTTTGAGTTGCTCTCCTTTAGAAAAGCAGATCAAAGAACCTGTGGTAGCAGCCATCCTGGGTATGCCAGGGTGCTTGGTGCTACAATATATAATATGTGTATGCATGTATGTATGGCATATGTATGTTTATGTGCATGTATACATGTACATCTATATGCACACACATATAATACACTATATGTATATGTGTACACATGCACATGTATTGTATATATGTATACACATACACACATGGATATGCATGTATGCATATGTGTGTATCTGTAATGTTGCTGCCTTTTGTTCTTGAAGAAGACCAGAATGACAACACTATGCTAGAGTCAAGTTACAGTATGTCTGATTGTGGCTGATCAGACCAATATGAGCTCAGAATATTCTACTACAGGTTGGGCACAAATAGTCCATGTGAACATATAAGCTCCAAAATGTCATTGACCTTTGTTTTAAGATCACTATAGAGAGTTTGAATTCAACACGAACTCATTAAGCACATGATATGTTCAAGGCAGTGAAGTAGGGGCTAAGAATAAAAAGACAACATTTAACTGAAATTACTATATGCCCTTAAGCAGCTTATGTTTAACAAGAAGGATATAATATACACAGTTGGAAATTTAAAGTAAATAGAAAGCATGGAGGAATACATAGAATTAATAAGTGGATGGGCCAGGAGAATCCTTATGTAGGAGGTTGCATTGGAATTGAGCCTCGAAGGGATGGAGAGATTCCAAAAGGTTAAAAATGAAAAGATTTCAGGTAGGAGGAATAGGGTGCACAAAAGCCTGGTGGTGGCAGATAGACAATCCTGTTCAAGGAAGAGCAAGTAGGCAAGTTTGGCTGGAGTTCGAGGTATATTGTGTGGGGAGTGAGGGGATAGGGGACATAAAGTAAGTCTGCAAAGGATGGGCTGCAGACAGGACTTGCAATGTCAAACAGAAAAGTTTATATTTTGACCTAGTGGTAGATGAATGATTGAATGACAGTTATTTTACCTATAGTTTTTTAAAAAATAAAATGATAAATTCTAGCATGTTGGCATCTCTTATAAAATGCTTCAGGAAAGCCAATCCATTTATTTAGAAAGCACTTTTGTTATGGAAATGCTTGTTTTATCCCATAAATTAAATATAAAATAAATAAAAGAAAATAAAAAGAAAGTAGGATTATTTACTTCTCTGATTAAACTAGGATTTTTCAGATAATTCAGGGGAAGAAAGGACAAAAAGAGGGAGGAAAAAGAGAAGAGAGAAAAAAATAATAGAAACATTTGAAGTAGACAGCTTTTCTCACATTTCAGAATTTTAATACTCATACGGAGGCATAACATGATTAACCAGGCATCTGCCTTCCTCCCTGGTAGTTTCAGAAATTCTGGTCCAAACTTAGAGACCAGGAAAAAGGAATTATTAAAAATGAGATGCTGCAGGTGGTGGGTGGACACAGACAGGGAGTTGTGCTCACGAGGAGAAATTGCTGAGCCTGGCTTCTTGCAGGGTCTCTTTTGTTGCCATAAATGGACTTTGAGCACCAGAATTTGAGCGATTTAGGCTATGTTATCAGCTCTGATTAGATTCAGCTCTATGCATCTCAGAACTGGTTTGGTGGCCTAGAAACAGTAAGGATGGATGAACTGAATTAATAATTCTGCTGAATGAAACTGAAATTAGTGTGATTCAGTCAGATGGATTTGGGGTTGAATATCAACCCTTAAAAATTCCCTTCAGTCTAGCCCTGAATGTGTGTATACATATTCAGATAAATATAGTTGTACATTCATATATACATGTATATGAATGTGTATAGGATATATAATCAAATATATGCTATGTATATTTGCGTGTATATATACATATATGCACACACATACATATGCACACGTATATGCTATGTATATTTAGGTTATCTGATACATTACATATGCAATTTATGCAGTCTATCACCAAAATTTAGCTTTTCTACACAGTTATTAATCAATCTGTTATGATCCAATTTTTTCTGAATGACATAATTTTCTCTAAGCTAAATAAGCTTTTACAGAAGAGAGAGTGAGAGGGATGGCAAGAAGGAACTTAAGCATAGGCAGAAAAATGGATTCTCTTCAGAAGAACTTGGCTACCATATAAACATTTACTTTTTTTTTCAAACTTCCAGAAATCCTTATGTCTATATTTTTATTTGGCAGCTAGGTCATGCAGTGGATGAAGCACCAGGCTTAGCATGAGGAAGATCTGGTTTCAATTTTGGCCTCAGATACATATTAGCTGTATGACCCTGCTCAAATCACTTAACCCCTATTTGCCTCCATTTCTCATCTTGAAAATTGAGGCACACTGGAGAAGGGAATGGCAAACTACTCCAGGATCTTTGCCAAGGAACTCCCCCAAGAACAAAATTCCATGGCATTGTGTAATGTCATATAACAGAATTTTTTAATTGTTAGTATTATATGCATTAAATCTCTGATGACCTCCCCCCAATTGGTCTAGCAATATTAATTTAAATATTTTCTTTTCATTTTTTCCAGTTTTCCTTAATGAATGGAAAACAAAAACAAAATACATCCAACAGCAAACCCCCCTCTCCCCCCAAAAACCCTAGTCATTTAATTTCAAAATATGAACTGAAAGAAAAACTGGAATTTCCTATTTATAAATGTTAAACTTTAAATGAGAATAAAGTGGATTGTGAAAGAATATCAAATGTACATCATCAGTGAAGTTGAAATTTAAGAGAGATAAAAAAGTTTTAAGAATATATTTAAACTGTATTTGTCTAATTAAAATTTCTCCTTTGCTTTTATATATTTTGATTCCCTCAGTGTAGTATCCAGCATCTAATTTTCTCATACATCTATCTAATATCTCTCTCTCTCTCTCTCTCTCTCTCTCTCTCTCTCATCTATATATCTATATCTATGGGTATACACACACAACACACACATACATATGTGTGTATACATACATGCATACATTATATACACATATACACATATACTGCTCTCCCTTTATAATTGAAACTCATGAGTATAAGTCAATTCATAACTGACCCGAGATTTCATAGGTGGGAACTTCTTCAATGGAAGCAGATCATGATTGGTCTAAGAGTTATAGTCTTAAAGATTTATCTGAGGTGGAGAAAGGCAATGTGATACATCCAGCTTCACAAAGCTAATAAGTGTAAGAGTCAGGGTTTGAATTTAGGACTTCTTACTTCCAAATCTAGATATCTGCTAGATACGTGAGGCAGGGGTGATGCTTTCTTTAAATTTTGTGTTCTCCTCAGACCTTGATAAGAAATAACCTAGGATCCCAAACCAAAGAGCCTTGAGAATAGCAAGGCCCTCTCCCTCACCAATGCTCTTGATCTTGCTTAAAGAATCTATAGCTATATTTGAGGGAATCAATCCTTATGGGGAAAATGTCCACTTTTTCTCACCACCACCATCACTACCAACTGCTGACTAACTGCTACTATCAGATATATAAGCTCAAGAGTCCCAGATGTGGCCACTTTCAGTGGCCATACTTTCAGTCCTGCCCCTAAGTCAGCCTCCATTCTTATATCAGGTGAAGCAACAATCTCAGTGGAGATGCTACTAGGCAACTTCGCTTTCAGGTACTGGATCCCCTGTCTCCTTAACAGTCAGACTCATAGAAGATCACAAAAATAAGATCTTTGCAACCAAATTCCTTGGCATAATTAAATGTTTCAACATCAGAAATTGATAGGATTATCAGGAGAAATGACATTAAGGAATATGCATTACCATCTGTTTTTCCCCTGCTCCTTAAGGACCATGGGACATTTTCATTTGACTTGCTACTGAAACTGCCTATATGTATTATCTCTCCTGTTAGAATATGAACTCCATGAAAGCAGAGGCTGTTTTGCTTTACTTTTTGTTTCCCTACCACTTAACACAGTGCTTTGCACTTGACTAATATTTAATAATTTTTTTTCTTTTCCCCTCCCCTCCCCGTCATGTTTCTCTCTTCTCCTTTCCTCTTGTCTTCTCTCACTCCCTTTTCCCTCCCTCTTCTTTCTTTCCTTCCCCCTTTCTTTTTTCTTTCTCTCTTTCTTTTCCTTCCTTCCTTCCTTCCTTCCTTCCTTCCTTCCTTCCTTCCTTCCTGCCTTCCTTCCTGCCTTCCTTCATTCCATCCATCCTTCCTCCCAGCTTCTAGTAGAGGTCTAATTTCAATGTACAGACTTAATAAATGAGTTGGCTTGTTTAACTTTTCATTGTTGGAGTTTTCAAATACCCCCACTGAGTCATCTATGCTTCTTCTCCACTCTGTTTCTGCATAAACTGACAATCCTCACAATTTATGCAGCTCCAGTGGAAGGGTCTCATTTGATCCAGTTCCCCTCTCTTTCTGCCTCACTGATCTTTCTTTTCATTTAATTAATTTGGGCCATCTTCCTCCCACTATTAAATCAAAAGATCAGAGTACAAATTATACAATTGAGGTGACTGGTTCATCATTTCTATATTCTATTTCCACTGTCTAAATCTGCACATGTAGAAATACCTAGACAATAATTACTGTAGCATAGATTATCATTGTAACCCAATTATCCTAACATATACAGATTCCAGAAAGTTAAAATGTGAAAGGAGACAGTGATATGAAAGGTGGTAGGGGAGGGAAGAGAACACTAATGGGGATTAGAAGAAAAATAAAGGCTTAAAAAATTACCACTGGGCTTACTAGAGGGGGGTGGGTGGGAAATAAACAAACCTGGATGCTACCCTGAGGCAATTCAAATACGTGGAAGCAAAAGAGGAATTTTAATTAGACAGATACAGTTTAAATATTTCCTTAAAACTTTTTAAAAATCTCTCTTAAATCACAACTTCACTGATGATGTATATTTGACATTTATTCACAACCCATTTTTTTTCTCATCAAAAGTTTATCTTTTAAAAGTAGGAAATTCCAGTTTCTATTTCTGTTAATATTTCAAAAGGAAAAGACTAGGTTTTGTTATTGGATATGTTTTGTTTTTATTGTCATTTTTACTTCATGAAGGAAACGTTCGAAGAATGAAAAGAAAATATGTAAAACTATTATCAACAGACCAATTTAGTGGAAGAGCCATCAAGAATGTAATGCATGTACTAGCAATTACACACACACACACACACACACACACACACACAGAGAATTTTCTGGAGGTTTGAAAAAAAAGTATTTATAAGGTAGCTCTCTTCTGGAGAGAATTCATTTTTCTGCTTATGGTTTAGTTCCTTCCTACCATCCTTCCTATCCCTCTCCCTACCCCCCCCCCCTTTCTGAGAAGCTTGTTTAGCTCACAGAAAATTGTGTCATTCAGAAAAATTAGGATCACAACAGACTGATTAATAACCGTGTAGAAAAGCTAAATTTTTGGTGATAGACCACATAAATCTTTCTAATATGAGATGTCGACCTGGCAGCCTGTAGGGCTGATAGAGTTTATTGTAGATTTTAGCTGACTTTCTTCAGGTGCTCTGGCAATGTACTTCCACTCAAAAAATGTCATTAGAAGAACCTATATGTTCTTAATGGAGAGGTGGGAATTCTAGTTCTGGAAACCTCTGAATAGCACCACAGGTTATTAGAGTGGGGCATCAGGGGTTGGAAGGGATTTTCTAAATGTGAATGAATAAAAATTATTTTAAGAATATTCACTGGAATGCAGGTAGCCTGTCTTTGGAATGATGGGAGATTAGTTATTTATTACTCAATTAGTTTTAGAAGTTTAATTTAGCGAGAAATGTTAATTGGAGAGTCAATTTCAGTAACACAGTCCCTTTTAAAAACCCACTTTATCTAATAAATTCATTTAGATATTTTTGGCCCTCATGGAATATCTTCTTACTTTGTTGTTATACTCTTATTATATGAGCATCATACACTTATTGGTGTACTTCATAATACAATTTTTTTTTAGTTTTTATTTTTAGACGACCTCTTTTCCAGTTCTCTTCAGTTTAATAAGTATTAATCAAGTCCCAAGCACATGCCAGGCATTGTTAGGTAGTGGAGAGACAGAGGCTAAAATTTGTTAAACAGTCACTTTCCTCAATGAGCTTACATTCTATTACAAGATACAACAAATACATCAATAAGTAATTTTGGAACTCTTTAATAAAGTAAATACAGAATAATTTTGAAGGGTAGACTAACAAAGGAAAAAGGAAATCAGTCTTGTAGAAGGTGGCATTTTTTATCACTACTGAAAATATTTCTCCCTTCCCTAAATTAGACCCTGATATTATTAAGTAATAAAGCATAAGTTAAGACTCAGTGAGAAAACAGTTGAGAGGGTGTTAAAGGGTTGACCTACAAACTAATAATAATATGGGAGAGAAATTGTCTTCAGGTGAAACCAGTTACTTAATTCTCTCAGGCATTCCTTTGCACTCAGTTGATCTCTGTCCTGACTCTATCCCAATATATCTATGAGTCATAACTGGAATATGCCACCTAACACTTCTGATCTGCTTTGCCACATGCCTAACCCATACTAAGCAATGAAATCTGATATCCTAGTTTATTAATTACATCTGATAACTTGATTTGTATGTTTCTTGTACCTATTCTCCCTTTCTTCGAACTCTGCTTCCTCACTAGATATTAATCCTGTGTTTCCAAAAATATCATTGTTTGCACAATTTTTGGTATTAATACTCTAGTCTCAGCATTATTAACTTGTCACAAAGCGGTGAGTAAGTCTAGGAGATTATGAAATTTTACAATTATATTTGTTCTATAAAATGTGAATAGTTATTTGCCACAGTAGAACTACTCTCCAGAAATCTTTTGATTTTCATATCATTGAGATATATAAACACCAAACAGTTCACAAAGTCAATTTCACACGTCTATCTTATATAATTGAACAGAATATGTTAACTTTCTTTTGATCCCTCTCTCTGAATTTCATTGGGTTTGCTGCTAGATTTCTTTAAAGTCTCACATATTATTTTTATAGATGACTTATTAATCAATAGTTGCATTAATTACACATAGACTCAAAACTCATATCCTCATTTCATAGAAAAGATTTCCCAAGGAAAATTTAATTTGAGCTTACCAAACCAGAAAGGTCACTATTTCTATGAACTAGGCTACAGGGCACCAAGGTAAGCATTTGGTGGCATTATATTAAAAAAAAAAATCTCAACAATAACAAAAAGGGATAAAGATGACACTTTTTTGTTCATGCAACAACCTTGATCATCTCACTAGGTCACTTTATGGACTCTCTGGGTTTCCATATTCCATATATGGCTTTCTATAGCATTTACTAAATTTTTTAAAAAATTATTTATCTTTTGCTAGCTTGAATAATTTTTAAAAGTCATATTGAGTGAGCCTCACAATTCCTCTTTGGTGTGCTCTAGCTCTAACGAGGAAATAAACAACATTTTTCTGGCATCCCCATCTTCTCCCACGTAGATGAGTGATCTGATTAATTGAACTAATTTTTCAGTGTTATGAGGTGCATGATTTGTTCAAGTCTCTTAACATTCTCTTAGTCCCCATGATATCTTTCTTATTCTTTACAGTTTTGACAATAAAGCAACTCTCTTATTTCTTTAAACCCAAACCACAGAATTATGTCTATGTATAGTGTTAGTTTCCCTGAGTCTATGTTAAATTAAATATTGACTTTGCAGAGACTATATCATTTATTATTTACCGTTCTCAATCTGTGGAATTTATTAAAAAATTGATAAGAATGCCTACTGGTGAAATCCCTACAGGTGCCAAATTGGAATACCAGGCCAAGCCAATTACAAAATTGACAAGTCTATAGTTACAGAAATAAAAATGACACAATTTGATTTTAACAGGGACTGATATTCTTTAAAGGACACGTGGAGAGACACTTTCTTTCAAGAAATAATGTTACACAATTTTAGAAAACTTTCTCTTTTGGGGGGAGAAAATTGCCTTCTTATGTTGTTTCTTAGTCCTTTCTTTTCCTTCTTCTGCTCCCCTAGAAGTTGATTTCTCATTCTTCTGTGGTGTAGAAAAATGTAGGTACAATTTCAAGCAATACACAGACACACACACTCACACACACGTATGTGTGTGTGTGTATTAGCAGATTTACCTTTTGTGCAAAGTGTCAGACAGTTCAAGGTGCATTTTGAGCTTCCTCATATCCTTTTGCCAACAGAACAAAATTTCATTCCTAAAGAACAATTGTTCACATGACAAAAATAAAACCGGCACAGAGGTGCCCTTGATGATAGCCTCAAGAGAAAGGCTAAAATCTAAATGAACGTCTAGGCTTATTAATCTCCTCTCTCACCCCTAACTGAAACTCTGGCTTTCAGTAAAGTCATAGTGAAGGGACAGTTTGAGGAAACTTACTTTGTGGTTTCCTCTTCTAAATAGCTTCCTAAATTTTTATCATGGGATTGTTCTCCAGCTTAGTTTCCCTGAGGAAAGGTCATAGAAATAAAGTATAAAAATATAAAATAAAACAAATCTAAGTTGAAAGTAGGGATTTAGAATGTCTGCTGATGCTAATGTAAGAACATGTTTAATAATAATGCCATGCACACAGTAATATATTACATATATACACATACATACATATATACACACACGTGTGTTTAATGCCTAATGCACACAGAAATTCTCTCTTTGAATTTCTACATCTATAGAGGAGGAAGGGAATAAGCATTTAAATAGCACTTAATATTTGTGAGATTCTGTGGTGAGTGCTTTAAAAATATTATTTCATTTGATCCTCATAGCAACCCTGCAAGGTATATGCTGTCATTTTCTCCATTTTACAGTTGAAGAAACTAAGGCAAAGCATGGTTAAGTGACTTGTCCAGGGTCACACAGTTACTGATTTTCTGAGGTTACACTTGAACCGAGGTCTTCCTCACTGCAGGTCCACTGCTTTGTCCATTGTGCTACCCCAGTACTTGCTTGTTTCAACTAATTCCTGGAAAAGCATTGACCTATTATTAGAACATTAACTTCTAGATCATTTGGCTATTTACTGCCTGGAATCAAGAACTTACTCTTAAATAATTATTATAATATGCCTAAGGCTTAAGATTATATATTTTCTCACTACTCATTGGGAGGTCAATAAGAAAATCCAATTCAACAAACATTTATTAAATTCCTATTATATGTAATGCTATAGTGGTTGAGGGAACAGCCTTGGAGTTAGAAAGACCTGAAATTAAGTTCTGACTCTGACAGAAATTGATTATATTATCATACTTCCATACTGTAATATGATTATTTGATTACTTTTTTTTATCCCTTTCTACTAGACTCTTAAGTTTCATTAGGACAGAGACCACATCATCATATTTATATTTCCCCTCAGTGCTTAACAAAATGTCTTTAATTTATTCAATAAATGTTGAATGAATAAATCAAATAATGGATTCTAAGTAATCTGAGACATAAACATTTATAAATGATAAAAAGAATATTATAAACTGCTTGAAAGAGGAATAGCCAAATGTGCCCTATGATTAGAAATCTCTAGAGAAAACAAACCGAGTTTAACAATGAAATCAAATTATAAAATTAATATTGAATAAAAATAACTTGTTAAGGCAATGGAAAGGGCAAGGAAATAAACAGGCAATGCTTGTGCAACAAACTCCCCCCCCCCCCAGTTAGGAAACTGCATAATTAAAATGTCTACTTTCTATGTAGCTTCTAACTATCATACAATCACTATATATTTAATAAGTACTATGTATATTATACTATGGGACATACTCCACCAATGTAAAGTAATACTCTTGTCCTCAGGTTACTTGTGATCTAGCTGGGAAGACAATATAAATAAGAAATTTTAAAAAATAAAGCAGTTACCTTGGCAAATGAATGGTATAGACTTACTTCTATTGATGTTAGAGGAAGAGGAAATCCCTACGGGATGATCAAGGACATTATCAACAAGTTAGGATGTGAACTCAGTATGGAAATATGGGTAAGATTCAACTATCTAGAAATAAAAGATGACGAGAAGGCATGGAACATTCTAAGCATGGGGAATGTTGTATACAAAAAATCCTTTTCCTGTTCTATGAAAAGAATAACCTTAATTCCCTAGTAAGGTATTAGATTCTAGTTAATATTTTATAAGAAACAACATGTATCAAAGAAGCCAGATAGTAAAATTTGTCATTATACTCAACAGATCAATCCCGGGGTTAATATATAATCTTTTTTTTTTTTTTGTACAGGATGGGCAGAACCCCCAACAACGAAGAGACAATATCAGGAACTTTGCTTATTCAGGCATACAATATTACTCAAACTTTTCAATGATCTAGATGAAACAGCACTGATAGCAAAGTTTATGATTTTTCATTATGTTTGGATACACTATTAATAAAGCTTTCTCCCCAGTAAATCCACAGCAGCGTCATATCTATCAATAACAGCACTCCACCACTAATGCTATCAACAATAAAACAGTGATCATAATCTCAGAACTGCATATAAAGAGCTTATGGGCTTTTATTTGATAACGAGTTACCCAGATGGTCTGTGACTCACTCAATTTTCTCTCCTCATAGCTAGAGCAAGAATTAAGCGGCTCACATCTTAAATACATATTTGGCTTACCATATACAAATGTAAGATTTAAAAAATGCAATATGATATCAATGTGAAAATTGGATGTTCCTAGATGAAAGCAAATTCAATATATATTTAGAAAATTTTCTAAGTGTGATGTGTGTGTACTTGTCTGCATCTGCAGTGGTAGTGGTGGTGGTTGTGTGACTAGATGTCCAATACTTCAATACTTCATCTACTCTTATTTAACATTATGAGAAAATTCTCTATTCCTTTGTAGTCACAAGGTGAGAAAATCCTTTTACTTCAGGTGAATCATTTTCCTCCATTGGAAGCATCTTTACAATTATTTTCTTTTTGAGAACTGTGCAACTCTCAAGGGAATGTAAAGAAATTCTCCAAAGAGAATTTCCACATTATATCCATGGACTCAGTGTGTAATGAAAAACCTTAATAAATTCAACCTATTAACCTGTGCACCAGGTCTCTGCTTTTAATGAACAACCATGTATAAGGAGTTTCTAACTTATAAATGGGCCAGGCTCCAAAAATTCCTTTGTAAGGCAGCTATTTAGAACTTATAACAGTTTCCTGTAGAAAACAATGTTATAAATGGCGATCAAGGTCTCCCTAGACTAAAAAAGCTTATATAACATATATTGTAGTTGAAGTCCTTCACATTTACTGTGAAAATAACAGAAATACCAGTATTGTTGACACTAGTAAGTAGTTCAGTCAATAAGCAGAGATTAAGCACCTAGTGTATAGAATAGATTGTATCAGTTACCCAAAAGATAAAGATGAAAATAAAATAGTACCTGTACTCAAGGGATACACATTCTTTCGGAAGACAACATGTACACATGTGAGTGTATTCATTTTTTTTAAGTTATACTTTTGACTAGGAGTGTAGCTGGTAAGAGATCTAGAAAGGCCTTATGGATAAGGTACTATTTAAGCCAAGTGTTGAAGGAAATTAAGGATTTTCACAGAGAGATGTAAGGAGGGATCACATGTGTACCAGACAAAGCAGAAAACTTAAACAGAGGTGTGAAGATAAAAAAAAAAAGGAATCCCTATAAAATCAGTGGAGAAAAAGGAGTGGTATGCATGGTATGTGTGGCTCTTCAAAAAGTTATAATCTGAAAAATAACATTTTAGTAACTATGTGGCAGTATCAGGCCAAGAAAACTTGATTGTTGAGAGTAAGGCTAGGCAAAGAGGAGGATTGAGGGCAGAACTAAGCAATATAGCAGAGTTTCTTTGTTTACATAGGATATTTTGTTGTTGTTGAGTCATTTCAGTAGGGTCTGACTTTTTGTGACTTTATTTTAGGGTTTTATTGGCAAAAATAGTGGAGCAATTTGCTATTTCCTTCTCCAGTTCATTTTACACATGAAAAAACTGAAGCAAACAGGGTTAAGTGACTTGCTCAGAGTCACACCACTAATAAGTGTCTGAGGCCAGATTTAAACTCATGAACGTGAGTTTTTCTCATTCCAAGCCCAATATGTAAAATATCTATAATGCAATGAAAGAGGCATTGTAATAGAGTGATATTTATATTTGTCTGTTCTGGGGTGGTATACACACATGTGTATATATACATAGATACTATATATACATATATAGCATACACACATGTGTATACATGCATATATGTTTATATATGATCTATTAAATGCATTATGATTCAAACTTCTCACTTAACCCATTCATCCCTTCTGTATAAGAACTCTGGTGATGTTTCTAGCCTGCTAAAAGTTCAATTTCACATTCATTGTAGGAAATAACATGGTAAAATGTTGGGATTTAAAATTCTTAGGACTTGAATTTCAATCTTCATTGCCACTAAGTAACTTCCTTTTCTTGAGTCAAATATGTTATCTCTGAGCTTGGGTTTCTGTATCTATATAAAGGAGGTGGTGAGAGTACTGGGTGGTATCTAAGGTTCCTTCCAGCCCTAAAATCCTGTGAATGTGAGAGAGTCTCTATACCCAGTTTGGATGATTTGATTTGAGCAGAATATTTGATTCTATATTCAAATACAGTCTCTAAAGATTGAGTGAAATAGATACCAGGGAACTGAAGTAAATTGCAGATGTGATCCCAGACTAACTGGGAATAGAATAGGACACTGGAATAAAAGTTGAGCAAGGATATAAAATACAGAAACTACAGCTGGCTGGGGTTTATATGGAATTGTGGGAAAATTCTAAAACAAATTGTCAATTGTCAAATGAATCATTTGGAAGCATTTAGCCAAAACAAAAAAGGTTTGTCAGACTCACCACTGATTCACTAAGGAAAAAAAAAAATCTTGCCAAGCTACTTTCATTTATTATTTTGATAAGGATAATCAAGAAAAAAGCCACGATAACATCAATCTTAATTTTATTAAGGTATTTGATGTAGTCACTCATGATTTCTTTACAGGTATCATGGTGAAACATAGGCAATACATTATTGTAAGATGGATTTAAGATAGCGGCTATATCAAAGTGTGTTGATAAATCACTCAGTATGAACCTAGAGGGAGTCCTTTAGGTGAGTATCACAGAGCTATGTCCTTGTTCTGTTCTGTATAACATTTTTTTCAATGAATTGAATGAAGACATATGAGTTAAGCTCATCACTTGTTGCAGAACTACATGGGATAGCTACTAGGTAAATGACAGATTCAAAATTCACAAAGATCTCAAGAGACTATAATGCTAGGTTAAAACCAATGAGATGAAATTTAGTGGAGATAAATTTAAAATAGTTCAATCAGGTACAAATGATCAGTTGAAAAAATAGAGGCTAGCAGAGAACTGCTAATCTGAAAAAATATCTTGTGCTTTTTGTCTGCTATATGCTTAATATAAACCAACAGAGTGATCATCGAGGAGTCTGTGATCTCACCAGTGGACATATTCCCTCCAGTGGTGCAGGTATCTATCCATGCCTCTTCATGTGTGTGATTATTGTTCTTGTTCTTCCAAAAACTCTTTTATAAAGGAATAAGGAAGTCATTAACAAAGAGACTTTCAATACACAAAAAAAAATAATTATAGCAACATTTTTTGAAGCAGCAAAGAACTGGGAGCAAATTGGATGCCCATTCACTTGAGAACAGCTAAAAACAGTGGTACAGGAATGAAATGGATTGTGGCCTATGGCTGAATGTCCATTACTGAACTGAAAGAAATGAATATGATTAATAAAAAGAAATATGGAAAGATGTATATGAACTGATGCACAGTAGTATAAGCAGAAGCAACACAACAATACACTCAGTCGCTATAGCAATGTAAATGGAGAGAACAACACCACAATTCAAAATGAAGGCCAAGAAATTGCAATAACCAAATTTGAAGTCAAAGAGAAGATATGAGAAAATTCCTTCCCCCTCCCCTCCTACTTCTTTGGAGAAGTATATGAGTATGAGACATTGCATAGTGTCATGTATATTATATAACAATAAAATATACACATTATATTATATATATTCTGGTTAATTTTGATGAATTATATTGCTTTCCCCTCTTTTTGTTCTTTGCTATGGGGAATCAAAATATAGGAGGCAAAGGAAGAAGAGAAATATATTGGGAAATGCAGGTGATAGAAAAATAAAAGTTAAACTTTTTATATTTTTAAGATGGCCTTTGGTGGCAGGGAATATATTGAGATAATTAAAAGTACTATATAAATTTTTTTTCTAAATGTGATCTAGATGTTTATTCTGTCTTGTTGAATTCTGAACCTAGTTCGTTGTCTAGCAACAGGTTATTTCTGTTAGCCCAATTGCATGTTAACTGGGTAACATGCATTCTTTTTTTTTTTTCTTCTTTATGTTTCACTAGGCTGATCTTTGAGAGCCTCCTTGGTTCTCACTGAGAAGGACCAGCACGGTTTCAGAGCTCATTGTAGTCAGGGCAATGACATCAGCAAACAAGAGAACTTAGTATCGCCCTCTAGAGGGAATCCTTCCTCCATTTAAACTTTGTCATTTTCCACATTGAAGATATGGTGATAAATGGTATCTTTTCTATTGTTAATTTTATATTTTTTTAGAAATAAGGTTGTATTAGGTTACTTTGTAAAACCATATATGTATATATAATATGTGTATATATGTTCTTATATGCACGCATATATATGTGAATGTGTCTATGTTAGATTGCATTTATTGTAATTCACACTCAGAATCCTCTTTTTAAATTTTGCTTTCTTCCCATTTTGACCTTTGTTCTAACAAGTCAGTGATTTTACTCATGCTAAGATCCGAATCTGAAGTAACTCCAGCATCCGTAACTGGTTAATTACTATCTGTTAAGACATAATAAATTTCGGTTTTTATTAAGGTGTTCTCTACATGTTATGTCTACTACTTCCATACTCCCTTCTTGGAGGAAATATTCATCATATAAATATATGAAACTTCTGAGTAATTTTATATCTATGACCATTTTTTTTCTAATTATAGCAGACCAGCTATACCTTGACTTTTCTCTGCTTGTATCAGTATTACTGTGTTCTCTAACACCTAGAGTTATTCCTCCCTGCCCCACACCAAATTGTTTCCTAAACATTTCATCCCCTTAATATTCTTGTGCACTTGGTTTTCTGAATCCAAGTGAATGATTTTACATTTATGTCCTTTAAATTTCATCTTATTTACTTCATTCAGAGGCAGTATTACATAATAGATTGAGTGTTTGCCTTGATGTCACAAAGCCCTGGGCTCAAGACTTACTTCTGACATACACCTTTTTTGTAACATTGAATGAACCACTATATCTCTCAGGGACTCCAGACAACTCTCTAAGAAAATAAGCTCAAAATAAGGACTCTATCTGATTTGGTAAAGAAAGTTCCTTACTATACTTCCTAGAGCAAAGAAATCACAGATGGAGTTCAAAACAGAAAAAAGTAACAGCAGTAACAACAACAGCAACAAATCCATTTAGTCTATTATTCTTTCCTAAGATATTTTTTTTCAGTCAGTCAATAAACACTTATTCAACACTTGTATGTTAGACTCTCTGCTAAACAGTGGAATCCTTTTGGATCTTGATTGTATAATATAAGGTATTAGCTCAAAATAACCATTAAGTGGTAGTTGGGCAGGGACCTACTGTTCAATCCAGGAGATACAGAGTAAACAGGGTTTAAGGTTTTGTCTTTCAGAAAGAAGTGAGTGTAAATAGGAATTGCTTTTGGCCAGCAACCCTGAGGGTCTTCCCCTCCCAGTCTGAATTTTTTAAAATAAATTTTTTGAGTCACTTCTTAAAGAGGCCTATTCATTGAAAGGGCTTTGCCTCAGGCAAAGTGAGGACCTGAAAAAGACCTTAGCTTAAAAGGGTCAAGGTCTTCTACTGCATTCTGGGCAATCTCCAGTCACCTGATTGATATTTGGTCACTGGACCCAGATGGCTCTGGAGGAGAAAGTGAGGCTAGTGACTTTGTACAGCCCTCCCTCATGCTAATCACAGTGAATTGTGACTCACGTCATTATTTCCCTGAGCTTGGTCCTCTTTGAGAATGAAGGACAAACCACAATAAGGTATCAGCTATTCCCCTTAGTTGTATACTATCTGGAAACTTGATGTGCATACCAGATAGAATTTTATTAAATTTTATCAACCTCTTAATATACTCGTAGCTCTCCAAATTGTGATGGTAGCTAAGGGCAAAATTCTTCACTTTCCAGGTTCAGAAAAAGCTTGATTGTCCTGCTAAGGTAGGTACAAATTTTAAGAAAGGAAATATGCAATGATAACTAGTTTCATGTTAAGATTATAATATTTTAAATATATAATCTGGAACGATACAGTGGGAGATGTGGTGGGAAAAGGAATGGACATATGTTGTACTAAATACCTACAAAGAAGACACTAATGAAGGGATAGTCATAAGATATACACCAAGAATTCAGCATCAGCAGAACTAAAGATAAAATAAGCAGGAAATGGATTTAAAAATATCCAAGTCAGTATTGTGCTATAAGATATGATGAGCAGGCAGATTTCAGAAAAAAAAAAAAAAACTTGGAAAGACTTACATGAACTGATGCTGAGTGAAGTAAGGAAAACCAGAAGAACTTTATACATAGTAATAGTAACATTGTGTGGTGATCAGCTATGATAGACTTAGCAATACAATGATCTAAGACAATTAAAAAAAAAAACTCTTGGCAGAAAATACTATCCACATCCAGAGAAAGAACTACAGAGTCTAAATGCAGATCTAAGCATACTATTTTCAAATTTTATTTTGTTTTTCTTTCTCATGGGTTTTCCTTTTGTTCTGATTCTTCTTTCAGTACATGACTAACGTGAAAATATGTTTAACATGATTTTAAATGTACAACCTATTTCAAGTTTGCTTGCTGTCTTTGGGGAAGGGGAAGGGAAAGAGGGAGAAGAATTTAGAACTTAAAATCTTATAAATGTTAAAACTATCTTTACATGTAATTGGAAAAATGCTATGTCAATATCTATATATCCAAGTCAAACTAAGAATTAACTTAAATTATGGTGCACTAGAGGAGTAAAAATTGGTTGCCAAGAAGAATAGATTGTGATTTCCTCAAGAGGAAAGAGTTTCTTTTGCCATTCTTTGTATCCTTAGTGCTTAGCATAGTGCCTGACATATAGCCAATGTTTAATAAATATTTATTGACTGACTGACAGTAATAGAGTCTGGACCTTGAATTGGTACAATGAATTGGTACATATATCTTGGTTAGCTCAAGACATGCCTGTTCATTCCTTAGCCATCTTGTCACCAACTACTGGGCACTGGCATGATACTACACCTAACTTGGAAAACGCACAGACACATACAGACATAGATATATACACGTAGACAGACAGACACACAAACACACACAAACACATTGCCTTCTAGTTCTGGAACTAGAATCAAATCAATACTGACATTATTATTAAAATTATGCAAGTCTCCTCCTTTATGGTTGTATCTATCCATTATCTTTATAATTTTTTGAAACAAAATATCTTCCAGTGACCACCACTCCCCTTTATAATGTCTTTTCCTGAGAAATTCAAGCTCCTTGAAGGTAGAGCTTCATTTTCTATTTTATTTATATCCCCAACACTCAACACAGTTTAGCATATTCTAAATGCTTAATAAATGCTTTTTCTTTCATGCATTCATATAAAATGATGCAAAGTACAGCAACTATCAATAAAGGCAGGGGATTTGAGGCTGGTATTTGCATGGTAATTGGAGTAATGAATGAAGGGGAGAATAAGCTCTGTGAATGTTTTACAATGGGAGGGAAATGGAAAGTAGTGCCATATATTAGAATATGGACTTTAACTTTACATGCTTAGCAAGACTACCCTATAGTTTTAATGAAAATTGTGAAAGAGATAGTATATCCAGTATAGTAGAATAAAGAGAAGAATAAATAACATTTGAACTCAAGTCCCAGCTCTGATACAATCAAGCTATGTGAGCATGGGCAAGTTATACGACTTTTGAGTATTCCAGGAAACTCTCTATGACAACAAATTACAGATGTGTTGCCAGTCTTCATGGGTGGAGGAAGTTTTCACAACTAGTATATTTTATACTTAGGAAATCACTGATATCAATTAAGAAAACCAAAATGTATGCTCTGTAAATGATTCAGATGAATCTAGGCTCTTCTATTACTGGGGCTATTTAAAAGGGGGCCAAGATATTCACCTGGCACAGACAGTATAAAAGAGGGTCCTGAGTGGAATGGGATTTTATATGAGATTACCTCTAACCTCTGCTCCAATTTCTGTCATGACATTCTACTTGATCTTTTTTACGCAATTAAAATAAAACCTAATACTATAATTATGTGAATACATACATCATTCCTTCTTTTCTAGACTATAAGCCCCTTGAGGTCAAAGACTGCTTTAATTGTCATTATTGAATTCCTAGAGTCATGCATAGGGTTTTTATACAAAACGGGTATTTAATAGCTTTTAATTTAATAACTATCTGTTGAACTGTTTTGAAAAAAGATTTTAGGATTCTGCCTAGCAGTCATATATTGATATGAGCCTAAGTTTAAGCACCCTGTGTGAGAAGCAGTTAGATGTGTAAAAACATATGGTTTGACTCTTAGAGAAAATCAAGGAAGCAAGCATCATTAAAGAGAAGACATATAAACAGTGAAAGTACAAAGTCCGGCAAGTTTCCAGCCTGTACTCCTATAATAAGCCTACAATATTCCCCACAGGAAAGTGTGAGTGAAATCCCTCTGAATAATGAATTTCTCTAGAGTTTTGTAATTTAGAAAACTCTTTGTTATCCATTGCTTTCAATAATTTTCAGTATGTCTCAGCTGTTCCCCAGAAAAGCTGTTTCTAAGGTTGGGTCATAGTCATTTGGGGATGTTGGCATGAGATGATTTTAAGACCTGACAATTGCCTAGTCTATTTCATATGAGCAGACAACAGATTTGAGGAATTGAAGAAAACAACCTTAGTGTTTATATATGAAGAAACAACAAGGCCTCCACATAGATAGGAAGAGGAAAATGTACCTTATGCATGCAGCTCAACCCTCAAAGAATACGTGCTTTTTACCAGAAACATAAAGAAAGCCTAATATAAATTTCGGTGAGTCCATTATGTGTGATAACACATGGCAAAAATTCAAGGATCAACAATGAGACTTCCTTCATTAATATTTGCAGCCAGTATAGACAGAAGCAAAAGTATCTGATTAAAGATGATTTTGCATTCTTTTCCTCTGTCCATTCCTAATCTCCACAGCATCTTTTCCACAACCTTCTCTTTTTCCCACAGATTTCCACATTACCATCCCTCCCTTTCTCTTCTCACTTCCTACTCTATTGAGACTTGAGTTTTCCTCATTTGATCCACATTATAAGGGGGAATCATAGAATTCTGGGAATGGAAAGGACTTCAGCAGCTAACTTATCCAATCCAAGCATGAAAGGAACAGTTGCTACAACATACCTAGCAAAATATGGGCCCTCTCCTTGACACGGTTAACTCCTAGACTGTGCTTTTCATCTCATCTGTAGTCATTACTTCAACCTAATCTTCAATTTCTCCTCCTCACGCTCTCATCCTCTGTTGCCTACAAATAAATCAATATTTCCCTCATCTTAAAACAAAAACAAAACAAAACAAAAAACACCTTCACTTGATCCTCTCATTTTTTTTTTTTGCTTTTTGGAAGGGGAAGGCAGGGCAATTGGTGTTAAGTGAATTGCCCAAGGTCACACAGCTAGTAATTGTTAAGTGTCTAAGACTGGATTTGAACTCCAGTCCTCCTGACTCCGGGGCCAGGGCTCTATTCACTGCACCACCTAGTCACCCCTCTCATTCTTTCAAACTAGCATTTGAAGCTCCTTTCTGTTTGACAGTCAAGTAACTGGATAATATCGACTATATTTATCTCCATTCACTCCCACCCCCTTGCACTCCTTTCTCCATTGCTTTTAGTCTGCATTTTGACTCCACCACTGGACTGAAACTGCTCCCTCCAAACTATAAATTATTTCTTTTCTACTAAATTCATTGTTTTTTTCCCCACTCATTCATCATTACTTCTCTACAGATTTTGAAACCTTCTCCTCCATACTTTTCCTTCCCTTGGTTTTATGAGAATGCTATCTCTTTGTTTACCTGCTTTCTTTCAGTTTACTCCTTCTTATTCCCAACTTGTGGATTTTAATCTCCACCCCCCTTCCCAGCCAAGTGTATACATCCCCTAAGGTTCTCTCTTGGTACTTCGATTTTTTTTTTTATTTACCCTCTCTCTTGGTGATCTTATCAGCCCATATGTGTTTAATTATCATCTCTATGCAAATGATTCCCAAATCAATGTATCTAGCTTTAATCTCTCTTTTGAGCTCCATTTCCCTATTATCAGCTGCTTAGTGGGCACCTCCAGCTAGACTTTCCTTACACTTTTCAAACTCAGGGTTCCAAAATTATTTTGTCCAAAAAGAACATGCAACTCCTCCAATCTAACCCAATATTTTTAGCTGCTATTATTAGTTATTGCAGGTTTGCATCGTCGGAGTCATTTCTGACTCTTTCCTCAATCAGTTGCTATATCCTGTCAATCCTTCTTCCATAGTATGTCTTATCCTTGTCCTCTTGTCTTTACTCACATAGTTTTTTATTCTGCTTCAAGTTCTCCTCCCCTTACAACATGTGGTTCCCAAAGTCAGCTCATAAATGCTCTCCCTCCTCCCTCCTCCAATATTTTCTCTCTCCCACCCATTTTCCATATTGTTAAAAAACTGATAAGCTGCACATTTCAGTCCACATGCTTAATAAATTCATTTAACTTAGCATAGCAAGTTGCCTCTAGAATAAATTTTTGATCATCAGTCTGGCATTTAAAGTCCTCTACATTCTTTCTTATTTTGCATTATTCCATTTTCTTCCAGTCCAACTGGCCTGCTAGATGTTCTCTGCATGCTACATTCTATCTCCAACTTCCATGCCTTCATAAAAATAATCTCCTATATCAGTAATGCACTCTTCAGTCTTCTGTGTGAATTCCTTAGCTCCAAAGCACAATTCAAGTGCAGCCTTCTAAATGAGACCTTTCCTGATCTTCCAATTCTTAGTGCTTTCTCTTTCATGAAATTAATTTATACAATGTTTTATTTGTTTGCATTTACATGTTGTTCATAGTATTATTTATTTCCAGTAAAATGTAAGCACATCAAGGGCAAGGGACTATTTTGTTTTTGTCTTTGTATCATCAGCACCTGGTACACTTGACTTACACCAAGTAGATGCTTAATAAATAAATAAATAAATATATATATATATTTTAATGGAATAGAACTAAGATTGAATATCCAAAATTTAAGGAAGAACAGTATAGAATAATAGATTTAAGTGCTAGTCTAACAATTATTCATTCCCAAAACATTCAAAGTAAGATAACTTTGGATCAACCAAAGGCACTTAATGAGATTTAACATAGATTATGATATATCTCTTTCAAGTAATTTTCAAAGTCTACTAGGTACCCAAAGTATTTTCTCAAATAAAGGTAAGAAAATATTTTGAAGTGGTAAAAAGTGAAAAGGACACAGGATCATAAAATTATTGCAAAAATGGCCTTTTTAGAATTGCTTTGTTAAAATTCAATGAGCAGTTATGAAATACTTACTGTGTTCCAGGTACTGCACTAAACATTAGAAATAAAAAAAAATGAAAGCTCAGTATTCCCTATACTTAAAGAGCTGGCATTCTACTAAAAGGAAGCAACATGTACAAAGATAAATCCAAAAATATTTACAAAGTAATTTCAAGAACATGGGACAGACTAATAGTTGGGGGATCAGGACAGACCTTAACCAGAAGTTATTACTTGAGGTGAACCTTTTTTTGGGGGATGGTGGTGGTGAAGGCAAGGCAATTGGGGGTGACTTGCCCAAGGTCATACAACTAGTAAGTGTGTCAAGTGTCTGAGGTCAGATTTGAACTCAGGTCCTCCTGACTCCTGCACCACCTACCTGCCCCTTGAGGTTAACTTTGATGAAAATAAAGATATCCCTGTTTAATGGAAAGCACAGAAGTAGTTCACACCTTGTTTCAGCTATTGAATTAGCACCTTGTTTCAGTACAAATTTCTTTTGAGCCTCAAACAAATTTGTTAAGAAACAGCACATGTGAACCCTAGAACTTGTGAACCCTAGAACTCATGAACTCCTGCAACAGGAAGGGGAAGAGCTAATGACTGTATATGAGGAGAGGCCCAGGCTAGAGATAGCAGAACTGAGAAGAGGACTCTTGTGGTGGCAGAGTCAAGAAGGGGAAAACTTGTGGTATCCTGGCACTTTGTTTGTCTGTTCTGTCTTTGTTGATGTTTGTTTGTGATACTTTGTACAGAAGCCCTGAAAGAGGATTTTCTTGTTGTATGTTTGCAGAAATCCTGGAGGAGGGTTTTGGATGTCTTTACTGGGACTTTACTGATGGTTTGTACTAACGTCTTGAACCTCGTTTGTGGGTCTCTGTTGATTTCTATGTTGATTTGTGTTAAATTCTCAAACCTTGTTGTTGGGTATGTGTTGATTTCATAGGCAGATAGTGAATTGATGATGGTGCCAGCAATGTGAATGAATATTATTGTGACTCTGTTAAGCTTTGCCTTCTCAGAAACAGGAATTGTGAAGGACTTGAAGTGCACTGGACACTCTGAGATTCAATATGGAATGGGAACTGGATGAAGAACTGGACAAGGAGCTGGACAAGGAACTGGCAGCTTCCTGCCTTGGAACCCAGGTGACAGTTGGAGCTGGGACCATGGAAGAGGAACCATGGAACCTGAGAGCCAGCCTCAAGTCAAGCTGAAAGAGGACTTTACTTGGATACTGTGTAGCGACTGAGATGATTATGATTTACTGTCACCTAGGTGTAGAGAACTTTGACTTTTGTACTTTGTGATTGAATTAAGGATTTTATGATTGATTAAATGAATGTACTTTGTTTAAAAATATGTAACCACTTTGGTAAAAATGATTTGGCCATTTTAGTGATAAATTGTTGAGTCGTGACATGGTGAATGCTGTACTTTGATTTGCTATGAATGTTTTGCTGTGATTATTTTATTGAATAGAGAGCTCACTATACTATGTAATCAGAACCTTGAAAGCTGTTCACAGCAGCACTCCTCTGGAAATCTGCTTGTGCATGATTTTACACCATGAGACAGAGGTGAGGAGACAACACATTTTGAATATGGCTGCCAGTCTGTAGAAAGGCATGGAGGTGGGAAATAGAACATCAAGTTTAGGAAGTAAGCAATATGCAGGATGACTGAAATATGTGAGGAGAAAGAATGTGAAATTGGTCCAAAAATAGAAGTTTGATGCCAGATTACAAAGAGAATAATATGACAAACAAAAGTTTGTATTTTATCCTAGAAGTAGGGGGTCAACAATCTTCTTGAGCAGAAGAATATAATTGTTAGACCTATGCTTTAAGGACAGTCCTATCATCAAAAATAGTTAGCTTTATTATTGACTTAGCCTATGTATTAGGACAAAATGTTGAATATATTGATGCAGTCTCAGCTAAATCTGCCTTCAAATGACAGGATTAGGTATTGTGGAAAGATTTTAGTTGAACAGAAGATTGTTATGTAAAAACTTAGAATTATAATGATGCAATGTGACAAATTCATTAGTTATCTCACAGGTTCTTGACAAGGAGATTCTAATTTTCAATCTTGAATGTAGATGACAAATATTTGGGATGGGAAAACATTCTTCAATTACTTTTAATCACCTCTGGGAAATCTCTTCCAATTCATCTCCCTCATGTTAAAGATTAAGTCTTCAGAGAGATAACTGACTAGCCCTGAATTCAAGAATCCCTGTCAGTATGCAAAATGTGCTTTCTTTGAATAATCAGTCTGTAGAAATAGTTCCAAACTATGGAATTTCCTAAGAATAATAAGAACAGTAGCTACGAAATAGTCCCTCCATAAACCTGGGACATACTCTCTCACACTGTCAGTGGGAGGAAGAGGGACTTACACAGAGTAAACTGGCAGTGAGGTACACGTATAAATAGGAATCAAACAAGGCCAAGGCAATACATGCCTTTGGTACTGCTAGACGCCAATATCCTTTCTTATGTTTTCTCTACCATATTCTTCTACCTTGAATACAATGCTTCTGCTAGGCTAATTGTTTGGCTGGGTTCCTTTTGTCAAGTCCTTTGCAGTTCAACTCCTGATTGCCTGGATAAATTATCTCTTAAATCAATATCTGGCTTTCTTCTCTGTTGAAAAGAGCTGGATGACCTGTCAACAACCGGTCAATTAGCTCCTGGCCAAACTCCATGGATGGTAGAGGGAAGGAGAAGAGAGAGGAACTTCACCCCTGCCTTCTATGATTAAAGTTCTAAGTGCAAGGGGAAAAGTAAAGATTAGGAATTCCTGATATGATGGATTTCTAATGGGAGGCAAATCTTCCAGCTCCCACATAACTTTGCCTGTAAGACCATGAAGTTTGCATCAAAACAAGTAATGACCAAGATATTCAAAGAGTGCATGACTTCATCTACCCATAACTGCAGAAAAAGTCAGACAGAATCCAATGGTCAATCGCAAAGTTAGAACAAGTACAGGATAGCCTGCCAGCATGACAAGAAATAAGACCAAGATAGCTTTCCAGGCTCTGTGTCCAGAGGCAATAAGAAGAAAAGGGTTTCATGAGAAATTTCCAGGTTTAGTACCACTGCAGCTCTGGGGAACAGCAGTAGGGGGTAATCAACACATTATTTCAACTGCTCTGAGCATGTCAGTAAAGGTCCACAGTTTGCTACTTTGCTAAGGTTGCTAGTACTCCATTCTGAGATACCAAAGAGTATCCTGAAGATCCATCAAGATTTAGGGAGTCTAAGGATGAAAGGTGTAGGCCATCACAAGAAGCTTGGGGTCCCATAGTCAAACAGGGCCCCACTCAAAATTTTAACAGGGCCTAAAATATGGCTCTGGAACAGGGCATCAATTCAGGAATGAAAGCTATAGAGAAATGAGTAAATCGCATAAGAAATCAACTCATAGAAAATATTATTGCAAATCTAGAAATTCATAAAAAAGGAGAAAATAATTCTACAACTACAATCAGACTTAAAAACATTTTCCACAAGGATTACATGCATATCTGGAAGAAATGAAGCAAGGGATAAAAAATGAAATAAAAGCTTTTAAAGAACAAATTAGGGTGAAGATGGTGGAGTAGAAACATGACTTTCATGCGGCTCTGGCTTCCACCTTCCCAAATTCATTTAAAAGGGGACTCTGGACAAACTTTGGAGCTACAGAACCCACAAAATGACACAGAGAAGCTAACCTTCTGCTGAGGACAGCAGAATATAAGGGGACCAAGCGACCAGTCTGAGGGGTAATTGCTCTTGCTTTATCCTGCTTGGATCTAGATTGCATTCTAGGATGGAGGTCCCAAGGTGTGTGTCCAGCTTGCCAAAGTGTGTGGAGGCTTCAGAGAGGGCACCCAACTAATACATTTTCTCAACTGAGAAAACCCCAGCATTTGTTAAGAAGCTTCCCTGTCTGGTAGCAGAGTCCTACTGTGGCAAAAAGCCCAAAAGTCAAGTCATTGAGTGGCAACATACCCAGGCAAAGGAAACAAAGCAAACAGAAGAACCCAACATTAGACTCCCATTTGAGGGACAAAAAGGATCAAAGCATGGAACAGGAGGAAGACAGTGAAGTCAGAACTCCTGCACCAAAAGCTTAAAAGAAAATACGAGCTGGTTAAAGGCCATAGAGTTCCTTAAGAAGAAGATAAGAGAAGAGGAGGAAAAATTGGGAAGAGAAATGAGAATTTTGCAAGAAAATTACAAAATGAGAGTCAACAGCCTGACAGAGGAAAATGACACCTTAAAAAACAGACTAACTCAAATGGCAAAAGAGGCTGAAAAAGGTAATGAGGAGAAGAATGCCTTAAAAAGCCAAATTTGCCAGATGAAAAAAGAATCTCAAAAGTTCAATGAGGAGAATCATTCCTTCAGAATTAGATTGGAGCAAATGGAAGCTAATGACTTTATGAGAAATGAAGATGCTATTAAACAGATGCAAACAATTAAAAGAATAGAAGGCAATGTAAAATATCACTTTGGAAAAACCACTACCCTGTAAAATAGATCCAGGAGAGATGATTTAAAAATTATTGGGCTACCTGAAAGCCATAATCAAAGAAAAAGCCTAGAAATCATCCTCCAAGAAATTCTCAAGGAAAACTGCCCTGATGTTTTAGAACCAGAGGGCAAAATAGAGGTTGAAAGAATCCACTGATCACCTCCTGAAAATGATCCCAAAAAGAAAACTCCCAGGAATATTATAGCCAGGTTCCTGAAATTCCCAGATCAAGGAGAGAATACTACAAGCAGCCAGGAAGAATCAATTTGAATATTGTGGAAACAATCATGATAACCCAGGAACTGGCAGCTTCTACACTGAAGGATCAAAGGGTTTGGAATATGAAATTCCAGAGGGCAAAGAAGCTGGGATTAAAACAAAGAATCACCTACCCAGAAAAACTGAATATCATGTTACAGGGGAAAATATGGTCATTCAGTGGAACAGAGGACATTCAAACATTCTTGATGATAAAACCAGAGTTGAATAGAAAATTGGACATTCAGATACAAGAAGCAAGAGAAGCATGAGAAGGTAAACAGGGAAAAGAAACCATAAGGAACTTATCAAAGTGGAACTATTAACATTCCTACATGGAAATATGTTAATTGTAACTGAGGGAACTTTTCTCAGTATGAAAATAATTGAAGGGATTATATACATATACATATATATATATATATATATATATATGTCGGAGGGTATATGGGCATATGAATACATATGTGAGTGTGTGTATATATGTTTACAGGTAGACATAGAGGGCATAGGACCTATTTAATAACAAGGGATGATATTTAAAAGGTGAAATTAAGAGGTGAGAGAGGAATATAATGATAGGAGATGGGGAGAGACAGAATGGAATAAACTATCTCATATAGAAGAGACAAGGGAAAATGGTTACAATGGAGGGGAAGAATAGGAAGGCAAAAGGGAATGGGTCAACGTTATTCTCGTTGAATTTGGCTTGGGGAGGGAATGAAATATACACTAAATAGGGTATCTCACCCTACAGGAGAGCAGGGGGGGAAGGAAATGAGATGGGGGATGAAGAATGGAGGGCAGGCTGGGGGGGAGGGAAGTTGGAAGCACCCTCTTTTGAAAAGGTACAGGATCAAAGTATAGAATAGAACTAGTAGGAGTTGGGATAGGAGGGAGAGAAATATAGTCAGTCTTTTACAATATATCAACTATGTTAATGTTTTGCATGATATACACATGTACAACCTATACTGAACTGCATATCTTTCCAGTAAGGGCAGGTGACAAGAGAGGAAGGGAATGAACCTGGAACTCAAAATTTTAAAATCAAATGTTTAAATATAAATAAATATATATGTACATATATATACTATTAATTTTATATGTAATTTGGAAATAGGATATATAGCTACTAGGGCATGGAGATCAACTATGCCCTACTGGAAAAGTCAAAGGGGGTATGAGAGAAGATATGGGAGAGAGCAGATTGGAAGGGGGAATATCCTGTAAGACTACTATTTTGGGGCAGTGGGTAGGGGAAAATGGGCAGAAATTGTGTAACTCAAAATCTGGCGGAAATGAATTATGTAAATCAGAAGTTAATAAAGCATTTGAAAAATGAAAAAATAAAATAAAATGGAGAAAAAACCAAAAAAAAAAAAAAGAAAAATGAAAAAAAGAACAAATTGGAAGAAAAATAATTAGCTTAATAACACACTTCTTGAAAACTAGAATAGATCAAACAAATGAATTACTTAAAGAGAAAGAGATATAAGAACAAAAACAAAATATTGAAAAATACACATTTTTTAAAGAATTTAATATCTGTGATATAAATTCAACTTACCTGAGAAAAAGACCAAAGAGTGATAATTTAAGAACCATTTTATTCTTCATTCTCTTTGACCTAAAGATTCTACCACTCGGAATATATATTCCAAGGAGGTCACTGGTATGAAAACACTTGTATATATGAAAATATTTATAACTATGCTTTTTTCCCCTAATAGCAAAGAACTGGAAACAAAGTAGATGCCCTTAGATTGGGAAGTGGCTAAATGAATTCTGTTATATGAATGAAATATATAATAAGATTTAATAGGCATCTGACTACAATAGAATATTACTGTGGCATATAAAATTATGAACATGATGAATATTGAAAAAGCCTGTAAAGAGTTATTTGAATCGATATAGAGAGGAGTAAGCAGAGCCAAGAAAACAATATGAACAATGGAAATGGAAAGAACAGTAATCATAAAACAATCAAAAGTGAATGTTACAAAATTATGAAGAATAAGCATAGCCCCCAAAGAGAGATATGAGCAGACAACTCCTCTGTACTTGTTTGTAAACATAGGAGGCTTGCAGGTGTGGAACTTTGAATTTATTTTCAGACCTTTTCAGTGTACTGATTGGTGTTGCAGATATTTTTCTTCATCTTTTTTCCCCTTTAAAATATTTATTATATGGAAAGGCTCTCTGAAGGTGAGCCAATGGAAAATGAGATACATTTTGTTAATGTGAAAACAGAAGGTTATCAATTTTTTTCTAAAATAATAATTTGACTCCTTGAAAACCATAACATATTTTTCTTAAAGAAAAAGCTTGGACATTTTTTTAAGAAATGATAAATAAAAATTTTCTAGATTTATTAGGATCAGAGATTAAAGAAAGATAAAAAGAATCCATAAATCATGTCTTGAATGTACCCTCAGTGGAAAATGAAACAAAACAAAGCAAAATAGGAATGCCATAGCCAAAATCCAGAGCTTCCATAGTAATAAATAAAGAAAAATAGAGACAGAGAGAGAGAGAGAGAGACAGGGAGAGAGAGACAGAGAGAGAGAGACAGAGAGACACACAGAGAGAGACAGAGACAGAGAGAGACAGACAGACAGACAGACAGACAGAGAGAAAAACAGAGAGAGAGAGAGACAGAGAGACAGAAAGAGACAGAGACAGAGAAACAGAGACAGAGAGACAGAGAGAGATTGCAAAGATGTAGAAATGAGGATTCTGGGAAGATGGCAGAGTAGATCAGAAAATTTCAAGCTCTCAAGATTTTCTGCTGCAAATGAGATAAAACAGCATGTTAGGGGAAACTTAGAGCTGTGAAAATAAATTAGAAAAAGACCAGAACAGGGGTCCTTCTGGGACAATTGGAGAAGATCTAAAGACAAACCCTGGGACCAGGTTTGGTCCCTGTGAAAAGTAAACACTTCTAGACCAGGGATTGCTTTGACAACAAGTGGCAAGCCCATGGGTTAGTTGTGTTGCAAGGCTGCCTCAGTCCCAGCCACAGGAAGTTTTACCCCTGGGATAGTGAGAGGAGTTGGCTATCTGAGTCAGGGAAGATTGGGGAACCTTTGTTGACCAGGAAATCCAGACCCAGCTGAGCTGCAGAGATGTTGCTGGGGTGAGAAGGAACCAGCACATGCCCAGTGAGTATAGAAATAGTGGGGCAGGGATGCAGGTGATTGTGGGCACTTATAAGAGGTTGGAGGCCTTGGTTTGGGTTCAAGATCACAGAAGTGAATTGAAGGAGGATCTGAGGCCAGAGACACCATGTGCTATACCCCAGGACTAGAAATGATTAAAAAAATTAACCTATTACTAAGGGAAAACATGTATAGGCAAAGAAGAAATAATCCAACCATAGACAATTACTATGAGAACAGAGAAGACTGGGGTTCATCTTCAGAAGAGGCTAATGAAGCAAAAAGAAAAAAAAGCAAAAAAAAACCTTCTTCTTCTCCAAAGAGTAATGTCAAATGATCACTGGCCCAGAGATGATTCATGGAACTTTAAAAAGACTTTAAAAATAAAATGAGAGAAATTGAGGAAAAACTAAAACAAAACAAAACAAACAATCCAGGTGTTATGGGAATGGGAATCTCAGATCTTCCCTGCCCCTTGGCCCTTTGATAGGTTCAAGTGACTCTGAGAACCTTCCTTGATTTGACAATATACTCTGCCTCCTAATAGGCTGAATGTGATCACATGCAGCCTGTGGCAGGAGGATAGTTTTTTCAGGAATGCGCATACTTGTTACTTTGTGATTGAGCAGTGGGTCAAGGGGGTTGTTACATTCTCTGAGCTAGGAGAAGGCTATACATACCCTGATGTGAGATTTTGCTTTGGGCATCACTTTGAGAAGAGTTGTGTGATGTGACCAGATGAGACAACGGGCAACTGTTGATCTCCCTGGCTTTGAAAACCCAGATGTTGGTGCTTCCCTCTCTGGTAACTGACTAGGTATGGATGTAATGGTCAGACAGATGGAAGCCTGTCTGCTGATCTGTTTCTCTGTCTGGTAGTAACTTCTGCTGATAACTTGTTTGTATTCTCTGAAGTTCAGGGTGCTGACCTTTTCCCCCTGAACTAGGTAAATGACATATGCATGTTTAAAGCAAGATTGTTAACCCAATTTGAGTTGCTTTCCTTTAGAGAAGCAGATCTAAGAACCTGTGTTGGCAGCCACCTTGGGTATGCTAGGGTGCTGCCATACCAGGAAAAACAAGAAGATTATGAAATGAAGTCACTAGCAAAGAGATCAAGAATCTTAGAATCTTAAGGAAGGAAAGGACTCCTTGAAAATCAGCATTGGGCAAGGGGAAATCATTGAAGTTGTAAGAGATTAAGAAATATTTTTTTTAATATAAAGAATGAGAAAAGAAAGACTCTGAAACACTTCAAAAGAAAAACAACTGATTTGGAGAACAGAACAAGAAGAGAAAACATATGAATAATCAAACTACCAGAAAACTATGATCAAAATAAGAATCTTGATACAGCAATACAAGAAATAATTAAAGAAAATTGTCCTGAAACATTAGAGCAAGAGGGGAAAGTAGAAATAGAAAAAAAATCCACCAGTCATCACCTTTTAGGAGATCTTAGGAGGAAACCCCACAGGAATATTTTAGTCAAATAGTTAAAACCCCAGCTCAAGGATAAAATGTTACTAGGACCAGAAAAAAAAAATTAATATGGTGGCACCACAATTAGAATCACACAAGACCTAGAAGTGGTGACACTTAAAGACCACAGGTCTTGGAACATTATATATAGAAGAGCAAAAGAATTAGGCTTCTGGCTGAAAATATCACATACAACAAAGCTAAGCTTAATTCTGTATGAAAAAAAAATGGATATGTAATAAATTGTCAGATTTTTAGTACTTTGTTTAAAAAAATGAATTTAACTGAAGATTTGACATACAAAAGCCAATAGAAACATAAGGTACATACCAAAGACCAATTACAAGAAACTCAGTAAGGATACCTTTTATGTACACAAAATGTAAAACATATGTCTAAGATTGTTATTAGTATTTGGGTAGTTCATAAGAAAGATTAGGGTAGACTTGAGCATGATATGACTTCAAAAAGTAAAATTGTTCAGGAACAGCTAAAAAGGGTAACTACCTTATACAAATGAGGTGTGAGAAGAAGAACTGATACAGAGGAATTAGGTGGGGGAGGAGGGCTGTTAATTCTGGAAACCTACTTCCATCAGTAATGGGTTCAAGAAGAAACAATACAAACATATCTAGAAGAGTATAAATGTCTTCTAAATGAAGAAAGAAATAAAATGCTAAGGGCATAAGGAAAGGAGAGAGTATAAAGGAGGGATCTTTAGAGAGGAGGGTCAGGAAATAGGTTAAAAGGTAATATAAAAAGGTGTTTAGAACCAAGATTAGGAGGGAAGCATAAAATTGGGAAAGAATTTTTGCAACTGGTGCCTCTGATAAAGGCCTTATTTCTAAAATATATAGAGAACCGAGTAAAATTTACAAGAATACAAGTTGTTCCCCAATTGAAAAATGGTCAAAGGATATGAACAGGCAGTTTTCAGAGGAAGAAATTAAAGTCATAGTAATATGAAAAAAAATTATTGATTAAACTATCGATTAAAGAGACACAAATCAAAACAACTCTTATGTACCACATCACACCTATCTAATGGGCTAACATGACAAAACAAGAAAATAATAACTGTTGGAGAAGATGTGTGAGAGTTGGAATACTAATTCATTGTTGGTGGAGTTGTGACCTGATCCAACCATTCTGGACAGCAATTTGGAATTACGCCCAAAGGGCTACAAAAATGTGCATATCTTTTGACCCAGCAATACCACTTCTAGGGCTATATTCCAAACAGATCATAAAAATGGGAAAAGGACCTACATACACGAAAAATATTTAATAACAGCTCTTTATGGTGGGAGCCAAGAACTGGAAACTGAGGGGATGTACATCAATTGGGGAATGGCTGAACAAGTTGCAATATATGGATGTGATGGAATAATATTATGCTATAAGGAATGAGGAACAGGTGGACTTCAGAAAAACCTGGAAAGACTTATGTGAACTGATGCTGAGTGAGGGGAGCAGAACCAGGAAAACTGTACACAAGAACAACCACAGTGTGAGATGACTGACCTTGATAGACTTAGCACTTCTCAGCAATGAAAAGACCTAAAACAATTCCAAAGGACTCATGATGGAAAATGCCATTCTTACCAAGAAAGAGTTAAGGAGTATGAATGCAAAGTGAAGCACCATTTTCTTTTCTTTTCTTTATTTTTTTTGTCTTTTGTTTTCCTTCTCATGGTTCCTCCCATTCATTCTAATCCTTCTGTACAATGTGGAAATGTTTAATAGGAATGGATATATAGAACATATATCAGATTGCATGCTGTTTTGGGGAGGGAAGTTGAGAAAATTTTAAACTTAAGGAAGTGGATGTAGAATGTTGAATGTTGAAAACTAAAAATGAATAAATTAAAATTAAAAAAAAGAGAAAAGGAGGGTGTTTAGATTAATGGGAATGAGAAGATAAGGGAAGGATCCTTGGGAGAATAAGGGAAAGACCTTTAGAGGGGAGGGTGATGGAATACTTCAAGGGGGTATAGGAGGGTGTTTAGATTTAAGGGAATGAGAGGATAAGGGAGGGATTTTTGGAGTGGGGCAAGCTAAGTAATAGGAGGGCAAGGGTAGAAATAAAGTAGAGGAGTCAGGAGGAATAGGAAATAAGAGATATGTACAAACATAAGAAGAAAGATTTGGAGTAGAATCTCTTATGGAAAGTATATGTTTATGTATGTATGTACGTATATATCTATATATAAATATATCTGAGCTTATTTGTAGACAATGGGGGGGGGAAGGGGAGTGAAAGGGAGATAAAAGAACAGAGTAAAAAGTGTACAGCAGAGAACCTACCAAGAAGTAAAGATGGACAGTGCTCAACACAACACATAATATTTAACATACAGGCTTTTTTTTGAAATCGAAATTTATTGCTATATATCAGGCCCACAAAATCTGTAGTCCATGGCCCATAAGCAGTCCTGGGCCAATTGTGGATTGCCAAAGGATTTGGGGTGTCATGTTAAAAATGTAGAGGAAAACATTCTCTACATTTTTCATGGGCCTCCTGAAATCCTTTGTCATACCCACAGGTCACTCAGCCTGTGGGTCACAGGTTGTGCAGGCCTGCTATAGAAATACTGAATTCTCTCTGACATTTTGCTGTGCAGATAATATATTTTTTCTTTTTTTCTGTTCAATTTGTTTTAATATTTAAGTTTATAATATGTTTCCTTTTCTTTTTTATTATATTTTTAAGTTTTAGTATTAAAGTCTAAAATTTAAAAAAAAGATGCAGAATTAAGGAGTTCAAGTACCATAGAAACAGGATCAGACAAGATCTTGTACATTTTACAAAAATTTAGAAGTCATGTGATACAATATCCCACAATTCAAAAGCTTGATTATCTTAGAACCAAAAATAATTTACATTACAAACCTGAGTATAATCCTACAAGGGGAAAAATGACCTTCAACAAAGCACAAGATATTCAGGTATTTCTTATGAAAAGAGCAGGTCTGAGAAGGAACTTAAGAATACAAACCAAAGAGGGCAGAGAAATCTAAAATGATAACTTTATTTGAGAAGCTGAAAGGGTCTGTATAATGATGTAGTGCTAACCCTCCACTTAAAGTGAGAAGAACAAAGAGTTCCTTCAGAAAATTAATGTCTTGAAAACTTATTGTAAAAATTAATGTCTTGAAAAGTTATTAAATTTAAAGAATAGTAGGCCTAGCAGTGAATTAGTCTGGTTCTAAAGGTTTAAAGGGAGGAAAGTGAAGGGAAGAAAAATGATGTATTAATAAAGAAAGGAGGAGAAGGGAGTAGAACTTGCTGTTTCTCATAATTTAGGGATATTTGAAGAAAAGAATAAAAACATGGGAAAGAGGAAGGGAAGGGGGAAGTCAGTATTAGTTAATCTTCATAGGGGAAATTGAAAACACACACAAATGTGCTCTCTCTCTGTCTCTCTGTCTATGTCTCTCTGTTTCTGTCTCTGTCTCTGTCTCTGTCTCTCTGTCTCTTTCCAAACCATTTGATGAAGAAATATGTGAACCCTAAAAGGGAAACAAGCAGTGTTTGGGGGCGGGGATGGGGATGTAGGAATTTAAGAATAATATGCAGGAAGGGATAGTAAGGAAGAAAACAAATTTCTTGACCTCAAAGAGGATATAAAATGGAAGGAGTAAAAGAAAAAAGGGGATGGTTTAGGTGACTGTTAGACAACTGAGGAATGGCTAAATGAATTGTGGTTTTTGAATTTATTATGGTATCATTGAGGTATAAAGAGTGATGAAAGAGAAAATTTCAGAGTTCCTCACAATATGATCTCTTTTATAGTAAAGTGCAAAAAAATCAAGATATCTGTGAATTAAAAGAACAACATTGTAAAGTTAGTCAATAAGTGTTTACTTTCTATGTGATAAGCACTATGAATTGTAAAGATCAAAGATCTGTAAAGATCTGTTCAATGCAATGACAAAACACATCGCCAGAGATCGTAAAATGACTCAGTTTGCAGAGACATATATTTTTGGACATGGCCAGTATGAGAATCTTCTTTATTTGATTATGTTTATATGTTAGAGGGTTTTTTCTTTTTGTCTCTCTCAATTTTTAATGAGGCAGTGATAGGAAGTTTGGAAGAAAACTTAGCAGTAGTGATAGAGCTTAAAAAAAGGAAGTAACTTTTGCAACTTTGTTAGTAATTGTGACTTTTAAAAAGTGTACAATGAAAACAGAAGGAAATTAAGATGGAAGCACAGACAATCAGGATAGTTTTGGTAGTAATACATGGACATTTTTGTTAGTTTTTTAAAAGTTAATGAAATGAAACAAAGTTAAGAAAAACACAATAAACTGGAAACATTTAAATGAAGACATATTAAATTTGGACTCAGATATCTTGACTCTGTCATTTATTACCTTAAATTACTAATTCATTTCATGTCTCTGGTCATGTTTCCTTATGGGTAAAATAAAGGTGTTTGACTAGGTGATATTTAAAAAATGGAAATACTTATTTGACAAAGAAAACTGTTCAGAATCTTTAACATAGTTTGTCTTCGATGGAGGAAACAGAGATCTCTCAGTTTTGCTTATTTAAATGTTTGCATATGAGGGGCCTGAATATTATTTTTCCTTGGTACAAAAAAAGTTGAGTAAAAAAGATAAAGATTGATCTGTTGTCAAGAGATGAATTTTCCTTCCAAATATGATTCCTTTATTGACTATTTCTAGGACTGGCAAGCTGAATTTTTAAAAGCCACTAAAGGTATTACTGATTTTCAGCCAGTCAATCGCAAGCTTCCTTTGAATTCCATAAAGGAGTAATCCTAAATACTTCTTAAAGGGACAATTAAACTGACTTAACTGAGATTTCACCAACTGGGTGAAAAAGGAGCTGAAATGATCAGTGGTAGTTTCTTCACCCCTCACCTCACTATAATTCTGGCAATCTGCCAAAAATGTTAAGCATTGAGTATGCATTTAAATTTAATGGGAATTTTCTCTACTTCAAACAGGCAAGTGACATAGAAATTAAATACAAAAACAAAGAGGGATTTTGCACAAACACAAAGAATTGGGAAGTTGAAAAGGAAGTTGCTTTTAAATCTTTTGACAAATTATTCTATATGTATTTACTTCACGATAAGCTTACAGAGGTAAAACATTACAAATCAGATATACATGACTGACATGACATGTTCAACCTTATTACAATATCAGGAAAGTTTCTGAAATTTTTTTATGTGCTTTGTAGAAAGGGCTATGTGTTTTGATGTGCATGATCAAAAAGGAACTACTTTCTAGTATTTGAGAAGGCTAATAAGAATGAAGCTATGACCTTCATGCAGGCTATATAATAATTGCTTTGGGTATCCAAACAGAACTTGACCATATATAAGTCAGAAGATGTCATAGCCACCGTTTCACAGTCAAGGTCATAGTGCCCAGCTTTTAAAACAACACTTCATCTTACTGTAGTTCTCAATAGATTTCTGTCTGCTAGTATCAAAACTGAAGATCTACCTGAATATTATATGATGCTGTGAGATTTAGGAGCTTTGTGATGATTTGTCAAGATCTGCCTAGTTTTTCACTAGAGAAACTAGTGCAAAGATGCAGATAAGATATGGCAATAAAGGAAAAACAAAAGATTAAAGTAAATAAGCAATATGCCAGATGAGTTTCTAAAAATTTCCAATCATCTAGGGCTAAGATGGATAAAGTTGAACAATCCAGTGGCTTTAGATTGGACTTAAAAAGAAGATTAATTAGTCTTTAGAAGATAAAGTAGATAGATGTTGCCAAGATGAGCTGTCTCAGGTCTGAAAAGCTGACAAAAAAGATAAACCAAATAGATATAAGCGTGCAATATGAACAGTTGGAGGAGAGCTTCCAGCAACTTGTTACAGATTACTAAAGGATAATAGAACAACTTGCTTGAGGTGAAAGATTTTATCTCGCTTTATGGGAAATCTTCTATATATGGTGCTATGAAAACTCAGGAATATTTTCTCAGTTGGAAAATTTTATGTACATTTTTAATAAGAAAGGGCATTTTATTATTTCTTTACTTGAATATTTAATACTGGAGAGGTTGTATATTTAAAAACATGGTTTTGATCTAGGAGCACTTCATGCTGAATAAACCTGGTATAGCTTCTGGGGAGAAATAGGAAGTGGTTAGGAAGCCTTAAATATGAATCTAATGTGACTGAATGGATTAATAATTCAGAGAAGCAGGAGCAAATATTTATGCAGGTTAATAAGATGCTCCACCTTCCACTTCTACAATTGACATTGATGAAGAATCCTCCAAAACCCTCCAACTGTATCACAAATTTTCCACAAATTCATCCTGTTTTATTTATTTCTATGCTTTTTTCAAGTTCATTCATTCCCCCAGCCCCTTTTTTTGTTTCCATGCTCCTGAACACACACTTGTATATCTATTAGCATTCTTGTATTTTATAAAATGTAAAGTAACTGCATTTGTTCCTTCCAAATAGTAGAATTAATTTATTAAACAAATATGCTGCTTCCATATGTTTTTGATTTAAAATCAGGGCACTGCATGCAAGAAAATGACAGCAATAACTGGAATTTTATATATATGTATATATATATATATAATCACCAAAAGTAACCTCATAGCTCTGTTATATGAAAGTAGGCATCCCCTCTTAAAAATAACTGAATGCGTTTATGATAACATCAGGATTCAATGACAGTTAACAAGGTTTATTAAAAGCAGATAAAGCTACATATAGAAGCATTAAAATTTTATGAATGACAAAACTTAACCTAAGGGGGAAAATTAAACTTTACAAACATGGTTAAACTATAATATGTGAATTCAAATAAAGAATGAAGGAGTTTAATAGTTCTCAACTTTACTAGCCATACTTGATTTTTTTTTTTTGCTTAGCTTTTTTTTTGGGGGGGGGGGGGTATAATGAGGGCAGGTATAATGAGGGCAGGATCTAGACCTGTGACTTCATCAGTTCAGAGAGCTCCTTGTAGAGGAAACTCTCTTTACCAAAAATATCTGTGACCATTTTAGAACTTCTAATCATACAGTAATATAGAGAATTCAAAGGTTAATTACTTTGCCCAAGATCATAGGGCCAGTATATAAGAATGATGGGACTTGAACTCAGGTTATCTTCATCTCAAGGCTAGCTTTCTGGCCTTCACTCTACTAAAATGAATAGTAGACTTTTGAGGTTCTGCTCTTTATATGATCTTAGATGAGTTGCAAAATTAGGTCCAAGCTGTCATTTTTAAAGCGTTTTATTTTTAAAGATTTTTGAGAATACTAATAATTCAGAAGTAAGACTGTTAAATTGTGTGTGCATGTGCATGTGTGTGTGTGGTGTGTCAAGGGAGGAGGTGTTTTATTCATGATATGAAAAAAAACTCTGTTTTTATTGTATGAAATGGTTTGGAGAACTGATGAGAAGTGCTGTCCTATTGAAGGTCAATTTGGAATCTCAGTAGTCTTCTGAGAGGTCAATTTTAAGATTCTAAAAGAATTTGACTCTAGGATGTACTAGATATAAGGATTACATAATACCTAACCTGGCTAAAAGTGGGAATCCTTCAGGTGTTTGGCATCATTTACAAAATATATTTGTTTTAATGACCTATTTGGTTTTCAAATAGGATAGTAGTTAGTATGTGGTCAGAGGAATTTTTTCCCCTTAAATTAATTTTATTACATGGAGCAAGAAAAAAATACAACTTGAACATGTTCTCATTCAAACCCAACAGTCTAGTGAATGTTGGAAGGCTGTACATATGTTGCTTTCTTCTCCATTGTTTTTCCAGGTTTATCTCTTACTATACACCAAAACTTTAAAACACAGTAAAAGAAATTGATTTTAAATGGTAGATGAATGAAAAGAGACTAGGATAAGTGCTTCTCATGTTTTTTTTTTCTTAATCCTTAAGGAATTATACCAAAAAATTAAATGTGAAACACATTACTACAATTCAATCTATAAATATTCATCAATTACCTACTACATGCCAGAGACTGTGCTAAGTGCTAGAGATACAAAAAGAGGCAAAGTATGGCCCATACCCTAAAGGAGCTTAAACATCTAATGGGGGGAGACAATGTGCAGACAAATACATACAGTGCAAATACATACAGGATAAAGAGGAAATAATTAACAGAGGGAAGGTATTTGAATTAAAAGTGATTGGGAAAGGCTTCCTGTAAAAGATGAAATTTTAGTTGGAATTTAAAAGAATCCAGGTAAATCAATAGGTAGACTTAAGGAGAATTTTCCAGGCTTAGAAATGTAGTCTAGAGAAAATGTCCAGAGGTGAAAGGTGAAGTGTCTTGTTTGTGGAACAGCCTAGAGGCCAAAGTCCCTAGATTGAAAAGTATGTGATGGGAAGTATGGTGTAAGAAGACTGGAAAGGGAAGAGGAGACTAGGTTATGAAGAGCATTCAGTGTCAAATAGAAAATTTAGTATTTGATGCTGGAGGTGATTGGCAACCACTGGAGTTTACTGAGGAGGGGATTGACATGGTTAGACCAGTGCTTTAGAAAAATCACTGTGGTGGTTGAATGAAGGATGGGAAGGAAAGAATAGGAAGAAATTTGAGACTGGCAGACCCATTGAATATTGAAATAGTCCAGCTGTGAGATGATGAGGGCTGACTCTAGAGTGGCAGTGGCAATGGAGAGAAGGGGGCATATTTGAGAGATGTTGCAGAGATGAAATTGACAGAACTTGACAAAAATTTGTATATAGTAGGTGAGAGATAGAGAGGGGTTTTGGATAACTTCTAGGTTATGAGCCTGAGGGACTGGGAGTGTCCTCTACAGTAATAAGAATGGTAGGAGGAGAGACATTTTTGGGAGAAAGAAAATGAACCCTTTTTGGGGCACATTCGGTTTAAAATAATTCTATATCAGGACCTTAAGGGCCAGCATGCATTTGAACATGTGCCTTTTTCCTATGGTCAGAATAGAATAGGGGTTAACAATATTACTTTTATCAAACATATATCATTTACCTACTTCAAGGGAAAAAGTAAGCACCCTGAACTTTGGAGAATACAAACAGAAGTTACAAGCAGACAAAAATTACAGACAGAGAAACAGAGCAGCAGACAGGGCTTCCAGCTGTCTGACCATGACATCCATTCCTAGTCAGTTACCAGAGAGAGAAGCACCAACATCTGGGTTTTCAAAGCCGGTTTTTAATAGCTGCCCATAGTCTCATCTGGCCAAATCACACAACTCTTCCCGTAAGTGAGCTTTGTAATGGTAAGCAAAGTAGTACTTTGCTGCTTGTTTCAGCTATTCAAGTGCCTTTGAGCCTCGCCTTTGTGTCATCTTTGTTGGAAACAGAATACATTGTGTTGCCCTTAATAGGCCTAAGGGAGTTGGGAATCCTTCCCTGCCCTAAACAGGCCTAACATCATCACATGGGGCACAAGATGGGAGGAGCTTGCCAAAAGAGGGGAACAGGAAGGAACAAAGCAGATAAAACCTTGAGCACAAATTGGCAACAAGGAGAACTGAGAGGGAGAATGTTTGCGATGTCTGGCACTCTGTCTGTCTGTTCCGTCTGTGTTGATGTTACGTTGTCAGAATGAAATATTGTGTCTATTGAAAGAGGCCTTCACCAGAAGCTTAGAGTCTAGAAGACCTACATTCAAATCTATCCTTGATACTTTTCCAATTTTCTAGTTCCCAGGCCAGTCATTTAACCTCCATATTCCTCATGCTACACTTTGGAAATTATACATTAAGCCACTCAGGGCTTATGTATCTATGTCCTATTCCAGGAATTTCCCAGACAGGAAATATTAAGTCCTTCAAGGATTTGTATACAGAAAGGAATGAGAGTCCAAGAATTCCTTGGTGAATTCCAATTTTACTTAGAGGAAAATTTTTTTTTCTTGTAAATAAGAATTAAATTTAATAGTCAAGGAATCATAAATTATTACTTCTTCAAAAAAAATAGAGGCCAAATGAATTTAGGTAAGTTCATATAGATTTAGAACATTTGAATAATCTAATAGCAATATTGGCTTGAGAAGTTGAGGAAGACAGTTCTTGATAAACAACAATGAAATATGTCTGTGTATATATGTATATGTACAAAAAATTAAAAAAAATATGATCTGAATGGAAGAAATCAATGACTCTAAGGTTCCTTCCACATCTAAATATGTCATACTATGATTTTATACACAGAAAAGTAACTGTATTTGAACATCACATAAAAGTTTGATTTAAAACTATTTTGGGTACCTTTATAAACTAAATATTGCTTTCAGGGAATGTAGGAAATGTAGAAAAAATGATTGATTCATTTGTTTGGTTTCTCTGAGCTCTAAGTATTTTCTTCCATTTAAGAAAATAAAATATTCCAGGGAAAGTGATCTCCCATGGACACATCTTGCCTTAATCCCCATTATTCTTCCCCTCCTTTCTCTGATTATAGGATATGGACCATTGGAGAGTAAAATTAAAACAAAATGCAAAAAAATGTTCATAAAAAAGTATTTAATACTTTATTTTTCCTTTTTAAAAAGAAAATGCATGATCACTCATAACAAAAACCTATCATTTTCATTGCTATTACAATTTATATTTGCTGAATATCTTTAAACCTCAATTAAATGAATAGGTTTAAAAGACATATGCAATTTTAAAGAAATTAGATGTGATATTAGTCACATTAGAATGTTAGCCCCTTTAGGGCAGGGACTATGTTTATTTTTCTCTAAATGCTCCTCAGCACTTAACCCAGTGCCTCATAACAAGGGATTAATAAATGCTTGTTAACTGACTGAATTTGTTGAAGCACACACACATACACACACACACTTACACATATTAGCATTTTATTAAATTTTAATTACTTTTATAGATAATTATTTATATGATTTTCTATTTTGCTAAATATTTCAAGTTCAAATATTTGTGAATGGGCTTCTAAGTATTTTTACTAAAGAAAAAAAAAAAGAAAGGCTTGTTAAGAAAATTATATTTCTTAGAATACTTGACATAAGTCAGGAGCACAGGAAAGCAAAGTGGCACAGTGGACAAAGTACTTGACCTGGAGTCAGAAAAGCTCATTTTCCTGCTTTCAAATCTGGCTTCATGCACTTAGTAGCTGTGTGACCCTGGGCAAGTCATTTGACTCTGCTTCAGTTCCTTATCTGTAAAATGAGTTGGAGAAGGAAATGGCAAAATATTCCAGTACCTTTGCCAAGAACACCCCAAATGAAGTCATGCAAAGGTAGACATAACTGAAAATGACTGAACAACAACAGTCAAGAGATCATAGGACTATCAATCAAATGAACCTAAATTAATTTGGAAAATAGTTACAAAGTCAGAAGATTAATTTCTGTAGAGCAATGAAGAAAGAGAAAGGCTCCTAGCAAGGAAAAAAAAAATAACTGCGACTGGATGAGACACAATTTTTAAAAAATAATATAGTGTGCCACAGTTCAATGAGTTTGAGCCAACAAGGCACAATACAACTCCTTTAAAAACAAGACTGGGCAGAATCAAGAAGGCAGAGAGAAAGGAAGAAGTTGTCTGGGCTCTCCCCAGTTTCCTTCAGAAACAACATTAAACCAAGCCTCTAAAAGAATTTTGGAGTGATGGAATCCACATACAAATAAGACAGAGTGAAACAATTTTCCAGTCCAAGATAGCTTAAAAGGGGAGTACAGCCCATCATAGAGAGTGTTCAGGTAAGGCAGCATGAGGCTCTTAGTCAGAAGTGTAGATAAGCAACCAAAGTCCCTTGGTTCTGGCTCAGCAGGTTAGTGGCAAAGTATGCCAGCTGTGAGGCCTCTAGTTCCACTGCAACTGGTAAACTGCCAGCCTTAGAACCCTAGCACAACAGGAGTGACTAGGCCAGGTCACCTTAGAACAGTTGGCAAGACACCAGCACTGAGATCCTGACATAGAAAGCCAGGGACAAGGCACCTAAACCCTAGTCCAAGAAGCTTAGGACATTGTCCCTTGAACCCCAGAAACAAATTTCAACTTTTAAAAAATGAGCAAAAAATAAAAACAAGAGAGAATCCTAATGAAAGAAAGTTACTATGGTGACAGGGAAGATCAAAATACAAACTCAAAAGGGAACAACAATGTCAACATGTCTGCATCGGAAGCCTCAAAGAGGAATATGAATTATTCAAATGCAAAAAGACTTCTTGAAAGTGCTCAAAAAAGGATTTTGAAAATCAAGTAAGAGAGGTGGGAGAAAAATTGGGAGAAGAAATGAGAATTATGAAAAAAATTATGAAACAAGTGTCAAAAACTTAGAAAAGGAAACATAACAGTTGACTGATGAAAACAACTCCTTGGGAGCAGTGGAGCCAAGATGGCAGAATAAATGTAGGAACTTGCTTAACTTCCTGCACCAACCACATCCAATACCTGTAAAATATGACTCTAAACAAATTTTAGAGCTACAGATCCCACAAAGTGACAAAGAGAAACAAATCTCCTGCTGAAGGCAGCCTGGCAGGCTGACAGAAAGGGTCTATCACACAGGGTTGGTGGCTGTACAGTCCTTTGTGAGCCGTGTTGGCCCTGACCAGTGGCATAGACCAGCCAGAGCAGACTTCAGGAGAATGAATCACTAGCAGCTGTGGTGCTTTCCAGACTTCTCAACCCATAAATACCAAAAAGAGAAAGTAAAAGGTCAGTAGGGAACTCTGATGGAACGGGGTGATGGAAGAACCAGGACTGGTCCGTGCCCCCAAGGTAAGAGGTGGTAGTGCAGCAGTTGCAGCTGCTGTTGTGTTGCTATCTCTGGAGCTGCTGGCCTGCATATCATAGGGGAACCAAGTGACTATTCAGAAGGCAATCACTCTTCTTTTGACCTGCTTGGATCTGGGTCACAGTCTAAGGCAGTGGTCCTGGGGGTAGAAACACTAGTATGCCAGAGCTTGTGGTGAGCTTGTGGTGGCTGTAGAGAGGGCACCCTCCTCATAGCTCTGGCAACTGTGAAAACCCCAGCAATTTGAGACACAGCTCTCTCCACTCTGGAAGCAGAGTTCTACCATGGCAAAGAGCTCAAAACTCAAGTAATCAGCTTGTAAGATGAGCAAGCACAGGAAGCACCATCACACCATAGAATCCTTTTTTGGGGACAAAAAAGATAAAAATATGAAACCAAAGAAAGACAACAAAGGAAAAACTCCTGTATCAAAATCTTCCAAGAAAAGTATGAATTGGTTACATGCCATGGAAGAGATCAAGAAGAATTTTGAAAATCAAGTAAGAGAAATGAAGGAAAAATTGGGAAGAGAAATGAGAATAATGCAAGAAAATCATGAAAAGCAAGTCAACAGCCTGCTAAAGGACACCCAAAAATACTGAATAAAATAACACCTTAAAAATAGAATAATGGGATAGATATGTGGTGCAGTAAATAGAGAGCCATCTCTGGAGTCAGTAGGAACTGAGTTCAAATGCAGCCTCAGATATTTAACACAAAACTAGACATGTGACCTTGGGCAAGTCACTTAACCCCAATTGCCCTACCTCTCCCCCCCTCCCAAAAGCAAACAAACAAAAACAAACAAAGACTAACTCAAAAGTCAAAAGATACCCAAAAAGCCAATGAGGAGAAGAATGTCTTAAAAAGTAAAATTGGCCAGATGGAAAAGGAATTTCAAAAACTCACTGAAGAGAATAATTCCTTCCAAATTAGGCTGGACCAGTTCATCTTGGAGGGTGGAGTCAAGATGGCAGGACCTCTGCACAGCTACGTCTCCCACCTCCTCCAATTCATGTAAAAAATTACTCTACACAAACGTTGAAGCTACAGAAACCACAAAATGAAAAAGAGAAGCTAACCTACCAATGAGGACAGCCAAACAGGGAGGCAGAAAGTGGCCAGTATAGTGCTCTGGGAGTCGACCCCAGCCCTGCACCAGCCAAAGGTTTTAGACCCAGGTTGGGCCAGACTAGCCGCTGGCTGGAGGGACTTCAGATCACCAGGAGCTGTGGTGGTTTCCAGAATTATCAACCCATAGATTCCAAGGACAAAGTGAGAGGTCAGTGCAGTGTGGACTTTGGGACCTGTTAATTCAGAGTGCCATCTGGTCTTTGCCCCCAGGGTGAGAAGCAACTGAGATGCTGTGGCAGACGCCAGGTCTGGAGATTGAAGGGGGAACAAGCAACCAGTCTGAGTGGTAATCGCTCTTGCTTTAATCTGCTTGGATCAGTATTGCTCTCTAGGGTCTAGGTCCTGGGGTGTTTGAGCATTCTGCTAGAGCATGTGGAGGCTTCAGAGAGGGCACCCAACTAATTCCTACAGCAGCTGCAAAAACCCCAGTGTTTGGGATAAAGCTCCCTTTTCTGGTAGCAGAGTTCTACTGTGGTAAAAGGCTGAAAAGTCATCTAATTGAGTGGCAACATGGGCAAGCAAAGGAAGCAAAGCAAACAGAGTAATTCAACTTTACACTCCTATTTTGGGAACAAAAAGGATCAAAATATGCAACAGGAGGAAGACAGCAAAGTCAGAGCTCCTGCTCCAAAAGCTTCTAAGAAAAATATGAGATGGTTACTGGCCATAGAGGAGCTTAAAAAGAATTTTGAAAATCAAATAAGAGAAGAGGAGAAAAAATTGGGAAGAGAAATGAGAATGATGCAAGAAAATTATGAAATAAGAGTCAACAACCTGACTGAAAAAAATAACACCTTAAAAAATTGACTAACTCAGATGGCAAGAGGCTCAAAAAGGCAATGAGGAGAAAAATGCCTTAAAAAGTCGAATTTGCCAGATGGAAAAAGAACCTCAAAAGCTCCCTGAAGAGAGTCATTCCTTCATAATTAGATTGGATCCAATGGAAGCTAGTGACTTTATGAGAAATCAAGATACTATTAAATAGATCCAAAAGAATGAAAAAAATAGAATGCAATGTGAAATATCTCATTGGGAAAACCACTGACTTGGAAAATAGATCCAGGAGAGAGAATTTAAAAGTTATTGGACTACCTGAAAGCTATGATCAAAAAAAGAACCGAGAAATCATCCTTCAAGAAATTCTCATGGAAAATTGCCCTGATGTTTTAGAACCAGAGGGCAAAATAGAGTTTGAAAGAGTCAACCCATCACTTTCTGAAAAAGATCCCCAAAAGAAAACTCCTAGGAATATTACAGCCAGGTTCTGGAGTTGTTATAGGAATGTAAATTTTTAAGATCTCCCCTGCCCCTAGGCTTAAGTGCACCTGAAGCCTGTGGTGGGAGGCTTTTTTCTCAGGAGATATTTTGTGAATGGGCAGTGGGTCAAGAAGGTTGTTACATTCTCTGAGCCAGGAGAAGGCTATATAAGCCCTGATGTGAGGCTTTGCTTTGGGGCTCACTTTGATAATTATTGTGTGATTTGACCATGTTAGACTCTGGGCAGTAGTGGGTGAGAGCCCCCCAGCTTTGAAAAACCCAGATGTTGATGTTTCCCTCTCTGGTAACTGTGATTTGGTTTGGAGGTAATGGTTGGACAGTTTGGAAGCCTGTTTGCTGAAATGTTCTTGTAACTTATGATTGTAACCTCTGTATACTCTGAACTTTGGGGTGCTGTCCTTTCCCCCCTGAACTAGGTAAATGATGTATGTTTGAATGATTAAAGTAAGCTCGTTACCCATTTTGAGTTTCTTTCCTTTAGAAAAGCAGATCTAAGAACCTGTGTTGGCAGGCCCCCTGGGGATGCTGGGGTGCTTGCTGCTACAGGAGTTCCCAGATCAAGGAGAAAATATTATAAGCAGCCAGGAAGAAACAATTTGAATATTGTGGAAATACAATCAGGATAACTCAGGATCTGGCACCTTGTACACTGAGGGATCAAAGGGCTTGGAATGTGACATTCCCAAGGTCAAAGGAGCTGGGATTAAAACCAAGAATCACCTACCCAGCAAAACTGAGTATAATGTTCCAGGGGAAAATATGGTCATTCCGTGGAATAGAGGATTTTCAAGCACTCTTGATCAAAAAACCAGAGTTGAGTAGAAAATTTGACATTTAGATAAAAGAAGCAAGAGAAGCTTGAGTAAGTAAACAGGGAAAAGAAATCATAAGGAACTCATCAAAGTTGAACTAATTACATTCCTAGATGGAAAAATGATAATTGTAACTTATGAAACTTTTCTCAGTATGAGAATAGTTGAAGGGAATAGAAATGTGTTTATACACACATATATATATATGTATGTGTGTATGTTTGTATATATACATATATTTGTCTATACAGGAGGGTTTATGGGCATATGAATACATATGTGAGTGTGTGTATACATGTGTATACAAGTATACATAGACAGAAGGCACAGGACCAATTGAATAGGAAGGGATGATACTTATAAGGTGAAATTAAGAGATAAGAGAGGAATATAATGAGAGGACATGGGGAGAGACAGAACAGGGGAAAATCATCTCATACAGAAAAAGCAAGGAAAATTGTTACAATGGAGGGGAAGAACAGGAAGGCAAAATGGAATGAGTCAACCTTATTCTCATTGAATTTGGCTTAGGGAGGGAATGACATGCACACTAAATAGGGTATCTCAGGCTGCAGGAGAGCAGATGGAAGGGGAAGAGAGGGGGGATAATGGAAGGGAGGGCAGGCTGGGGGGTAGGGAAATTGGAAGCACCCACTTTTGATAAGGGACATGATAAAAGTAGAGAATAGAAGAAGTGGAGGGTGAGATAGGATGGAGTGAAATATAGTCAGTCTTTCTCAATATATGCACTATGGAAATGTTTTGCATAGCTACACATGTATAAACTATATTGAATTGCTTATCTTCCCAGTGAGGGTGGGTGATGAGGTTGGAAGGAGCAGAATCTGGAATCCAAAGTTTTAAAATCAAATGTTTAAATATATACATATTATTATTATTGTTATTATTATTATTATTTTACATGTAACTGGGAAATGAGATATACAAGTACTGGGGCATAGAGATCCACCATGTCCTAATGGAAAGTTGAAAGGAAAATGCAAGAACATATGGACAAAGCAGATTGGGGGAGGGGATATTCAGTGGGAACTCTGTTTTTGGGTGGTGTGTAGGGAAAATAGGGCCGAAAATTTGTAACTCAAAATCTTGTGGAAATAAATGATATAAACTAAAAAATAAAAAAAAAGAGAAAAAAAATTAGACTGGAGCAAATGAAAGATAATGACTTTATGAGAAACCATGATAGTATAAAAGAGAACCAAACAAATGAAAAAAATAGAAGGCAATGTGAAATATCTCACTGGAAAAACCACTGACCAGGAAAAGCTGTCAGGAAGAAACAATTTGAGTATTGTGGAAACACAGTAAGGGTAATAAAAGATGTAGCAGCTTCTATATTAAGTTATCAAAGGGCTTGTAATATGATATTCTGGAGGTCAAAGGAGTTAGGACTAAAACCAAGAATCACCTACACAGCAAAACTGAGAATAATTCTTCAGGGGAAAACATGGTTGTTCAAGGAAATAGAGGACTTTCAATCAGTCTTGATGAAAAAAAACAGCTGAACAGAAAATTTGAATTTCAAATACAAGAAGCAAGAGAAGCATGAGAAGGCAAACAGGAAAAAAAACACAAGAAAGAAAGTGGAACTATTTACATTCCTACATGGAAAAACAATAATTGCAACTTATAAGACTTTTCTCAGTATGAGGATACTTGAAGGGAATATATATGTATATACATGTATATATACACATATATGTTTGTAGAGGATGCATATATGTGTATATGTGAGTGTGTGTATATTTGTGTACATGTATATATGTACAGGGCACAGGATCGGTTGGATAGGAAGGGATGATATCTAAAAAATAAAGTCAAGAGGTGACAGAAGAATGTAATGGGATGAGAAGGGGAGATATAGAATAGGGTAAATTATCTCATATAAAAGAGGCAAAAGAAAACTTACAATGGAGGGGAAGAGCAGGAAGGTAAAAATGAATGGGCCAAGCTTACTCTCATTGGATTTGGATTAAGGAGGGAATGACATATACTCGATTGGATATCTTACCCTACAGGAAAGTAGCAGGGAAGGGGATAACAGAGGGGATGATAGAAGGGAGGGAAGATTGGCAGAGAGGATAGTTAGAAGCTCACACTTTTGAAAAGTGACAGGGTCAAAGTAGAAAATAGAATAAGTGGGGGGTAGGATAAGATGGAGGGAAATATAGTTGGTCTTTCACAATGTATCTACTATGGAAATGTTTTGCCTAACTACACATGTACAACCTAAATTGAATTGCTTATCTTCCTAGTGGGAAAAAAGGAAAGAATTAAGATATACAGGCACTGGGGTAGAGAAATACATCTTGCCCTACTAGAAAGTTGGAGGGGGGTGTTAATTGGGGGAGGATATAAGAGAGAGCAGGTTGTCAGAAAGGATATTCAGTAAGCTTGCTATCTTGCAGTGGGTGGGGGTTAGGGGAAAGACAGAAAATTTGTAACTCTAAATCTTGCGGAAATGAATATTGAAAACCAAAAATAAATAAAAGAAAAAAAAAGGAAACAACTCCTTAAAAAACAAAATTGGACAAGTGGTAAAAAAAAATCTACTGAAAAAAAAAAAAACTTTAAAAGTAGAATTGGCCAAATGGAAAAGGAGGAACTAAAGCAAAAATGAAAAGGGGAAATTTACCACCAATGAAGAGGAAATTAAAGCAATAATGAGGAGCCATTTTGCCCAACTATATGCCAATAGATCTGACAATCTAACTGAAATGCAAGAATATTTACCAAAAAATAATTTTCCCAGAACAGAAGAAATAAAATATTTACATAACCCAATTATAGAAAGAGAAATTGAATGAGCAATCATTGAACTCCCTACAAAAAATCTGCAGTGCCAGATGAATTTACAAGTGAAATCTATCCAACATTAAACAAAAGAAGTAAATCCTATTTGGAAAAATAGGCAAAGTTCTTCTACAAAATTCCTTTTGTGATACAAATATGGTCCTGGTACATAAACCAGGAAGAACCAAAAGAGAGAAAGAAAATGATAGACCAATTTCCTTAATGAATATTGGATGTAAAATATTTTAAGTAATATATTAGTAAAGAGATAATAGCAATTTGTCACAAGGACAATCAAGTATGACCAGGTGGGATTTAAACCAGTAATACAAGGCTAGTTCAATTTTAGGAAAATTCTCAGCATAACTGACTATACCAATAAAAAAACTAACCATAATCACATGATTTTCTCAATAGATGGAGGGAAAAAAAAACCTTTTGACAAAATAGAGCACCATTTCACCCCCCCCCAAAAAAAAACCCAGTGAGACAAGTAGAGAGCATAGGGATAAATGGAATTTTCTTTGAAATGATAAGTATTATCTATCTAAAACCATCAGCAAGCATTGTATGTAATGAGAATAAGCTAGAAACTTTTCCAATAAGATCAGGGGTTAAACAAGGATGCCCATTATCACTACAATTATTAAGTATGGCACTTGAAATTTAATTTTAGCAATAGGAGACAAAAAAGAAATTGAAGGAGTTAGATTAGGCAATGAGAAAAAAAACTACCACTTTTTTTGCTGATTTATATGACTATACTTAGAGAATCAACTAAAATACAACTTGAAACAATTTAGAACTTTAGCAAAGTTGTAGGATATAAATTAAAACCACATAAATCACCAGCATTTCTGTATATTAACAACAAAGCCCTGCATCAAGAAAGAGAAAGTGAAAATCCATTTAAAATAACTACAGACATTATGAAATATTTGGAATTCTACCTGCAAAGAAAAACCCAGGAACTATATGAACACAATTAGAAAACACTTTTCACAGGATAAAGTCAGATCTAAATAACTGGAAAAATATTTATTGCTCATGGGTAGACAGAGCTAATATAATAAAAATGTCAATTCTATCTAAATTACTTTACTTTTTCTTTTTTTTTTTAGGTCATCAACCGTTTATTACCAAGTTAGACTATTCCACAGCCAGTGTGCATGTTCATGTTAGAGCACAATAAAAACAGGTCAGTAATAAGTATCCAGGGACCTCAAGCCTCTGAAGCCTGTATATTTCATCATGGTTTTCCATACTGAAAGACATCAGCCTGATTCATCTCTTCAAAATCTTTCACAGCATCATACTGTCTATAGAGATTTTGATATGCCCTTTTCTTAGGTTCAGCCACTCCAAACTTATACAGAGTAGCACATCCCAATGACAGAATAAATGGTATAATACTATGAAATCGGAAGCACTTAGCCAAACGGCCTCATAGCTGTGGTTTGCCAAAACAGGAGCAGACATGCTGACAATTCTTCCTCAGGACGAACGTCCTTCTCTGGTTCCTGAGAAATGAAGGGTGATGGGGAGCCATGCAGGTGCAGAGCTGGAGAAGCTCCTATTTTACTTTTTCAATGCCATACTAATCAAACTATCAAAATTATTTTATTGTGTTAGAAAAATAATAATGGAATTATCTGGAAGTACAGTAAAAAATTTAGGGTAAAGAATTTAATGGGAATTAATGGGGAGAAATGCAAAGGAAGGTTGACTAACCATATCACGTTAAAAACTATTTTATAAAGAAGAAATTATCACAATTGTTTGGTATTGGCTAAGGAACAGAGTGGTGGATCAGTGGAATAGATTAGGTACACAAGACACAATAGTCAAATATCTATACTCATCTACAATTTGACAAACCCAAAGACTCCAGCTTCTGGTGTTAAGAACTCACCATTTGACAAAACTGCTGGGAAAACTGGAAAATAGAGTAGAAGAAACTAGGTACAGACCAACATTTTACACCCCATATCAAGATAAGGTCAAATGGTTACATGATTTAGACATAAAGGTATAATGCAATAAGTAAATTAGGAGAGTAAGGACTAGTTTACCTTTCAGATCTATGGAGAATGGAAGAATTTGTGACCATAAGAGATAGAGAACATTATGAAATGGAAAAAGGATAATTTTGATTACATTAAAAATCTAAAAGGCTTTGTACAAACAAAACCAACACAACCAAGATTAGAAGGAAATCTGAAAGATGAGAAGCAATTTTTATATTGTGTTTTTAAGAACAGCTTAATTTCTCAAGTATATAGAGAATTGAGTCAAATTTATAAGAAAATAATCATTCTTCAATTTATAAATAGTCAAAGGATATGAACAGGCAGTTTTCAGAGGTAGAAATTAAATCTATCCATAGTCATATGAAAAACAAGTGCTCTAAATTACTATTGTGTAGAAAAATGCAAATTAAAACAACCCTGATGTACCACCTCATAATTATAAAATTGGTTAATATGACAAAACAAGAAAATGACAAATATTGGAGAAGATGAGGGAAAAATGGAAATCTAATACATTGTTGGTGAAGCTGTGAAGTGATACAATCATTCTGGAGTGCAATTTGGTAGTATGACCAAAGGGCAATCTAACTGAATATCTTTTGATCCAGCAATACTACTACTAGGTCTATATCATAAAGAGATCATAAAAAATGAGAAATGACCTACTTGCTCAAAATATTTATAGCAGCTCTCTTTTTTTGGGGGGGGGAAAGAGTTGGAAATTGAGGGGATGCCCAACAATTGGGGAATGACTGAACAAGTTGTAGTATATGAATGTAAGGAAATACTATTGTGTTATAAGAAATGATGAGCAGGATAATTTCAGAATAACCTGGGAAGTCTTACATGAACTGATGCTGAGGGAAGTGAACAGAACCAGGAAAGCATTGTACACATAACAACAACACTGTGCAATGATCAACTATGACTGATTTAGCTCTTCTCAGCAATACAATATTGTAACAAAATTCTAAGTCACGATAGAAAATTTTATCCATATACAGAGAAAGAACTATAGAATCTTCATGCAGGTTGAAGCATACTATTTTCTTTTTTTTAATTAAATTTTATGTTTATTTTTAGTTTACATCATTCATTGAAACAAGATTTTGAGTTACAACTTTTCTCCCCATCTTTCCCCTACCCACCACCCCAAAATATCAATCCCACTGTATACCCCCTCCCCCAATCTGCTCTCTCCTATATCCTCCCCCATTCCCCCTCTAACTTTCCTGGAGGGCAAGATGGATCTCTATACCCCAGTGCCTGTATATCTCATTACCAAGTTGCATGTAAAAAAAAAAAACTATATATATATATATATATATATATTTCAAAAATTTGACTTTAAAACTTTGGATTCCAGATGCTTTCCCTTCCTCTCTCATCACCCACCATTACTGGGATGATAAGCAATTCAATATAGGTTTTATATGTGTAGCAAAGCAAAATATTTCCATAGTGGGTATATTGTAAAAGATTGACTATATTTCCCTCCATCCTATCCTGCCCCCCACTTGTTCTATTCTCGTCTTTGACCCTGTCCCTTTTCAGAAGTGTGTATTTCCAACTTCCCTCCCCATCACCTGCCCTCTCCTCCATCATCCCCCATCTTATCCCTTTTCCCCCTCCTCTCCTGTAGGGCAAGATATCCTATTTGGTGTATATGTCATTACCTACCTAAGCCAAATTCAATGAGAATAAGGTCGATCCATTCCCTTTTGCCTTCCTGTTCCTCCCCTCCATTGTAGCAATGTTTCCTTTCCTCTTCTATATGGGATGATTTATCCCATTCTATCTCTCCCATCTCCTCTCGTTATGTTCCTCTCTCACCTCTCAATTTCACCTTTAAAATATCACCCTTCCTATTCCTATTCAACTGGTCCTGTGCCCTCTGTCTATGAATATCTGTACATACATATTATATATATATATATATATATATACACACACATATATATACACTCACATATGTATATATGTATACATTTATATTCCCTTCAACTATTCTCATACTGAGAAAAGTTTCATTTACAATTATCGTTTTTTCATGTAGGAATACAAATAATTCAACTTTGATACATTCCTTATGATTTTTTCCCCCTATTTACCTTCTCATGATTCTCTTGCTTCTTGTATCTGAATGCAAATTTTCTATTCAACTCTGGATTTTTCATCAAGAAGGCTTGAATAACCATAATTTTCCATGAAACATGATGCTCAGTTTTGCTGGGTAGGTGATTGTTGGTTTTAATCCCAGCTCCTTTGACCTCTGTAATATCATATTCTGAGCCCTTTGATCCCTCAGTGTAAAAGCTGTCAGATCCTGTGTTATCCTGATTGTATTTCCACAATACTCAAATTGTCTCTTCTTAGCTGCTTGTAATATTTTCTCCTTGATCTGGGATCTCTTGAACCTGGCTATATTATTCCTAGGAGTTTTCTTTTTGGGATATTTTTCAAGAGGTGATTGGTGGATTCTTTCAACCTCTATTTTGCCCTCTGGTTCTAAAACATCAGGGCAATTTTCCTCGAGAATTTCTTGGAGGATGATTTCTAGGTTCTTGTTTTGATCATGGCTTTCGGGTAGTCCAATAATTTTTAAATTATCACTCCTGTATCTATTTTCCAGATCAGTGGTTTCTCCAATGGAATATTTCACATTGCCTTCTATTTTTTCATTCTTTTGAATCTGTTGCATAGTATATTGATTTCTCATAAAGTCACTAACTTCCATTTGCTCCAATCTAATTTTGAAGGAATTTTTCTCTTCAGTGATCTTTTGAGATTCTTTTTCCATCTGGCAAATTTGGCTTTTTAAGGCATTCTTCTCCTCATTGGCTTTTTGAGCCTCTTTTGCCATTTGAGTTAGTCTATTTTTCAAGGTGTTATTTTCTTCAGTAAGGTTGTTGACTCTCTTTTCATGATTTTCTTGCATCATTCTCATTTCTTTTCCCAATTTTTTCTCCACTTCTCTTATTTGTTTTTCAAAATCCTTCTTAATCTCCTCTATGGCCTCTAACTAGTTCATATTTTTCTCGGAAGCTTTTGGTGCAGGAGTTCTGAATTCATTGTCTTCCTCCTTTTCTATGCTTTGATCCTTTTTGTCTGCAAAAAAGGAGTCCAAAATCGGATTTCTATCCTTGCTTTGCTTCCTTTGCTTGCTCATGTTGCCACTCATTTACTTAACTTTTGAGCTTTTTGCCACAGTAGAACTCTCCGACCAGAGAGGAAAGCTTTGTCCCAAACCACTGGGGTTTTCTCAGCTGCCAGAGCTATTAGTTGGGTTTCCTCTCTGAAGCCTCCACATGCTGCAGTACCTGATCATACACCCCAGCACCTCCACCCAAGATAGCTTTTGAGATCCACGCAGTTTAAAGCAAGAGTGATTACCTCTCAGACTGGTTGCTTGGTTTCCCTACAATCTGGAGGCCAGGAGCTCTGAAGCAGCCATGTGGTGGTGACTGCATAGATGGCTACAGTTCAGCTACTTCTTGCCCTCGGGGCAGAGGTCAGACTGCATTCTCAGACTCCCTGTTCCCATAGTCCACTGACCTCTCACTTTGTCTTTGGCATTTATGGGTTGATGATTCTGGAAACTGTTTTTCACGGCTGTTGGTAATCTACTCTCCTGGAGTCCCTCCAGGTCAGGCCGCCCTGGGGCTAAAACCAAGGACTCATGGGGCTGGAGTCAGCTCCCAGCATTCTGCGATCAACCCTTCCTTCTGCTCTGCCAGGCTGTCTTCAGCAGGAGGTTTGTTTCTCTCTGTCACTTTGTGGGTTCTGTAGCCCTAAAATTTCTTTACAATCACTTTTTATAGGTATTTGAGGTGATTATGGGGGGAGCATAGGGAATCTTCCTGCTTCAATGATGCCCTCTTGGCTCCTCCCCTGTAGCATTCTATTTTCACTTTTTTTGAGACTTTTTCTTTTTGCTCTGTTTCTTCTTTCACAATGTGACCAATGCAGAAATATGTTTAATTGACTGCACATGTAAAACCTATATCAGATTTCTTGCCTTCTTAGGGAACGAGGATGATGAGGAAGGAGGGAGGAAGGGAGAAAAAATTTGAAACTCAAAATCTTATTTAAAAAACCCATGTTGATAACTGTCTTTACATAAAATTGTAAAAACTTAAGTACTATTTTTAAAAAGGCTGAAAGCAGAGATAAGATGGCAGAGTAAAAGGAAGCAGTAGAAACAAGCTCCCTTCCACAAAGTTCTCTAAGCATAGGAAGAAAGACCAAATGTTATTGATCTCCAGAACCTATACTGGGTCATTGAGAAGGAGAGAGTTGTGAATTGGCAACTGTGTTCCTGAACTCCTAGCTAAATCTTACAGATTCAGGATGGAATGACAAGGGAACCTGGCATTTAGCAAAGGGAGAAAACTCAGAAGCCAAAGGCACCAGTAGAAGTGGTGTGGCTCAAATTTCAGGTGCAAAGAAGATTCTTTCAGTGTCTAACCCTATCTGTAGATGAATTACTAACATGGAAATTCCAAACAAATAGGGAGTGTACAATTCTGCAACTCTGAGTCCACAAATCTTTCTAACTGCTTGATAGGGGGCAAGTCCAGAAGTAATCTGTCTACTCTTAAAGACCCAAACACAGGTCAGGAACTTGCAGAGCTCAGATAGGAGGAACATCAATCAGATTTTGCCCTGTATCAGACCGCTTTGGGAACACTGGAAGCTTGAAGTCACAGTCCCAGCCTGAACTGTCCCTGAGATCATGGAATAGCACCACACTCAATACCCCAAGAAAGCAGCAATAGGACAATTCCAGACCTTCCCCCCAGAAGTGGCACAGAGCCCAAACCTAAAATCATATTCAGAGTTAGAAACTAGACTAGAAGAGTGGATAATTAAAAAGCACAACAACAACAGAACCCCATCATAATAAGCTATTATGGTGGCAGGGACAATCAATCACAAATGTAGAATAAGAGAATGATTTCAAAACATCTACCAGCAAAGACTCAAATTAAAACACAGCTTGGGCACATACTCAACTAGATTTCCTGGAAGAAATGAAGGAAGAGTTTTAAAAAGTAAGGAAAAGGCTAAACATGTTTTTGTAAATGAAATTAGAGTATTTGAGAAAAAAAAAATTTAGAAAACAAATGAGAGTTATGGAAACCTACCTTGAGAAATCTGATCAGTGAAACAAACATAATTCCTGAGGACTCATGATAAAGCATGCTATCTATCTTCTGACAAAGTGATGGAATCAGTAGATTTAAATTTTTTATTAGACATGACCAGTGTGAAATTTTATTTTGTTTAATTATGCATGTTTGTAATGGGTTTTATCTTTTATTTATTTTTTTGTTTTCTCAGTTTGGGGTGGGGTGAAGAAAGTGAGAGGGAGAGAGGAAGGTTGATCTTCACTAAAAATAAAATTTAATTAAAAGGAAACAAATAATGAAAGCTCTAAAAAAAGAAAAGCAGGGGCTTCTAGTCAGTACTCTGCAGGTCCTTTTGTGGACACTGAAAATTTAGAAAGCAAAGAAAAATCAAAAGAGTGTAGAGGCTGAAAATAAAAACAAACAAGGAACCATCAACCAGAATCAGAGAAGGCTAGAGTAAACAGGGATCTGTGCTTTCATCTCATCCAACTAACCCCCATTAAGAGCATGAATCCCCTCTTTAGGATGTGAAACAGGGGATTTGGACAAACTTTTGCATATGATTGACACTGATTTTAGGGAGTTATTAAATTTGCTTCCCTTCTTAAATCACAGGTGCAAGAGGAGAAATAGCGAAGGCCAGTTTCTTTATATACTAGTTTTTATCTTCACTCAGAGTAAAGTTTCTTTGAGGAAGGAGACCATGTCATATCTCCTACAGTGCCTATCTAGCACAATCCTCTGTACATAGTCAACATTTAATAAACATTGGTTGAATTTAATTCAATTGAAAAAGAGAAAACAGGATTAAAACTCCAGCAGAATGTTAAATATAAGGATTATATATATGGCATACAATTGAATATCTTCTTAAAATACTATTAAATGTAAATATTTATGTTTATGTATTCATATCTCTTTATTGATGCAAAATTTAGAAGCAATAGAGTGATATAGCTAGAGCCAGATACCTCAACTTCCTACAACTCTGTTCCTACATAGAATGTTATGTGTCTGTCTATCTATCTGTATTATTTGAGATTAAAATTTTAGAAGTTATTAAATTTATTTATGATGAATATTCAGTTGAATGATACTACAGAATGTGACCAGGAAAAACCCGGTAAAGAATAACAAGATTAAAGGATGAGGCACTCGTTATGGCTTTGTCTTGGCTCTCTTCTGGTAGGGAGGTGTCTAGAAAGAATCAATATTCCCACGGACATTGACTGGGCAGTTGGAACTTTAGTGATGTGATGTACTTTTTCTTTTCTTTTCTTTTTATTAAGCAATTGGGGTTAAGTAACTTGCTCAAGGTTACACAGCTAATTATTTTGTGTGGGTGTTAAGTGTCTGAGGCTGTAACTGATCCCAGGTCTTCCTGACTCCAGGGCCATCACTCTTACTCACTGTACCACCTAGCCACCCCAATACTTTTTCTATAATAATGATAATAATAATAGCTACCATTTACAAAGCATTTTAAATTTTTAAAAATGCTTTATAAACATTATCTAATCTGATCTTCACAGCACCCTGGAGATAGGTTCTATTGTTATTTATATTTTACAGGTAAGGAAACCGGCACACAACTGTTAAATAATTTGCCAAGAATTACTCAGCAAGTGTCTGAGGAAGGAACTGAACTCAGAAATGCCAAGTATAATGCTCTATCCAAAATGTGTGAGTGCCACACACTCATTTTAAAGATAATTTCTGCATGACATTTAGATTTGATTGATCAAGTCATGGCTAGTGTGCTGTGCTATTATCAAATTGATCAAAAATTGATTTATGGGGATTCATAAGATGGAACAAAACTTAGCAAAGTCTACTCATTTAGCTCTCCACAGACATTAGACTGACTAATGGTTCTAATTTTTTTGGTTAGTTTTCCCTTTTAGCTATAATAAATATCACTTTAACTCATGAATTTAATGTATGTCTACAGTATGGAATGGCCATTGGATTAATATGGAACCCATATTCCAAGATCTGAATTTCTTTATTCTTCAATTTTTATGAATTATTTTATCTTTGTTCAGTATCATATAGCAGCAAAGCCCCCTTTATTTACATTTTTCCTGAAGATTGCATGAAAAGACTTTTTTTTAATCAATTTTTACTAGGTTGCTTGAAGACTAGAGGTAGATTTCTTTCCTTCCAGGTTTTTCTTACTTCCTTCACCTTATTGCATTGCTGAAGAGACTAATGGCTAGGAATTTATCACAACAATTACTGTGTATAATAAATTCTATATAAATTAGCTTTTTAAAAATAAAGTTTCATAAGGAAACTGATTTAAAGTCCTCTTCACCACTCACCAGGCACTGAATTCTGAGCCAATAATAGATAGCACTTTTCAGCTGAGATGGAAAAATATATGCATATAATATGTTCCTAACTAAGAAGACATATTTGTCACCTTTACAAAAGTTTTTCATACTGTATAGTAAGAGTAGACATATACAATCCCTTTTAACTTGTTAAGAGAAACAACTGAAAATTTATGTTTTTAATATATTCTTCAGTGTCACAAATATAAAAGTTGTTTGGAAGATTTATATCCTGGGAGTATATGAAATCTATTCTTCTATATGCACAGAACCACCTGTAAAGGGTACAATTCATAAATAGGGCAAAGCATACAGAATAATAAGAATAACTGACATTAATATAATGCTATACATACATTATCTTGTTTGAGTCTCAGCATTACCACATGAATCAGAAAATAACCTTCCCTGTGTCTGAAGGAAATATAAACATCTCTATCAATAACACTTAGACTCAACCCTACTTATGTGCCACTGATATCTCTAAGTATATCAGATAGACATGCTCTACATTGGAAAATAAGTGATAAATTATTGCTATAAGTGATGGAGGAGAGGCAGTGTGGTATAGTGGAGAGGTAAACAGATTCAAAGTCAGGAAAACCTGGCTTCAGCACCCACCTAGTCAAACACTTTTTATGTGACTCTGATCATGTAATTTAACTTCTTGGTGTCCCCAGGTAACTCTCAAAAGAAGATGCAAAGCTGGTGCTGATCTGTGTTGATAAAAGCAGTACCTTACTAGTAGCACCCTACACTCATAGATGGGTTTAGATTGTGTTTTGTTTGTTTGTTTGTTTTATAAGTGATGGAGGACAAGAGTAGACTGGGAATATCTAATGTAATGGTACTTACATGCTTTTATCCCGCAAATACAGTATCATAGCTAATATTTTCCTAATTCAATGTCAAAAACGTAGTATATTTTCCTCCCTTTAAGAAAATACAAAAAAAAGGAGATACTGTGACACCAGATATCAAAGATAGATTCATTTTTAATAACAACTCAATATTTCTTTTTAAAATTCTCTAGCTTATTGGACACAAGGTTGTTTTGTGTTCTCTAGACCCTTACTCCACATTGACTTAACTTTAAAAAACAACACAAAATAGAAATCTTATTCCCAAATGGAAATATTTGTTCTCTTTAGTCAGATTCTTCCTGGCTTTAAGTAAAATATTACAGAGGCTTCCTGGCACTTTGGGGAACTAGTGATTCTAAATCCCACCTTGAGTATCTTCCTTTGACTTTTCTTTTTGAGTAAACATAACCTAGAGAGAACGACAGCTTTGTGACTTCCTTTATTGAATAAATTATGTGGTATTTCATACAGCAACTTATTTCAGTGATGGAGAATAAAGCTGATGTAGCTGTTGGACATTATTTTAGCCCCTCTGCCTGATTGGCAGATCACAGGAAGGAAAAAATGTCCCATGAGCCCCTCTGTGAGGTCGTTACCAACTGATTGAGTATTCGTCTTAAATATCTGAAACCCAGGTGTGTTGTAGATTAGCACAACTTACAAGCACTGTGTGGAGATTTATTATGATAATTGTTGCTTTTATTTTTTATTTCCCTGAACTCAAAGATAATTAATGTCAGTATGTGTCCTGGTATCTGACTCCCTTAATTGGTCCTATGGTGCCTTGGGTGTTTGAAAATCCACTCACTTAAAGCCTTTTTTTTTTCTTTTGACTTGTTTTCCTGGAGCTGTTCATTAGTGCCTAAAATATTTGATTACATTTAATTGTGATGTCTTCAATTTTGTGCACCTGCTGCAATTTATATGAGAAAAAGAGGCTTGCAGAAGCTTAAAAAAGTGAGGGGGGAATTAACTTTTAAAAGAATTCCCCTGCACTGGGTAATTGGGGTTAAATATGGAAACCAAATAAACCTAATATGGAGTTAGATTATCCTACTTATGGTTATAATGAGTCCAAAATGAAAACTCCATCATGTAGTGTTCAATCTCTCTCTCTCTCTCTCTCTCTCTCTCTCTCTCTCTCTCTCTCCCTTTGTCTCTTTCTATATATATGTATATATCAACATATATGTATATATGTTTATTTATGTATATTTATACACACATATATTTCATGTTGTCATCAAACAACATGCGGCTCTAGTAGAATGTACTTAGCTTAATCTGATCTATTGTATCAAAGAAACTAAATCATAGCAAAGATGACGGCATAGCAAAATTGCTTCAAAATCCCAAAAGGAAATGTTTTTGCCCACAACACATTTTTAAATGGAGCTTGCATTTGCCTTCCATTTGAACAAACAGAAATTTCATCACCACCTTCACCTAGCAGGCATAGGTGGTTGCTTCCACATTCCAGAAATAACTGGAACAATCTTGAAAAACAAAAGAAGTTACTTTGCAAAATATGGCTTACAGTAAACATATAAGAAACTTATTGTCTCCAATAAGAATTACCAGTTTCAAAAATGATATTGATCTGAATATCAATTCCAACTGACCATACTATAATTCAACAGAGAACCAGAGAAAACAACAGGAAATCTCTAGCACAAGAAATAAATCATATTTCTGTCTTTTCTGTAAAACCATCCTGTTTCTTTTCCATTTATCTCCAAGGAGCAATGTAAACTTCTAAAACTATCTCTCAAACATTCTTTTGGAAGAGAATGAGAACAGTTTTAGCAGTCTCAGAATGCTGTTTCTGCCTAATAAAGCCTTTTCTCAAAGTCATAGTGGAAAAAAAAAAATGGAAGTTCTTTTGCATCATTATTGGGAGTGTCTCTAAGATAAGTTTGTTAAGGAAGTAAACTGGTCCAATTCTTCAATTATTTAGAAGACCTGCTCAAGGTTACATGTGACAAAAGATCTAGTCACCCTCTCTACTTATCTACCTCCTACCCATACTTTAAAGACCACTTCAAGTTTTACCTTCTTCATGAGACCTTATACTTCCAGAATACAGTGATCATCAACCCCTCCCCCCAAGAACTTAGAGAATGAGTTACTGCCATAGAATATTTTACTCAATATTCTTTCTTGTATTTTCCATTTATTTAAGAAGAACGAGATCAAACACTCAGAGGTGAAAGGGAAGTCTGCTTTGTAATGGCAAGGTTTTTCTCTTAAGCCTTTCTTGTATCCTCCACAGCACTTAAGATTGTGCTGGACACAGAATAATTGATTAATAAATGCATGTTTTGATTAATTGATTTTGTAAACTACACTAGGGATTCACACATATTATCAGAAAAATTTTGCTCCATTAAGTATTCCTTGGAGCAGAATTGATACACATTGTAAAATATATGAAATGGAATACAACATTCATGTGCTATCACATTACCCCTCATTTGCTTTCTATGGTGACTAGATGCAGCTGGGCAATGACCTGTTATTCTATTCTGTTATCACAAACTCAAAGTTATGCATGGCACACTAAGGAGGAGCTTATATCCCATCGGCTTGTGCAACACATCCATACTTGTCTATATTTATCCATATATACTGCTTTCAGCAAACATACAAGTTTTGATATATAACCAGGAATGGCAGCGTTCATATTATTACTTTAGCTTTATTATATCTTTCCTAGGACTTGCAGACCAGATCATGGTGGCACTGACATGAGTGCTGGAAGACAGAACTCTTGGTCATTGGCCTCAGGGAAATGACACAGGAAGAACTCAATATATTTAGTTTTTATCAGCCTTGGTTGACTAAGCATCATTTATATCTCCGTAGGATTAGGAGGTAGTCAATAACTCTAGAAAAAACAATATTTTTAAATGTAATTAAGCATAAGGAAGTATATTGTGCATTGAAGGAAATATTTACAAAGATAAATAAAAATACAATAAAATTGAGACAATGTTAATGTGTGATTTTTCTAAGTCAATATTTAGCCTACAGGGATCTTTACTTACAGTTAAATGACTTCCATTTCTATTTGCTTTTGACACTACAGGTGTAGGAGATCAGTGAGGAACCTGTCTTTTGACTCAAGGGTCCACAGAGGGATCTTTCCAACCTTCAAGGATTCCTGCTGTATAAGACATTGTTTGTGCCCCATATGAAAAATTTAAAGTGAGAAGTAAGAAACTGACTCGGAAGAGTTTGGTGAGTGTGTATGTGCATTTATGTCTGGATTTCCTGATGGTGTATTGTTTCACTAAGCAGGTCACATTCTACAAACCAAAGAAGTAGAGTGAGAAAGTTATATTTATGAATTTGTAAAGGGAGATAGATTCCCTTAGTAATTGAAGCCGACTTTAATAATATACATTTTGGGGAGAATTAGGCAGTTTTGTGTGTTTTAAAAGCACTGTGAATCAACACATTATCATTCACTAAGTGACCAATAGCTTTGGATGACTCTAAATAAAAGAAAGAAAGGATATAACAGCAACTTCTTGCATGCTGCTGTTTATCTTCCTGCCTGTGCATTCAACTGCCACATGCCATACCATTAATTATACTTAAGATGGAATTTAGGAGGGGGGAGTGAATTTTCCACTTGGGAATTCTTTCCTTGACTTCAAGGGTGTTATGGAAGACTTTTGTCTCCAACCTATAAATGGTGACCTGACACCATGTCACTTTTAAGTGAACCTAGGGCTTTTGCCCTTTCCTGAAAAAATCGGGGGTGGGGGTCGGGGGAATAGAGCAAATTGCTTCTTGCCTTCTCATTAAGAAGGAAGTAACTGCAAGGACAGCATATTTTTGGAGTAAACAAATCTCCCAGAGGCTGTATATTTGATAAGTATTTTTGCAGTGTGAGTTTGAAGGTTTAACGGCATGTAGTGTTTCACTTTAATAGTCAGACTAGCAAGCTATAACAAATGCACTTTAAAAACTTTACACTCTCTGAGCACTGCTTTGACTTGCCTTTCCTAGATCCAGGAGGTAATACTCCTTCTCAGCAAGCTGTACTTATATTTCAAGCTGAAGAGGAAATTATTGTTGAACCACTGGATCAGTTGACAATGCATGGCTCAGCCCTTGGTGGTCTTTGAAAATTCCTCTCTAAGCTACTCTAGAAGAGCAAGGAAAGTATGAGAGGAAAGTGATGACTCCTTAGGGAGAGTAACAATCAAAACAAGGAACTCCATCTAGAGAGAGGTCAATATAATCATGATATCAATCACTACTAGAAAGACATTTAACAGGGTGTAGTGCCAAAGTGGAAAGAGACCGGACACCAAAGTTAAAAGACCTGGGTTCAAAATCCCACATCTAACACTAAGAACTTGTGTAATCTTGAACAAACCTCCCTGGACCTCTGTTCTACAGTTGTAAGTTCAGGAGCTTGACTAGATGGCCTCAGAGGAAACTTCTAGTTCTACATTTCTTATTGATAATGTACAATATTGCCTTTTATGGAGACAATCATGAGCTTCGATATTAAAAGTATTATTTCCTCCCATGGAATGAAAGGATCCTGATAAATGAGTATTCATGGCGCCCCAAAAAAATTTACTGCAATTTTAAGACATTAAAGCTTAATATAACCACGGTATAAAATAAAACTTGGTATAATCTACCTTTTCCTCTTCGACACTCACCTCCCTGCCTTCAATACATACACAAATTATCGTTGTAACTCTGGAGTCTTAAAATAAACAAGTCTATTTATACCAGATAAATGCAGTAGGTGAGAATATATATATATATATGTATATATATATATATAATATGTGAGATTCATAGGCAGAGTGCACATACAGACACATATATTTACACACACACACATATATATATATATCACTCACATACACAAATATATATAATCAAGACATATGTACATATACATCCATACATTTATCTCAATGCATAATGTTAATTATTGTTTGTTGTTTAATCATTTCATTTATGTCCAACTTTTCATGGCCCCATTCAGGTTTTTTCTTGGCAAAGATATGAAGCAGTTTGCCATTTATTTCTCCAGCTTATTTCACAGAAGAGGAAACTAAGGCAAAGAGGGTTAAGTGACTTTCCTAGCCCCACATAGCTACTAAGCATCTGTAATGGTAATAGAATTTAAAGATCCCCTTGCATTCATTTGGTATTCAGATTAAGTGTTAAAGCCCAGAGCTTTTGAAACTGACTTGTGGGATGGACTTGTTGACATGAAGAGAGGGGGATGAACTAGGAGGAGCTGGTGCTGGGTGCATAGAGAGGCCCAAGCAGAGAGAGGCCAGAGGAACTTTTGGGAGAAGCATTGTGGAGGCAGAGAGAGAGAGACAGAATTACTGGTGGCCAGAGTTGCTGAGAAAGAGAGAACTGCCAGCCAAAGCCACCCAGACTGCTAAGGGCCAGTTGGAGCTGCCAAGGACTTTTGAGAACTGCCACCTGGAGCTGCCAAGAACTCAGGAGGCATGACTGTTGTGCCAGTATTTTTTCTGTCTGTTTTGAAGTTACTTTGCCAGATTCGTCTGCTGGTAAAGGAAAGTGCTGTTGTTGCAGAGATTCTGCAACCTTGCTGTTGGTTCAGAAGCCCTTAAGGAGGATTTTCTTGTATGTTTACAGAAATCCTGGAGGAGAGTCTTGCTGATATTTTAAGGGGACCTGAGACTGTTCTGCAGACAGAGAGTGAATTGATGAGTTCACTGGCAATGTATCTTGTGGCTTTCTTAAGCTTTGCCTTCCCGGAAACAGAGATTGCTGAGAACTTGCCTCAGGTCAAAATGAAGAAAAGACCTCTTGTTGGGTATTGAATGCTGTGATGATGGTAGCTAACCTTATTGTGGCTTAGGGGTAGATGGTCTTTGTGCTCCCCACTTCCCCTTTGAGAAAATGCTTGGTGGTGATGGATGGTATTGTAATTCAGTTGTGATCCAGGGGTGGAAAACTTTTCACTTTTATACTTTGTGACTGACCAAATGAATGTCCTTTGTTTATGGCTGGAAACTAATCTCCAGTTGAATAGAGAGAAGACTTTGTGATTGACTAAATGAATGTACTTTCCAGGGGTGGAGTACTTGGACCTTAGTACTTTGTGATTCAATTGAGAACTTACTAAATGACTGAGTTACCCTGTATTTTGATATTGATTTTCTGTGTATGTTTTGCCTTAATCTGTCACTGAATAAATGGAGTTGGCTATGCTCATAACCCAAACCCAGAAGTTGCTTGTGGTTGGTGTTACAACATCTAATGTTGGATTTGAATTCACAAAGATGAGTTGGGTTTTTAGGCTTAGTGCTCTATCCAGTGCACCACCTAGCTGCCCTCATTATATGTACATTATAAAAATTGATGTGCATAGATGCACATCTACATGCTTATGTCAATATTATCTCTTTCTGAGGACAAGCCTAGCTAATCATAGAGAAGCTCATTAACCAATAGATTAGCTACTCATTGATGAATTATTGATATGAGGATTCATGAAACTAAGGAAACACAAAATGTCCCTGAATTCTGTCTCTGCTAATACTTTGTCCAGAGTGATGTTGGCAGAATGCCAGAACAGGGAGCAGAGGGCTAAGTATCACACAGATTTTTTTCATCTATAATTATTAATACAATAGTGACTAAAGAGGAGATATTAATTTTTTTGAGGGGGGAAGACAAGGTAATTGGGGTAAAGTGACTTGCCCAAGGTCACACAGCTAGTAAGTTTTTATGGTTATGGAATTTAAAGATCTTCCATGCCCCTTGAATTTGCTGATGTAGCAGGAAGGTATGGGGCAAGAGGAAGTGGAAACCAAGTTAGAGTTCCTGTGGTGACTGGAAGCATGGTGGCAGCAGCAGAAGAGGCAGCAGCAGTGGTGGTGGCAGCTGTGGAGAGAACTCCTTCTTTTGAGCCAGCCAAAATTTCTGTTAAGGACTCCTTCTGAGGACTGCCAGGGACAGAAACTGCCAGGAGTGGGAGGCAACTGAGCAGTTGCCATGAGTGAGGAGAGGAGGATTTTTGCCTGAGGTAGCCTCTTCTGTTTTGAAGGCTTGAGAATGTGGGTGTTTACTATATTAGCTATGTGTGCCAACTTCATTACTACTGTGATACCTTTGACTTTCTGGTTTTGGGACTTAGTTTTCTGGTATTTGAATAAATATTCTAGCTTTATCCCCCATGTAGAGGTCCTAGTATATTTTGTGATTAATAACCATATTAGCATATTTATAGTTGCCATAGGCATTGTGAATATTGCATTGTTGATATCTAAGTGTGTCAAGAATCTGAGGTTGGGGGGCGGCCATGTAGCACAGCAAGTAAGAGCACTGGCTCCAGTGTTGGTATGACCTGGGGATCGAATCCAGGCTCAGTCACTTAGCACCCACCCAGAAACACCTGGCCGTGTAACCTTGAGTGAGTTACTTAACTCTGATTGCTTTAAAAAAAAAAGAATATGAGGTTGGATGTGAACTCAGGTCCTCCCAGTCTAGGAATGGTGCTCTATTCACTGTGCCACCTGGTTGCCTCAATTAAATCAAATTTATCTTGATATTCTTGTTATAAATGAAATCATATCAACAACAACATCAAAAGAGGAAGTTGTAAATAAATAGCATGGGGGTCACAGCTTCTCCTTAGAGAAACAAATAAAGCAGTGGTAGGAGACTGGTAATGATGGCAGACTAGTGGGGAGTAATAGAGCATAGCTCTCTTCCACAACCACTCCAGAAAGAACTCAGAATAGTGCATAGCACAGTAGCGATCAGAAAATCCAAATTAGAAATCACAGCAGTGACTGTTTTCTTTATGAGACCTGTACTCAGCAGACAGGCAAGTGACCAGGGAAAGAAAGACAGAAAAGTGAAGGGTTTATAGTTCTGTCCCTCTGACTCTGGAACAGAATCTTAAATTCAACCTATGGGCCCAGACGAGGGATGGACTTAAAGTTCAGTCCACTCAGATCCCATGAACTGCTTGAAGAATACAGAACCGAGTACTCAGAGAACATAAGAGCAGGAGTATAGATAATAGAGATCAGGACCTCCAGAAGTGGCCAGAGCCTATACTTGAGATGAATCTTAATATAGGAAGTAATATAGGCTAAAAGAATGAGTCCATTAAAAAAAAAAAAAAGACATTGGAGCAGGTAGGTGGCCCAGTGAATAGAGTACCGGCCCTGGAGTCAGAAGGATGTGAGTTCAAATCTGGCCTCAGACATTTGACACACTTACTAGCTGTGTGACCTTGGGCAAGTCACTTAACCCAAATTGCCCTGCCTTTCCCCCTCCAAGGGAAAAAAAAGACATGTATGATAAAGGACTATTATAATGACAGTAAGGCAATTAATAAACATTTATTCTTATGCTAAATGCTAGGGATAGAAAAAAAGGAAAAGTCAGTCCCTGTCCTCAAGCAGCTGGGGGAAATATTCAAGACCCAAACTTAGAAAAGAGAACAGCTCAAAAATATTAAAAGTAAAATCATGAGAAAATTTCACCTTGGCCATGAGATCAACTGGAATTCCCCAAAGCAATAAAGTTTTTTAAAGTTAAAAATAAATTATAAATAAATAAAATAAAAGTTCTAGAGGAAAAAATTAGAAACAAAATGAGAAAACTTGGAGGGAGACTTAGAGGAAGAATTAATCATTTAGTACAAGATTTACAAAGTCTTACTCAATTAATTTACTCCCTAAAAATTAAAATGGTACCACAAAAGATGATAATGACTCCTTGAGGCAAAATTCTTAAACACAAACTCAAAATACTGATAAAACAGGAAAAATAAAGAGAATAAAACAGCTCATATAAAAACAAGTGATCTAAAAACAGTTCAAAAGAAGATAATTTAAGAATCACTGGAATACCTGAAAAACATTACAAAATAAAAGGAATGTGGATACAAAATTTCAGCAAAGTCATGATGAAAAACTGCTCATATCTATTTTTGCACCAAAAGCAAAGTGAAAATAAAACAACAATAAACAAACCCCACAACCCTCTAATTCCTTCCTAAAAGAATTCTCAAATAAAGGAGTTATTAGTACTGCTTTTAACATGCATCCAAGGGCAACAAGAACAATCCTTTGCAAGAACATTTAGTCATTTCATATTTGAGCATTCACAATAAGCATTTGCAAAAAAAAATACAAAAACAAAAACATGAAGATAATTTTGGTTTGTATGTCAAAATTGCTGGAGAAAGATAAAGATATTTAGGATAAACAATCAAAAATGTTCTCAAAAGAAATTGATAACATCTTTCCAAATTACATCAACATATTTAATATTTGGTCACTTCAATGTCACAATGAGCGTAGGCGAGGATTGTAAATACATATTTAAGATATACTTTAAGTACAGGAAATGAGAGAGGGAGAACAAAGATTTGTAGACTTTGGTCATTTCCCTGAAGAAGAGAGGCAAGATACAAGGGAGAGATTTGGACAGGAAGAACACGACAAAAAAAAAAATCACCACGGTTTAAGTCAACCGTATTTTAGTGATGGCACACCACTGGTGACTCATGTAGAACTCATTCCCAATTCAGATATCTGTGTATAGATTGATGAATTGTAAGGGAAAACATAAAAAAATAACAATATTTTTTTAAAAGAATAAAAATGAAAAGATATTATCTTACTCAAATAAGAAATTTCAATTCAACCTACTTAAAGAATTAATTGATGCTAAAAAATGGAAAACAATGAATTTTTTATCAGTACTGTCTATTTTAATTTCCTAAAGAAATTTGACCAATGTAAACTAATATCTTTAAAATAATACCCAGACACTTCCAGGAGCCAAGATGGCAGAGTAAGCAGGAAACTACTACAATTCTCCTATATTCACCTCCAAACAACCATAAAATAGAGCCCCAAAACAAATCCTGGAATTAGCAGAACCAGCAAAAAGACAGAGTGAAACAATATTTTAGCCCAAGATACTTGGATGATCAGAAAGAAAGAACCATTTCACTAGAGTAAAAGGGGAACACAGGTCAGGATGGGAAGCATCCAAGTAAGCCAGCACTAAGCCCCACCATAGCAAAGCAGGAGGAGATCTTGAGCTCCAGTGTGGTGGAACAGGCAAATGCCAGTACCAGGAGTTCCCTCCTTCCCTTACCCTACATGTTTTAGCATAGCCAGGGAACCAGCAGACTCCAGCTCTGAAAAGCACAATATGCTTCAGTGAAGTACTGGGAAAACAGACATCCTGCCATTGCCTGACCATCAAGTACTTCAGTGTAGCCACAGGGAAAATTAGAAATGCTCTACTTGACCTAAGCACATACCAGATACCACTACTAGGACCCCAGCTCAAATCCAGGCAAGCTTCCAGACCCCTAGGTCCTCCAGCAGTGCCAGCCAAACCACATCCTTAGTGCAGCACCAGACACAAGGACCCCTGTGGGTCTCAGGCCAATACCAGAGAAGCATCAGGTAAACAGTTAGGGGCTGCAGCCACTGGCACAAGAAGCCAGAGGCAGTGACGCTGCCACCCTGGGAATACAGTTCCAATTTAAAAGAAAGGAAACAGGTAAAACAAAAGCAGACAAACAAACAACAACAAAAAGGATGAGCACAAAACACAACAAGAAAGAATCACACCAGACAAAGTTATTATGGTGACAGGGAAGACCAAAACACAAACTAAGAAGAGGACAATAATGTCAAAACATCTATGGAAAAAACCTTAAAGAAAAATAGGAAGTGGTCTCAAGCCCAGAAAGATGTCATGGAAGAAAAAACAGAACTTAAGAATCATCTAAGAGAGACAGAATAAAAACTAGGAAAAGAAATGAGAGTAATGCAAGAGAATTATGAAAAAATAAGAATCAACAGTGTAGAAAACTGCTTAAAAATTAGAATTAGCCAAATGGAAAAGGAAATACAGAAATTCACTGAAGAAAGCAACTTAAAGAGTGTAACTGGCCAATTGGAAAGGAAAATACTAAAGTTAGTTGAGGAAAACACCTTGAGAGTTAGAATTGAGCAAGTGAAAGTGAAGGATTCTATGGGAAGGCAAAAGAATTTTTAAAATAGAAGAAAACGTAAAATATCTCAGGGGAAAAAACAAGTAACCTGGAATACACCTACAGGAGAGACAATATTAGCATCACTGAACTACCTAAGAACCATAATAAAAAGGAGGACCTGGATAGCATTTTTCAAGAAAGTATCAAAGAAAACCACCATTATGTCCTGGAACCAGAGGTCAAAAATAGCCTTTGAAAGAATCTACTGATCATCTCAAGAAAGATCCCCAAATTAAAACTCCAAAAACATTATAGCCAAACTTCAGAACAATCAGATCAAGGAAAAAAAATACTATAAGTGACCAGAAAGAAACCATTCAAATATTGGGGCATCACAATCAGTATCACACGGGACCTGGCAGTTGCAACATTAAAAGATCTGAGGCCATGGAACATTATATTCTGGAGGACAAAAGAACTAGAACTACAACCAAGAATCATTTGATTGGCAAAATTAGGCATAATATATCAAGGGAAAAAATGGTCATTCAATGAAATAGAAGGATTTCAAGCCTTCATAAGAAGACTAGAACTAAACCAAAAATTAATCAATCTCCAAGATCAAGACCCAAGAGAAGCATAATCAGGTATAAAGGGAAAAGAAGACACAAGGGATCTAATAGAGCTAAACTGTCTACAGCTGTACATGGGAAGATGATACTTATAACTCTTAAAAAATGATCATTAACAGTACAGATAGAAGGAATGTACATACACAGGTGATATGAGTATAAGGTGAATTTGAGGGAATGACAAAAAATTAAGGATGAGAAAAAGGAGTACAAGGAATGCAGAAGGAAGGGAATGGTAGAACGCAGCAAATTATCTCCCATGAAGAGGCGAGAAAGACCACTTATAGTTGAGGAATAGATGAAAGGGGAAGTGGCAGGCATTGCTTGAACCTTCCTCTCATCAGTACTGGCTCAAAGAGGGAATACTACACACCATCAGTTGACAGGGAAGTAGAAGGAGAGGAGATTAAGAAAGAGGGAGAACTGAGAGAAGGGAGGACAAATCGGGGAAGTGGTTGACAGAAACAAAATATTGGTGAGATGGGAAGGGGTGAAAGGAGAGAAAGAACAAATAGAAGGAAGAATAGATTGAAGGGAAATACATAGGTAGTAATCATAACTGTGAATGAGATTGGGATGAGCTCTCCCATAAAATGGAAATGGATAGCAAAAAGGATAAAAACCAGAATCCTACAATATGTTGTTTATATGAAACACACGAAGCACACTTGAAGCAGAAAGACACACACAGATTAAAGGAAAGGGGCTGGAGCAGAATCCGTTATGCTTTAGTTGAAATAAAAAAAAAAAGCAGGGGTAGCAATCCTGATCGAAGACAAAGTAAAAGCAAAAATAGACCTAATTAAGAGAGATTAAGGAAGGAAACTATATTTTCCTAAAAAGTACCATAGACAGGAAAGCAATCAAATAGGAAGAGCAAGAAATAGCTTCCCTGTCAGATCTATGGGGAGGGGAAAAATTCATAGCCAAGGGTGTGTGGGGGGAGACAGACAGACAGAGAGAGAGAGAGAGACAGAGAGAGAGAGAGAGAGAGAGAGA
>NW_027186372.1:16390138-16413339 GCF_028583685.1 Petaurus breviceps papuanus
ACAGAGAGAGAGACAGAGAGAGAGACAGAGAGAGAGACAGAGAGAGACAGAGAGAGACAGAGACAGAGAGAGACAGCGAGAGACAAAGAGAGAGAGAGACAGAGAGACAGAGACAGAGAGAGAGACAGAGACAGAGAGAGAGAGAGAGAGACAGAGAGACAGAGAGACAGAGACAGAGACAGAGACAGACAGAGACAGAGAGAGACAGAGAGACAGAGACAGAGACAGAGAGAGAAACAGAGAGAGACAGAGAGAAAGACAGAGACAGACAGACAGACAGAGACACAGAGAGAGCATTATACAGTGTATAATAAATATTTTTGATCATATTAAATTGAAAAACTTTTGTACAAAGAAAACCAATGCAACCATGATTAGAAGAAAAACCTAAAGCTGGGAAACAATCTTCACTGAAAAGCAATTGTCTCTGATAAAGACTTCATTTCTCAAATATATAGATTGCTGAGCCAAATTTGTGAGAATACAAGCCATTCCCCAATTGATAAATCATCAAAGGATATAAATAGGCAACTTGCAGATAAAGAAATCAAAGATATCTATAGGCATATGAAAAATGCTCTTAATCTCACTTGTGATTAGAGAAATGCAAACTGAAACAACTCTGAGGTACCACCTCACACCAATCAAACTGGCTAATATGATTTTAAAAAAAAAGGAAAATGATAAATGTTGGAGAGTATGTGGGGAATTTGGGACACCAATGCATTGTAGGTGGAGGTGTGAACTGATACAACCACTCTAGAGAATAATTTGGAGTTATGCCTAAATGGCAATAAAACTTCGATCCCCTTTCATCTAGCAATACCACTCCTAGGTCTTTGGGATACCAAAGAGATCATAAAAAGAGGAAAAGGACCTACATGTTAAAAAATATTCTTAGCAGGTGGCCTGAGGTCCCTGCCTTCGCTGGCCACTGTGGCCATCAGTCAGGCAGCGCAGTCGCTGGCCTTGCCGACCGGAATGTGACCACAGCCCCGCCGGCCTGACCCGGGCTCTGTGCCAGCTTTCCTGGCAATCTGCCATCTTCCCCTCAGGGCACCATGGTGGGGTCTGGCTACAGGTGTGTCACGAAGTCTCCCTGCTTCCTGAAGGGCTTCCAGTGACTCTGGCATGTGCAGAGCCGGCTGGGCAGCGGCTCCTCAGCCTCTACGTACCGAGTACACTGCTGCGGGACTCCCGGATCGCTGCTCGGAGTCCCCAATTCCTACCTCCTGGCACCACCGGGGCTGCGGGCTCGGCAGCAGAGTAAGGCTTCTGCAGGGAGAGGGCGGCGCTGGAGCAGTTACAGGGCCACTGAAATATTTGCATCCTACAAGGAGTCCTTATGATCCAATTTTCTCCAAATATGCTATCACGCTGTCTGCTTCTTGAACTACTGGATGTCAGTGTTTCAGAACTACTTTTATATTCTAGTCACCAGGGTGTTCCATGTTGATGGTCCAGCACTGTGACAGATATTTTAGAGGCCCTGGCTTTTCTTCACCATGAGGGTTATGTCCGTACAGACCTAAAGCCTCATAACATGCTATGGAGTGCAGAGAGTGAATGATTTAAACTCATTGACTTTGATCTTGGCTTCAAAGAAGGCAATCAGGGTGTAAATTATGTCCAGACAGACGGGTATCAAGCTCCAGAAGCAGAACTGCAGGACTGTTTGGCCCAGTCTGGGTTACAGAGTGAAATGGAAAATACCTCAGCTGTAGATTTGTGGAGCCTCGGAATCATCTTACTGGAAATGTTCTCAGGAATAAAATTGAAACATATAGCCAGCTATCATTGATTACATATTTGCCAGTAAAGCTGTGGTGACCTCTGCAATCCCAGTCTATCACCTCAGAGACCTTTTCAAAAGCATGGCTCATGATGACCAGGGCAGAAGAATTGAACTCATCTGACACAGCACTGTGCAATTTCTTCTTTAGTATTCCTTTTGCCCCTCCCATTGAAGATTTGGCGATGCTTCCTAGCTGCTGAATGCTTGGATGATGATTATCTTGAGAATGAGGAAGAATATGAAGATGTGATAGAAGATGGGAGAGAGGAGTGTCAGAAGTATGGGCCAGTGGTGTCTCTGCTTGTTCCAAAGAAGAATCAGGGCAGAGGTCGTGTCTTTGTTGAATATGCAAATACCAGGGATTGCAAAGCTGCCCCAAAATTATTGACTTCGAGGATGTTTGATGGGAAGTTTGTTGTGGCCACATTTGGCCGGCTGAGTGCCTATAAAAGGGAATACCTGTACCCAACTTTGCTTTAATCACTGACCTGATGTCAAGAGACTTGTTAGCTCATCTTCTTCCATTTCCTAGGTTATTGTGTTTCCCTTCTGAATGCAAAAAAAGCTTACCATTCTAACAGAAGGAATTTGTATATTTAATGCCAATGGTCTATTGTGTTTTCCCAATAGTGATTCCAACATAAGTCATATTTCTTACTGGGTAGGACAGGAGACCTGTCTAAACACTGAAGTGTTTTATAGCATCCATGTGACATTCCTTGTCTCTGTAGGACAGATGCTAACATTCAATATAGAATCCAGAAAAGTAATTCAGTATTATGATCATGGAGCAAGAGTTACTGATAATGTGTTCTAGGGAATGTTTCACAAAAAATATTAGGGTGTTAAGACCAGTTAGAGATTATTTTTGTCTCGTCAGACAATTTTTCTTATAACTGATATTCATAGCTGGCATTAGATGTTCTCAGTACTAGTAAGCAATGAATGCTTAGGCAGTAATTTACTATTGGTTTTTAACATGGAGTCGAGATTTTTTAAAAAGAGTACTTTAGCCCTGAACATCCAAAGAAACTCCAGTGAGGCTACCTAAACATTTTTATTTTAATTGAAACATTAAAATTGAAAAGTTAAAAAAATCCTAGCAGCCATTTTTGTGGAGGCAAAATATTGGAAATTGATGAGTTGCCCATCAATTGGGGAATGGCTGAACAAATTGTGATTTATGAATGTAGTGGATTAAAAACCCGGAAAGACTTGTACAAACTGATGCAAAGTGAAATGAGCAGAACCAGGAAAACATTGTGCACTGTATCAGCAACATCATATGATGATCAGCTATGATTGACTCAGCTCTTCTCAGAAATACAATGATCCAAAACAAGTACAGAGAACTCAAAAAAATAAAATGATATCCATATCAAGATAAAGAACTGAACAACTCAGAATGCAGATTAAAGCATATTGTTTTCAGTTATTTTTTCTTTCTCATGGTTTTATTTCCTTTTGTTCTCTTTCTATTTCCACAACTGTGATGAACATGGAAATGTGTTTTACAAGATAGCATATGTATAGATTATATCAAACTGCCTATCATTTTCAGAAGATGGTAGGGCAAGGAAAGAGGGATAAAAACTTGGAAATGAAAATCTTGTGAAAGTGAATGTTCAAAATGTTCTTGTTATACAATTGGGGGGAAATAAGATAATATTTAATTTTTAAAAAGATACCAAAAAGACTAGAAATCACTTTAGTAAGGATTTCTTTGTTAGAAAGAGAAATAATAGTAATCAAGAGGATCACTGGTTTAAAATGTAAATTGTTTGTCAAAACTTAGAGAATAAGACAGTATAAATTTGTCACTATTACTGCCTCAGAAAACAATGAGAAAAAGTAGAGGGGAAAAAGAAATTTACAAGGAAAAAAAAGCAGTTAAAAGGCTCAAGCAAATGAGTGAAAGGCATTTAGATATGAGAGGACATTTAACAGACAAAAAAGAATTGATAAATCTGGAAAAATTACCCCCAACATATATTTTGTCCATCAGTGACAAAGGAGCAATCACATTTAGACTCAGATATCAGTTTCAGATGTGTTTCATGAGGGAATATAAAGGGAAGTAAAGAAAACAAAGATGAGAAAAGAACCTAGGCTAGACCAAATAAACTCAAAGGCTAAATATGCTAGAGATGAAACAATATTGACCATTGTGAAGAATCCATTTTAGAAGTATCTAAAGGAAGGGAGCATGTCAAAGAGACATTGAGGGGAAAAAGTCTTATTCTGAAAAAAGTAACTAAACTATCGGTACATGCTTACTTTTCTATGTCTGTAGAATGGTTTTGGAAACAATCTACTCTTTGATTGAGGTGTTGGTTGATATAGTTAGGGGAAGAAAAAATGTAGGCTATGAAAGTGATATTTTACAGAAAAGTTGATCTACAATCATAAATATGATATAGAGATTTATAGAACATAAGAGCTCCTAATATTTATGACATACTGAATAGGGAGTTGACCTCAGATAGATGGAAGACTTAAAGTCCAGCTTCTTAAACATAATGTCTATGCAACCTGGGCAAGTCATATTAACCTTTCAGTATTCTAGACTACTCTTTATTAAGTTGTGTAGAAGATCAGCATTTGTAAAGATGGAGGAATTTCCTCACAGGGAGCTCCTTATACAAATGAATCAGGTCCATTTGTTATATCTGTACAATACTAGGGTACATTGAAGCAAGAGAGCTGTTCCATATAACTCTCACCTGTGGCTCCAAGAAGTAAGAAAGGTTTCCAGCAAATGAGGTTGAGGGTACCTGAGAGATCTCAAACTTGTTGGTGAGTTAGGAGGATGTCTACCCTAAGCATGTGAAGACTTCCTCTGGTGCAATGGTCAGATGAGATTTTTTTTCAACAGCTATGAAGGCAGTTGAAGCAGGCATTGTAGAGAGCTTAGAGCTTGATTAGATATCGAAGATGCCAAGGTCATCTACTGCATCTTAAGGCATCACCAGTTGTTTTGACTCTGTCCTGCCACTGGACTATGATGTCTTTGGAGGAGAGAGTGAGGTCCATAACTTCATGCAACTCTGCTTCACTTAAAACCAATTTATGCACAAATCAAAATATATCACCCATACTATTTTACCATTTTGCCTCTCTCAAAGTCCTATGGTAACAGTCAAGTGATGAAATAGTAGATAGGGATATACTCGGAGCTGTAGTCACAATCCTGTATACAGGCAGCCCTGGCCATATGTTCATTTTCTCATTGGAAGCAGTAATGGGACCTGATGCCCCCCTCAATATCTGAGCAGCCTTTTAAGAATAGCATCGTTCACTTCCTGGAATGAGGAAAGGGCTAGAAAAAGTGCCCTAAAAATTGTCTGCTTACCCAACCCTGGTCTGATTACCATGGCAGGTGGGGAATCCTACTCTGTGGTTGAAACACACACACACACACACACACACACACACACACACACACTGTACAAAAACATCTGCAAAGATGCTTCCATTTACCATTGGCATATGGAATGGATTTCTAGCCAACACAAATCCAGTAGACATGAAAGATGAACAGTTCTTGTTGCAAGAGAACTCAGCAGATATTGCATCCAATTACAAGTTCTGAGTGAAACAAGGTTGGCAAATTAAGGCCAGATTACTAAACTTGGAACTGGATACACATTTTCTGGAGTGGCCTCAGTGAAGAGGAGCACTATGAAGGTGGTGTAAGTTTTGTAGTCAAAACTAATCTAACCAACCAGATTTTATGCCTATCAAAAGGAGTGAATGGTAGGTTCATGACAATGCAATTGCCACTTGCAGGAAAAAGTCACACCATCATTATCAGTGCCTGTGCTCCCACCATGACGAACCCTTATGAGGTCAAAGAAAAAAATTATGAAGACCTGGCGATCCTTATCATCAATATATCAAAAGAGGACAAGTTTATAATTCTGGGTGACTTTAATGCTAGCGTAGGCTTAGAGTACCCGATTTGGGAGAGAGTCCTACTGAGAAATGGAGTTGGAAACAGTAAAAGCAATAGTCACTTACTACTGAAGACTTGTGTATCTCATGACATTCTCATCACCGACACTGTCTTCCATTTACCTAAATGCAATAAACTTTTGTGGATGTACTCTTGCAGCAAACATCGCCATTTAATAGACTATGTGATTGTAAGGACAAGAGAGAGAAAGGATGTGAGAGTGATGAAGGCAACGTATGGTGCAGAGTGCTGGACTGGTCATAAACTTATTCTCTCCAAGCTAAATATTAATATTCAACAAAACCTGTGTCCCCAAGGCAAAATGACTAACAGAAAAATTAATGTTGTCAGATTAGAGCTCTTCTCTGAGTGGGAACAGTTTGTTGCTAACTTGGAGGGAAAGTTGAGTCAGTGCACAGTTGGCAACAGTGGAGCAGAAAAGGAGTGGGCAGCTTTCAGAGATTTGGTGTATAGCATTGCATTTGCTCATCTGTGTCCGAACACTTGTAAACATCAAAATTGGTTTGATGAAAATGAGGGGGAAATTTAGAAGCTGCTAAATGGAAAACAAGAATTCCACAGGGTTTGCTAGGAGGATATTTCATCCATCTCTAAGAAGGCAGCATTTAATTCCATCAAAAGTAAAGTACAAGCAAAACTTAGAAAGATGCACTATCCTTGGCTTAGTAAAAAGGCAGATGAAACTCAGTTTTGTGCTGATCGTAACAATCCAAAGAACTTTTATGATCCCTTGAAGGTTATTTATGGGTCAAAGATCTATGGTGCAACTCAACTACTCAGTGCTGATGGAGCCACATTGATTAAAGAAAAGGACATGATCCTGGAGAGATGGGCTGAATACTTCCATAGTGTTCTCAACAGACCATCATCAATTAATGCTGAGGCCACTGTCTATTTACCTTAGACTATAGTTAATCCTTCCCTAGCTGAAGTTCCAACTGAAAGAAGAGATTTTCAATGCTATTAGGCTCCTTTCATGTCACAAAACACCGGGTACTGATTCTATTCCAGCTGAGATTTACAGGGTAGGGGGTCCATTGCTCACACAAAAGCTGACTGAAATTTTCCAGGTCATATGACAAGAGGAGGTTATCTCCTAGGAGTTCAAGGATGCCTCCATAATTCTTCTCTATAAAGGTAAAGGAAATAGATTATCCTGTGACAATCACAGGGAGTCTCTCTCTCTCTTTTGCTGGAAGATTCTTGCCAGAGTCCTCCTTAATAGGCTGATCTTTCACCTGGAAGATGGTCATCTACCTGAGAGTCAGTGTGGCTTCAGAAAAGTCTGTGGAATGCTTGATATGATGTTTGCTGTCCGACAACTCCAGGAGAAATGCCAGGAGTAGAACAGAGGTTTGCTCACAACATTTGTAGATCTGATGAAAACCTTGATACTGTCCGTCATGAGATCTTATGGAAAATTATGTCAAAATGTGGTTGTCCGGAGAAGGTCATTAGCATTGTACATCAATTTCATGACAGCATGCTTTCTAAACTTCTGGATAACAGACAATCTTCTCGTGTTTTCCCAGTCACCAATGGAGTGACAAAAGGCTGTCTGCTTGCTCCATTCACAGTGATACATCCTGAGTCACATAGAATATACACACACAGACATATATATATATATATATATATATATACACATATACCCACACATATGAGCATATACATACACACACACACACACACACACACACACACACACACACACATATATATATATATATAGTTTGTTTGTTTGTTTGTTTAGACAATTGGAGTCCTATTGGGTTCTTTCTTGGATACTCACTTCTTTCTACTTCTCAGTCTGCATTGTTTAATTAAAGTAAGATTGTTGACCCTTTTGAAGCTGTGTTTCCTTTAGAAAAGCAGATGAAAGAACCTGTGCTAGCAGCCCTTCTGTGTGCTGGTGTTATTGGTCTTACACCTTCACAGCAGCTGCAAGTATCATTAATGGTACAGTAACCTGGGTTGAGAGAAAATAGAACTGATCGCTCAATCCAAAAACACAGAAGGGAGCTGGTTCTAGCCTCACCATCAGCAGAAGGAATGGATACACATTTATAGACAACACAAATCTGGTAGATCTGAAAGATGAACAGTTCTTGTTGCAGGTATTGCATCCAAATACCAGCCCTAAGTGAAACAAGGTTAGCAAATTAAAGCCAGATTACTGAACTTGGAGCTGGATACACATTTTTCTGGAGTGGCCTCAGTGAAGGGGAGCAACTGTGAAGTTGGTGTAGGTTTTGCAGTCAAAACTAATCTAATCAACGAGGTTGTATGCCTACCAAAATGAGCGAATGGCAGGTTCATGACAATGCAATTGCCATTTACATGTATGTATCCATATATGTGTGTATGTAATAATATATATACACACAGACACATACATACATATGTACATACAGATATCAATCATCTCTCTCTCTTTCTGTCTCTGTCTCTGTCTGTCTGTCTCTCTTTCTCTCTAACATAAATCCAGAGATACCTTAAACTTGAAGGAAAGAATAATGACATAACAACTTCAAGCAATGGCTTAAAGGGAAAAAATGGATTATCCATAATATTTAGAAATAATGAAGCAAATAAGTTTTTTTTTTGAAAAATGAAATGAAAGCTCTAGAGAAAGACTTGGAAGGAGCAAAAATAGCTTTAAAAAATTGTGAAACTGCATAATAGTGTCCTTAAAATGAGACAAGAACAACAAGAAGTCAACGGGACAGTATGGTATATTAGAACAAAATCAAAAGATTTTTCAAAAACTAAGAAAATGTAAAAAAAAAAAAAGAACCAATCCTATAAGTAGGCAAAGGAGAGATAATTTAACATAATTAGACCCCATACTTTATGAGAAATAATAACCAGATCTATTAGAAACAAAGGGTAATACAAAGTACTAAGAGTTTACCAGTAAATTCCTAAAGTAAAATAAAAAAAAAATAAGAGTCTCAGGAATGTTTTTTCTTACGAAAGAAAAATTATTTCAGGTGTCCAGAAAGAACAAGTTTCAAGAGACCAAGATTATTCCAGATCTGACCGCTTCTAGCATAAATGAGCAGAAATCTAGGAATACAAGTCTTAGAAGGCACAAGGTATGGGTTCACAAACAAGAATATTTTTTTCTGTCAAATTTTAGTATAATCATGAATTAAAATATAAGTTGTTGATGGAATAGAAGACTTTCAAGCATGTTTGAATGTCTGATGACAAGAGCAAAGTTGAAACTTTGAAGAAACTTTGAAATCTAAGCACTAGAGACAGGAGAAAGAAATAGCAAACAACTCTAGTATCTTTGCCAAAAGAAGAAAACCCAAATGGGGTCACAAAGAGTCAGATACAACTGAAAAAAATACGATTTAACAAGAAGCAATTTAAAAGGGGGAAAAAAGGGGGCCTGGAGTTGTATTGCTTTTGTTCTGGAAGTTTTAAGAAGGAAAAGTAATATACAAGAGTTGAAAATCCACTGATAAATATTTATTAGCACCTACTATGTGTCACACTGTGCTAAGTACTGAAGATACATATAAAGGTAAAAGATAGTCCCTGGTCTAAAAGAGCTGACAATCGAATGGAGAAGACAAGAAAACAAACCAAAGCAAACAAGATATATACAGGCTAAACAGGAAATCATTAAAAGATGGAAGGCACAGAATTCAGAGGGACTATGAAAGGCTACCTGTATAAAAGAGGATTTTTAGTTGGAACTGAAAGGAAACATTGATGAGGAGGAAGAGCTTTACAGACATGGAGGACAGAGAAAATACCTTAATCTGAGAGATTGAACACCATGTTTATACAACAGATCAGTGTCACTGGATAAACACATGAAGAGGAGTAAAGAGATTGCAAAGGAAAGAGGGGTCTTGAGGATAGGAGGCATTTTGAACACCAAAAAAAGATTTTGTATTTGACCTGCAAGGTGATAGGAAACTATTGGAGTTTAGTGAGCATTAAAATAATCACTAGACTTGGTTAATGGAGCATGGACTGGATGGGGAGAAACTTGGGGCAGGCAGACTAATCAATTGGCTATTGAAATAGTTCAGGTGTGAGGTGATGAGGACTTATACCAAAGTAATGACCGTGTCAGAGGAAATAGAGAGAAATATCTAAAAGATATTGAAAAAGTGAAATTCATAGGTCTTAACATAATGGATGTGTGAGGAGTGTGATTTAGTGAAGAATCAAGAATGATACCTTGGTTAATAACCTGAGGGACTGAGATTATAATGTTGAAATGAGATGAGGGGATTTAGCTGGAAAGATAGTGAGTTCTGTTTTGGATATGCTGGGTTTAAAATGTCTACTGGACACTCAGTTCAAGATGTCTGAAAGGTAGATGGATACATGAGCTTGGAGGTCAGTCAAGATGTTAGGGTGGGATAGGTAGATTTAAAAACCATCCACATAAAGAGGATAATTACATCTATGGAAGTTAACGAGGTCAATAAGTAAAGTAGTATAAAATGAGAACCGAAGAGGTTCCAGGACAAAACCCTGAGGAACACCTGCGATTTGACAGCATGATCTGGAAGAGGATTCAGCAAAAGATGTGGTGAGTAAGTGGTCTGATGGGTAGGAGAATGAAGAGAGTGATATATTGAATGGAAAGTAGTAACAAGGAGAATATGGTAATCGAAAGTATCAAAGTCTACAGAGAGGATAAGACAAATGAAGATTAAGAAAAGACCATTGGAGAAATAATGGGGTGAAATTCACTATTTCTCACAAGTGGGGTACATGAGAAGAATGTATAAACCTATAAGCAGGGGTGAGGAGCTGAGTATTGGACAATATTGACTCATCTGAATCAGATGAAGTAGAGTTGAACACACAGATGTATATATACACACATGCACATACACACACCACATGTGTAACATTGAAATATGTCAAACAGGTGAACAAAAGGGGGTGAGGAAATGATAACATGTGGAGAGAAAATGATTATGATTAAAAGAAATTTCCTGATCCTGGAGGTGGACATTAGAAGAAAAATAAAAGTGTAATATGAGGGAGCACACATCAATTTGTGAATGACTGAACTCAATTCCCATCAATTAGGAGTAGAGGTATATAAATATAATGAAATGCTATTATGCAGTAAAATAATAATAATAACAATAGGAAAAAAAGGTTCTCTCTCTGCCTAACAGGAAGCTGCTTATCTCCCTCCCAGATGGTTATTAGGCAAGTCTTTGTTAATAAGCACTGCCCTCTGGAAACAAAGATGGTAGAGTAAAGGCAACAACCTAGATAAATTCTCTTAACATTCCCCTCCAAACAGCTTTAACATTTTACCTTAAATCAAATTTTGGAGTTTCAAAGCTAATAAATGGTCATGGTGAGATATTTTTTCCTAGCCTAAGACAACTTAGGAGGTCAGCAGAATCAGTCTGTGACATTTAGTTAGGGGCTATCCCAGAGCACATACAGTGGCAGCACCAGTCGTGGGCCTTGTTTGATGGCCACGAAAACAGCCATATCAGCTTTAGAACCTTGCAGTCTGGAGACCATAAGAGAATTAGAGAACTGGCTAGAAAGAGATTACAAGGGATCCTTTGCTGACCCTGAATTCTGCTGGCACTTATAGGCAATTCTATTTTCTATATGAAGTTCTGGGTCACAGTTCCAGAGCAGAGAGTAGTGCTTATAGTCAGTCACAAAGAATTAGATGTCTTGATTGTAGTTCCAAAGCAGAGAGGAATGCTAGCACTTATGGCTGCAGGAGAGAAGGGGGGTATAGTTATAATTCTAGCACCAAAAGGAGCATTAGTGCTTATGTCTGGAAGACAGCAGACATCCTTCCTACAATAGACCAGAGCACAGACCAGGAGAGCAGTGACCACACCTGGATCATGTGAGCTTGGAAGCACTGAAAACTTGCATTCTCTAGGAATGAGATCTGAAAATAGCAGCATGGAAAAGTTAGAAGCTTGGTACAATGCCTCCCCAAACCCAGTTGAGCAGAGTCCAATTTTAAAGTAAAATTCAAAGTCAAGAAATATTCTGGAGACTCAGCAAGCAACAAAAAGAAATTTGACTATAAAAAGCTCCTGTGGTGGCATAGAAGACCAAGCACAAACTCAGAAGACAAGGTGAAGACAACTATAAGCAAAGACTTAAGAAAAAAAAAAAGAAAGGCTAATTGGACCCAAGTCCAACAAGAATTCTTGAAGGACTAAAGAAAAATATAAGTGTGGAAGAGGAAAAACTGGGAAAAGAAATTAGAGTGATGCAAGGAAATTATGAAAAGAGAAATAACAGTTTGATAAAAGAGGTACAACTTAAAAACAGAATTGGTCTAATGGTAAAAAAAAAAGAAAAAAAAACAAAAATAAAATGAAGAAAAGAACAACAAAAAAAAAAAAAAAAACCAAAATTGCCCAAATGGAAAAAGAGGTGCAAAAGCTCACTGAAGAAAGTAATTCCTTAAAAATAGAATTGGGCAACTGAAAGCTAATAACTGCATGGAATGTTTGAAAGTTAGATGCTCTCATTAATTGGATTTTTTGGTTGACAAAGTTACCAGAAAAATTTTTGCTTTAACAATTCTCATAAATCTTTATAAACGGTTGTCTTTGTTCATTTACCTGACTTACTAAATGCAATCTAATGACAATAGCAAACTTTTCATTATCAATCAGGAGTCTAAAGGCCTTCAGAATCATAAATCTGAATATTGATTATTATAATTCAGCACTGTTAAGGTAGAAGGTGAGAATGAATTTATAATATTCCTTAGGTTATGCCACATTTTTTTGAAGAATAAAATTATTGATGTCTTCTTGTATCACTTCATTTCAACATTTAATCTAAAAGATTAGCCCTTAAGGCCAGTACTATTTAATTGAATGCTGGTCCAGTTAATCAAGAGTGTGCTGCTTGTACACTCTTGGTAGCCCATCTAGTAAGATTTATATATTCTTTCTCTTTCAGAATTTTTTTTTTCACTAGGTTGCACTTTGAGAGTTTTCTAATGTGACAAACTATCAGGAGTTTCTCAAAGTAAGACTATAGATGGTACTTAGAATCTCACAGATTTGAATGCTGCTTGTCTGTGATAAGAGAACATAATTCCACAAGCTGATTGATGGCATTATGAGATAACTAAAGCAACCAATGAAAAAGACACTGGAAAGCTTAGAATTACAGGAATGAAAGTGCTCTTAAGAAATGAGTTAGCCTATTTTCTTTTCTGATTTCTCTAACCTATATCTTAGACAGATAAAAAAAAAAAAAAACTGTAACCCAATTTTAAACTCTTTAGAAATGAAGGTACCATTGCCACAATTCTTTCCCTTTCTATTTAAATTTTAATGTTCTTATAAGTCTTTGTTATATATAACCTAAATTCCTTCTCTTCTTATTTGTGATATGTCTCATGTAGAAAACGAGTATATCATATTTTTGTAGCATCACAATGTTTATGAGATGTGGTTTATGGCATTGGAGATAGAGATTTGGCATCAGTCAGCTGGGTTCAGGTTCCACCAACACACATTGGCTCTATAACACTGAATAAGAATCTAACTTCTCTGTATCTCACACAGCTCCCTAAGATGGGGTATTGCAGAACATGTTTTGATTTGCTTTTCTAGAAGGAGTCGTTCATTACTACTTACACCAATGAAATAAGAAGTTTGAGTAAAATAAAACAAAAACATCCATAATCTACATAGAACTGTTGTCATGACATCCCTGCAGTGTTGATGGCACAAGTACTATTATTTTCATTTTCAATGTATAAATAAGCTGAGTGATAAATGCTTTGCCTTATGATCGCAAATAATACATGATGGTACTAGGAATCAAAATAATTTTTCCAACTCCAAATCCAGGGCTCTATCATGAAGGAATATGAGACAATTCTCTTTGGTAAATATAGGGAGAAAGGAACAATAAATTAAATGCACAGGAAAGGGAATGTATGAAACAAGTAGGCTATAGGGTTTGAGTATAGAAGTCTTCTCGTCTCTACTTCTAAAAACCATTACCTCTTTCCCCAGCACATCTCTAATACTGCATCATATATGAGGTTATTCTTTTTCCTCCCAGGTATTATATCCCTTGTCTACTTGAAGTTACTTTGTATTGATCTCTGTTCACTTGTGTGTATGTTTTTTTTTTTCCTCTAGAAGAATATGTTTCTTGATGATAGAGTCTAGTTTGTGTGTGTGTGTGTGTGTGTGTGTGTGTATAATGCCATGCACAGAAGCTTTCCAGAAGAACTGCTACTGTAAACAGCTTTTTTTAAGGTTCTGATTACTCAGTGTAATGATCACTCTATTCCATAACAAAAGCAAAACATCCATGGAAAATCAAGGTACAGCATAATTAAAAATACAGCATTCACCATATTTCAACTGATCAGAGAAAATCACAATATAATATTCACAACATAGTCTCATAGTAAAATAGTCATTCTTAATTTAATTCAATTAGTCATAAAATAGTCACTCTTAAGTTAATTCAATCAGTCACTTATCAGTAGTATCAAAGTACACAGTCAAAGTTTTCCTCTTGGGGCAAAGTCTTGATTAACTCATTCAGTCACTAATCAGTCACTTATTCAGTAAAGTCTTACTAAGTATCCTACACAAAATCCTCCACCCCTTAAGTCACTAGTAAACTATAATTCCATAATTACTCAGTACCCAAGGAGACGTTTTTTCTTCATCTTGATTTGGGGCCTGTTCTCAGATTCCCTGGATCCCCTTCCATGGTCCCCGATTCTACCTGGGTTCAATGGCAGACAGCTCCCAGTTCCTTGACCAGCTGTCTGGGGAGGTCCTGCTCCCCACTGGTATTCACAGAGTTTGGTCCATGTCAGCTACTTTACCATTTCTGGTCCAAGGAATTCAAGATTCAACCAAGCCACAAACAAAGTCTCGACATCCTGGTCATGCTTCAGGCACCTGGGCTCCTGGCTCCTGTTTCTGGATTTTGGGCTCCTGGCCTCCTGGCTCTGGGCTCCTGGGATCCTGCTCAGAAGAAGCTCCACCAAGATAAGTTTTCAGGACTCAGTTCTCCATTCTTCTGTAGCTGTTCTTCCACCAGATCTCAGTCTCAAGGAAATTCTGACTGTGCCTCTCTGTGGCTTTTCTTATATACACAGTATTACCTATTTCACTTCCTTCAGCCAACTTCCTGTTCCATCAATAACAAGGGGCAGGAGTTCATACCTTCTGTTCCACCAATCAGAGGCTTGATCAGTTACTAAGAGTTAAGTACCTGCTACTTTTGCCAATACAAAAGTATCTTCAAATTCAAAATTATGTTACCATTACAGTGTGTGTTTGTGTATGTGCTCGTATATGTGTTTTGTATATCCAAAATTGTGAACAGTACCTTGCACATAAAAGGTCTTTAATAAGCAAATAGTTTGCTGAATTCAATTAAGTTATGTCATTGTACCTTTGCCTAGACACCTTAAGAAGTACCCTCACTTAATTTTGAAGGGGAAGACCCTTTTTTACATTGCCTGAATTCCATTTGTAACAAGAGCTACTTAGGTGTTTTTAAAAAACAATGTTTCTTAAATACATATCAATTATTAATAAAGTATTACATACATATTACATACATATTTTATGTGCCTAGTTCCCCTATAATTAATAGAGGGACAATCCAAAATACAATTCCTCCCTTCAAGGAGTTCATGCTTTTGGCATTGTTTAGAGAGACAGGTCTCAATCATGTGAAAGAAACAGGAAACAAGACAGCACCAAATGATTCTCAATGGACAGAAATGGGTTTGGTGAAGAGAAAGATAACATTGCTTTCAAATCACCCATGGTTCTTCTGGCTCATAGGTACACAGGTACAAGATATACTTCTGAGCTGCATTATAACACTGCCTGTTTACAATTTCAAAACTGTGAAATTAATTAATAGTTTTGCCAGTGGTTGTTTATTGTAGCAAAGTGCCATATGGCTAAAAATATTGAAAATTCACTTAGAAGTGTTATTTGCACATTAAAATAGTTATGACTTCAAGATGCTTATTCACTTTGGGGGAAGGGCAGGGAGATATTTTTCATACTCGGGGAAAAGAAAGCTTACACTTTTAGAATTATCACTGCTAAATATTCCCTTATATATTTGGCTTGAAAAGCCTCAAGAACAAACCCTAAGGTACTCTGAAGAATAGAAAGGTACCGTAGTCTAGATGAAATGAAAGCTGAGAGAGAGAAATTGAAGTGTGAGTTAGCATTAGATCCATTTTACAAATAGGGAAGATCAAAATACAGGTGCACCTGTCAAGTGATGGTTAATAGAAAGCGGCTACAGACACACTAGTATTAGAGTTCTTTTGATCTTTGTGTTCCAGCAGATCACAATGGATAGTAAAGTTATATTTGACAATAAGAGGAAAAAGTACCATTCAAGATATTTCTGAGAGAGTGTTTTAAAGAATTTAAAGTCAGAACAGTTTGGACTGAATTGTTGTACAAACCACTTATATGCTAGGACATAATATTCTCATCAGTGCCTTGCAAGAATATATTCCATATTATTGTGGATTTATCTGGAGGATTTGGGGTGTTGTGTCGAAGACTTCTTATTACAGTGGAAAATAAATGGATCTGGAGAGAAAAGCCTTGGGTTCAAATCCCACATCTTTAGTGTGTTACCTTTATGATCTGGGACACTTTTGAACTTGATGGTATCTAAGGTCCTTTTTAGCCATAAATCTATGAAGCTGAGTCCTCTGGGTGCAACTCTAAGGCTATGAAGTGAGCATTGAACTTAGAAAACTCAACAGATAAACTATTTTTGAAGCTATCAAATTTCTGGGACAATGTTGTTGAAATAGTTTTAATTTTGAAATTACATTAAAATAAAGTAGACTACAAATCAAAATGAAATTTCATTTTCACCATATATGAACATCCTAGTCATCAGGAACTGTTTTGATGGAGTGCAAAAGTACCAATAGGAAAATCAATTTGATATTCAATTGTTAATTGGTCAAAAACATACTATTAGGTGACTTTTTGTGTTCTCAAAAAGTTTACAATGTCATTGGAGAGATAGGGCTAATGGTCATGAGACCTAGGTTTAAGCCCTAATTCTGATACTTACTGTATCAGTTGCACCACAATGGCTAGCACATAGTAGGTATTTCGTAAATATTCACTATATTTGTCTATCTTATGCTCTTTCTCTCTGTGTCTCTGTCTATCTGTGTCTGTCACTCTCTCTTAGTTTGGTTAAATCACTAAACTTCTTTCCAAGCCTTGCTTTGTTTTTATCTTCAACACATGAACAATCACTAAAATATGAGGGCCCTAGTTAACTGGTTTGATTCTATGTTCCAAAGAGCTGGCAGATCCTTTATTATGAGAATATCAGACACATGGATGCACATACAAAGAGTGAGACAAAGGAATACTCTCAAAAAAGCATTCTAGTGTGACATTTAGCTATGTAATAATTAATATAATATAATATATTATGATATAATAAATAAAATAAAAATAAACAAATAAATATTACATTGCATTACATTACATTATATTATATTATATATTATATTATGTATATGTATACATATATCATTATATCTATTTCCACATATTTCTACATATGAATAGATATCAAATAGGTAATAAACATTCAGTCTATCCATAAATATTTGTTAAGTGCCTACAATGTTTCCGGCACTGTAAGAAATACAATGTAGACAAATACACAGGAGTAAAGGAGGACCCTAGGCCCTGGGAGGAATCAGCAATGATTTCATGAAGAGGGTGGTGGTGTGTGATTTGTCCTTCATTCTAGAAGAGGATCATGACATCAGGAGGATGATGACATGACTTTCAAATGAATTGGATTTAAGTGAGGGAGGGCTGTGCAAAGTAACCAGCCTCACTTTCTCCTCCAGGGCCCTCTGGGTCCAGTGGCCAGATATATATCAAGACAACTGGAGAAGGTCCAGGATACAGTAGGAGACCTTGGCCTTTTTAGGCTAAGGGTTTTTCAATGTCTCACTTTGAGTAAGACAATGCCCATTCAATGAATAGGCCTGTTTAAGAACTGAGCCAAGGGATGGCCCCTGGAAGGAGTCAATTATAGGTATTGGGGGGGGGGGGGGAGTGAACAGTACACTGAGAGATAATTATTTGTGAGGAACAGAAGGAAAAGCCTATTTTGGTTGGATTTTAGAGTTCAGGAAGGACCATGATATATAACAGGCCTAGAAATCTAGGTTGATGCTACATTATAAGAGTTTTAAAAGTCAAAAACAGTTTATATTTGACCTTAGAGATGATGGGGAGATGCTAGGGCTTACCAAATTGGATAGTGATGTGGTCAGACGTATGCTTAAGGAAAAGTCACTTTATGGATGTTAGACTAGGGTGAGGAGACCCTTGAGGCAGAAAGAACAATTAGTAAACCATTTTAATAGGCTAGGTGTGAGGATATGAGTCTTCCAAGTAAGGTGGTAACTGTGTCCAAAGAGAGAAGGGTATTGATATGAAAGATATTCAGCAGGCAGAAATGCTAACTAATCGAGTATGTGGGTTGAGGGATAATGAAGAGTTGAAAATGCCCAAGTTACAAACACAGGATCCTATAAAAATAATATTGCCTCTGATTCATGTAGGAAAGTTTGGAAGAGGGGAGGTTTCTTGGGAAAATATAATGACTTCAGCCTTGTTTATGTTAAGTTTGAGGTATCTCCAAGACATTTCATTTGAAATCTCCAAAAGGCACCTGGTGGTGGAAGACTTCAGCTCAATGGAAGTGCTAAGCCTGTGGATATATAGATCTTATTATTATCTTCATAAAACTGATAATTATAAGTAAAGTACTCAAGGAAGTGTAATGGTAATGTAATTTGAATTTGAAGATCGATTTGTGTTGGCAAAGGTAGCAGATACTAAGTAATTAGTAATTGATTAAGGCTCTGTTGGGGAATGTAACAGGAAGGGGTTGACTGAAACAGGAAGCTAATGCTGTGTGTATATAAGGAAAAGCCCCAGAGAGGCACAGCCAGAATTTCTTGGGACCAGTATCTGATGGCAGAGCAGCTACAGAAGACAGAATGAAGAACTGAGCCAGAATTTCCTGAGAACTTTTGGTGATGGAGCTTCTTCTGAACAGGAGCCCAGGAACCCAGGAGCCCAGGAACTCAGGTGACAGAGGAGCCCAGAAGCCCAGGAGAAGACTGAGGAAGCAGAATACTGAGGAAGCATAACTGGGATGCTGAGACTTTGTCTGTTTGTGGCTTGGTTGAGCCTTGAATTCCATGGAGCAGAAATTATGAAGGATTTGAGATGGATTGGACCCTGGGAACTTCAGTGTGGAGCAGGCCCTACCCAGAGAGCTGGACAAGTAACGGGGCACTGTCTACCATTGAATCCTGGTGACAGTCTGGTGAATCCAGCTAGAATCAGAGACCATGGAAGGGGATCCAGGGAATCTGAGAACCTGTCCCAAGTAAAGTGGGTACTGAGAAATGATGAAATTGTAGTTTACTAGTGACATAGGGGTGGAGGTTTGTGTACGATACTTAGTAATTGATTGCTGAATAAGTGACTGATTGAGTTAATCAAGTGAGCCCCATGATTAGAAGACTTGGACTATTGTACTTTGATATGATTGTTCTTTGTTCTAAATATTGTGACCACTTTGGTGAAAACTATGTGGCCATTTTAATGATAAGCTGTTGTGAATACTATATTGTGACTTTCTGTGAAAAGCTGTAATATTGTGAATGCTGTACCTTGATTTTCTGTGGATGTTTTGCTTTGATTTGTTATGTAATGAATAGAGTGTTCACTATACTGTGTAATCAGAATCTTAAAAGTTCACAGTTGCAGTCTTCTGGAAAGCTGCTTGTGCATGGTATTACAGGAAGTCACAAAGAGAATGTTGAAGAAGAAGAGAAGGGTTGGGGAAGACAGGGTGTTGGAGAACACAGACAGTTAAAGGATATGATATTAATGATAAGTCAGCAAAAAAGGCTGAGGAGAGGTTACACAGATAAGAAGAGAATGAGTAGAGAACAGTTTCACAAAAACTCAGGAGAAATATCTAAGTGAAATGGGTGGTCAATAATATTAGAAGCATTAGAGAGGTCAAGCAGGATGAAGACTGAGAAAAACTATCATATCTGACAAATAAAAATGTTGATGACTTTGGAGAGAACAACAGTCAGGTGAGTGATAAAGTTGGAAGCATAATTGTAAAAGGTTATGAGGAGGAGATGAAATGGAGGTAATGAGCAATAGCAATTTATTCTAGGAGATAGAATAGGTAAGGGAGAAATTATATGATAACTTCAGGGGTCTAATGTATGATGTAATGAAGATTTCTCTAAAAGATAAGGGAAATTTGGGAATATTTGGAGACAATAAGGAAGGAACAAGTAGATAGTAAGAAGTTTAAGATGAGAGAAATAGAGGATGACTGAAAGGGGAATCTGATGGAGAAAATGAGAGATGAAATCAAGAACACATAATCTCTCCTTTTTTGCTCACTCCCTTTTAATATAGAGGGCAACACTGATGAGGTATGGGCTCTGGGAGCCCCCTTGAGCTCTCCTTGAGTCTTTTGAGGTACAAGTTCTGGGAACCTCCCTTGGACTCTTGATTAAATTGTCTCATTTGATGAGGCATTTGCATGAGGCAATAAGCCTTCCTTTGTGTCTGGGCCCAGACCTCTAGCCTAGTTACTAACTACTAACTACTAGCCTAGACCTCCATTGTTCATCTACTTCCCACCCTGAGACTATCAAAATATCAATACACCCTTGAACTGGCCTAGACCACCATTATCTGTAGCCTCCAGCTACTTCCCACCCTTAATCACTCAATGACCTCATTAACTCCTCCTGAAGACCCTCCCAAACTCCTCCTCTAGACTACCCTTATATTCCTCCCACAACCTTCTGTATATAAGACCACATTTCACACCATGTGTGTGAGAGCCCCATAGAATGCCATATGGGTGAGAGCAGCATAGAATAGTGAGAGTGCCATAGAATGACCTAGCACAGACTTACTCTGTGTCTAATGCAAGCGAGCTTTTCATAAATTTTACTTTTCTTTGGCTGAGAAGAATCGAATTCATTCAAATTCATTTGGCAGGAGCTGGCATGTTGGTATTTTGGGGTCTCCAGAGCAACCCTAACCCTCTTAGTGGGACACCTCTTCAACACCATTCACTTGGTCCCTTAGGCTGGCGATCTAGGAGTAATCCTGAATTCCTTATGATTCTCTCTCTCTCTCTCTCTCTCTCTCTCTCTCTCCTTCTCTCTCTCTCTCTCTCTCTCTCTCTCTCTGTCTCTCTCTCTCTCTCTCTCTCTCTCTCTTTTTCTCTCTCTCTCACATACACGCTATACCAAGATGTTGCCGTGACCTGCCAATTTCACCTTTGCAAAATCTTCTGAGTCCATTTCTTTCCTTTACAACTGCCAATACTCTAATGTAAGCCTGTATCACCTAATGCCTACTTTACTGCAACAGATTGTTGGTGGGTCTGCCCACCTCCAGTAGCTCTCCACTCTAATTCATTCTCCATTTATCCACTAAAGGGATTGCCCTAAAACGCAGGTCTAATCATATTATTCTTTTACTCAGTACATTCTAGTGGCTTCCTATTGCCTTCAGGATCAAATATAAAATGTTATTTTTGGCACTCAAAGTACTTTATAACCTAGCCCACTCCTACCTTACCAGTCTTCTTAGACTTTACTCTCCAACAAGTTCCCTTTGATCCAGTGACCCTGGCTTCCTGGCTGTTCTATAAACAAGATATTTCATTTTTCATCTCTGGGTATTCTCTTTAGCTGTCCCCCATGCCTGGTATACTCTCATTTCTCTACTCTTCTTACTGATTTCAAAGGTTTCTTTTAATTCCCAATTAAAATTCCACCACTTTGGGGAAGAAAATCTTTCCCAACCCCTCTTAATCCCATTGCTATGCCTCTGTTAACTATTCCCTATTTAAGTTTGTTTTTTATATATTTGTTTACATGTTGAATCCTCCATTAGATTGTAATTTCCATGAGGGCAGGGGCTGTCTTGTGCCTCTTTTTTTTTATTAATGCTTTATTAATTTCTGATTTACATCATTCATTTCTGACAGATTTTCAGTTACAAATTTTCTCCCCATTTTTCCCCTACCGACCGCCCACAGGTTATCCCCTCCTCCAATGTGCTCTCTCCCATATTTTCTGCCATATCCCTTTTGACTTTTCCAGTGGATCTCTATGCCTCAGTACCTGTATGTCTTATTTCCCAATTACATGTAAGATGGTATTAATAATAGTATACACACACACACACACACACACACACACACACACACACACATATATATATATATATATATACATATATATTTGAATATTTGATTTTAAAACTTTCAACTCCAGATTCATTCCCTTCCTTCCTTGTCATCCATCCTTAGTGGGAAGATAAGCAGTTCAGTATAGGTTGTACATGTGTGGCTAATGCAAAACAATAACATAGTAGATATATTGTAAAAGACTGACTATATTTCCCTCCCTTCTATCCCACCTCCCACTTGTTCTATTCTCTACTTTGATCCTGTCCCTTTTCAAAAGTGGGTGCTTCCAACTTCCCTCCCCCTCAGCCTGCCCTCCCTTCCATCATCCCCTCTCTCCTCCCCTTCTCCCCCCTACTCTCTTAGAGGGTGAGAAACTCTATTTAGTTTGTATTTCACTTATTCCTCAAGCCAGATTAAATGGGAATAAGGTTGACCCATTCCCTTTTGCCTTCCTATTCTTCCCCTCCATTGTAACCATTTCCCTTGCCTCTTCTGTATGAGAAAGTTTACCCCAATCTGTCTCTCCCCATCTCCTCTCATTATATTCCTCTAACCTCTTAATTTCACCTTTTAAGTATCATCCCTTCCTGTTAAATTGGTCCTGTGCCCTCTATCTATGTATACCTGTAAACATATATACACACATTCACATATGTATTTATATAACTATATACCCTCATATGTAGACATATGTATATATTTCTAATCCTTTCAACTACTGAGAAAAGTTTCATAAGTTACCATTATTTTTTTCCATGTACGAATATTAATAGTTCAACTTTGATATGTTCCTTATGATTTCTTTTCCCTGTTTACCTTCTCATGCTTCTTGTATCTGAATGTCAAATTTTCTATTCAACTTTGGTTTTTTTTCAGCAAGAATTCTTGAAAGTCATCTATTCCACTGAATGACCATATTTTCCCCTGAGACATGATACTCAGTTTTGCTGGGCAGGTGACTCTTGGTTTTAATCCCAGCTTCTTTGCCCTCCAGAATATCATATTCCAAGCCCTTCGATCCCTCAGTGTAGAAGCTGCCAGATCCTGGGTTATCCTGATTGTGTTTCCACAATATTCACATTGTTTCTTCCTGGCTGCTTGTAATATTCTCTCCTTAAT
>NW_027186372.1:16413739-16442110 GCF_028583685.1 Petaurus breviceps papuanus
AATACTCTAATGTAAGCCTGTATCACCTAATGCCTACTTTACTGCAATAGATTGTTGGTGGGTCTGCCCACCTCCAGTAGCTCTCCACTCTAATTCATTCTCCATTCATCCACTAAAGGGATTGCCCTAAAACGCAGGTCTAATCATATTATTCTTTTACTCAGTACATTCTAGTGGCTTCCTATTGCCTTCAGGATCAAATATAAAATGTTATTTTTGGCACTCAAAGTACTTTATAACCTAGCCCACTCCTACCTTACCAGTCTTCTTAGACTTTACTCTCCAACAAGTTCCCTTTTATCCAGTGACTCTGGCTTCCTGGCAGTTCTATAAACAAGATATTTCATTTTTCATCTCTGGGTATTCTCTTTAGCTGTACCCCATGCCTGGTATACTCTCATTTCTCTACTCTTCTTACTGATTTCAAAGGTTTCTTTTATTTCCCAATTAAAATTCCACCACTTTGGGGAAGAAAATCTTTCCCAACCCCTCTTAATCCCATTGCTATGCCTCTGTTAATTATTCCCTATTTAAGTTTGTTTTTTATATATTTGTTTACATGTTGAATCCTCCATTAGATTGTAATTTCCACGAGAGCAGGGGCTGTCTTGTGCCTCTTTTTTTTTTTTTATTAATGCTTTATTAACTTCTGATTTACATCATTCGTTTCCGACAGATTTTCAGTTACAAATTTTCTCCCCATTTTTCCCCTACTGACCGCCCACAGGTTATCCTCTCCTCCAATGTGCTCTCTCCCATATTTTCTGCCATACCCCTTTTGACTTTTCCAGTGGATCTCTATGCCTCAGTGCCTGTATATCTTATTTCCCAATTACATGTAAGATGGTATTAATAATAGTATACACACACACACACACACACACACATATATATATATATATATATATATATATATATATTTGAATATTTGATTTTAAAACTTTCAACTCCAGATTCATTCCCTTCCTTCCTTGTCACCCACCCTTAGTGGGAAGATAAGCAGTTCAGTATAGGTTGTACATGTGTGGCTAATGCAAAACAATAACATAGTAGATATATTGTAAAAGACTGACTATATTTCCCTCCCTTCTATCCCACCTCCCACTTGTTCTATTCTCTACTTTGATCCTGTCCCTTTTCAAAAGTGGGTGCTTCCAACTTCCCTCCCCCTCAGCCTGCCCTCCCTTCCATCATCCCCTCTCTCCTCCCCTTCTCCCCCCTACTCTCTTAGAGGGTGAGAAACTCTATTTAGTTTGTATTTCACTTATTCCTCAAGCCAGATTAAATGGGAATAAGGTTGACCCATTCCCTTTTGCCTTCCTATTCTTCCCCTCCATTGTAACCATTTCCCTTGCCTCTTCTGTATGAGAAAGTTTACCCCAATCTGTCTCTCCCCATCTCCTCTCATTATATTCCTCTAACCTCTTAATTTCACCTTTTAAGTATCATCCCTTCCTGTTAAATTGGTCCTGTGCCCTCTATCTATGTATACCTGTAAACATATATACACACATTCACATATGTATTTATATAATTATATACCCTCATACGTAGACATATGTATATATTTCTAATCCTTTCAACTACTGAGAAAAGTTTCATCAGTTGCAATTATTTTTTTCCATGTACAAATATTAATAGTTCAACTTTGATATGTTCCTTATGATTTCTTTTCCCTGTTTACCTTCTCATGCTTCTTGTATCTGAATGTCAAATTTTCTATTCAACTCTGGTTTTTTTCAGCAATAATTCTTGAAAGTCATCTATTCCACTGAATGACCATATTTTCCCCTGAGACATAATACTCAGTTTTGCTGGGCAGGTGACTCTTGGTTTTAATCCCAGCTTCTTTGCCCTCCAGAATATCATATTCCAAGCCCTTCGATCCCTCAGTGTAGAAGCTGCCAGATCCTGGGTTATCCTGATTGTGTTTCCACAATATTCACATTGTTTCTTCCTGGCTGCTTGTAATATTCTCTCCTTAATGGGAATTCCAGAACCTGGCTATAATATTCCTAGGAGTTTTTTGGGGGGGATCTTTTTCAGGAGGTGATTGGAGGATTTTTTCAACCTCTATTTTGCCCTCTGGTACTAAAACATCAGGGAAGTTTTCTTTGAGAACTTCCTGGAGGATGATTTCTAGGTTCTTACTTTGGTCATGGCTTTCAGGTAGTCCAATAATTTTAAAATTATGTCTCCTGGATCTATTTTCCAGGTCAATGGTTTTTCCCATGAGATATTTCACATTGCCTTCTATTCTTTCATTTGTTTGGATCTGTTTAACAGCATCTTGATTTCCCATAAAATCATTAGCTTCCATTTCCTCCAATCTAATTCTGAAGAAATGATTCTCCTCAGTGAGCTTTTGAGATTCTTTTTCCATCTGGCAAATTTGGCTTTTTAAGGCATTCTTCTCCTCATTGTCTTTTTGAGCCTCCTTTGTCATTTGAGTCAGCCTGTTTTTTAAGGTATTATTTTCCTCAGTCAGGCTGTTGACTCTCATTTCATAATTTTCTTGCATTGTTCTCATTTCTCTTCCCAATTTTTTCTCCACTTCTCTTATCTGCTTCTTAAGGTCCTCTATGGCCTGTAACCAGCTTGCATTTTCCTTTGAAGCTTTTGGTGCAGGAGTTCTGACTTCACTGTCTTCCTCCTGTTCCATTCTTTGCTCCTTTTTGTCCCCAAATAGGAATGTAATGTTGGAATCTTCTGTGTGCTTTGTTTCCTTTTCCTGCTCATTTTGCCACTCAATTACTTGACTTTTGGGCATTTTGCCACAGTAGGACTCTGCCACCAGACAGGGGAGCTTTCGTCCCAAATGCTGGGGTTTTCTCAGCTGCCAGAGGTATTAGATGGGTGCCCTCTCTGAGGTCTCCACACGCTCTGGCAAGCTGGATGAACACCCCAGGACCTCCACCCTAGATTGCAATCTAGATCTAAGCAGGTTAAAGCAAGAGTGATTACCACTCAGACTGGTGCTTGGTCCCCCTATATTCTGCAGGCCAGGAGCTGAAGCTGCCATGTGGTGCTGGCTGGTTGTGCTGGCAACTTAGCGGCTTCTTGACCTGGGATAAAAGCCACACACTCCCACTTACTGTTCCCAAAGTCCAGACTGCACTGACCTGTCACTTTGTCCTCCGCATCTATGTGTTAATAAATCTGGAAAGGGTCACAGCTGCTGCTGATCTGGAGTCCCTCAGGCTGGAGGCTGGTCAGGCCCGCCCTGGGGCTAAAACCTCGGCATAGGGCCAGGCTTGGCTCCCGGAGCACCGTGCTGCATTCCTGCTGGCCTGCCGGGCTGTCCTCAGGGGGAAGTTAGTTTCTCTGTGTCATTTTGTGGGTTCTGTAGCTCCAAAGTTTGTTTAGAGTTCCCTTTTTACATGGATTGGGAAAGGTGGAAGCCGGAGCCTTGGGAAGGTTGTGCTTCTACTCTGCCATCTTGGCTCCTCCCCCCTCTTTTTTTATACCCTCAATGCTTAGCACAGTACCTGGGATATAGTAGGCACTTAAAATTGTTTGTTGAATTGAATTTAATAGTGTTGGCAAGGAAAAGGGACACATTATGAGAGATTAGAGAAAAGGACAAGGCAGTGTGTGTGTGTGTGTGTGTGTGTGTGTGTGTGTGTGTGTGCGCGCGTGGGGGGGTAATGCCAAGTGGTTTTGAGATGAGGAGAGAAGGGTGAATACATTGCAAATATCCTCCATTTATTATTTTTTCAGTAAAGAATAAATGACTGGAGAAAAATTTATTTCGTTCTTTACTTTCTATGCATCAAACACTGTACTCAAAAATATTGGGTAAACATACAGGTGTCCAAAGGGTGTTTTAAACACCTACCTCATTGTTTACAGAGGGTCTAACTTCTTGCTAGAAGCAATTAGAAGTATGAACTTGGCACAAATGAGGTATAAATATCTCTTCGGAATCAATATATCAGAAGAATTCAAAATAATGCGTGCTCTCTCACATCTTGTGGGTCTTCATAAAATTGCAAGTCACAGTGGAACCCAGGAATATTCCACTGGCAAGTCAGGAGGGAAAATTTCAAGTCAAGGCTCTGAGAGGAAATTGCTTGTGGGGAAAGGGTAGAACAGTTTCAACATCCCTCCCTCCCCCTTTCTCTGTAACAAAAGGAATAGCTTGAGAACTGTGTCTCAGAGGATTTGGACTTTTCAGCTGTTTAGCAGGAATTGACTAAAAGCACGAGAAGAGATAAGTGATGCAGGGTTGAAATTTTGTATAGGATGAGCAACTATAGACAAAGGTATGAGGGATTTAAGAATAGAGGGACAAGTGGAATTAAATTGGATACCTATATGTTTCAGAATGAAACAGAGGAAAGTGTAATCCAAGCAGGGATAAATGTTTGAGAAAGTAACTGGAGATCATAATAGTTCATGAGTAAGTCTATAAAGAATGAGGGAAGGTTAGAGGGTTATTCCCAGAAGAATGTCAATGTTTTCGATCAAAGAATTGGAATCCTTATGAATTATGGGGGAGGGGAGACCAGGTATTATTTAGTATGTCAAAAAGTTTTTGCCTTTCTAAATGCTGTAGCAAAAATGTCTGAGCATTAAGTCAAGTGATCTATGGCAAAGTCTACACTTCCTCCTAAGAGGAAGATCTGGCACCTCACATTAACTGTCAAACTCAAACCAGAAATATACAGCAGAGAGAAGTGCCCCAATCTTAGGCATAAGGAATTTGTATTTTGCCAAAACCATCAATGAACAGATGAAAAACAAAGGAATGGTCAGTAGTAATGTGGAGCAATGCCCTAACATCCAACAGAGACTATATGGCTTACCGAAATGATATGCCTACCATAAGCTGCACCACCATTAAGTTCTTCATATGAACCCCTCCATATTAGTATCCTTGGTCACACATGTTGCCTTTATACAGACCTCTCTACCTGTATTCCTTATATGTTCATATTTGTGGATAGTGTGCTCCAAGTTTATGGAGGAAATCTTTTATTATTATTTTACTCATGGATTTATTTATTGTCTCTTCTTTGAACCAATGGTGTCCTTTGAGGGACTTGTAGAAATAAGCACATATGACGGGCCTCATGAGCCATAGCTTTAAGTAGATGTGCACTGACAATATCTTCAACCAGCTTATCTTGGGGACCCATTATGTGAATTTGGTGGTTCTTCTGGGTGTTACTCTTGTACATACCACTATTCCACATCATTCAATACTGTTGTCTTCTTCCTCTAATAATTTTCTGCTCCATGAAGACTCTTATGCAATAGAAAGCAGCAGGACAGTAGTCATTAAAGTATAATCCTCATATTGAACCTCAGTTTCCTCAGCAAAATGAGGGGATGCAAAGATGTCACTGTAATACATGCTGTCTCTAAGTTGTCCTTTCACCTGTGTTAGGCTCACATTCTTTTGATTGGGACATCTCTGATTTTGTTTTTGTCTTCTGGAATTATATTATGCAGGATTTCTGTGTAGTAGTGTACAAACATAACATTTCCAGCATTGAGGTTATAAAATGTTTGCATCATGGATCAGGTCAGACAGGATAGAAACCTGAGTAAAATACAGTATAAGCAATTGTAAAAACTAGTGGCATTTTTAAATGCCTATGAACCTCTGAGAATACTGCCTTGAGGAAAGAAAAGTTACTAAGCTTCCCATATGAACATATTTTTTTTTCTTTAAAAAAAAAACCTTTGCTTTTCTTAAACAATTGTTTCTTTGCAGGCAAAGGAATGATGTTGTGGTGTGTGTGTGTATGTGGGGGGGGGGGGAGTTCAGACTGACTTTGGAGACAGAAGAACTGGTTCCAAATCCCTACCTGTTTGACATTGGAGAAGTGACTTTATCCCTCTTAACTTCAGTTTCTTCATGTTTAAGATCATGGGATTGAAATAAAATATCTTTAAGATCCCTTCCAGCACTAAATCTTCCAATTCAATGGACTATCTGCATGTAGGAAATGGTCCCCAATATACCCCCAAAGAGATAACTGATTAAAAAAAAGCCATTCTATACGCAAAAATCTTTAGAGTAGTACTACTTTTTGTGGTAGCCAAGATATAGAAACAAAATAGATGACCATCAGTCGAGGAATGAGTAAACAAACTGTGGTACAGAAATGTAATGGAATATTACTATACTATAAGAAACAATGAACAATGATGAATATAAAGATGACTTACTTGAATTGTTTTAAATTGAAGTAAGCAAAGTCAAGAAAACAATGCAGGGTGTACTAAACACACTGACTGTGACAATGTAGCATAACTTAAAATAAGTTTAGACATATGTTACATAATATAGAACAATGAATCAGAAGACTTCAAAAATTTATCACTAATTAGACATGTGACTTTTGACAAATCACATCAACAAATTTATTTTGTTTGATTTGATTTTTTTGAGCCACTAATTCCTCAAAAGTAAAACTATGGTTTTGTACATTGCATTTCTTGAAATGTCTTTTTCACAGAACACACTCAATTAAGAGCATTTATTGAATGAACAAATTTGTTTTAACCATTTGACCATGATGCTAAATTATAAATAAGCTGAATCCCCCCCAATATTATTTGACATGGTGGTGAAAATGCTAACAATGACAATTAGAAAAAAAAGACAGGAATTAAAGGAATAGAGAGAGGTGAAGAGGAGATAAAACTATCCTTGTTTGCTAATGATATGGTGGTTGACTTGGAAAGCCCTGATGAGCAAGGAAAGATACTAGCCCAGGGAATTAATATATTCAGTAAAATGGCAGGTAATAAAATAAATCTTCAAAAAGATGCACAGCATTTCTATGTAATAACAACAAAGCATAAGAAGCAACAATAGAATGGAACATCCAATTCAAAAATAACTAGAAAATGTATAAACTCTCTGGGGATCAACCTACCAAAATACACAAAAGACTTACACAGTTTAAAAAGTACTTCTTAAATTAAAAAAAAAACAACTTAAATAGTTGGAGGAATGTTCAGTGCTCATGGTTAGACTCTGCCAAGATAATAACAGTAACAATGTTACCAAAATGAATTTATACTTTTAATGCTAACCTAAGATGATTACTAAGGAGATAGTCTCTAGAACTTACTGAAATATAAAATTCATTAACAAAAAACCCAACCTAGAATATCAAGGTAAATGATGAAAAGAAATGATGACAAATGGATAATACCACTTTCAGACTTCAAACTCAAATACAAAGCATCACATCAAAAACATCTTATTATTAGCTTAATGTTAAAGAAAAGATAAGGGGCATAAAGAAAAAATAGAAATAAATAGCCTAGTATATGATAGAATGGAAAACATTTTACCCATGGGAAAACTTTTTCTTTCATAAAAACCAATAAAACTACTTGGAAAAATGAGAAATGGTCTGGCAAAAAGAAAAAAAAACTAACTTTACAACATACTTCACAATATATTATAAATGAATTTGTCGACTTAATTTGAAAGATCATAGTATAAAAACATATTAAAGGAGAAACAGATATTATACTATCACAGTTATGGGCAAGAGATGTATTCTTTTTTTTTTTTTTTTGCTTTTTGGAGGGCAACTAGGATTAGGTGACTTGCCCAAGGTCACACGGCTAATTTTTTTGTGTTAAGTGTCTGAGGCCAGATTTGAACTCATGTCCTCCTGACTCCAGGGCCGGTGCTCTATTCACTGTGCCATCTAGCCTCCCCAAGAGCTGTATTCTTAACCAAATAAAAGATAGAAATAATCACAAAAGATAAAATACATAACTTTGATTACTTAAAACTGAAAAATTTCTCCATAGATAATGCATCAAGGATAAGAAGCGAAGAAACAATATTTGCATCAAATTTCTGTGATAAGGGCATGGTATCAAAGATAGAAAATTGATTAATAAATATATTTATGACTAATAGTCATTTTCCAATAGGAAAAAATGGTGAAAGGACACAAAAAATTATCAAGAGAACTGCAAAGTGTTCACCATATGAGAATATGTTCCATATCATTAATAAAAAGAGAAATAAAAATCAAAACAACCTAAGCTTTTATCTCACCCTGGAAGTTCACAAAAATGACAATATTCCATGTCAGAAGGGTTGTAGAAAGAGACATATTAATATTATTGATTGAGTAAAAAATGGTACATACATTTTAGACAGCAATTTGGAATTACGGAAATAAGAAGGGACTAAAATATACATACCCTTTAAACTAGATACTCCATTACTGAGATGATACCCCAAGGAAGCCACTGATAAAAAGAACGTTGCAATATACTAAATATGTAAGTGTGTATAGATATAGATATAGATACACATATAAATATAGTTATACTTATATACTATATATAGTAGCACACTTTTTTTGCTGTAGCTACAAATTGTAAAGAAAGTAGATTCCTATTTGTTGAGGAATAGCTAAATGAATTGTGGTACATTAGTATAATGGAATATTATTGTGGTGTAAGAAATGAATACAGAGAAGTAAAGAAAGATCTATATGAACTGATACAGTGCAAAACTATGCACAGTAACTACAGTAATGTAAATAGAAAGAATAACCCATAAAAATGAAAAGTGAAAGTAATAAAATATTAAAGATCAAGTGGCCCTTGAATAAAGGTCTCCTCTTTATGGATGTGGAAAGTTGGTAGTTGTTAAACAGTAGACCTGGTTCTCTTACTTTTTCAATGTATTGGTCAATTGTGTTGCTTTCTTCTCTGCTCGAAAAAAATTGATTTTTTATATAAGATGGCTTTCAGGGAGGAAGAGAGGGAGGGATCCATGGGATACTATGGTATTACAAAAATATACATATATGTATATGTATCTATCTATACACATACATATATATTATATAAATTTATTAAAATAAAAATAATGAAATAAACTGAATCTTAAGTTCCAGAACAAGGTGTTATAATAAAGCAACAAAATTTTTGGATGTGTCTCCTTTTAATTTTTTTTCTTTGTCATAAATAAATCTCAGCACACAACAATTTTTAATGAAGCCTTTTTTTTTAATAATACTAAATTGTCACACTAATCCACTTAAAACAGGAACAATGTGAATAAAACTCAGAAATAAAAAAAGTAATGCATTTGAAGTTTAAAGTATATTCTAGGGAAGTCTTTACTCAAACCATACTTTTTGGAAAATTTAACAAAAGTAGTTGGCATTTTCCCAATTCAAAAAATTGTCTTTGGACAATAAATTCCATATTCAGGGAAGAAAATTTTCAGTTCTCTTGTCACATTGTTTTTTTTCTTTTGTTTGTTTTCTTGTTTGTTCTTCCCATATTTATTCTGAGTGCTCACTTACTGGAACAAATTGGTGTAATTATAATTATATGGTTGATGCAAAGTAAAGCAAAGAGTAGTAGAAAGCAATATACATGAATAAAGCAATGTAAATACCACAATAATAAAAACTAGATAGTGTAATATTAAAAATGAAAAAAAAGACTGGTAATCAAGAACACTCCCTTCTTTGTTGAGGTATGGAGTCTATATCTATGGAATATAGCACAACATGCCCAATACTTTTTAATGGTTCATCTGTTTTGGCTGAGCATTTTGTTCCTTCTTTGTTATGAAGTATAGCTCTCTGGAAAGTAGAGGACAAAAAAATATAGTGGGAAATGTCAGTGATTTGAAGATAAAGGATATCAATTAAATTTTATTTTAAAAATAGAAATGTATCATTGCTTTGTGCAGGTAGTTTCATTTTAAGAGTCACATCCTGAACATTGTTTCTATTGTTTTCTTTAAAAGAAAATTATAATTGAAAACTTTTTTTAGTTGTTTGACAAATCAGTCTATTATAAATCATAGCACTTTGAGTTTCCATTTCAACGAGTCATTATTTCTGCTTTATTGAAATTGATGAAAAAACGGTGTCAAAATTATTATTTTGTATTATGGTAATGAACCTATTGTAATTTCAGTTTTCGATAAAGATTCTATAAAGACAAAAGGAATTCAGCAGTGATAATGTGAAGTCAAAATATCACCTATGTATCCTTTTCTTTCTCTATTTAAAAATAGTTATAATTTAAGTGAGGGCAGCACGGAATAATGGTCACAGACCTGATGTCTGAGCCAAGAAGACAAATCAAAGTTCTATATCTGAAAGTGCTGGCTGTGTTGTTGAGGAAATCATAGAACCTCTTCATGCTCCAGGTAACTCTCTAAGAATAGAAATTAGAAAGCAGATGTTGATCTAAATTATGAGTGGATATTTCTCCCTGGGGAGGCCCCTACATGGATGAAATCAGAGACATGGCAAAAAAAAATCTAAATTATACGTAGGCATTAGTTACTTGCAACCTTAGAAAATTAAAACATCAGAGTCAGACAAATTCCATGGAAAATACATCATAAGCTTAGTGGAACTAATAACTCTGTGGGCTGTTATAACTTTAAACATGTAAAGGAGAGAGTAAGGATTTTAGGAAAAGAGAACGCCTCCAAAGTCAGTGTCCCAATACAACCTTTGAGAAAAGACTTGCAGAAAGATGGAAATGTACTATGTCTAAAAATCATAAATAAAACATTTTTGGAGTCATTGGTGTTCTTAATAATATAGGTTTGATTCATCCTTTACCAAGACCATGCTGAGAAACAGTGTACTAGATGTTTTGTGATATCTATATGATACTATTCAATAGCAGGGAATCTAAATTCTATGAAAACTCACTGAGATAGAAAATTAAATTTGAAGAAACTCAGATCTTCATCTAAAAATTGCTGCTGTCACAAAAAGCACATGACCAGGGAAAAGGGTCTTTATAAACATTGTGATGATTTCTAAGCCATAAGAAGACTGGTGAGGTGAGGCAGGGGTGGGGGTTGTGAATTACATATTATGAAAAAAAAATTCCCTGTTTAGATGATAAAATATTAAAAACTGGCCAAGTCATTAATTATATCCAAATTGCTTTTTATTTGCTGTGAAAGAAGTAGTTCTCTACCAAACTATAATCATGTCAATATGATAGGAAAGGGGAGGGGGGAGGGAACTCCACCTAAAGACCGTTTATGAGAAAATAGTAACAATTATAACCAATCATAAAGATAGTTTTCAACATGAACTAACCTACTTCTCTACAATACTATGGCTTGTATATACAAATAACAAAACATTAGTCATTGTGTTTTATTCTCTTTCTAGATTATAACCTCCATAAAAGTAGGGACCATGTCTTAATATAAACTGTTTCCTCTATTGTTTATCATAAAGCTCTATTTAGAAAAGTGATTTACAGAAAAGGTTTGATGGATGAAATTGAAAATGAATAAACTGGGAAAATGTGGCCTATTGCCTGATGATTTTGTTTTCATGTCCACAAAATGAGTGATTAGAGGCGTATTTGGTTTTGAACTTCTCATTCAGGCATATATATATATATATATATTAGTAGAAAGAAAGAACAAGCAATATCTGGTCTGCATAGATTTAATGAACTTGTTGTTTGAATGTTGTTTTATTATTATTTTTTAAAGCAATTGGGGTTAAGTAACTTGCTCAAGGTTACACGGCCAGTTATTTCTGGGTGTGGTGTTGAGTATCTGAGGCAAGATTTGATCCAGGTCATCCCGACACTGGAGCTGGTGCTCTTACTCTCTGAGCCACTTGGCCGCCCCTAAGTAATTGGGGTTAAGTAACTTGCTCAAGGTTACACGGCCAGGTGTTTCTGGGTGGGTGCTAAGTGTCTGAGCCCGGGATTCGATCTCCAGGTCTTCTCAACACTGGAGCCGGTGCTCTTATTCGCTGTGCTACCTGGCCGCCCCTTGACCTATGTTTATATTTCTTTCCTCTATTCTAAAAGGATAGGATATATTCTATATCAGTTAAATTTGAATAAGAATTATTGTTATTACAATTACAACTACTGCTGCTGCTGCTGCTACTACTACTACTGCTACTACTACTACTACTACCACTACCACTACTGCCACTACCATATTGTTAGCACTTATTGCAAAATCATTCAGTTTAATTCTGTGCCATTGTCCTTTAGGCAATTAACATGAAGAAATACTTTGTTCACATGGGCTCATTGAAACAAGTTTGGGAATAATCAACATCATCAAAAACATAAATATAATAATAATAGCAATAAACATAAACTACACTATTTTTCATTATTCATTGTATCCCTGTCTCATTTCTATCACTAAGCACTTTGATTAAATAATATTTAATTGAAAACTGTTTCCTCCTTCCTTGTAAAGTAAATTTAATATTCTATTTACTTATGTGTGCTTACTGGAGGTCATGCTGAAAAATGAGCAGCAGTGTATACTGGTGAGACCATAAAATATGAAATGATAATAGTTAAGCTTATAATCTATTATTCTCTTTACATGAAATAGTGCAGCCCAGCATGTTCATTGAATTGAAGATTATAAACAATGTGCCTAATGTGAAAAGAATGCTCTTTCAAGTAAGAATTCATCATTAGAATCCTTGTTTTGTGTGTTCTTTGCTTTGGAATTAGACATACAACCAAGCACAATATTGTATTTAGTTGATTCTTCATCTCAAAAGACATTTAAGATGATAGAGAGCACACCAAAAAATGAAAAATTGAGGACTTTATACAGTTTTCTGAGAACAATTCCCTAAACATTAATATATTCACAAATGCCTGATACACAACTGTGTATATTACACTAAAATTACAAAAGAAAAAATATTCTTATTACATTACTACAAAATGTGCAATTGAATTATCTATTTATTTTATTGTAAACTCTTTTAAACTTTAAAAAACACTGATATATGATACTGACAGAACCAAAAGCTATTGCATGTTTATATTTTTCCTACTAAGGTTTCAGAATATTTGACACAGAGAGATCTTACTCCTCACTGAATACTAAGAAATTTTAATGAGCCCTCATATTTGACCCACTGAATAAAGAATAAGTTCTCCTAAATCCAAAAGGGTAAACCACACACACACACATGCATAAATGCATGCATACACATATTCAACTAAATGCAACTTATATGTAATATTATACATATAACATTATATATGTAATATATCTCTATTAGATTGAAGAAAGAAGTATCAAAATTTCAATCCCCAATGAAAGAGAATATTAACAAAATAATGGAAGTTCTACTTGTACTGACTTTGCTTCTTTGTATAATAAATCAGATTTTTGTGTTCACCTGGTGGAATTTCCAGAACCAAATCAATTATTCTAAGAGTTCCTAGGTCATGTGTTTGCACACTTCATAGAACATCACAGTGAAATGGAAGAGCCAGGCAGGGTTCACTTTGTTGGGTTGCTCTTGAAAATATTTTTCTCTGGGTGATGGGAAAAAAGCACAGGCATCTGTAGCAGCTACAGCATCCCTTAGTATATGTTTAATATATGCCCAGGTGTTAAATATATACCTGGGCATCTCTGAATTTTCTTACATGATTCCTTAATGTTTTAAATTAGGTCTAGTCTATGATGTTCTTTTGAATGCCTAAGACTGTTCACAAACTAATTGGTGTACTGAAATAGCACCCTAATGATTTTTAAAAATTAATAACATTTTGTTTTTTTTTCAATTTCCAATTCAATTACATGTAAAAATAGTTTTCAACATTTATCTTTGTAAGATATTGAGCTCCAAGTTTTCTCCTTTCTTCCCTTTCTTTTCTCCCTCCCCAAGAAGCAAATGACTTGATAGGGGTTATACAAGTACAATCGTTTTAAACATATTTTCACATTAGTTATTTTGTGAAAGAAGAATCAGAACAAAGGGGGAAAATGACAATTAAGAAAAAGAAGTGATAATGGGATACTTCAATCAACATGAAGATTTTATAGATCTTTTTCTCTGGATGTGGTCAGAATTTTCCATTCCCTTGGAATAGCCTTAGATAATTGCATTGATGAGAAGAGTTAAGTCTATCATAAGATCATCGCACAATGTTGCTATTACTGTGTACAATGTTGTCTTGCTTCTGCTTACTTCACTAAGCATCAGTTCATGTAAGTCTTTCCAGGTTTTTCTGAAATCTGCATGTTCATCATTTCTTATAGTACAATAGTTCCATTACATTCATATGCCATAACTTGTTGATTCATTCCCCAATTGATTGTAATCCCCTCAATCTCCAATTCTTGGCCACCATTAAAAGAACTTTTATAAATATTTTTATACATGTAGCTCCTTCACCCACCCCTCTTTTTCTTGGATCTCTTTTGGATACAGACTTAGTAGTGGTATTCCTGGATCAAAGGGTATACACGTTTTTATAGTCCTTTGGGCATAGTTCCCAGTTCCTCTCCAGAATGATTGGATCAGTTCACAACTCCACCAACAATGCAATAGTTTTCTAATTATCTCACATCTTCTCCAACAAGTATCATTTCCCTTTGCTGTCATATTAGCCAATCTGATAGAAGTAAGGTGGTACCTCAGAGTTGTTTTAATTTGTATTTCTTTAATCAATAGTGATCTAGAGTATTTTTTCAGATGACTTTAGATAGCTTCATTTCTCCATTTGGGGATGACTAGTATTCTTATAAATTTGACCCAGTTCTCTATATATTTTAGAAATGAGGTCTTTATCAGAGACATTGGCTGTAAAAAATGTTTCCCAGCTATCTGCTTTCCTTCTAACTTTGGTTGTACTGGGTTTGTGAAAACACTTTTAATGTAATCAAAATTATCCATTTTGCATTCCATAATCTTCTCTATCTTTTGCTTAGTCATAAACTCTTCCCTCCTCCACAGATCCAAGAGGTAAAATGTTGCTTGCTCTCCTAATTTGGTTATTTTATCACCCTTTATGTCTAAATTGTGTACTTATTTTGACCTTGTCTTGGTATATGGCATGAGATGCTGTTCTATGCCTAATTCCTACCGTACTATTTTCAAGTTTTCCCAGCAGTTTTTGTCAGATAGTGGGTTCTTGTCCCAGAAGCAGGAGTCTTTGGATTTGTCAACAGTAAGTTGCTATAGTCATTAACTACTTTATCGTGTGTACCTAACCTATTCCACTGATCCATCACTCCATTGCTTAGCCAGTAACACATATGTTCTGGTGATTGCTGCTTTATAAGATAGTTTTGGATCTGCTGTGTAGGCTACCTTCTTTTGCATTTTCTTCATTAATTCTCTTGATATTGTGATCTTTTTGCTTTTTCAGATGAATTCTGTTATTATTTTTTCTAGCTCCATAAAATAATTTTTGGTAGTTCTGTATGACACTAAATAATTAAATTAATTTAAGTAGAATTATCATTTTTATTATATTACCTCAGCCTACCCATGAGCAATTAATGTTTTCCCAATTGTTTAAATCTGACTTTACTTGTGTGAAAAATATTTTGTAATTGTATTCATATAGTTCCCGGGTTTGCCTTGGAAGATTGACTTCCAAAATATTTCAAATTGTGTACAATTATTTTCAATGGAAGTTCTCTTTCTGTATCTTGATGCTGGATTTAATCCTGATCATTCTTCTTGACATTATTCTCTCCATCTTCCAATCTATTTTTCCTAGTACTGATAAACCTTCTTATGCATATATGTAATTGTGGCACTCTTCTGCTCAAAAGACCTTCAGAGGCTCCCTACTGTTTCTCTGGCAAAAACTCAAGCTTCTATATTTTTTGACATTCAATGCCCTCCAGATTATTTTGACACTTTTTTTTCTGACACATTTGACATTAATTCTCTCCATATACTCTAAACCCCAGGCTAAGTGGATTATTCAGTTTCCCAAACACACCATGTATTTTCCTGCCTTCTTTCATTTAAAAAAAATTCACTTACTATCTTCTGATTGCCACAAACCTAATTCCCTTCTTTAATTAGAAAGCCATTCTTTAAATCCAATTCAAATTACGATTCATGTTATGACTAGTCATGATTCCAAAGGACTGATGAAGAAGCAAAGTATCCATATACTGACATATAGAATTGATGTACTGAAGACACCAAAAAGGAGATATATTTTTTATAAAGCCAATGTTGAAATTGAGACTGGTTGACTGTATATTTCTTATAAGATTTTTGATTTTCTTTTTCTTAGGGAGAGGTAGAAAAAAGAGAAAAAAAACTTAAACCTAGTTAATAGAATAAATACAAAGAAATGCACATCAAATTATACTTTCCAAATGAAGCCTTATCTGAACTCCAATCAGTAACCATTTTACCCTTTAGATTATACTTAATACTCTGTCTCCAACTCTCTTACTTATTTCACATGACATTGTATATTAAAGTAATTATGTTTGTATCTTTTATTTCAACTAGCATATAATTTCCATGAGGGCAAGCACTTAGGAAATGTGAGCAGAATTTAATTGAATTGATTCTGGCCTAGAATAGCTGCATATATACTTAAAGATTCAGTGAATATTGCACATTTTTTCATGTGCCACACCACATAGGCATCAAGAACACTATGGAGTTTGTTCAAATCTCTTCCTAGCAGTGTGATGGTCTTCATTCTTTTGTGAAATTCTTCTGGATTCCCTTGAGGGCTAGGTAATGAACTGGTGTCAATTACATAATACAAATGGAAAAGAGAATACTTTTTAATCCATTAGATTTTAAAGTCTTCAAGGTCAGAGACTGTCTTCTGCCTCTCTTTCTTTCCCTACCCCTGTTTAATACTTTTTAATCGACTGACCTTTCTTTAAATACTTTATTATACACATCTTGAAATCAGTAAAATATATTCAGTCCCTAATCTTTTGACTGAAAATTGGAATTGGAAAAATTGAGTTTGGGGTGAGGAATAAGTCATTGATATTGATGATATTCAGTGCAATTATTTGACCTTATAGTAACCAAATCATGAAGGACAGATTTTCAAAGGCTTTTTTTTCCCAGCATTAATCTGTCTCTATACAACTGTGAATTGATGAAGCAAGTAATTCAATTAATATATTTTTAAAAAATAACAATTCACTCACTGTGGGTATGGGATGAAGATAAGCTCTTTGAATCAATGTAACCAAAAACTTAGTTGATTTATTTAAAATATATTACTTAAATAAGATTTATATAAGCATATGGGCACACACAGCTAGCTAGCTAGATGTAGACATATACAGCTGTATAGCATCATGAAAACATATACAGCTATACAGCATCATAAAGGCATGTATATGCTGTAAATCTTTTCCTAAGACTATCTAGATGTTGGACTTTTGACACAGTGAATCTTGAAAACATAGCTATCCATAATAGTCACTAGTGACCAGGTTTGAACTGAGTTCATATAAATACTAAGTACTTCGAAAGTGAAAAAAAAAGAAAAAATATCACAATTATGGATCCTCTAGCCTATGGCCCAATCACTCTCTTTGATAATGGCCATAGGGGATAGTTAGTGAGAGAACACAGTTAGCTTCCATGATATTAAATAAAAATATTAAATATTTTCCCCCAAACACTACTTGTTCTCCTTATTAAACTTTTATGTATCTACCAACTAGAAATGTGCCCAGATAGCTATTTCTTCCAATTTGTTATTACCTCTTAGACTAGTGAGTTTTATGTATTAGCCCCCAGAACTTTCTTTTATTTGTTCTAAAACTACTATTTTCCGACTTCAAAGGCATTCTTATCAAGCTCAGAAGAACATATTCCAGTGGAAAGTAGCCTTCTATTTATGACACCTGAAAGTTAAAGCTAAACATGACAGTTAGAAAATACTTTAATCTTCTAGCATTTCGTAATATTTATAAAAAGGTAATAAACTTGTCTAGTTTGCATCTTTTTTTTAATGAATGTAGCATTCATCCTCATAACCTCAATGATCTGCTTTGTTCACCAAATTGGTCAGAGATAAAGCAGTAATGTTGTACTAATCCAAGGCAAATATAACTTTGTTTGCAGCTTGGCAGCAACCTATTCAGGTTGATGTTTATACAGAAAAGGGTGCAAATATTTATTTCACTAGGGCTATTTAATTAACTTTATTGACTAAAGGAAAATAAAATTGTTTGGGCTTTTCTAGTGGAAAGACCACAAGATATTGAAGCACAGGTTCCAATCCTAGTTCTGCCATTTGTTTCCTGAATGAATTTGGGCAAGAATCTTCTCCTATCTGGTGTTAAGTTTTTTTTTTCTAATCTATTGAATGAGGAAATAATGCTCAATGACTTCTGAGTCCCTTTTTGACTCTAAAACTTTGTAATTTTATAAATAAACTGAAGGAGAATCAATCACCAAGCATTAAGTAAGCAAATATTGTGTGCCAAGAGCTGGGTATATGAAGAAAAGAAGTGAAATGACATTTTCCTCCAAGCAACTTAACTTTTAAGGGATAAAAACACGCATATGAAATAGTACATAAAATTAATACAATTCAGTTAGGCAAAATAGGGGTGAGGGAGATAATAGTAATTGAGAAGACCAAGGGAAAGCCTCATTTAGAAAGTGACACAAGCTGAACTTTGAAGAAATATGGAGATGTTAAGAAGTTAAGGTAAAGGAGAGTATCACATGAGTCAGGAACAATCTGTGTAGAGGGACAGAGGCTGGCAGCATGGAATCATGTGTGACAAATGCTAAAAGTTTAGCTTTGTGATATCAAAAGTGTCTGGAAAAGAAATTTGGATTCATTCTGCAAAGATCTTAAATGACTAACAAAGGCTTTATATTTGATGCTTAAGGTAACAGTACAACACTGGAGCTTACTGAACATGGGCAGTTATGCTTCAGGAATTAGAGATTTTGGGGAGAGGATGAAGGGAATAAGGAGTCAACTGGGTCCACCTTCACTGAAAGGAAACCATTTCACACCTCCCTCTCTAGTTGTAAAAATCGGTACTTAAATATTTTCAACATGTAAAGAATACTTTTTTTTGCTTTTTGGAGGGCATTTTGGGTTATGACTTGCCCAAGGTCACACAGCTATTTCTTGTGTTAAGTGTCTGAGGCCGAATTTGAACTCAGGTCCTCCTGACTCCGGGGCCAGTGCTCTATTCACTGATCCACCTAGCTTCCCCAAGAACACTTTATTTTTTAGATAACTAACATTTCACCCAAAATCTTTTTTTCTATTCAAAGGAGATTTGGGGAAAAATATGACAGCAAAATGCAGTGCTCCTACTTCATTGTACATCTACAAACACATCACAAGGGCCACTTCATGGTGCCGCTTAAAAAAAATCTTATAGATCCAGTAACAGATTATAGACATCATGTAACTAGCTACTTGAGTTTGTGACAGAAGATGCTTAAAAACATACCATTTAGGTAAAATCAAACATTTACCTAAGTTTGAGGGGATTAACTTGCTCCTTATACATAATGCTTATTTAATGCTTATTCTCCATACCTTCCTTCAAATTGCCACAATATTTGAGGGCTAGACAAATATCTGTCATGTTTTAGGTGAAACATTATTAGTCAGAGAAGTTTTTTTTTTCTTTCTCTCTTTCCCCCTTCCAAAGCCACACAGAAAGGAATCTAGAATTTTTCTTACATTGTGTGGCCAAGACACATATGAGGGCTCGGTGGAACAGCAGAGAGGGTACTGGATCTTGATTCAGGAAGACATGAGTTAAAAATCTGTGCTCATGCATTTATTTGCTAAGTGACTTTGTAGAACAAAGTACTTTATCTCTGTTTCCTCAACTCTAAAATGGAGATAGTAGCACCAATCTCCTAGGGTTGCTGTGAATATCAAATGAGATAATACTTGTAAAGCACTTGACAGGCTAGGCACATAGTTGGCACTTAATAAAGGTTTCTTCTTTTCTTACCTTTCTTTCTTTTTTCCTTTCATGTTTACAATCCTTCCTGATTGCTTCCTACATTCCTTTCTTCCTAGGTGGGTCTTGTAAGGACCATGAGAAAGGTGAACATCTTGTCTCATTAATAATTTTAAAACTAATTTGATCACAAAGTTCACATTATTTGTAGTTCAGACAAGGAAAAAAATGGGTGCTATTCTTTGAATTCAAGTTTAAAGGATAATAGAGTATGAATACCATAGAGGGTGGACTCTATTTTCTCCTCTTATAGATGTTTTCCAAAGTCACAGTATACCAATGAGGGTAGACAAGTCGAGAGAGATATCTCACATTCTTTATGTTTCTCTTTGATAAGAATAATTTAATCACCTTAAATTTCTAGTCTGAAATGAAAACATTTCCTTGCTTGAACACTCTATAAGCAATATTTGTTTGCTCAACTAATAATAATATCAGTCACATAGAATTTTAACATTTAGAAAGCTTTTAATGTATAATATAGATTTTAGTACTCATAGCCACTCTGTGAGACAGATTTTATTATTATTTCTACCTTACCGATGTGAAAACTAAGGCTTATAGAGGTTAAATGACTTCCCCAGGGTCACACAGTGCTGGAGACAGAATTTGACCTTAGGATTTCTTGACTCTGAGTTCAGTACTCTTTTTTGTATAATTATTTTACCCAAACTTCTGAACACAAATGAATTGTCAAAAGACATTCTATAGGTACCAGGTCCTTGTGACCCTGACGTTTTCTTTTTTTAAGTTTGTTGGTCAAAATTGATGCTAAGAAAAATTATTAAGTAGATCGCTGGTCTTGGTATCTTTCATGACCCCCTCCAATTGGTTCTGATTTAAGTCAAAATAATATTTCCCTTAGAAGACAAAGTAGAAGGAAAATAAAATGTGTATACTTTTAGATTCTCTCTTTTGAATAGACTTGCAAAGCAAAAAGATGTAAAGTGACTGGATATCGCTATAAGGACAAATAATATATTTATAAGAAGTAGGGCATATGGAAAAAATGGAAGTGCATGATTGAGGGTATGTTCTACTGGAAGAAACTATGAATTTTCAGATGTGGAGGTGTAAGTCTTGTTGGTGATGATGAGCTCAAGTGTATGAACTTTTGATGTGTGATTGAGGTAAAATGAAGTTGAAGGTCATTGGAGTTGAAGAAGCTGTTGAACTGAGTCTTGCTTGGCTGATGGGATGCCAACATGTACTGAAGATTCCAAAGGTTTAGATGGGGAAGAAGTCTATGAAAAAAAATACTGAACTATTTGTGAAATATGTGAGAGTAAACTAGAGAGAAAGAGATAAATGCTGCCAAAATCTGGCTAGGTTGACAAATTTAGAAGGAATAATCCTCAAATATCATTCTCCATTTCCACCTCTTCCCGTTCTAGTTTTATTCCTCTCTGACATGTACAAAGGATATGTATAGAGACATATAGTGGTATAAATGAGAAATTTAGCTTTACTGTGAAATAAGGAATATTATTAACCTAATTATGCACTGCATAATTTACATCATCTTTCTATTTTTTTCTGGAAACATGGAATTTAGAGTAAAAAAATTATAAATTCAGTCATAGGTAAATCTTTATTGTCACATGAAGTTAATCAGCCTGAAATAAACAGAAGTATAGTACTGATGCTCAGAAATAGACAGTCATTATCCTGCAGTGTTTTTCTTGAATATTTTTTAACACAATGGTAGTAATTTATATATAATCTTCAACTCAGTAAGAAGGCTGTGCTTTAGTAAATCAGTTATAGGAAATAATGGATTTTGGTTCTTGCTATAAGTGTTCCAATTTATTTATTGGGTAAGATTTAAATGTATTTGATGGACTAAAGATGTTACTTTCAAATTGCTCTTTTGCAAATACACATAAGTCCTTAAAATTTATATTGGAGGAAATCATTATCATTGACCTATGAAAGTCATGGGATGATAGATCTATTGGATAATTGGAACATGGATTTGGATATTTGATACTTTGGAGTACATGTCTTGAAAAATATTACTAGTCAGTTTATTGAACTTTGCTCTGAGGAAAATTATGGTTTTATATGAGATATCCAAGTGCAGTTTGGGTCAGATACTAATATTCAAACTTACATTTTTTTTCTTTATTTTTATTCTCCCTCTGTCTGTCTCTCTCTCTGTCTCTCTCTGTCTGTCTCTCTGTCTCTCTCTGTCTCTGTCCTCTCTGTATGTGTGTGTTTTTCTATTAGAATACATTTCACACATCCCTCATGTAGAGGGATCAAGTAGATCAAGTAGAAATTATCTCATAAACATAACCTATCTTATACATAGAGTAGGCAACTGGCTTTGCTGTATGATTTGAGAGGTGTTAAAGAGCACTTCCCAGGGGCAGCCAGGTAGCACAGCGAGTAAGAGCACCGGACCCAGTGTCGGGATGACCTGTGCATCGAATCCGGGCTCAGACACTTAGCACCCACCGAGAAACACCTGGCTGTGTAACCTTGAGCAAGTTACTTAACCCCGATTGCTTAAAAAGGAAATAAATAAAGAGCACTTCCCAAAATTTTATCCCCATCAGGTGTAATGGAAATGGGAATTTGAAGATCTTCCCCACCCCTTAATAAATCTAGGGGGGAATTTGAAGACCTTCCTGTAATGGTAATGGGATTTGAATATATTTAATGCCCCTTGAACTTGCTGACATAGCAGGAAGGGGTGGGGCAGGAAGGAGCCAGAGCCAAGTAGGAGCTAGGCTGGAGCCAGTGTGGTGACGGGAAGTGGCAGCAGCAGCACAAACTTCTTTTTTTTTTGAGCCAGTCAAAACTTCTGCTAAGGACTGCCAGGGATGGGAACTGCAGTGGGCCAGAGCTTCTGGAAGCACTCTGTGAAGAGACTGAGAAGTTAACATGAATGAGGAGAGGAGGATCTTTGCCTGAGGTACCCTGTTTTGTTTTGAAGGCTTGAGAATGCTGCTGCTTACTGCATTAACTGTGTGTGCCAACTCTGTGGCTATTGTGATGGCTTTGACTTTCTGGTTTTGGGACTCAGTTTTCTGGTATTTTAATAAATGTTCTAGCTATGTCCCCCATGTAGAGAGCCTGTTACATTTTATGATTAATAACTATATCAACATATTTATAGTTACTGTAGGCATTATGAATACTGCTTCCCTGATTTGAAAGTAAACTCTGACTCCTAATAGGCTGAATGTAGTCACATGGAGCCTGTGGTGGGAGGAATTTGATGAAGGGAAGCAGAGCCCACAGGAAGCTGGGAATCAGAGCCAAAGAGATGGTGGGAGAGAGAGGTGCTCACACAAGGAGAGAGAGAGAGGTTTGTGAGTAAATATTGATCTTATATTGGTTTGTTAGAAGGTTAAAGTATGGTGTGGCTCTCAGTGTTATTATGGCTTCTTAATATCTTTGGTTCTATGATGGAAGCAGATTTGGTTTTGGGATTTGTTTTCTGGTGTCTAAATAATGCTTCAGTTAAGTCCTCTACATGGAAAGTTTGGTATATTTTGTGATTGGATGCTATGCAATATTTATAGTCACGATCTTGATTGTGATAATGGGCACTGTAAATATTGCATTGGCTCCACATTTGATGACAAGGATGGGATCGTGAAATATCAGAACTCTAGTCTGAGGCAGAAGGGATTTAGAAGAACAAATGGCTATGGTAGGAAGGGAGGATTTGCCTTATACCTCCTTAGCAAGGGAGTGGTCTAAAAGTACAGGGTTCTGTGAAAATTGGAAACAGAGGCTACAGCAGGGAGGTCCTAGAGATTTAGAAACATGTTGAAAAAAATACCAATAAAACCAGGGAGAGAGCTGGAGGCAGTGAGTAGAAGAGTCTGGGTTTTAAGCAGGAAAAAGTTGTTACAAGAGTTGGCTAAGTGCCAGAATTTGAGCCCACCTTTAGAAGAGCAAGCTGAGCCTCAGGCAGTAGAAGAGAGAACTGGAGAGTCTCTGGAAGAGAGGCTGTTGTGCATTTGGCTCAGAAAAAGAAGGAAAAAGTAACAGGAGGAAAGTTCATACAGCTTTAGTAGAGGCTGAGCCTAGTTGCTATGACAACGAAAGCTGGGAGAGTGATACACGTTACCAAGTGATACATTGTTTCACGGTGAAGCTTTTACAAGGGCAGAAGTTGTTCCATACTAAGAAGAAGGCAGGAGAGTCAGGGAGGGCAAGCAATGTTCAAGCAGGTAACGTGAGGATTTCTCTTAACAGAAGATTACTGATATTTTGAACAGATTCACCAAAGGAGTGGAAAATCCTTAGTGTCTTGGATAGTAAGAATCAGCAGCGAAGGAGCTGCAGTGGTAATGATAGATTGTGTGGATTGCTTGAAATGTATAAGTATTTTCCAGAATCTTTTTATGCAAGCTTTTAGAGATTTTCATTTTGCAGGAGATAACAATACAACCAATCTGTTAGCTTTAGCTGCTGATGGGTGCAATAGAATGCATCCTGCTGATTCTATGTAGTCTAGTGGAGATAGACCATGGTATTTGGTTAGAGACTGTATAAGAACGTTGAAAGAAGAAATGATGAAAACTGCTATCATGGTTGCAGAGGCAGATAAGTACCATGATATCCCCTTAGCAGTTCCTCATAGAAATATCATGGTGAAGACATCTCCTCCTGCTTATAAGCACCTACTTCTGACTCTACTAATTGGTGAAATAGGGTACCCTATTTCAGAGGTGTTGGATAAGATTTCATAGCTAATTGACTTAGGAAAATGGGGAAAAGATAAATTTCCACAAGAGAGAAGAGTAAATAGCCAGTGGATTCAAAGTCAGAATAGATTGCCAAGAAAAGACCTGTTTTTGCTCTGAGAGCAGGGGTTAGTTTTAGAAAAATTGATGATATTTCAAATCATGAACTATACAAAATGGATCAAGAAAATGGGCTTGATGATAGATGGAATAGAGAAATAAGAACTGCCCCTACCTATGGTCCTGAACCATTGTATCCAAGTTTGTCACACCGTCAGGGGGTCTCAGATTAAAGAAAGTGTTGGAATAGGTGAAGTGGTCAGTGTGCTGAACTTGTGGCAATGTATCAAGTCATTGGAATGGAACAAGGAGGACCATATCATATATTCTACAAGGCCATGATAGTAAGTTCATGGACTCCAGAGGCATGGTTGACCCTATATTTGTCTCTGTTAGGTTTTTGTCTATTAAGCTTGTTTGTGAGATTTGTTTTCTGCAGGATTGGTACCCTCCACCTGCAGAAGCCTGATTGCTTAAGCCAGATGGCATCCCCTGATGTGCTGCCTCTAGACCTTGTGTCAAACAAGTTCCAGATGACAAGAAATGACCTATCAAATGGGACTACCTGGACCTGGTGTTGACCAAACTCTGGATGACAGCTAAAGAACTGAACTCTCGAATGGGACCTCTTGGATCAGGGACAGCTCTATATCCAATTTCAGCTTAAAGTAGCTTTGGAGAAGAGAACTTCACCCCTAATCCCAAGATTTTGAGCCTCCTTCATTCCAGGGGGGAAGGATGGGGTGCTTGTGGTGAAGCCCCCACCCTAAGCTATTGTTTCATGTGCAAAGTTCTTCTATTATCCCCGTTATATTGTTACAAAGTTCTGTTGACACCAGTTTTTCCACTAGTCATCCCTAAACTCTCATTTATTATTAAAGTATTTTTGCTATGCAAGGGACATGAAAGATCTTGGGACAAAATGTAATGGGAATGGGAATTTGAAGATCTTCCCTGCCCCTTAATAGACCTGGGGGTGGGGATGGGATTTGAAGACCTTCCCTGCTTTGACAGTAAACTCTGTCCCCTAATAGATTGAATGTAATCACATGGAGCCTGTGATGGAGGGAATTTGCTGAAGTTTAGAGCAGAGCCCACAGGAAGCTTCCCTGCTGTGAAGATAAACTCTGCCCCCAATAGGCTGACTGTAATCACATGGACCCTGTGGTGGGAGGACTTTGCTGACATGGAGTAGAGCCCATAGGAAGCTGGGAATCAGAACCAGAGAGATGGTGGGAGAGAGAGGGGTGTTCAGGCAAAGAGAGAGAGAGAGAGAGAGAGAGGTTTATGAGTAAATATTGATCTTGTATTAGTTTGTGGGAAGGCTGAAGGATGCTGTGGCTCTTAGTGTTATTATGGTTTCTGAATATCTTTGGTATTATGATGAAATAAGCTTACTGGTTTGGGGATGTGGTTTTCTGGTATCTAAATAAATGCTTCAGTTCTGTCCTCCATATGGAGAGTATGGTATATTTTGTGATTGAGCATCATGTGATATTTATAGTCACAGTTATGTAGCTAATATCTGTGGTGTTTTACTATATAAAATTTCACCACTGTCAGGCATTAATACCATCAATAAAAATCAGGGTACTAGTAGGGACAGAGAAAAAGGAAAGGAGAAAGGGAAGTAAGGAAAGAAGGAAAGCAGTAAAGGAGGAAGAGAGAGAGGAAGAAAGGTAAGAAGGAAGGAAAGAAACAGATATGAAGAATGAGCTGGAATGGGTAACACTGAGAAATTTATTTAAGTATCTTTGCTTAGGAGGATAGCAGGAGGTTCCTTCTGTTGTTCTTATTGCTAGAACATAGAAAATGTACATTTGAATAAAGCAGATGACTTTTGTGGCTCCCACTAACTCTGAAATTCAGTGGTTATACTCACAACCTCATCTTATAATTCCTGTTCTAAGACTCTAGATACAAAAATAATGTGAGCTCATGTTTCTGTTCTGAATTCAGGTATCTGAATATGGAGGTAGATCTTCTTGGTGTAATAATATTTTGAGAAGAGGGCTAATAAAAAAATAGAGAAGATGTGTAGTATTATTAGGATTAGGTGCATTAGCAACCACTAACATCAGTAAAAAGATGTTTCCCTTTAATAATCTCATTCTGTTCTTTTATTTATTGGATTTGTCTAAGACTTAAGAGGAAGAATTTGAAATTGACTCATCTCTTCTACTGTAAGATGGGGTTGGTGGCGCTACAATGACTGAATCCCAGAGAAATCACTTTAGTGGACTGGGAATCATATGTTGAAAATTTTAAAAAATGAGTATATGAATGCAGCAGTCATTTTTAGACAAATACATGATTTCTAATATCCCTGTGTATGGAATGAATTTATCGAATTATGAATTACATAAGTATGATTCCCCCAAACAATCATTTGAGCTAAGGCATAGAAGCAGGCATGAAGAAATCTCCCCATGTCAGGACATGACACTAGTCATTAAATAATAATTCTAATGAAAGCAGCTGAACTTAATAATCAATGACTCCTTCATGGAAAGTGGTAAATTTGTCAGAATAAACAACTTCAGGGACCCAGAGAAAATTACTGAAAACCCAAGCTAATATAAAAAAATATTACTAGTATATATAGCCATATCAATTTTTTTTCAATAGACTCTTAAATTCTTATATACTCACACATGTTCACCCATTGCAAGCCACTATTGCAGATCATGAAATTGAAAAATATAAAAACACACATAAACAAAGAAAACATTAAGAGTCAAAACTGTCCTAGTTCCTAGGCTGAGAATTCAATTTTTATAGAAACAATTTGCTTTTCTGAAATCCAATAATTTTTTTGTATGCCATACAGAACATTTGCAAATGCTAATCTAGTTGGAGTAAGGATTCTTAAGCTCAATGTAAAATTGCTAAGGATAAAGTGTTTTGATAGTGGAAGGGGAAGGAAAGATCATTTCATTAATGTAGGGAACTCCCAATGAGAAAATTCCCTCTAAAATTCAGATTGTCCACCATTAAGCACCTTCTCTTAACTTTCCTCAGGCTCAGTTTCCTCAAGTGTAAAATGTGGATAATAATAGTACCTATCTCATAGGGTTGTCATGAAGATCAAATGGATTAACATATGTTACAGCTGGCATTCTGATGGATAAGTCCATTATGCTTCACAAGGACACATAAGAAAATGAAATCTAGCAATTTATGTACAAAAAGCACATAATTTGATATTTGAGATCAGAGAATACAGAAAAAAATAGGAACCTTTCCTTGCTGCTCTCAAAATTCCTTCTGTAATCAAAGAAGCCAATTTATTATTATTTTTTAAGATGTCAGGACTGAAACAATATAGGTAGGAAAAAATAAGCTATCTTTAATGTTACCTTTTTGGATAATTTTTTTAAAAAATATAGCTTTTTGTTGTTGAGTTTTTCTCAAAATTAGTCTGTATTTTGTGGAGTTTGGTGATACTGATCATATGAAAATAATTTATGGAAACTTGAATAGCAAGGATAACATAATAATAAGCATTTCTCTGAATAACATTCACCACATTACTAGTAACAGATTTAACATTCATCCACAAGCACTCATCATTAATCTATGTCTCTAGATACAGAAGTGCAAAATCTTCAAGTTAGAAGGCGTCTCTGGCCCATCAGAACCAAAAGCTCCTTTACAATATCACAAACAAATTATCATCCAGTTTTTCTTTGAAAACTTCCAGTGAAAAAGACTGCACTAATTCCAGAGGGAGAGAAATCATTTTAGTAAACTTATAGACAGACTAAATTGTCAGAATTTATACACAGAACCACACACACACACACACACACACACACAGAGTAACAGAGAGACAGAGAATGACAGAGAGGGAGGGGAGAGAAA
>NW_027186372.1:16442210-16449266 GCF_028583685.1 Petaurus breviceps papuanus
AGAGAGAGACAGAGACAGAGACAGAGACAGAGACAGACAGAGACAGAGACAGAGAGAGAGAGAGACAGAGACACAGAGAGACAGAGAGACAGAGACACAGAGAGAGAGAGAGAGAGAGAGAGAGAGAGAGAGAGAGAGAGAGAGAGAGAGAGAGAGATTCCTCTGCAACTTCTATCTTTTGCTATTAGTTCTTCCCTCTGCGGACTAGCAGAACAAATCTATGTGACAAGCTTTCAAATACTTGATTGTACACTTATTATGTGAAAGGCACTATGGTGTGCGTCTGAGTGAGTGATATGTAGAGACATAGGAGGAAGGCCAACTCCCATTCCCCAGTAGGTAAACGGTCATAAAATGTTATCAAACACTTGCCAATGGAGGAAATCGAAATTGTTAATAAATCTTGAAAAAGTTCTCTCCATCACTAATAATGAAAGAGATCCAAATTTAAACAACTTTGAAGCAGTATGTCACAGCTTTAACAAAAATAATTAAAAAGTACTATAACACAAATGTTGGCAGGATTGTTAAGAAATGAATACATTCTTTCAATGAAGGTTGAACTAGAGAAACAGAATCTTTTTATAGTGCAATCTCTGAGTATGTGATAATAATCAAACGCCTTTAACCCATTAATTCCATTGTTAGAACTATGCTGTGATAATTGTACCAAAAACAACAAAGAAAACAGTCTGTTAAAAGATTTTTATATCAGGATTATATGTAATTATTTTTTAAACACTTGGAAATTACTTAAATGTGTAATTATAGTGGGATTATAGGTCAAATAAATTGTGGCATATTAATGTAATGGAATATAATAAAGCACATGCAATGAAGAAATATAAAAAAAATCGAGAAAAAACATTATGATACAATTTGAAGTGAAAAAGTGAACCAGGAAAATGGTGTATATGGTTATTATTATTATGATCACATGAAGAAAAGTAAAAGAGTATAAATACATATAGAATCCTGACACATTCTTGGAGGAAAAAAAACTTAAAATTGGTATGAGACTCAATTCATTAGAATTAATATGAATATGAAGAATTGTTATGCAAATAATAATTTGGATTCACATTTGGTGGTGTCATTTTAATAAAATATTTAATTAAAATAATACCTAGCTTTGAGAAGCACAGAGTTTAATAGATGTGGTGCTAAGACACTGTTAAAAAAATTATATATACATTAGAAGCCATTTTATCTAACACAATGGATCCACTAATTAACAAATGCCAATGAAATTGAGTCTTTTTGGAAGATGATGAGTCTTTGATGATAAATACTTTTCCTTCCTAATCTTTTTGGGCATTATTTAAAACTCTTCATGCCCAAAAGAATGCTGGACATTTCAAATTCAACTTATTCAGAGAACAAACATAATTAAAGTGTTAAGACTAATGTGATTGGCAATGAAATTAAACAGATGAAAGCTTTCATTAAATTTTGTTTATAAAATGTTGTCCTCAGCCTGATAGTAAATTCCTATAGAAATCATTTTCAGAAAGGCAGAAAGATGACAATCTAGAAGTGCAACAGAGTGTGCCTAATTCATACCAATTCACAGAGTAATGCATTCTAGTCTCCAACGCGAGAATCCAATCTAGTGGATGCTTAGTAGAGTTGAAACGAAATCACAGCACCAGAAAACTGACATTGTCCATTTTGCTAAATAGAGAAGTTTTTAAATAACTTTTTTCATAGTGTTTCATAGGTTTTGCTATGCTTTATTTACCAAACTATACATTATGATAGTAGAGCTACATTATCCACACAGTACAACATTCATTTGTAGTTTTCAGTCTTTTCTTTCTTCAACTACATTCATAGCAATTAAGGTTGATTAATAGTGAATGAGCCTCCAGAACCCACCTGATTTTTTCGTAATGGATTAAAAGCTTTTTATTCAGTTGGCTGAAGTTTCTGGAAATCAAGGTTAATGTGTAAAACATGCAATTGGCTTACCAATTGTTTGGAAATCTCCATTGGAAATGTACACTATTATTATGTATAAATTGGAACCTATTAAAAAGTTATCAAAAGCAATTTAACAGCATGATTCAATATGCTGTACTGATGTTTTAAATTCCTTTCCCTCTGTTTCATGGTATTTTACAAACTTACATCAACATTTTTTTCACAATGTAACAATGAACTATAGCGGCCAGTCTAAAGTTTTTATTAGATAAGAAGGTTGAAATATAGGGAGGAAAGGAGGAGATAACGCCTACTGATTTCTGAATAGTTAGGAGTGAATTTGAATTTATAGGTTCTAGATCCTAAAACATTAACTCATGTCTTTCCTAGAGAAAAAAGGAGTGGAACATGGGGGTACAGGCAGTAAATGAGATCCACATACACTTCTTGAAGGGCAAGCAAGAAAAGCAAATCAGTCTTGAATCCCATTTTTAATAGTATGAGGAAAAGAGACTGGGGTCAAAGAAAAAGATAGATATAGCTTTCAAAGATCTGGAATATTTCTGCCTCTGTCTTAAAAAGCTGATTCATGATGCCTTGAGGCTAGATAGATAGAGCATGCGAACCTCCTGCTCTTTTTATACACTGTCTGCACTTGTCAGACGAAATGTCAGGATGAAAAGGGAAGCCAAATTCCCCTAGGTTTAACTATCATCATAATACTTAACATTAGTAAAGGACTTTATACTCTTAATGCACTTTACAGTCACTGAGTAGTCAATCCAACCAGCCTTATTGTGAAAAAAAAAAAGATTCAAAATCACATCCATTTTACAGATTTGGAAATTTAAACACTGTGTAGTTAAGCAACCTTTTATGGTCATAAGACAAATTTCAATGGACATTGAATTTTGCTAGAACTTCTAGTTTGATGTTCATACCTTGTGAACTAAGCTATCTTTCCATTACTTACAATTTTATGACTGCCTACATTACCTTCATTTGTACTTTAAACTAGGAGTTAAATCAGCATACACTATTTAGAAATTTAATTAACCTGAAATAATATATTACTTAAGAAAAAATGGACTTAAGATATTCCAACTTTATCCTGTATTCCTATATATGATCCAATAGGCAATCACAATGCATTTTATAATTAAAGTCTAATTTCTTTTACATTAAACTATTGTTTTCCTTCAAAAATGACCTGAATCTAAGGGATACAACTTCCACTTTAAGAAGAGATGTCAGAGCAGAGTCAATATGGAAGAAAGACATGCATTCACCAGAGCTCTTCAAAATTCATCTCCAAACAAGTTAAAAGAATGCCTCAAAATTAATTCTGCAGCATCAGGACCAATAAAATGACAATGTGAAACAATGTTTTTTTTTTCTAGCCTAAGACAATTTGACTGGATTGCATGAAAGGTCTGTCTTACTGTAGTAAGAGTGGGGCACAGTCCAGTGCAGGCTAAGCTAAGTCAAAGCAGTAAGAGATCTTGGGGACAACTGAATCACCAGTGGCAATGGTTTCAAGAACTCTCAGTCAACAGATAGTGATGCAGTTGGACAACTGGTCAGAAAAAAAAATCACAGGTACTATTTGCTAGCTCTGGGAAAAGGACTCTATTTCATTGCCCATGCATGGTTCTAGGTCACAGCCCCAGGATGGGGAAGAGCATTAGCAGGAGCAGGGACTCTGGTCACAGTTCCAGGACAGAAAATAGTGTTTATGGTCATTCAAAGACCAGAGCACAGGCCAGTAGAGAACTGACTAAACCTCTCATTAGATCATACTACCTTGGAATAACTGAGAACTTGCAAAACCCCAGAGCTAGCTCTGAAAAAAAAGATGAAATTTGAAACAGATTCCTCTCCACCCCAGGAACAGAGTCCAATTTTAATGTAAAATTAAAAGTAAAGAACTAAGCAAACACCAAAAAAAAAAACATCTGACCATAGAAAGTTACTATTGTGTCAGGGAATATCAAAAGACAAGCTTAGAAGACAATGTTATCAAAGCAATTATATCCAGAGATCCAAAGCCTCAAAAAAAGAACATGTGAATTGGAATCAGTCCCCAAAAGAGCTTTAGAAAGATTTAAAAAATCAAATAATAGAGATAGAGGAAAATTAAGAAAAGAAATTGGTGGTATAAAAGAATAATGAAAAAAAGAGTCAAGAGTTTGATAAAAAAAAAGGCACAAAAGAAAAGAAAATAATAGCTTTAAAAAAAGAATAGGCCAAATGGAAAAACAAGCACAAAAATTCAGCAAAGCCCTAAAAGGCCATAAAGCCATACACATGCAGCTTTCCAGAGAACTGCTGCTATGAATAGCTTTCAAGGTTCTGATTACATAATATAGTGAACACTCTATTCATTCAATAACAAACCAGAGAAAAACATTCACAGAAACTCAAGGTACAGCATTCACAATGACTAATCACTAAAATGGCCACATAGTTTTCATCAAAGTAATCACAATAATTTTCAACAAAGTATAATCATTTAGTAACTCAATCATTCAATCCTCATTAAGAAGGCTTGCCTTAAGTCAAAGTACTTCACCTCTGGATTGGACATTCTTTAAGTCAATCACAGAGTACTTAATTCAATCACAAATAAATTACAATTCTATCAGTTACTACTCAACAGAAAATAACACAATTTAGCAGATAGGGCTTCCAGTTGTCTGACCATTACATCCATAGCTAGTTAGTCACCAAAGAGGGAAGCACCAACATCTGGGTTTTCAAAGCTGGTGTGGGGGGGGAGGAGGAGGATATCCAATGGCTGCCCAGAGTCTCCTCTGAAAAAATCACACAACTCTTCCCAAAGTGAGTCCCAAACCAAAACCTCACCTCAGAGTCAGTCACTACTCAGTATTCACAGAGAGGTCTTTTCATCTTCACTTGGGGCAGGCTTTTAGCTTTCATGGTTTCCCTTCCATGGTCCCAGCTCCTACCTGGATTCACCAAACTGCCACCTGGGTTCAAAGGCAGACATCTCCCAGTTCCTTGTCCAACTCTCTGTGAAGTTCCTGTTCTACACTGAAGCTCATGGTGTCCAGTCCACCTTAAATCCTTTACAATCTCTGTTCCTGGGAAGTCAAGGCTTAACAAAGCCACAAACAAAATACCTACACCACAGTCATGCTTCTTTTGGCAGCTGCTCAGCAGCTCCAGCTGGCCCTTGGAAGACTTCAGCAGAAGTTTCAGCTGGTTCCCAGAATCAAAATCACTTCATCCAGGTTCTCAAAATAAAAATCATTCTCTCCAGTCTGGGCCTCTCTTCCTCAGCCTCCAAACCCTGGCTCTAAGATCTGAAATTCTAACTAGGGCTTCTCCTTAAATGAATGCCTATTATCTCCTCCCTGTTTTGCCCCTTCCTGTTACATCAGCAGCTTCCTGTTACATCAGCAACAGGGGTTCATACCTTTTGTTTCTTAACAGAGGCTTGATTTAATTAATTTCCAACTAGGTGCTAAGTATCTGTTAGCTTTCCCAATAGAAAGGGATCAAATTACATTGCTATTACAAAGGCACAATTGGACAAATGGAAAAAGATGTACCAAAAAAAATCTCTGAAGAAAAAATCTCCTTAGAAAGCATAATTACACAAATGGGAAAAGATTTACCAAAAAAAAAATTCACTGAAGAATGGAATACCTCAAAAAGCATATTTGGCCAAATGGAAAAGGAGGTACAAGAGCTCACTGAAGAAAATAATTCCTTGAAATTTAAAATTGGGAAAGAAAAAGCTAATAATGCTATAAGAAATCAATAAATAAGCACCAACCTTGGAGTCAGGAGGACCTGAGTTTAAATCTGGCCTCAGACACTTAACACTTATTAGCCATGTGACCTTGGGCAAGTCATTTAATCCCAATTGACCTGCCCTCCCCCTCCAAAAAGCAAAAAAGAAAAGAAAAAGAAATCAAGAAATAATAAAATAAAATAAAATTTAAAAATAGAAGAAAATATGAAAACTCTCACTGAAAAGAAAACTGACCTGGATAACACATCACAGGGAGATAATTTAGGAATTATTGTACTACCAGAAAACCATGATAAAAAAAGAACCTAGACATCATAATATGTCAAGAAATTATCAGGGAAAAGAGCCCATATACCTTAGAATCAGAAGATAAAATAGAAATTGACAGAATCCACCAATCATTTCCTGAAAGAGATTTTAAAATGGAAACTCCCAGGAATATTATAGCCAGATTCCAGAGCACCCAGGTTAAAGGGAAAACACTTCAAGTAGCCAGAAAGGAATAACTAAATTATCATGGAGCTCCAGTCAATATAACAGATCTAGCAGCTTCTACCTTAAAGGATCAGAGGGCTTGGAATATGATAGTCTTAAAGGCAAGGAATACAGCCAAAAGTCGCCCACTAGCAAAAGTGAGTATAATCATTTGGGGGGCAGAGGAATGGATATTTAACGAAGGTAAGGACTTTTAAGCATTTCTCATTAAGAACCCAGACCTGAATAGACTTTCAAATACAAGACTGAAGATAAAGATAAAAAAGGTCATCATGAAAGAGAAATCATATGGGACTTGATATAGTGAAGATGTTTATATTTCTATATGCTGAGTTGATACTTATAACTCCTAAGAACTTTATCACTATTAGTGAAGTTAGAAGGAGTTTACACAGACAGAGGACACAAGTATGCATTGACTATGATGGGGGTAATATAAAAAATAAGATTAAGAGGTGAGAAGGAAGAATGCCAATGAGGAGGGGCACAAAAGTAGAATGAGGAAAAATATCTTACATAAAAGAGGCACAAAAGAGCTTTTACAGTAGAGGGGAAGATGGCAAAGTGAAGGGCAATGCTTGAACCTTAGTCTGATTAGAATTGGCTCAAAGAGGGAAAAACACTCACATTCATTGAGTATAGAAATCTATTTTACCCCACAAGAGGATGACAAGAGAAGAGGGGAGAGTGGTGTTAGAGGGGCAGACTAATTGAGTCAGAAGCAAAACACTTCAGAAGGGATGACATGCAGAAAGAGACACAGAGAGAGACAGACAGAGAGAGAGAGAGACAGAAAAGACAGAAAGAAAGAGACATGGAGAGAAAGAGAGAGAGAGAGAGAGAGAGAGAGAGAGAGA
>NW_027186372.1:16449366-16500210 GCF_028583685.1 Petaurus breviceps papuanus
GGGAGAGAGAGAGAGAGAGAGAGAGAGAGAGAGAGGCAGAGAGAGGGGGCATAAGTGGGAGGAAAGCAGGGTGGATAGAAATACACAGATTGTTATCATAACTCAACGTGAAATGAATCAATTCTCCCATAAAAAGGAACCATATTAGAAGAGGCACAAACAGAATAAAAAGAAGAAACCCGAGCACTGTGTATTATGTTTCAGCTGAAGTAAAAAAAAAAGGGGGGGGGTAGAAAATATGCTATCAGACAAAGCAAAAGCAAAAATAGACCTAATTAAAAGAGATAAGAAGGGAAACTACATTTTGTTATAAGGTATAATAAACTATGACATAATATCAATACCAATCATATGGATAACAAATGGCAAAGCAAGCAAATTCCTAAAGGAAAAGTTAAATAGTTATAAGAGGAAATAGACAGTAATCCTATACTAATAAGGGGACTGCAATTTCCCCCCTCAAAGCTAGGTAAAGCTAAACAAAACAAAACTAAAAAAGAAGTTAATGTAATGAATAGAATTTTTAGAAAAGTTAGATATGATAGACCTGTGGCAAAAATTGAAAGGGAATAAAAGGCAAAATATATATATTTTTTCTCATTGGTGCATGTTACCTAAACAAACACTGACCATATATTATAGCATAAAAATATTACAACCAAATACAGAAAAGAAATATTATAGGCATCCTTTTCATAGCATAATGGAGTAATTTGTCCTAAATTGTGAAGGAAACAAAGAAAAACTGAGAAGTGGAAGTGAGGGAAGGTCTAATCCTGATGTGAGGGATACTTAATGGAACATTATGGAGATGAGAGATGGAGTGTCACGTTTGAGGAACAGCAAGAAGTTCAATGCAGCTGGATAACAACGTGTGTGGAAGGGAATAAAGTGCAAAAAATCTCAAAAGATAGGGAGGAGACAAGTAATGAAGAGTTTCAAATGTCCAAAAAAGTTTATATTTGGAGGTAATTGAGCATTGGGGTAACAGAGTCAAACTTCAGTTTTAGAAAAAAGCATTGGGGCAGAGCCAAGATGGTGGAGTAAAAAGCAGGGAATTGCTTGAGGTCTTCCCCAAACCCCATCAAATAACTCTAAAAATGACTCTAAACAAATTCTAAAGCAGCACAACCCACTAAATGACAGAGTGAAACAAATTTCCAGCGGAGGAAAACCTGGAAGATTGACAGGAATGATCTATTGCACCAGTCTGAGGGAGGAGCACAGTTCAGTATGGGAAATGCCCCACAGCCCAGAAACAGACCCAGAGCAGGCCTCAGGGGACTGAATCACTGGAAGTTGTGGCATTTTCCAAATGTCTCAACACACATTCACCAAAGGCAGCTTCAAAAGGGCAGTAGGAAAGATCTGCTCAGACCTGAGTAAAAGAGGAGCACAGTCAGTTTAGGCCCAGGGGTGGCAGCAGCAACTGCGTCCAAAGCTCTCAGCCCACATATGGTGGGGAGATTGATCAAACTGATCAGAAGGAGGTGGAAGGGACCTCTTTGATGATACTGAAGCAGGATTCTCTTGCTTTGCTATTGATTGGATCTAGGCCGCAGTCCTGGGTGGTGTTCCTCGGGCAAGGAGGAGCACTGGTGTGGTGAAGCTTGTGGCAGCAGTGAAGAGGGAATCATCCTCACAGTTCCAAAACCGAAAATAGTGCTTGGGGTCACTTATAGACTAAAGGACAGGCCAGGAGAGGAATATGATCATACCACCTTGGAAGAATTGAAATTTTATAGATCCTTAGAAATATCTCTGAATACTGCATAAAACCCCTGAAGCTTGGGACAGTGTACCTTCCACACTAGAAGTAGAGTACTACCTTAATAAAGAGTTAAAAAGTCAAGTAATTGGCCAGGAATATGAGCAAAGACTGGGGAAAAATAAACTCAGACTATAAAATTTTACTTTTGTGAAAACGAAGGTCAAAACATACAATCAGAAGAAAACAATAAAGTCAAATCTCCTACATCCAAAGACTCCAAGAAAAATATTAATTGGTCTCAGGCCATGGAAGAACTCAAAAAAGATTTTGAAAATTAAGTAAGAGGAGCAGTAGGAAAATTGGGAAGAGAAATGGGAGTAATGCAATAAAATAATGAAAAGCAAGGCAATAGCTTGCTAAAGGAGACACACACACGCGCACATACTGAAGAAAATAAAAGCTTAAAAATAGACTAACCCAAATGGCAAAAAAAGGTCCAAAAAGCCAATGAGGAGAAGAATGGCTTAAATGCAGAATTGGCCAAATGTAAAACATTCCAAAAGCTCACTGAAGAAAATAATTTCTCCAAAATTAAAAGGTAGAAAATGGAAGCTAATGACTTTATGAGAAATCAAGACATTATAAAACAGAACCAAAAGAATAAAAAATAGAAGACAATATGAAATATCTCATTGGAAAAAAAACTGACATGAAAAATACATACAGGAGAAATAATTTAAAAATTATTGGACTACCTGATAGCCATGGTCATAAAAAGAGCCTAGATATCATCTTTCAAGAAATTATCAAGGAAAACTGCCCTGATATTCTAGAAGCAGAGGGTAAAATGGAAATGGAAAGAATTCACCAATAATCTCTTGACAGAGATCCCAAAAGGAAAACTCTTGGGAATATTGTAGTCAAATTTCAGAGTTCCCAGGTCAAGGAGAAAATATTGCAAGCAATAAGCAACAAACAATTCTAGTATTGTGGAAATACAACCAGAAAAAAAACAAGACCTAGCAGGTTTTACGTTAAGGGATCTAAGGGCTTGGAATATGATATTCTGGAAGTCAGAGAAGCTAGGATTAAAACCAAAAATCTCCTACCCAGCAAAACTGAGTATAAGACTTCAGGAGAAATTATAAACATTCCATGAAACAGAGGACTTTCAAGCATTCTTTTTTTTTTTGGAGGGCAATTGGGGTTAAGTAACTCGCCCAAGGTTACACAGCTAGTTTGCATGTGTGTGTGTGTGTGTGTGTGTGTGTGTGTGTGTGTGTGTGCGTGTGTGTGTGTGTGTGAGTGTTAAGTGTCTGAGGTCTGAGGCCAGAACCGAACTCATATCCTCCTGACTCTGGGGCCAGCACTTTACTCACTGTGCCACCTAGCCTCCCCTCAAGCATTCTTAATGAAAAGACCAGAGTTGAATAGAAAATTTGACTTTCAAATACAAGAAGCAAGAGAAGCATGATAAGGTAAACAGGAAAGAAAAATCATAAGGGACTTATTAAAGTTGAACTGTTTACATTCTTACATGGAAAGAAGGTATTTATAACTCATGAGACCTTTCTCAGTATTAGGGTAGTTGGAAGAAATGGATATAGATAGATAGATAGATAGATAGATAGATAGATAGATAGATAGATAGATAGATAGATGACAGAGTGAGTTGAATATAAAGGGATAATATCTAAAAATAAACTTAAGAGGTGAGAGAAGAATATATTGGGAGAAGGAGAAAGGAAGAGATAGAATGGAGTAAGGTATCTCATATAAAAGAGAAAAGAAAAAGATTTCACAATGGAAAGGAAGAAGGGGGAGATGAGATGGAATAAATGAACCTTACTCTCATTGGATTTGGCTTAAGGAAGGAATAACATACACACTCAATTTGGTATTTTTCCCTATAGGAAAGTAAGGAGGAAGGGGATAAGGGGGGATGGTATGATAGAAGGAAGGGAGATTGGTGGAGGGGGTAGCCAGAAATAAACAGTTTTGAAAAAGGACAGGGTCAAAGGAGAAAAAAGAATAAGATGGGGGGACTGGATAGAATAGAGGGAAATAAAGTTAGTCTTTCACAACATGACCATTATAGAAGTGTTTTGCATAGCTACACTTGTATAACCTATATTGAATTGCTTGCCTTCTCAATGAGGATGGGTAGAGAGGGAAGAAGGGAGAGAATCTGGAACTCAAAGTTTTAAAAACAAATGTTAAAAAAATTGTTTTTACATGCATACTGGGCAATAAGAGATTCAGGTAAGAGAGAATAGAAATCTATCTTGCCCTACAAGAAAGTAAGGGGTAAGGGGATAAAGAAGGGGGGTGGTGATAGAAGGGAGGACAGACTAGGGCAAGGAGTAATCAGAATACATGCCATCTTGGGGTGGGAGTAGTGGAGAGAGAGATGGGAAGAAAATTTGGAACTCAAAATCTTTTTTTTTTTCCTTCAGAAAAATTTATTCAACTCTTTGGGAAAATCAACAACAATAACAGGTAGTCTCCAACTTAGGCATTCCCAGGACCTCTTTCTTATTAGCTCATGTAAACAGTAGATGATGATTTTAGAAATTTTACTTATTTTTCTGAATTTAAGAAATAAAAGAAGCATTCCCATAACATAGTAGAATAGAAAAAAAAGATGATTGCACTGCAAATTTATTACATGCAACTTGCTATTCCTTTTAAATAGATCATAGTTACTAGGTAAATTTTTTTCCTTTTTTAAAAATTTTTTGGTCTTTCTTAATTTGTTTGTTTACTTTTACTTCACAAGACTCAGTTCCACAATTCCTTGAGTTTCATATTTTCTTCCCCCCTTCCCTCCCCACCATGGTTGCATACAAGCAAGTATAGGATCTGCAAATATTTTCACATTAGACATTAGTCAGGTTATAAAGAAGGACTGTATCTGATGGAATGAACAATGGGAAAGAGAAAACAAAACCAAGCAAGAAAAAGAAAAAGAGCAGGTAGTTTGCTTCAATCTGGATCCAAATTCAGTTCTTTCTCCGAATGTAGACATCTCTCTCCATCATGAGTCTTTTGGGGTTGACTTATAACCCTGCATTGCTGAGAAGAGTCCAGGCTATCAAAGTTGGTCATCACACATATGTTGTGTCTGTAATTGTGTATAAATTTCTCCTGGTTCTACTCTTCTCACTCAGCATCAGTTCATATAAGCCTCTCCAGGTAAATATGAAGTCCATCTGCTTCTCGTTTTTTTAGCACAATAGTATTCCATTACATGCATATACCACAATTTGTTCAGCCATTCCCCAATTGGTGGGCACCCCCTTAATTTCCAAGTCTTTGCCACCACAAAAAGAGATTATATAAATATTTTTGTACATATCGGTCTTCCTCCCACTTTTATAATCTCTTTGGGATACATCCCTAGAAGAGGTATTCCTGGGTCAAAGGGTATTGTTATATGAATGTAAATTTTTAAGATCTTCTCTGACCCTAGGTTAAGTGCACCTGGAGCCTATCATGGGAGGCTTGTTTCTCAGGAGATACAGGAGAAGGCTATATAATCTCTGATGTAAGGCGTTGTTTTGGGGCTCACTTTGAGAAGTGTTGTGTGATTTGACCAGATTAGACTGTGGGCAGCAGTTGAGAGCCCCCCAGCTTTGAAAACCCAGATGTTGATGCTTCCCTCTCTGGTAACTGTGAGTAGGTATGGATGTATGTGATGGTTGGACAGTCTGGAAGCCTGACTGCTGAAATGTTTCTCTGTCTTGTAACTTCTACTTGTAACCCCTGTGTACTCTGAAGTTCAGGGTGCTGACCTTTTTCCCCAAACTAGGTAAATGATATATATTTTATTGATTAAAGCAAGATTGTTAACCCATTTTGAGTTGTTTTCCTTTAGAAAAGCAGATCTAAGAACCTGTGTTGGTAGTCACCCTGTGGACTCTGGGGTGCTTGCTGCTACAGGTATAAAATGATTTATAGTCCTTTGGGCATAATTCCAGATTGCTCTCCAGAATGGTTGGATCAGTTTACAACTCCACCAGCAATGCATTAGTGTTCCAATTTGTCCACATCCTCTCCAGCATTTGTCATTTTCCTGTTTTGTCATCTTAGCCAATCTGACTGGTGAGAAGTGGTAACTCAGTTGTTTTGATTTGCATTTCTCTAATCAATAGTGATTTAGAGCATTTTTTCATATGCTTATAGATATCTTTAATTTCATCCTCTGAAAACTGCCTGTTCATATCCTTTGACCATTTATCAGTTGGGGAATGACTTGTATCTCATAGATTTGACTCAATTCTCTGGTATTTTAGAAATGTGGAACTCAAAATCTTGTGGAAATGAATGTTGAAAACTATATAAATAAATAAATTTAAAAAATAAAAGAAAGTATTAGAAATCAAGGGGATACATATCAGTTTGGAAATGACTGAACAACTGGTGGTATATGAATGTAATGAAATACTATTGTAGTATAAGAAATTCTGAGAGGCAGGTTTCAGAAAAAAACCTGGAAACACATATATAAGCTGATATAAAGTGAAATGAGCAGAATAAGGTGACATTGTGCAAAGTATTAGCAATATTATAGGGTGATGAGTTGTGAATGACTTAGTTATTTTCAGCAATACAATAATCTGAGACATTCCCAAAGGTCTAATGATGAAAAATGGTATCCACCTGCAATATTTATAAGAATTTGAATATCTTCCCTACCCCTTAATAGGCCCAAGGGATTTTGAAGACTTTCCCTGCCCTTAATAGGCCAAATGTAATCACATGGAGCCCACAGTAGGAGGAGCTTGCTGAAAGGGTAGAACTGGAAGAACAAAACAGGAAGGCTTAGAAGAGAGCACAAGCAGAACTGAGAATAGGCAGAGCTGAGGCAGAGTAACTAGTTTGATTAAGAGAGGGGGCATTTTTGCTTAAGGGAGCCTGTTTTGTTTTGAAGGTCTGATGGAGGTAAGATGTGGGGATGTCAGTGTTTTTTGCTGTTGGTATATATACATATATATGTATATGTATGTATATATATATATATGTTGGTACACACACACACACACATATATATATAACCAGTTGATAATGTGTACCAACTTCTTGGTTGCTATAAGGGATTCGGCTTTCAGGTGTTTGAATAAATGTTTTTGTTCTATCTTACATGTGGAGAGTCTGTTACATTTTGCAATTCAGAATTATGCCAGCATATTTATAGCCACCATAGATTCTGTGAATATTACATTATTGTTATATCACCTGCAGAGAAAGAATTGATAGGGTCTGAATATAAATTAAAGCATACTTTTTTAAAACTTTATTTTTGGTCTTTTTTAAACAATATGATTAATATGGGAAATATGTTTTGCATTACTGCAAATGTATAATCTATATCAAGTTGTTCATCTTCTTAATGAGGGGAATGAGGATGGAGGGAGGGAGAGAATTTGAATTAGATTATTTTAAAAGGATTTTAAATTATCTACATAATTGAAAAGAATACTAAAAAAGCGTGTGTACAAACATGTGCATATGTGCATGCTTGCATATGTGGGTCTATGTGTGTGTGTGTGTTAAAGGATGATGTCGAGTCCAGGGCATTATAAAACTTTGAGTATATGGATGAAATAATCAGACTATTACTCAACAAAATCACTGAATTTAGCTTCCTGTAGCTCATCACTTTTTTGTTGATCTTCTTAATGAGGGGAATGAGGATGGAGTGAGGGAGAGAATCTAAATCTTAGATTATTTTAAAAGAATTTTAAATTATCTACATAATTGAAAAGAATACTAAAAAAAAAGTGTGTGTGCAAGCATGTGCATGTGTGCATGCTTGCATATGTGTGTGTGTGTGTGTGTGTGTTAAAGGATGATGGTGAATTCAGGGCATTGTAATCTTTGAGTATATGGATGAAATAACCAGACTATTACTCAACAAAGTCACTGAATTTAGCTTCCTGTAACTCATCACTTTCAACTCTATCCATTTAGATAAGTTAAGATAGTTATAAGGATCAGAACTGAACCTGTGATTTTGTTTGTTTTTAGAACTTCCAGATCAGGGAACTTCCTCTACCAATGCATTTTGGCACATCCTCTGCAACCCCTAGACTTGCACATTTTCTGGAGTACCTAAGAGTTTAATTCACTTACTCCAGGTTACATAGCCAATATGTGCCAGAGGCAGGAACTGAAGGCAGGTCTTCTTGCTCCTTAGAGACTTCGAGAAAATGTATTATTTTGCAATTGTTAAACATTGATCCATTTGTCCTGACCATGATATCCATGCTTCCCACCCACATTCCAAGGTGACAAGATAATGATGCTAATTCTCTTTAGTTAATAGTTTCCATCCAAACAATAATGGGTTTTAATATTGCCATGCATTAATCTACCCACTTATTTTGGTTCTGACAATACTTGAACTTGATGTTCTGTCTTTCAGCTCTGTCAGTAAACAATGACATTATGCTTAGTGCTTGTCCAAACACTATACAGAAACAAACCAAAGTAACATATACACAAGGATTTTCCTAAAAATATACAAATAGCAGCATTAGCAATTCATTTACAGTAGAAGGACCTTAAGAAAAACTGGTTTTATTAGCAGTATGGCCCTAAGTAAGTGACTCAATGGGAATTATTTTACCTCATTTTAACATTAGTATGTCAATAATTAATTTTATTCTTTCATTCATTCAGCAGATACATATATAAGACATGATATTTATTCATTTCACATTTAGGCATCATAGGGAAGTAGAGTGCTAGCCTTAGAATTAAGAACATGCGGGTTGAAATGTTGCTTCTCACTATTGCTTCTCACTTCTTCCAGTCCTGGAATTCACACTTTGAAAGTACCCTTTTCACTTGTGGCCTCTCCCTCTGATTGAATGGCACCTTTCAGAACACCAATTTAGAGAGGTTAAATAGACCAGGGATGTCTCAATCTTCTCTAGACTGAAGTACAGATTTTCTCCACCATGCATATACCGTACCAACTTTCTTCTTCTTTTAAACACACACACACAAACACATACACAAACATATCATTTGTAGGCTGTTTCTATTAATGAGGGGAATGAGGATGGAGGGAGGGAGAGAATTTGAAAAAAATATTTTAAAAGAATTTTAAGGAGGAAGACTCCAGGTAAAAACCAACTTCCTTCTCCTTCCTTTAAACACACACACACAAATACATAAACAAATATTTCATTTCTAGAGTGTTTCTATTGTGTATGTTGTACTAACAATGCCAAGAAAGTGAAAATCACCTTGAATGTTATGATGTTAGTAGCCCTTTGTGTGACCTGACATTTTAGCAGCACAATCTAAATGTTCTGAGTAGTAGTGAAAGCATATCCATGATCTGAGCTGATTTTAGTTCACAAGAGGTTCCATTTGTTTTTATTGAGGTTAATGGATCTGTGAATACAGATCCATTAACCTCAGAATTTTTAAATGTTAAATCAGAAGCTTTAAATAAATGTTAACATGAGACACCAATTACTGATACTGTAATACCAACCAGAGGGCAAAATTTGGAGCATTGCCTAGGAAAAATATGTTAAAAACCCTGAACTCCTTTATTAGTAAGATAAAAATGATGAAAAGAAATTAATATTTTTTGGGTCACAGCCAATAAAAATAAATTATTTCCACTTTAAAATACATTTAAACAAAGAGCTACACATTCTAAGACTTTATATTTCCAAACTTTCATAAAATATTATTATTATTATTATTAATATTACCATTATTACTGCTGCAACTCAATTACTATTTTAAGGATTTATTTTCTTGGTTCTTACAGGAGTGAAGTTGTATTACCATCTCAGAAAACAGTGTCTTTACAAGGAAGATGAAAGTTATTTCTCGTTAGGATAAAAATGTTGCATAGCTGGGCAGGCAAAATACTAGAGTGTTAGTTAGACTGCTCTCTACCAAGATGTATTTTAATAATACCAGTGGTCATTTCTCTCTCCTCTTTCTGTTGATGGTACCACCATCCCAACATTGGAGTCATCCCTGACACTTTATTCTCCTTTAGCCTCCACATGCAAACATTGTCTGTCTTGTTGATTCTACCTCTGTAACTTTTCACGGATGTGCTCTTTCTCAGTTGTCAGAGCTTCTACCTCAAATTAGATCCTCATATCCCACACTGTATCTATTGCAAAGTTGCCTAACTTGTCTCCCTTTTACATACTGGATTAAAGGCTAGATCACCAACCTAGTCTTTAAAATGTACTATACTCTGGTTCTAGATTACTCTCTTTTTTTTGGAGGGAAATTGGGGTTAAGTGACTTGCCCAAAGTCGCATGGCTAGTAATTGTGTCAAGTGTTTGAGGCTGGATTTGAACTCAGGTCCTCCTGACCCCAGGGCCAGTGCTCTGTTTACTGCACCACCTAACTGCCCCTCTTGATTACTCTTGAAGTCTTATTTAATACTACTTCCCTTCTCATATTTCTACTAAATAGGCCTACTTAAATAGTCAATGTATACAATATTTCATTTCCTGCCCCTGTGCCTTTGCATATGTGGTTCCTCATGTCTAGAATGTCTTTCCTTCTGACTTCTTCCTTGGAGGACTCCCAATTTCCTTCTAAGCACAGCTCACATGCCATTTCCTACTCAAGGGGTTTCCCAATCATTCCTCAGTGTTAGTGTTCTCTCTTCTGGAAAAGGATTTCTATCACTTTGGTTACATTTTTATTTGCCTACATTTTATTTTTATTTATATGGGTATCTGAAGTCTTTCTCCAGACCAGTAGAATGTAAGTTAATTGAGGGCAGAAAACCATTCATTTTTGCCTTTTTCTCCCACCTCTTAGTAACAGTGTCTTGAATATAATTGGTAATTAAATACTTGGTGAATTGAATTTGATTCCCTATTTTTAATTGCCTTATATTAAATAAATATATGACATATTTTGGTATTGTTTTATTACTTTTATGAAACTAAATAAATTTGATAAATATTTGTTCAGTGGCTCAGTATTTTTGTTTTTGAGTATTGTGCTAAATGCCTGTAATGGGAATGGGAATTTGAAGACTTTCCCTGCCCCTTAGTAGACCTAGGGGGGAAATTGAATAACTTCCCTCCTTCAAAAGTAAACTCTGCCCCCTAGAGCCCACAGGAAGCTTTCCTGCTATGAAGATAATCTCTGCCCCCTGATAGGCTGAATGTAGTCACATGGAGCCTGTGGTGGGAGGAATTTGCAGAGCCCACAGAGGAAGCTGGTTGAGAAAGCAAGTCTGATAGATGGAGATAGTTGCAGAGAGTTGGAGATGGAGGAGCTCATTAAAGAGATAGAGTTTTGTGGGTATATATTGATCTTATATTGGTTTGTGGAAAGGCTAAAGGATGCTGTGGTTCTCAGTGTTATTATGGATGCTGGATATCTTTGGTACTTCGGATTACTGCTTTTGGTATTTGGTTTTCTGGTGTTTAAGTAAATCCTTCAACTTTATCCTCTATCTGGAGAATTTGACATATCTTGCTATGGAATATCATGCAATAGTTATAGTCATGGTCTCTATTGTGATCATGGGTGCTGTAAATACTGCATTGGTACAAGAATGCCAAGGAGAGGGTAATCATAAGAAGTTCATGTGAGAATATGAACTTATTAATTACAGGGACTGATTCTTACAGTTGATAGGATATAGTAAGTACTTAATCCTTTGTCATTCATTCATTCTTCCTGAAACTGTGTACCATTATACTGGGGAAAAATGACTTACATATTAGAGCACTTAGAAGATATAATGCAAAATTTTATATAAGCAAATACATGACAGCGGTATGTTAATTTTTTTTAATTATCCCTATAGTCTCAGAGATAGTATTCAGAGAAGGAAAGGATCAGTTATAGTCTGACATGCTTGGCAATGGATTCATGGATCTAGAATTGGAACTTAGAAGATAGGATTTTATGTAGAAGAAAAAAGGAGTGAATTATCAAAATAAATATGACACAAAGGTATTAGCATTGTCTAGGACCTATCAATAAATCATTCAACAAGCATTTATTAAATGACTACTATGTATAAGTCAGAGAATGAAGGTCTAGAGTAGACAAAAAGAGAGGATAGATAATAGGGAGAAATCCTTTCTGAAAAAGGGTGCAAAAAATTAAATTAAAAAAATATTAACAATGCTAATTGAAGAGAGGGAGAGGAAGGGAGAATCTATTTGACTAAGAAGAAAAAATGGAGAAATTTAAAAAAGTAAAAGTAGGGAAAGGAAAAAAAAGGAATTTGTAAGTAAAATCCTGAAGGGAAGTGATAAGATATAAAAAGACAGGATCAAGAGGTGAGGGAAATAGACGAAACAAACAAAAAAAAATCAAGTTAAAGTAACTGAGAGATAACTTACTTTATAGTATTTATAATGGAAGAGGGAAAAATCATAATAAAAAACCCAAAAATATTAGAGAGAAAGGGAGTTAATCTTATAACTTTAATGTTAATGGATTAAGCAATCCAATAAAATGAAAAAGTTTGATAGATTGGATTAAAAAACATACAATTTCTTGCTTATAAGAAACACATTTATAAAATAAAAAACATCCACAAAATGAAACTGAGGGGTGAAAAAATAGACATTAAGTAAATATACACACACACAAGCAGGAATTGTAATCATGCTATCTGGAAAAAAATTGAAACAAAAACAAAACATGAAAAAATTTCTATTATGTGTCAGGTCCTGATCTTAGCTCTGCAATAATAAGAAAATTAGCCTTTTTTGAAGTAGGGGCATTCATCTTGGAGAGCAATGGGAAATAAGATTAAATTATGTAAGAGTGTGAGTGATTTTAAAGAGTTTTTAATTTCAAGAAAAGGAAGATGGATTTGATGCAATAGGGAATAAAGAACTATTATAAACACTTAAATCATAAATTAACTTGATGAAATTATGTACTCTTTTAGTATTTTCCTTTGTAGATTCATTAGCTTTCCAAAGGTAGCTACCTTGGGGGATTTTATAAAGCAAATTATATTAGGTAGTATTAAATAAGTTGGAATGATTTGGAATCAACATTTCTAACATTGCATATATTCATTACATATGAAATCAATGAGAATTATGGATATTGGATAGAGGAAAGAAAGGAAAATGGATGTGTTAGCAGTCATAACAGCCCAAATAACAAAGTTTTCAGTTTTTGTTTTCTTTTCTGTGCTGTTTATTCTATGAAAATCTGCCAAGAACAGTTTGTTACACTTTGTCTACTCTTCATAAACCACTGGTGTATTTTTCTACCATTAATGCCCATAGGACCCCTTAGCTATTTGACGAGATTCCTTTTTGTGTAAGTACACTATGACACATTAATTCCCTTCTGATTTTAAGAAGCTACATTTTTACCTTGTATGTCCTCTAGAGAGGATATATGGGAAGACATATAAAAATATTGTAGTGATGAGAATGCTTAGATAGCTTATGATCTATATTGGTAAAGGGAATAGCTATGACAATGAAGCCATAGATCTTTTAATGTATTTAAGCTAAGAATAAGTTGCTCTTCATAATATACTTTATATAACTCGTAGACAAGGTTAATAAGTGTCTGATTTTTACAAAAATAATTTTAAAAAATATTACAAACTACATATAATGAATAGCATCACATAGACATGCATGGAACAAGGAAAGGGCTATTCCTTACTATCATCACTAGATTTCTGGTCAGTATCATAACTGATTGTAGAGTTCTAAGAATATATATATATATATATATATATATATATACATATATACATATATATATGTGTGTGTGTATGTGTATGTATATATATGTATTTATATAAGTATATATATATATTTTAAAATTTATGCACAGGGAGCAGAAAGGGAGTAAAAAGGCAGGGGAAAAGTCTACCACCAATAAAGGAAAAGTTACAGATTAGTAGGAAAGGAAACAAACTGAACGAGAGAATTTTAGTATTTCCTAAAGAGTAAAAAATGTTTAGCATTCAGTCACTTTAATTATAAAATTTCATATTTCATATATGCTCAAAACACACAATAATGTATTTTCTCAATTTACTTAGGATTTGCTTCTCAGATCACAAAACCCTAACACACCACAACCAGAGAATTAAGAAATGTCTAAATTGTTGATTCTATCTTTCTGAGAGGTAAAGAGCATATTGCATAACCATAAGCATAAATCTTCTTTTAGTCACACCTTTTCATTATCACTTTCAGGAATAGTGGCTTTAAAGATGAAGGACAGAAAGCAAAAAGAAATTTTTTTTTGAATGGTGCATTATAGAAAGAAAAAGATGCTGGTTTGGGATGGCTTTCCTGATTTAAACTGATAGGAAACTATATTTATACACACATGCACACAACATACATTTTTGGGGGGGTGAGGATTTTATTGTATGAGGAAGCACCAATGGCAATCCATGGACCCTTTGCAATTTGCATACTTAGATGGCTATCACACTGAGAAGTTAAGTTGCTTGCTCAGACTAACACACTCAGTATGTGTTAGATGTGGGACTTCAATCCTGGTCTTCCTGACTCTGAGGTTGGGTCACTACTAAGGCTGTCAAGTTAAATTTACCTCTTCAGGGGTAGTCAATTTAGATGGTAAATTGGAATTATGTATTCTGTTTTTATCAAAGTCCTATGAGGTCATTCTAGTCTATAATTGTATAAAAGAATTTTTGAAAATTCATGTACTGAGCCTATCTCAAAAGCAGTTTAGGATTCATGCATTTTCACCCTCACTCCCCTCTTTGGACTTACCCTTCATTTATAGTCTACTGTGCAACCTCAGTGAAATCCATAAAGTTCTATATCAAAAAGTACTATGAGTGGTAATCAAAAACATAAAGTCATAAAGTTAAAACCATTTAATCCTATTAAAGCCTCATTAAATCAAGACAGTATTTATAGGGTGGGACTTGATTCCCTTGTATACTAGCAAATCTGCAACCCAAGTCAATGTTCACAAATTAATTAGCAACTGTAGTAAGGGGCAGGTATTTGACTGACATTTCCCTTGATCTATTCCCTCAAGGTTGCATGCTGGATAGTCATGCAATTCCTTGCTATTAATCCTTAACCCCACAAGAATGTTGTTTATTTTGCTGAACAGAAGCAAGAGCTACAAAAGAAATTTGCAGAATTCAGAGGAGAGCTTTTTAAGATTCAATGCTTCTTGGATAAAATGAGAAAATGAAGAAACTGTCTTTTTTTTTTAACTTTTAAGAAGAACTTATGCTGTATCTATCTAGGGAAAATCTTCCCTTTGGAGGACTGGGAGAATTGTCTAGATAATTTGTATACATTAAAAACAAAAAAGAAGAAGAAAAAACTACCGCTACTTCAAAAAATCACAAAATTTTAAAATTGACAGGAGAAAGGGGGCAGTGAAATGGGGTAGAAAGCATATCGGAGTTGGTGTCAGAAAAGTTGGTTTAGATCATCTGCCACTTACTATTTGATTATGTGATGTTTCCTCCACCTGGGCCTCTTTTTCCTCATCTGTAAAAAGAGGTATCTGGGCTAGATAATCGCTAAGTTTTCTATAGGCCATAACATTCTCTCATTCTAGAACTGAAGAGATCATCTAGTCAATCTTCCTCATAACATGGAGGAAAAAAAATAAAGCCCAGAGAAGGTCAGTGATTTGATCAGAAATAGCAGAAATAGTGCTGGACTTGGGGGTTAGGGGTGTCCTTGGGTTTTAATTTTGCCTCAGATGTTTATTTTCTGTGTTGTCATCTCTAATTCACTTAAAATCTCAGATCTTCAGCTTTATCTTCTGCAAAATGGGGATAATAACACTTGTACAGAATATATCATAAGCTTTTTTATGAAGAAAGTGTTCTTCAAATTGTAAAGCAGTAGGAAAAAAATGAACAACTGTTATTATCACCATCACTTTCACTGTCATCATTGTTTTCCCGGTTGCACTCTGAACCTCCTTTATCCTTCCCCAGCATGAAGCTTCATGCAAGTTCTGGAATTCACACATTTTAATTAGACTCAGGAAATATTATTGGGAAATATCTTTATGCTGCAAAATTAAATCTTCCTGGCACTCACATCTTGCCAGTGCCTGTTCCCCTTCTGATCAGATCCTTTGACTAGAGGGCAAGGAGGGTTCAGCCATTTTTCTCCCCATTCTACATTACTTTTGGACATTTCTGTACCTATCCAACATGCCTTCCTCACGGCTTACCTTCTCCTTGCCCCTCTACCCCTCTCTTCTCTGCTTTTCAGTTTCCTTTCCTGTCTTATCTTACTCCATTAGAATATCAACTCCTTCAGATAAGGGACTGTCTTTTTATTTCTATTTGTGTCTCCCTCACTCAGCCCAGTGTCTAGCACATAGTAGGCTATTAACTGACAGAGATCCACCTCTCTGCCCCTGCAGTGTTTCCCTCTAATTGGATGGCTCTTCTCCAGTCTGCACTCTAGACTTCCTCTTTTGAATGTGCCTCTTAGCTCTCCATATGGGGTAAACTTTTTTCATTCCACCCCCATACATTTTTCAACTTCCTTTCCAGTTTTCTCAACCTAATGAGCTCCTGAGGGCAGGGTTTATCTCCCTGCTTATTTTTTATATTTCCAGCATTTAGTATAGTATCCTGCATATGGTAAGTACTTAATAAATTCTTATTGACTGACTCATCAATTCCAGGTATAGCTAGCACTAGAAATCCTATCTCCTTACTCCTAATTTATTTTCTTCATCTTATACCAGAATATTTCCTTTAAAATTTCACTATTGGCATTCTGAAATAAATCACAGCAATGATTCATGACTATGATGGCAGTGATGATAAAATATAGTTTTCTTTTTGAATGGTATATGCAAAAAGTGGGCAGGACCTGACCCGAAGTCACAGTTGACAAAGCTGTAGCTTCAATGGCATCAAAAGTAGACAGAATAATAACATGATTTTCTTTATGGGTTATGCATAAGGATTTAGCGTTTCAATTTTTCTTGACTGAGTTTATTTGTTGTTATTGTTCTTGTTTTTCATTTTCAAATCCCATTTCTTTATTATAGAGAGACAGACAGTTCAATCTGGCAGATAAGGTCAGAGATTGAGGGTGTAAAATTTTCTATCAACTATAGTTTTCAAGATGGCCATAAATTATGTGAATCTTTTGTCCAGTATGACTATGTTTTCTATTGCTGAAACTCTAATAATGTTTAAGTGGGTCCTTTTGCTCTCTAATCTCTTGGCACAATCACTGCTATGGTTTCAACAGAAGAGTTTGGAATAAATTTCCTATTTTTCTCCTTAAAGATTGTCCTCCTGTATCTCTTTCAAAGTGTGATTTCACTTCAGAAAATCCATACACTGAATATATTTTTTTTCAGTCTTGGTTAGCTGTTTTAATCACCTTGTGATGTTAGGGAAATATAAGTATGATATTAATAAGTATAAAAAAGGGGTCCTACATATGGCTGTAGAATTTAGGAAATGGTTTGGGGAAACATAGCAGAAAAAAAAGAGTAATCCAACTCAACTTCGAAAATATTTCCTAATTCTAATGAGTAAATAATAATATAAACTTATAAACTGTTTAATACCTTCTTTCTATACACACCTATACATATATGCATTTATGTATGTATTTGGCAATGTGTATATGTAAATATGTATATATGTATGTCTATATAATTTAAAACCCATTATAATTTAGTTTCAACTTTTTCCAATATGATTACATACATAATCCCTCTCTTGAATACTTTACATTCCAGTCGCACTGGACTAATTCTCATTTCTCTGTATATGCCATTCTCTCTCTTGCTTCCATGCCTTTGCACAGGCTGTTCCCCAATGCTTGGCACATTCTCTATGTTCATCTCTGTCTTTTGGAGCTATCAGTTCTAGCTAAGAATAAGTCAAGTGCCATGTTCTTCAAAAGATTTTTCCTGTGTAAGACCTCACCCAAACACTTTTTAACTTATTTTGCAGATATCCTGTATTATTCATGAACATTATTTCATTCCCCCCAGGAGAAAGTAGTTTCTTTGAATGTAGGTACTGTCTCCCTTTTGCATTTTGTCTCCATTACAACAGTATCTACCACATAGTAGGTGCTTAAACATTGATTAAATAAAATTGAAGACTTTTTCAAAGTCAAAATTACATACAGTAAAAGCTAATTGATTTTATTTTAATTTAATATAGTGAAAAGAAAACCTCAGGATCATGCATTTAATTCTTGAATGAAGGAATATTGATCAGCTATTTTGTGTTTCCATGAGAACAAAGCAGAAAGAAATGTGCTCATTGGTTCATATTAAAGCAAGAAAGATTGATGGTAGACTTAAGAAAGACTTTCTTAATCCTAACAGTAATTAAAATGGGATCATGGTTAACCCTTTCCTCACTAATCCTACTTGACTGATGTAGTGGAAGAGACAGAAAGGAAAAGCTGAGAAAAACTTCATGTTTTCATTAAATATTTGTAATATGCCTGGCACTATCCTGAACATTATGGGGAATAACCATACAATGCACACACATGTAATTCACGCACATGCATATAATAGTATTATACATACTATATATCTGTGTTACACATTATATGTGTGTGCATGTTTGGTATGTTCCCTATACTTGGAGAGTTTTTAATCTGATATGTGCAGGGCAAGTATTCATGTCCATAATATCAGCCAACTTTTCAAGTTATTTCTAAAATTTGGTGAAGAAAAAAATTACTTTCACTGAAAACCTCTAGTTATGATAGTACATGGCAATTTGTTTTTGAGGCACAATTTATTTTGCACTTGAAAGAAAAAAATGCCTTCTGTGTCAACTTTCAAAACAGTTAACTAAATGAACAGCATGATTCCCCATACCAAATATAATTCTTGCATGAGTTTTGTCTCGTTGCTCATAATCATGAAGATAAAAGTACCTTCACATTCACAAAGAAAGACTCTTTGACAATAGAGAGGTCTTGGGAATACATAGATATGGGATGGCAGCTAGAATATGTGTGGAGGAAATAGCCTAAGAGAGGTAAATGAGGAAGGTTTGGCAAGCTCCAACTTTTCTCCCATTCCTACACTGAATTCATTCATAGATGGAGAAATATTAAGCTTTATGTTACTAAATTATAATAAACACATATATAATTTTGTGCATCAACATTCACAAATAAAAATGAGACAGCTTTATTGAAGAATGCAACTTCAGTATTGAAATGTATTAGTTTGATAATGATGGGGAAAGTATATCATTAGATTAATTGAGCAATTAGCAAAATTCACAGCTGCACTCTTTGACAACAGGAGAAAATAGTTACTTCCTTATTAGGGAGATATTTGAAAGACTTTTTCAAAGAGTGAAAACAGTGTCTACCCTCTTAAAACATAAGCTTACATTTTCTAACAAGAAAAATATATCCACTGAGTATAACTAAGGTTTTTGCTTTGTATTTATTCTTTTAGAGGCACATGACTCCAATTCTACTATTTCATTAGTGGTTTAATTATGAAAGTCAGTCTTACAACCAAACTAAAAAGGCATCTAAAAGTATACAATATACATTTGATTTCATGATTATATATGATGTCATGCAAAAATCAAGAACACAGAAGAAGCTCTTAATTACCATCTTTAAGTAACAGTCTAGTTTCTTTTTTATTAGCTGTAACAATAAATATCAAATAAATGAAGGTTCTGTAAACTTTTATTCTTGGAAACTATGTAGTCTGTCTCATCAGCACAGATACTGTATCTGTTGTCAAAGACTACAGCTGTGGGTTTTGCTAATTGTCTAATTAATCTGATGAGATGGTTCTCCTATCATTATCAAACTAACACATTGATATACTAATGTCTCTTCAAAAGAGTTCTTTTGGTCATATTAGACCAATGGATTATAGAATTACAGCAGATGCATCAAACTCAATAGACTGGATCTACCTACTGAAAAAGCATTATGTCTTTGGTGGGAATCTGACTTGGAAAGAATCTTAGGTTCTGAAAGAGAGGTGAAGAAAGACGTTTTCTTTAAATGAAGATAATGAAGATAACCAGAAAGATATTTCCCCCTTAAAACTTCTCTTACTCTCAAACCAGGCTTTTTATACTGTATATTCCTCAAATGAAATAGGCTAAAGTAAGTAGGTGAAGCTCTCTGAAATCCATGAAGAAATATATGTGTGTGTGTATGTGATTGTTTTTATGAGAGAAGTATTGTTTTATTAAAGTTACAAATAACTTCATGTAAGTTGCTGATATTTAGGCACCAGTAAAATCCATAACACAAACCATTCCTCACTTAAAACACTTCTGTAATAGATATATTAATACATTTCTGATGAAGCTTTGTTGATGTGCCTTATTTCACTTCCTTGAGGACAGAATTCAATTCTTTCATCTTTGTCTATGCTTTCAGAACATGTGATATGAAGACAAATGTTTCACAAGATGGAAAAACAGATCCAATATGATGATTCACATGCAAAAATCTTTGCCCATGTGATTCAAATCATATTTTCCAGGCTCATCTTTTTAATTTTTTTAACCTAAGTGGACAAATCATATGAAATTACAGACATTTCATTATTTTTTTCCTGAAATGAAAACTTTAAGGAAAATGTCTCTTTCTGTTATAATGTCATCCAAAATCTCCAGCAAACAAAAGATTAAAGCAATATAAGTCAGGTGTATATATCTACATGCAACCAAAAAAGCATGGACCTATTCTAGGGGCAAAAACCTAAATCACTGCATTGTTTGAAATGAATCACCCCTTGTGGCTTAGCAGTCAAATATTTAGGCGAACTTTGAGAGAGGACAAAATATTCCTACTCTATTTTTCCTCCCACCCAACTACCCACCAATTCCTAGTCAACCAAAAATAATAGGTTTTAAAGCATTAATGAGAGACATACTAGTGTAATGAAGACACTACTTGAATGATATTCAGAAGACCTGAGTTGAAGTGTTGGTTCAAGTACCTAGAAGGTACTAGCTCTACTTAACATTCTAGGACAATCTGCTATCGTATCTCATCTGTGAACCTTCCTTCTCTCCACCAACTCAAGAAATAATGATCACTCTCTCCTCTGAACCCCTGTATATGTCAATTGTTTGACATATAAAAAGATGACTAATAATACAAATCAGGATACTTTATATCCTCCCTTCTTATGAATATTTTGAGGTCAGGGGTTATGTCATCTGTCTATTGAGTAAATCACAATGACTCCCCATTGCCTCTAATGTCAAATATAAACCCTTGTTTTGACATCCTAGACCCTTCATACTATGACCCCTTCCTTTCTTTTCTATCTTATTCCATTTTATTCCCTTTCACACATGCTATGGTTCAGTCATACTTGATACTAGCCATTCTCCATGCCTAGAATGCTCTTTCTCTCCATACCTTAGCCTCTCAAGTTCCCTGGCTTCTTCAGGAAAGGTCAAAGAATATTTTATGTTGAAGGACTTTCTTGATCTCTACAGTCTTTATTCTTAAGGTTAGCTTCTACTTATTCTGTTTATATCTAATTATAAAATCTACAAATTATCTATCACATTAAGATGGAAGCTTCCTAAGTGTAAGGAGTATGGTTTTTTTTCTTGCTTTTTTTTGTACCTTCACTGCCTAATCTGTGCCTAGCACATAGTCTGGACTTCATAATACTGACTGATCTATTGATTACTGATACATAACTTGGTTATGGAAGACCACACAGTGAATTCTGAACTTGGAATTAAAAGACCTTTGCTAATATTCTATCTCTGGTATTTATTAGTTCTGTGACTTTAGGCAAGTCACTTAAGATATAGGAGGTGCAAGTTCCTCATCTGTAAAACAGGGCTCATAGTGTTGTCTACCAAATTTCACAGGATTGTTGTGAACTTTAATGAATGTTATACTCAGAAAAAGATTATGAACTACAAAAAATCTTACATATATATATAAAAGATATAATTTCTAAAAATAGGAAAAAGTTTGATTATGGAGAATAATATATGAATAGATAACATTTTAAAATGCAGAAAATTGAAATTCAATTTAAAGTGTAGATTCATCAGAAGAAGAAAAGTATAATTATAATGATCAAGTATGACTCTAGAGACAAGTTGAGAAAATGCACCTTTCTTCCTTCTTCATAAAGATAAGGGATGGGATGGGGAGGGGGACTATGAAAGTAGACTACTTATTTCCATTTTGTCTCTTTTACTAGACTATACCTTATGAGAGGGTAGCAACTGCTTGAATTTCTGCCTGTTTGTTTTTGTGTTTCCCTTTCTTTGCATGCCCAGAATGTATCATACTACCTGGCATATGAAAAGAACTAAATAAAAAGTTTGTTGACTGACTGGTTGTTGCCTATACTGTCAGACACAGTCCATATTTGTTTAATTTGTGAACCTGATATTTCTCTTAAAACAAAACTTTTTTTTAAAATAATGGGTCACTGTTAGAGGGAGGGATTTATTCTGAAATAATTGTAAGGCAAAGAAAAAAGGTATAAATGTGGATAAGATTTTTTTTTAAGTGTAGGTTTGCAATAAAGAGAAGTCAATGGTTTTCCCCTTTTTATTGATTCACAACAGAAAATAGCTAAGAAAAGGACACACATATATTATTTTGGTATCTGGAATGGTATAGGGGAACAAGGTTCTAAAACTGAACCCCACTACAATCCCTACATTCCTTCTGCTCACAAAAAATGCAGAGACCTTTCCTTACTTTGGCAATGCTTTCACAAGCTCTCTCAGTGCTCCTGTGCAGTTTACATAATCTCCTTACTCATGGCTATACAAGTCTCCTCCGGCAAATTCTGAAAGCTGCTTTCAGATCTCATACAAAGCCTCCCAGATTTATTACCAGTTTTTCTGCAAGGAATGATCTTCCTGTCTCAGCCAAATCCCTGCTGAGTTTTGTGGATATTTGTGAGGGATAAATACAGCATGTGCAGGACAAAGACAATTTTCTCTTCCAGTCATCGGTTGGATTGCTCAGTTGAAGCTGACAGAAGGAGGCAGGAATGATGCAGTTATTTGATCATGCCCAACTCTGTCCTGCTTCAGTGTAGACTTCACAGGCCAGTTGCCATATATTATTATTTTTAATCATAAAGCAGCTCAAGTGAGGAAATGAATGAGTGGATTCTTTTATTTCCTGATTCATGTTTACATCCTTTCATTTATTTATTTTAATTGAATTTTCCTTCTTAATATACTTGTGAAAAAATTGCAGGAATACATGTATTGACAGGGAGCAAAGTTTCTGTTATAAATTTGTATTCTCTCCCTATTCTCAAATGTCTAATTCCTCTCTCTTCATTAGGAAACGTGTGATGTCATATCCTATCTTCAAAGCTAACAGTTTGGTAATAAATGTATTGACATTATTAAATGTTCTACATTATGTCTTTCCTAATCCTCTCAAGGGCTAGTGATCTCCTTCCCAAATTACACTGTATTTTACCACTCTGTAAATATGTGTATTTATTTACTTTATTTTATGATATACATCATAAAATAAATACATAGGTTATTGAAAAGATATGGATATATATCTCCATATCTTTATAAATACCTATAATGTACCTATCTATACTTATCTCATTCATTAGAATGTAAGCTCCTTGCATGTAGGAATTGTTTTGTTTATTGGATTTATATCCCCAGCACCTGGTATGTATCTGGCATATAAAAGGTGCTTAATAAATGTTTGATAATTTATTAGCTTCCTCTTACATTTCTTTTGTGCTCTCCTGTCTCCTCTTTCCCTTTCTTTCTTGTCATACACACAGATAACAAATATAGAATATGTTATTTTTAGTATCATTCAGTAGACAATCTTCAAACGAGATCACAAAATTTTAAAAACCAAACTTGTGATGTTGAGATCAGTTCTTTTTAAATAATGAGCAGCTTCAATTCTGTGAGATTTCATGGGGTACAACTTGTTTAAGAGCTATGCAACTCCACTCGGTTTTGATTTAGCACAAATTTGCCCCCCACAGTTGAACATACTTGAACTTATGAGCCATCCAAATATGTATTGGAATTATTTCCAAAAGCATCATTAGCCATGGAATATTATGCTCAAGTTCTTTTAGAAAACATGAAAACTAAAAGTTACCAACACTTTTACGAGGGAAATCCTATGGTATTGCACCATTTCATTACATCATGGATCTTTAAGAGGAAGACAAGAGCAATGATGGTTCCCTGTATTTTTTTTAGCTTTACAGTATTTGCAGAATTAATAAATTAAAGCAATCTGTACTTGAAAAAAGATAACACTGAATCAAAATTTCCCAACCATAACTATCATCAAAGGGGTGGGGAACCTGTGACTTTGAGGCCACATGTGGCTTTCTAGGTCCTTGGGTATGTATGGTCTCTTGATTGAGTCCAAGTTTTATAGAACAAAGTCTTTTATTAAAAAAATCTGTTCCATGAAGTTTGGATTCAGTCAAAGGGCCACACTTGAGTTCTCATGTGGCCTCAAGTTCGCAGGTTCCCAATCCCTGACAAAGGACTAAGGGCTGAAAAGCCTTAGAGGTCATAATCCAACCCTGTTAACAGACAAGGAAACTGAAGCCAAAAGATGTTAAATGACTTGCCTAAGGTCACAAAGGAAATGAATAGCAGGGCTGCTTCTTGTTCTCTCTGTTCTTTCTCTGTGTCTCTGTCTCTCTCTGTCTCTGTCTCTCTCTGTCTCTCTCTCCCCTCTAACATTTACCAGCAAATACCCTCTAAATGGATAATAATGTGTTGTCACTGTCTTACCACTGAAAAGTGAAACCAGTTCCCAAGTCAGAACAGGTAATCAACTGAAATTTATCAAATGACATAGCAAAGGTGTCCAGGTCCCAAGAAGATATGGCAGAATGCTGGAGTGTGATTGTCTCTGACTTGCCTCCTGGGTCTGTGATGAATCATCATGTCATCAGCTCCCAAAACCGTGGATGGGCAGGCAGAAGTGCATCTTCAGAAGCAATGCAATTTTAGGCTTGAGTTGTTCTTGCTTATATATAGAAAAAGAACAACTTCTGATGTAACTTTATCAGCACAGTCTGACTTTTTGATGTGGCCTTAACGGTTTTGAGAGTATTGATTAGTTACTGGACATAAGACTGAGGTTATAGACAGTCTTTTCTTAACTCATGATTGGTCTTTTGGGCTACTTGGCTGTGGCAGAAATTCAATACTCTCAGCAGCCTTAGAAATAAGCAGCTGTTGTCTGAATGGTAGGTAGCTTCTCATAATATCGTAAGGATGATGACAAATATTCAATGACCTCTTGAGTGACTATCATCTCGGAGGGGCTCACATGCCTAGTACAGGTGCAAATAATTATCCTTTAATTGATCTTGGAAGAAACTACCTTATTCTCCAGTAGATGCTCTCTCTCTCTCTCTCTCTCTCTCTCTCTCTCTTTCTCTCTCTGTCTTCTTGTCTCTCTTTTGCTCTCTGTCTCTGTTTGTCTCTGTCTGTCTCGCACACACACACATTCACATACACAAGACAAAAGAGGGAAAAACAAAAAGAAAAACCAAATTGTTGAACTTTTGATAATCCAAGAGACTAAATATGGTTAAAATTACCCTTAAAGTCAGCTAGTCAGTAACCAAGTATTTGTTAAACACTTGCTATGTGTCAGTTACTATTTTAAGTGATATATAACTTATAAATAAAATAAAAGTAACTGTTCTTGCATTTGAAGAGATTACATTATAATGGAGGAGAGGACATATAAACAATAGACCTATAGAAGATACATATAGAGTAAAAAAGAAAACCCTCAACTCTTAAAATGAAATCCAAAGGAGTTCCAAAATGCTAAATTTAATAGAAGTGTTTCTTCTCAGTAGGCAGGAAATCTCCTAAATTGGGTTTGCATCTCAGTAAGCAATAAGTAAGAAAGTAATTCAATCTCATACAAGCACTTGATGTATCACTTAGAATTACTTTAACTAGTAAAAATTCATAAATTAACAGTACCTGATATGATATTATAGGGCCACAATTGACACATAGCCTTCAGTCCAGAGAAAAGGACACCCAGAATAAATGGAGAGTCTGTTAAAATGGATTCACAGGAAATGAGACAAGAAAGGTAGAGAAAGCTTGCAAAGTTCCTCAAATTTCAGTTACTATTTTACCCAAGAGGGGTTAGGGTGCCACTGAAGTCTCTTGAGCATGTGTCTTGGAATGGTCAGTCCTGTTCCTTAGGGAGATTATTTGTGTGAATGTTTGAAGGATGAACTGAGAAAGAGAGAGTGTTGGTTGAATATTAGAAAGCTTTTATTTGGAACTATGCCAAAAGAAAAAAATCTATTAAACTGTATAAACCCTTGGAGTGAGTCAACAATAGCAATTCTAGGTCTACACCCCAAAAAGATCAAAGAGAGAGACAGGGCCATATATAAAAATAATATTTATAACAGCTTCTTGTGGTAACTAAGAATTTGAACCTGAAGGGGTGCCCATCAACTGGGAAATAGCTGCTGTAAGAAATGATAAAGTAGGTATTTTCACACTTGTATGAAGTAATGCAAAGTGAGCAAAACCAGAAGAATAAATTACAGAGTAACAGTAAGATTGTAAAGACTTTGAAAGATTTAAGAAAAAGAAAGACCTACCACAATTTCAAGGACTCACGATGAAGCATGATATTCTCCTTAAGGTGGGAGCTTATGGACTCAGATTATAAATTCAAACATATTTTCTTTCTTTTTATTGCTTTTCCCCCCCACCTTAGACCACTGCTAATGAGAAAATTCTATTTTCCCAGTTTTTACACATTTATAGTGGGTTTTATTTTCTTGCCTTCTTAATGGGTGGGGGAGGGGATGGTGAAGGGAGACAATTTGAAATTGAAAATAAAACTTTAAAATTTATATATATATGAAAGCTTTTGCAATATATGTGTGTGTGTACATATATGTATACATACATAGACACATTATATATATATGTGTGTGTGTATATGAAATATTATGAAAGATTTGGCAATAATCATAATCTGGGGAATAGGTGATGAGAGTTAAAGTAGGGTACTGGCCATGTGAGTGTTTAAAAGGGGATGGATACTAGAGAGGTAGAAGAGGAATAAAATAGGCAACTGATTATATATGGGATCAGGGTAGGAGGGAGAAGGAAGAGACAAATGTGACTCTGGAATCTAAAATATGGTTATGAGGAGGATTATGGTACCTTCTGCAAAAGAAGGAACATTTGGGAATGGTAAGTTTAATTTTGAAATTCCCATGGGGCACGAAGATGGAAATAGAGACACCATGGAGCAGAGGAAAGAATTCAAAGCCTAGATTCAGATTCTGCCTTTGATACTTACTATCTGTGTAACTTCAGGCAAGTTACAACCTCCATGAGTTTCAGTCTCCTCATCTATAAAATGAGAGGGATGGGTTAAATATATGCCTCTCAGGTTTCTTCTAAATATACATATAACCACATACATCCACAGGCACACAAACAAAATTTTATTATACTAAGTCCAACTAGAAATTAGTAAAGCAAAACTGTAATTCAGAAGAAAAAATGGTCTAGATATAGATTTGAGTCATTGGTATAGAGCTTGTAATTAAACAAATTTTAGCTCAGGAAATAACAAAGACAAAGTAAATAGTAAGAGAAAACTGAGAAGATGGTATGGTGAAGTGGAACTTTTTTTTTAAGAAAAGGCATGTGAGGGTGACAATCATATTTGTAAGCTGTAGGGAAGCATTCAGTAGAAAACAGCAATAACAAGTCATATTGTGACACTGACTAATTCACTTAACTACTCTGAACCTCAGCTTGATTATAAATGAAATGGGCATAATATAGCTTCCTGTAGCAGCTTGGAAGATCAAATGAGCTAATGTAGGTAAAGTGTTTTGCAAAGTTAGATGACCTGTGTAGATACAAAATTTATAGCAGCAACAGCAGCAATGACACCACTTTATATCCATATGAGTTTTTATACCTTTCAGATTACTCACAGGCATTAATTAACCTTACACCAGGTCAACAACATTTTTTCCACTCTGATCCACATCAGAAAATATTATTTTATAATCCTTCTTGTGAGTTAAATGTCTGCTAAATATCATCATTTAGATGAAAACAGTATATCATTAGAATGTCTATGTATTGGGGCAGCTACATGGCTCAATGAATAGAGCGTTGGCTCTGGACTCAGGAGGACCTGAGTTCAAATTTGACCTCAGACACTTAACACTTACTAGCTGTGTGACATTAGACAAGCCACTTACCACCAATTGCCCTGCCTTCCTCCTCCAAAAAGACAAAAAAAAAGAATGTCTATATACTGTTTGTACGAAAGAATCGATGGCAGAAATAAGAAAATGCATTATAAACCATCTAAGAAAACTTATTAAGGTATTTCCTAGCATTCACTTTTGTACTCTTTGTTCTTTTACCTCAATCAATTCCCTTATCTGGGCTCTCCTATTCTTTAGCATACAGCAATTTTGTTATACCCTTTCCATGAACTCTCACTTATATGATAATTCCAATGTCTTGGAAATGACTAACTCTTTTGAACATTTTTAAAATTTAGTAGAATGGAACAGGTCATTACTAAAAGATATTTTTGTAGTGGCTTAGTGTTAAAAGGCAAGGGTGCTATCAACTTATATTTGACATCATAATAGCCACCAGGAGTTTGCAAATTATTTCCCTGCTTTCATTTAGCAAATTAATGCTACTGAATATTCCCTAGTGGTGTAATAGTGCTGTAATTTGATCCCTTTGTATTGGCAAAGGTAACAGGTACTTAGCACTTAGTAATTAATCAAGCCTCTGTTAAAGAAGCAGAAAGTATGAACTCCTGTTGCTGACATAACAGGAAGGGGTTGAAACAGGAAATGGGTGAAATAGGAAGGAGCTAATGCCATGTGTGTATGTAAAGAGAAGCCCCTGCTGGGTCAGAGAGATCTTCTTAGAGCCAGGTTCTGGAGGCTTAGGAAGAGAAGCCCAGGCTAAAGAGAATAAATTTTATTTTGAGAACCTTGGATGAAGTCATTTTGATTCTGGGAACCAGCTGAAAGTTCTGTTGAGTCTGAGGGCCAGCTGCAGCTGATGAGCTGCTGAGCTGCTGAGGAGATGCTGAGTCTGAGGGCCAGACAGAGCTGCAGAGGACTGAGGAAGCCTGACTGCGGTGTCAGTATTTTGTCTGTTGGTGGCTTTGTTAAGCCTTGACTTCCCAGGAACAGAACTGTGAAGGATTTAAGGTGGACTGGATGCTGTGAGCTTCAGCTTGGTACAGTAACTGCACAGAGAGTTGGACAAGGATCTGGGAGCTTTCTGCCTTTGAACCCAGGTGAGAGTTTGGAGAATCCAGGTAGGAGCTGGGACCATGGAAGGGAATCCAGGGAATCTGAGAGCCTACCTCTGGTCAAGATGAAGAGACCTCTCTGTAGATACTGAGTAGTGACTGATTGATATTGTAATTTACTTATGACCTTGAAATGTTAACTTATTGGTGACTGAGGGGTGGCCTGTGTATTTTACACTACCCCTTAAGATAGTGCTGAGTAGTGACTGATATTGTAGCTTAGTGTGCCCCATGAGTAGATAAATTTGACTTTTATATTTTGTGACAAGTCTCCTTAAGGGTGATTGAATGATTGAATTGATTGAATGATTGAGTGACTAAGTGAACACTTGACTAAATGATTGTACTTTGTTCAAAACTATGTGATCACCGTGGTAAAAACTATGGGGACATTATAGTGATAAGTTGTTGCGAATGCTGTATTTTGATTTTCTGTGACAAGTTGTAACATTGTGAATGCTGTACCTTGATTTTCTGTGAATGTTTTGCTCTGATTTGTTATTGAATAAATAGTGTTCACTGTACTGTGTAATTGGAACCTTGAAAGCTGTTCACAGTAACATTCTTCTGGAAAGCTGCTCCTGCATAGTTTTACAGGTGGATTTTAGGACCTTAGGTTCCTTTTTATCCTATTTGGGATAATAGTTTATAAAAGGTTTTTGGTTCTTTTTTTAAAGAACTATGACTATTTTCATTCAGTTTCTCATAAATAATAAACTTGGGCCAATGACATTAAGCTATTGTAACAATCTTTTCGGTGTTCAGTGGGTAGCATATTTCCTGGAAGGACAATAGAAAAAAATGTACCTTTGACTAATAGGTGAGTTTGTTCCCAAACTTGGGATGGAAAAATCTGTAGAAATTATATTCAATGACAGGTAGGCCAGACATCTTTGGACTACCTGCCATCATTTATGTAGAGTGTCTGGAAGATATTCAAAGAATCATGCCCAGCTCTATTTATTTTAATCAGACAATAAGAAAACCTAAAAATAATAACCTACTAATTATAATTCTTCCATTCACCCCCACCCCCCCACCCTATGTAAGGTAAAATCCTTAATGGCAAGGGAATTTTTTTTTCCTTTTCTGGTACTTAGTACAATGAACATATTGGGCAGAAAATAAATGCTTGCTGCATTGAATTGATCATAATAATGTTTTAATTACTTCCTTTATGTTATACCTATACAAACATAACTTCCAACTGGAAATTAAGTACAAAATCCTTAAATACAATTGTTATACTTTATTTGCAAAAGACCAACTATGAACAGGTTTCAAGAGGGAAGAGAAAATAACTCATGTATTTTAATGTGTAGTAGACCAAAAACAAATCTTTTTCTGCAGATGAGCTAACACAAATTCCAAAACCTACTTATAACCTCAGAACACAGAAGGATCACAACCAAGGAGGGAGGTTATTTAAAAGATTGTCATAAACACGGATGGTTGAGATTTAAGCATGCAGCTATCTCCACTTCTGAATTCCTCTGGGTTCTCATTTCCATTAAACCTAACTTTCCTGAAGATTAGTTTAGATTAAATCCTAGAATTGACATTTGAGACACCTGTCCAAGACTGTACTTAATAAATGATTCAATCCCTCCCCTTGGTATTACTAGGTTTCAGCCAGTCTTATGCAGTAAATAGCAAATATACCAAGAAAATTCACTAGCATTTGCTATGTTCCATGAAAGAGACTTTCAGCATGACCAAATCGGACCTTATCTTTATTTTGAAAGAGTTCTGCAAGCTAATGGCTGAATTACCTTGTGATATCAAATGCCCTATTACTTAACAGATGTTGGTATCCACATTAATCAGTGGGGATAAGAAGGCAACTACCGAGCCAGCATTCCTCTACTGAGGTTCCCTTGTTAAATTTGACCTAACTTAGAGGTCTGCACTGTCCATACTTGTATATGACACTTTGGGGTAGCTAGTCATCACCCTTCATTGAGCAAGTTAAAGAGAAAAGCTGAGTCATAATTAGCAATTTTACAGAAGGAATAAACTAGAAAACATAGTCTTGATCTCATGGTTATTTGCCAATTTGATAAAACATGATCATCCTTTGCCTCCTTGTCCTATGTTATGCCTTACAAAACCCCAGTTTTACATTGGCCTTCCTTCTTGCATTGATTTGCCTTTTCTGAATGATCATGGAGAGGAAGAGGCAACTGTGATAACTGGATTTGCTGGAGAGTTGGGGAAATAGTATACATCCACAAAAGTGAATTAACAACTCTTGTGACCTTGAGCAAGTCACTTAACCCAAGGAATTGGGTTTAAATTTCAGCTCTGCTACATATGACTTGTGTGACTTTAAGCACACCACTTATTAATGCCCCAAGTTCTTATCTGTAAGATGAGGAAGGTGAACATCATGCTTTCCTTTCATTTCTAAATCTAGGATCCTACAAACTAATCTCATCTGGGTCTTCACTACTACATGGCAATTCTCTTTATCCACCCAGAATGACTCAATACATTGCCCAGAGAGGCTGGTCTAAACCTAATTCCTCATACCACATATTCCCCTAATTCCCCTCTCTATCCCAGTAAATAATATGTCTCCTATATACTGAGAAAAGAGAGGCCATTCATCATGAGTTCCTCTTTTCTCTGACTTCACTTAATGATGAGATCTAAATCCTTCCTTTGAACTCTTGATTCCACTCATTGGTTTCCTAGGAGTTTGCTTCAATCATTTCTTCCCTTTCTCTGTTCTTCAATCTCACTACTCCTTTTCCACTGTCTAAAAAATATCATTATTTCTTATTCTCTTTAAAAAAGACTTATTAATCCATTCAATTTCCTCAAGCCATTATCTCAAATCTCTTCTCCCATTTACTCTCACAGTCTTATTTAGAGTCATCTATATGATTTGACTCCATCTTCCAACTTTTGGTTCACTTCTCAATCCTATGCAATCTGTATTCCAATTCAGTTGCTCTATGCAAGATTATCAATGATATCTTAATCTTTCTTTTGGAGGGGGAAAGGCAGGGCAATTGGGGCTAAGTGACTTGCTCAAGGTCACAACAGCTAGTAAGTGTGTCAAGTGTCCGAGGACAGATTTGAACTCAGGTCCTCCTGACTCCAGGGCCAGTGCTCTATTCACTGTGCCACCTACCTGCCCCAATATCCTTGATATCTTAACTGCTACTTTACTCTAACCTCATTCTCGACATGACTGCATCTTTTTACTATGTCATTTACCACCTCCCTGTGGGTACTTTTCCTCTCTTCATTTCTGTGACACTTCTCTATTTTAGTTCTCTTACCTATCTTTTCTTTCTCAATCTCATTTGCAAGAACATTATACTTCTTATTCTCTTTAAACAAGGATATCCACCATGGCTTTGACCCAGACCATATCCTCTCCTCTCTTCTCATTCCCATCATGATCTCATCAGCTCTAATGGGTTCAATTATCATCTCTCTCCAAATGACTTCCAAATTTCTATACCTGTTACTTCAAATCTCCTTCACTTCAGACTTGCATTACTGACTTCCTATTGTGTGTATTCACTTGGATGGGGCATGTGCTTCTCAAATTCAGCAAGTATGAAGAAGAAGTTATTCTTCATCCTCTCCTCCCACACCTACCACATAATCATCCCTCCTCTAAGCTTTCCCATTTCTTTTGATGGCATCACCATCCTTCTAGTGACTCAGGTTCCTTTGGAATCATCCTTGACATTTTCTTCAACTTTAGCCTCTGTAAACTATTTAGCTGCCAAGTTTTTGGCATATCTGCAGCATCCTTCACATCTGTTCTCTTCTCAGTCACCATAATAGTTCATTTTTTCATCACATCTCACCCAGGCTATTGGGATACCATATTAATTGAACTCTATATTTCCAGTTTATCTTCACCACAGCTGCCAAATCATCAAGAAAATAGTTCATGCCATCCCTTTATTAAAAAAATAGTGCTTCCCTATTTTCATTAAGATTAAATACAAAATCACTAGCATGATGCTTAAAGTTTTCCACAAATCAGTTGTTACCTACACACATAAGCAACATTGTACAGAGCATAATGTACAGCATATTGACTCTGATGTAAAAATTCCTGAGGTCAAATCCTGAATGTGAAAATTAAGATCTGTGACTTTGGACAAGTCATTTCACTTCCCTTAGTCTTTTTAGTCATATAGCAGCTGTTGGCACGGTCGAGTGTGGTTAGGAAGTCTTCTATTCAAATTCAGCTTCAGATATCATACTAGCTGTGTAACAATGGGCAAGTCACTTAACTTCTGTTTGCCTCAGTTTTCTCAACTATAAAATGGGGATATTAACAAAATCTACTTCTCAGGTTGCATGAGAATTAAATGAGACGATATTTGTAAAGTGCTTACCACAGTGCCTGGCATATAACAGACATTATATGAATTTTTATTTCCTCCTCCATTCATCTGTAGAATGGGAGAGGTGGACCAGGTGGTTTCTAATATCCATCCTAGCTCTAATTCTGTGGTACTTCCATTTTTTTTTCTATATATTTTTTTGTTATGTCTGTTCCAATCAAACACACTAGCTCTCCCTCATACAAAATAGTTCATTCTCTTTTTTATATAAATAGTTTTCCATTTCAGGAATAATACAGTTGCTAGTACGCTCTGACCCAGAAATTTCTTTGCATCTAACTTGGTTATGTGTATATGTAAGTATGCATACATATATAAATAAGTAACAACATGTATACAATGTTATATAATTACATAGATTATGCAATATATATATATATATATAAATGTGAAGATATATACACAAAGATAAGTAAATTTTATTTATATATTGTATGCCATACCTGTGTATATACACATATGTGTATATATTTACTCATCTCTGTATATATATGTTATATATTATTATATACATATGTTATATATTATATACATAAATAAAACTTATCTATCTGTGTGTATCTATCTATCTATCTATCTATCTATCTATCTATCTATCTATCTATCTATCTATCTATCTGTCTGTCTATCCAATTTACTTCAGTACTACCACTAGAGTGAAAACTCATTCAGGAAAGGAACTGTTTTATTTTTGTCTTTATTCTCCAGAAGCTAGGACAATTAGTACACATGTAAAAGATATCGGTTAAGTTGAGTCAAACAGACTACCTCTTCCCCTCCATTTTGTAGAATCTCCCCAGCTTCATTCAAACTATAATATTATTTTGTTGCCACATTCTAGCTATTTTACTTCTCTCCCCACTTTATCTACTTCATACTACTTTGGATATGCTTTGTTTTAAGTTATTTGCACATACACTGTATTCCACCAGGAGAAAACAAGAACCTTGAGGTGATTTCTGTCGCATTTTTATCTCTGTATCCCAAGCATCAGCCTAGTGCCTTTCATATAGAAAATACTAAGTATTTGAAGTAAATTGAAGGTGATGCATTAGAATAAATATAAATGTTCATTTATTCCTTCATTCATACAGAGCCCCTTTCTATGTCTTCTTTTCTATGTCATTTCAACTAGGATACATGGTTTTCTTTCTTTTAATAATTTGTTCCTAGTTTGAATTGTCCCTAAATTACACTTGGCAAATCCATTGCAGTGAGGGAAAATAAATATATCACTGCTACCTTCTCAATAATGATACCACTGAACTACAAAGATCAGTAGGCCTGAATTTGTAAACTACTTCTAAAAAGCAGGACTACAAAAACTCAATTGAAAATCGATGATTAAGATTCTCCTTTCCTCTGTTTTCAGATCAAGAAGCTTGCCTTTTTTCCCCTCACTATAATTCTTTTAGTGATCATCCAAGAGCTATACTGAACTATTCATCCCAACTCAGCCAAGATATGAGCACTGAGATTGAGTACAACTGTAATCTATCAGATATTTCATAAACCTGGAGGGAAACTATACAATGTACAGCCAGGAGACAACAAGTACTGAAGAGTATCCACAGGGGGAGGCAGAGCCAAGATGACAAAGTAAAACCAAGAAGTTGCCTCAGTTCTCCCCCAGTTTGCCCCAGAAACAATGTTAAATCAAGCCTATAAATGGATTTTTAAGCAACAGAATCTACAAAAAGATGGAGTAGAAAAACTTTACAACTTTAGATAATTTAGAAGGACTTCAGGAAAGGTCTGTCTCACTTGGGAAAAAAGGAGAGTGCATCCAAGTGCAGCCAGTGTTTTCACAAGTGGTTAAGTCCACCAAAGAAAACACTCCATTAAAAGTAGAACTGACCAAATGGAAAAGGAGGTACAAAACTAAAGAAAATAATTCATTAAAAATTTGAGTTGAGCAACTGGAAGCTAAACAGCTTGATAAAACTTCAAGAACTGGGTTTATCAAACAGTACATTACTATAGTCATTTACTACTTTGTTTTGTGTACCTAACCTATTCCACTGATCCACCACTTTATTTCTTAATCAGTATCACATAGTTTTGATGATTTGCACTTTATAATATAGTTTTAGATCTGGTATAGCTAGGCCACCTGTAGCAGCAAGCACCCCAGGGTGGTTGCCCATACAGGTTCTTGGATCTGCTTTGTTAAAGGAAAGCAACTCAAAATGGGTTAACAAGCTTACTTTAATCAGTCAAATATATATCGTTTACCTCGTTCAGGGGGAAAAGGTCAGCACCCCGAACTTCAAAGTATACAGGCAGAAGTATCAAGACAGAAACAGATCAAGTAGACAGCTTTCCAAACTGTCCAACCATTACATCCATACCAAACAACCATCCAACCATACAACCATTACATCCATACCAAATCAACATCTGGGTTTTTCAAAGCTGGGGGGCTCTGGACAACGGCTTCCCAGAATTTCATCTGATCAAATCACAGAACACTTCTCAAAGTGAGCCCCAAAACAAAGCTACGCATCAGGGCTTGTATAGCCTTCTCCTGGCTCAGAGAATGTAACAACCTTATTGACTCACTAGCCAATCAAGAAGTATCTACAGAAAAACAAGCCTCCCACCCCAGGCTCCAGGTGCACTTTAGCCTAGGGGCAGGGAAGATCTTACAAATTTACATTCCCATTACACCACCTTCTTCTGCATTTTTTTCATTAATTCCCTTCAGATTTTTAACCTTTTTGCACTTCCGGATGAATTTTGCTATTAATTTTCAGATCACAATGGAATATATAACAAATATATTCATTATATGTAAATATATATTTAAATATATATATATATATATATATATATATATATATATATATATATATAAAATACTTCTACCTTTCTGCATGGGATTGTGAGGTTTTTTAATACGTGGACAATTTTTGGGTAGGTGCCATGCACCACTGAGAAAAAAAAAAGCATATTACTTTCTATTCCTATTCAATTTTCTCCAGAGATTTATCATATCTGGCTTTTCTAAAATTCTATTTACTGCCTTAACTTCTTTCTTCTTTATTTTGTAGTTAGATTAACCTAGTTCTGAGATGGGGAGTTTGAAGTCACCCCCCTACTGGGGGTAAGAACTGACCATTTGACAAAAAATGCTAGGAAAACTGGAATATCATATGTCAGAAACTAGGCACAAACCAACATCGCAGATAGTATACCAAGATATGATCAAAATTTAAACATACAAGTTTATACCATAAACAAATTAAAAAAGCTAGGAAGAGCTTGCCTGTCAAGCCTATGGAGCAGGGAAGCATTTATGACCAAGCAATAGATAAAGAACATTGTGAAATGCAAAATGGACAATTTTGACTATATTAAATTTGAAAAAATGTACAAACAAATCCAACAAAACCAAGATTAGAAGGAAAGCAAAAAGCAGAAAGATAAGAAACAATTTTTACAGCAAGTAAAATACAAGTCTCACTTCCCAAATATATAGAGACCTGTGTCAAATTTATAAGAATATAAGTCATTCCCCAGGTGATAAATGGACAAAGGATATGAACAGGCAGTTTTCAGATACAGAAGTTAAAGGTACCTAAAATCATATAAAAATGTTCTAAATTACTATTGATTAGAGAAATAAAAATTAAAATAACTCTTGGGTACCACCTCATACCTGTCAGATTAGCTAATATGACAGAAAAGAAAAAGGATTAATGTTGGAGAATATGTGGGGAAAATGTAAACACAATGCATACATGGTTGGTAGAGTTTTGAACTGGTCCAAGCATTCCAGATAACAATTTGGAACTGTGTCCAAAGGGCTTTAAAACTATGAACACTTTTTGTTCTGGCAATACCACTACTAGGTCTATATCCTAAAGAGATCATAAAAAAGGAAAAGGACCCACATGTATAAAAAATATTTATAGCAGTTCGTTTTGTGGTGGTCAAGAATTGAAAATTGAGGGGATGCCCATCATTTGGGAAAAGGCTGAACAAATTGTGTTACATAAATATAATGGAATACTATTGTTCCATAAAAATTGATGAGCAGGCAAATTTCAGAAAAACCTAGAAAGACTTATGTGAACTGAAGCTGAGTGAAGTGAGCAGAACGAGGAGAACATTGTATGTAGTAACAACATTGCACAATGATCAACCACGATAGATAGATTTAGCTCTTCTCAGCAATATAATGATCCAAGACAATTCCAAAAGACTCATGATGGAAAATGTTATCCACATCCAGAGGGGGAAAGATTTTTGAGTATGAATGTGAATCAAAGCACAGTATTTTCACTCCCCCTCCCCACAATTTCCCCCTTTTGTTTCTATTCTATTTTTCAAAGTGTGACTAATGTGGAAATGTATTTAACATGAATGTACATGTAAAACCTATATCCAATTCCTTCTTATCTAAGGAAGGGAGCAGAGCAGGGAGAGGGCAAGGGATAAAATTTGAACTAAAATCTTATAAAAATCAATGCTGAAAATTATCTTTACATGCAATTGGAAAAAACAAAATATTATTAATTGGTGAACAAAAGAGTATTACAGGATTCTTGTTATTATTATTATATTATATATGATATATGAATATTATTATTGTTAGTATTATTCCAGGATATGCTTGTTCTAGCAGGTAAATAAGAATGAAAGAATGGGTGAACATGTCTCAAAAATAACTTGCAGGCTGCAATTCAGTTAAAAGATGTTTCTTTCCTCTCAAATTTACAAATCAGAAAATTTGCCTTGATATGTTAGTTGTTTAATCTGTGGCACATGATGAGCCTTTTTTATGATGTTAAAAAAAAGCACATTTGTGGCAAAACTTTAAAAAAGGTCTCTAAAATGAGGCAGCTCGGTTGCTTTGCTTCCATTTCCCTTAGGCAAACTGATAATCCCCAATTTGCTATGAAATGTTTCTTCTATTGAGTTTATTTCTAATTGGCCTCCTTTGTGTGTTCAGGTCCTGAAGGGTTAGAGAAATTGTCTAATCTCCTCACTGACTATTCCCCACTTCATCATCAATTTCCCACACCACTCCCCTTTTTTTCTTTTCCCTTTGCCTCAATACTTCTTCATTAGCTCTATATTCTAAGCCTCATTATAAATTCTTTTGGTATTTGCCTATATCATACCAATCAACCTTGACATTTTCTACTTCCAACTAGTACTCCCCCGAGAAGGCAGTAGAAAAGATGTCCACATACCAAGTGCTTTGGGTTATCAACTCTTTTACTGTTTTCTTTTGTGTTTTTCTTTCTTTTTCTGTCATTATAACAGCATAGTCACACTTTTTCAAAATCAATATTCAATTTAATCTCTCTGCCTACACATCAGGATGGACAAAATAAGAGAATTTGTCTTTGCACCTCAAATTCCCTTCAAAACATATTTAACCCACAAGTCACCTCAGTTCTTTTTCTCAATTTCCAAGCTTTGAATTAATGCTATTTCATATTTGTCAGTAACACACTTAAACATCAGTGACCGTATAGAATATGAGTGGTTGGTTGTTAGTTGCATTGTCCCTTTTGTTAATAAGGTGACTATCACATGCACATCTAAGTAACTTATTTTAGTGAAAGGCATATCAATGCCAATTTATGCTTCTGAAAAATAGCTTCAATTTGAACAATGCAGAGATGAAGAAAATTAAAAGGGGAATATTTCCACTTAGGTTACTAACTGATAACACACCAACTTAGTTTTCTGATACATCTGCCATAGTAGCCCTTATTGTAATGAAATGTCCCTCAATGATTTTACTTATAAAACCAAAGTCAGAGAGATATATGGAATTTCATGGTTCAGTGACTATCATATATCTAGATATTTCGAATCATCTAGGGTTAAAAAAACACCTGTCATGCACACACAAACACATACATGTTTGTGTGTGTGGCCTGAAGTTTCTTTTATTTTAGTCATACAGTCAGCCATCTGACTTCTGAGATATAAGGATGGATAAGAGAAAAAATATAAAGATTTTGCAACAATGAATCTGATTCACTTGACAATGACTGTATATGTGTACATGTGTATGTATGTATGTGTGCATATTATATGATAATTTAGAATAGACATTTTAAAACCACTAAAATATGATCATGCAATTCAATAAACTTTAAAACCACTTTTTATTTTAAAAATTACCTCAATATTAGTGATAGGATAAAATAAAATTATATATATATATATAACTTATAAATACAAATGTGTGTATATTTGTGAATATATGGATTTCTATGTATTTCTATGAAGTTTTAAAAATTTGTATGTCTACATTAATGACAAAATTGGAGAATTCTTGATTTTTCCTTGAAGTATGTTTACTATTTAATTCTATGCAGAGCTGAGTCTAAAAGGAAGGCAGGAACAACCATAGAGTTTTGTTACAGGCAAGGCCAACCGACTAATGTATTGTAGTTTTCCTCTTAAGGGGTATTTACTAATAATAAATACTAATGGAATAAGTTGGAAATTTTACTATTAAATCTCAGTTTAACTTAAAATCTAAAATTATTTTATTCATTTTCACACCCAATCCCAGTACTTTTAGGTTTTGAAATTTTGTTCTGTTTCCCTTCCCATCACTTTTCCCTTCTTTCCATTTCTATACTGTTTGTCTCCCTTTAAGACTCTTATTTTTCCTCTTTTTCCTTGTCTCCTTCAATCTCTATATTATGTCTGTCTGTAGTGTTTTGAGGCTGTAAGTCTATCTTGTAACTCATTCTCCACCTGGTTGTCTCCTCTCCCCCTTCTCTTTTCTTCTTATTTCCTATACTTTCTCACTGTTTTCCTCCTGTCTGTCTGTCTGACTCTCTCTCTCTCTCTGTCTCTCTTCCCTCTCTTCCATTACTTTTCTGAGCATGTGATATTAAAACCTCTTCAATTTTCTTCCTCTACTGTCTTTCAATTTTTCTCTTCCTCTCTTTCAATCTGTTAATCTCTTGATACAGCCAGTTACTGAGGAAGCCATGTTTTTATAATCATTACTTTCCTAAGTGCTTACAAGCTACCCCCTTAAAAATAAAATGTTTTATCATTTTTCTAGGTATACACTTCAAGATTACCAGTCTAGAGTTGCAGACACCAGTCGGTTCCCCTTTCTAGAAAATGGGACAATGTTTTTCCTTCCCCTGTACTGTAGCACCTCTTATTTACATTCCTTTCATATATCTACCAGGACACCAGGTTTTCTGATAACACCCAGCATAGGCATGGTGACATCTGCCCTACAGCCACTTATAACCCTCACATTCCCTCAGATGCAATTTCCCACTTCTTCCTCTGAGAACAATAATCTAATCAATACTGTTATTGCCATTGAAAATCACCTGAAAATATATCGCCATATGGCACCACTCACATTCCTTGTAAATGCTCAGAACAAAACTTTCTTCCTTGGCCACCATTACCATGTGTTTCACTTCTACCACATTGGAATGTAATGATCTTGAAAGCAGAATCTCTGTCTTTATATTTGCATACTTAGTGTCTAGTGGAGAAGGTGGAATATAGCAGACTTTCAAATAAAATGCAAGTCATTTATTGTTTTATTCCTTCATTCTCCATTTATTCGTACTTTCCAAACTCTGTCATAGATCACAGAGAATGGCTTATTCCAGTTTTTCCAGCAATCCAGAATTTCATTTATCTCTTTTCTTGTGTGTGTGTGTGTGTGTGTGTGTGTGTGTGTGTGGGTTGGTGTGAGAGGCAAGTTTATTTAGCAGTAGCAACAGCAGTAGCAGTAGTGACAACACTTAATATGTGTAAAGCACTGTGCTAAGTATTTCATAATTTTCATATTTTCTAATCCTCATGACAAGTCTAAGAGGTAGGTGCTTTTATTGAACCCACTTTATAGATGGAGAAATTGAGGCAAACAGAGGTTAAGTGACTGGCTTGCAATCACACAATTAGTAGGTATCTGAGGATGGATTTGAACTCAAGTATTCTTGACTCTGGCCCAGTACTATATTCCCTGTTCCATGATGTATGACTATATTTTTTATGTATTTTGGGTGTCTGTTTTCTGCTAAGAATTTTTTTCTCTTTCAAGTCCAAAGATAATCTTTTTTGAACCAGAAAATAGAGAGGAAATAAATGTTGACTATTCCTTCTTTATCCTGAAGGAAACCAGTGAAGTCAGGAGGAGGGAAGACAATATATTAATGGGGGAAACAGTCATCAGAGACAGAGATATGGGGGACTGGCTTTGCCTGTGAAGAACAAGTAGGCCAGTGTTGATTGTTTGTAGAGTACATGAAAAGAAATAAAGTACAGGAATTCTGGAAAGGGAGAAAGGGGAAAGATAAAGGATTCAAAAGAGAAACAGAGCATTTTATATTTGATCCTAGAGGTAACATGGAGTCACTAGAGTTTATTGTGTAGAGGAACAATATGTTCAGACCTGTGTGTTTTACGAAGAACACTTTGGCTGTTGTACAGAATATGTAGGAACGGGGAGAGAATTGGGACAGCTGGTTATTTCAATTAGCATGAGAAAATCTGAGCTTTCCCTTGAGTGGTGACTATGAGTGGAATGTATCTGAGTGTTTCTTTGAAGGGACAATGTGATTTGTGAATCAGTCTGTTATATGGAGTAAATGTGAAAGAGGAGTAGAAACTGATTCTGACATTGCAGGCTTAAGTGATTGGGAAGATGGTGATGGCCTAGATAATTAAGGGAGGTTGGGAAGGGAATGAAAAGAATGACTTTGGATTGACACGTGAAGTATGAGATGCTTAAAAGATATCCAAGCTCAGTTTTCAAAAGAGTTGATTATGGAATATTAGTGCTCAGGAGACACGTTAGTGTGGGATAAATAGGTCTGGTAATTAGCTATATAGTGAGGATAATTAAATCCAAGGGAACTGATGATATCACCAAGTGAAAGATATAGAGGGAAAAGAGAAAAAGGCTCATTACAGAGCCTTGGGGAAGCATGCAAGTGTGTGTGGAAGTGAAGACCCTAGAAAAGGGGGATAAGAAAGAACAGTTAGATGGGTAGGTGAAGAACCACAGGAGAGGCGTGACAAACGCCCGTAGAGGTAAGAGAATCTAGAGGAGGGTAATCGGCAGTACTAAAGAATATCGAGAGGCAGAATAGATGGGGACTAAAACAAGGCCATTATATATGGCAACTCAGAGTTCTTTGATGAATTCGGAGACAGTAGTAGGTTTAGTTGAATGGTGAGGTTGGAAGTGTTTAGATTAAATGAGAGATGACTCGTCCCAAGCAGTTAAAAAATGGAAGGAGATATATAAAAGGATAGCTAATAAGAATAATAAGATCAAGTGAGGGTTTTTTTGTTGTCTGTTTTTTCTTTAGAAAGGGGAGATATGAGTATGTTTGTTTGTTTGTTTTTTTAGCCAGGAAGAAAATAGCCAGTAGACAGTAAAGAGGAAATATTAGAGAAAGAATGGAGAGGAAAGTAGGGCAATCTCCTGGAGCAGATAGAAAGGGTTGGGATCGAGGATGCGTGTCAAAGAGTTTGCCTCAATAATAATAAGAATCATCTCTTAATGAGAGATAGGGTCAAAGGAGAAAATAATGGGGTCTGATTAATAAATGAAAAATTAAAAAAATATATAAAGAGGCTTAAGTAATATGAGGAGAGAAGAAGGAGATCATATAAAATGACCTCAGTTGTTTTTATTTTTTTCTCAGTATATTGAGACAAAGTTCCCAGTTGTGAGGTCAGGGGGAGAAGGTCTCTTGGGAGACTTGTGAAGAGAATGAAAAGTTTTGGAAAAGCCATTGTGGTGAGGTGGAGAACAGCACCACGAGTGCAGTGTAAAATACTTGCTTAATTACAGTGAGGACTCAGTTACTATTAGGCAAAAATAAAATGTAATAGATCTAGTGATCATAATTTGGTGACTTTCCATCTCAACTCACCAAAATATGGAATAGGAATAAAAATGAGAACAACCAAAGTGAAAGTTTGTTAAATTAATTATGAATTGATAATAGGGCCAAAAGGCCAGGGATTGGAATTTAAAGGAGTGCAGAGTTGAATGAGACAAGGCAAAATAATTATTTATGTTGTCCTTAAAAAGTCATATCAATCTCAGATTAGTCTTTACTTTAACAATGCTGGTAATTCAAGAATATTGTATTCTTCCTCAGTCAGTTACTCTTGCTTCCATCTACTATAAATGATTTTTTAAAATCTGAGTTTGTCAATGAGTTTCATAAACACCTTTTTTTTTTAGCAGCTCTCCCATGTTTGCTTTATTGCTATAATTTCATATATTGTCATTAGAATTTTTCTTCAGGTCTTCCCATCATTTCCTAACCATTTTTCCTTGCATCATTACAGGAAATAGGATCCTACTTATGAACCCTCATAACCCTTCCAAATATGTCTCCCCTATGTTTAAGGTACAAGTTCAATGATATTGGCCTTTCTGCTTCTTTTTTTATATCCCTTAAAAATGGAGAATGTGCTTAGCTACAATAGAGATTTTCACAATTTGGAACAGAAACTGCAATGCCTACCATGCATGACAACCTCTATCTAACACTGCTCCCTTCATAAACTTATTTATTTAATTTATTCTGAACTTAAGAAATAAAACAAGCATTTCCATAACATAGTAGAATAGGAAAAAAAAATTGTAAACAAAACTGCAAGTTTATCATGTACTAATTGCTATTCCTTTTAAACATATAATAAAGTTATTACATAATTTTCTTTTTTATCCTTTTTTTCTTCCTTCCCCCCACCCTAGGAATGGTTATCATTAGACACAAATATGCATATATATGTAAAATCATGGTATACATACTTCTACTTATCAGTTCTTTCTCGGATGCAGATAGTGTCTTCCTTCATATTTCCTTTGTAGTTAATTTGGGTATTTATAATAGTCTGAATGACTTAGTCTCTCAAAGATGTTCTTAAAATAATACTGCTGTAGGGGCGGCTAGGTGGTGCAGTGAATAGAACACTGGCCATGGAGTCAGGAGGACCTGAGTTAAAATCTGGTCTCAGACACAACACAAAACTAGCAGTGTGTCCTTAGGCAAGTCATTTAACCCCACTTACCCTACCTTCCCCCCCTCCTAAAAGCAATATATATAATACTGCTATTATCGTAGACAGTGTTCTTTTGGTACTACTTATTTCACTCTTCAATATTACAGGCATATCTGTCCACGTTTTTCTAAAACCATTGTGCTTATCATTTCTTATAGTACAGTAGTATTACATCATAATCATATATCACAACTTGTTCAGGTATTCCCCAATTGATGGGCATCCTTGCAATTTCTGGTTCTTTACCATCATGAAGAGAATTATTATAAATATTTTGGAACATAATTTCTTTTCCTTTTTCCCTAATCATTTTTGGAAACAGACCTAGTAGTGATATTGCTGGGTCAAATGGTATAGACAGTTTAGTGACTCTTTGGGCATAATTTGAGACTGGTTTCCAAAATGGTTATATCAGTTCATAATTATAAGAACAGCAAATTAGTGTCCCAATTTTGCCACATCCCCTCCAATATTTGTCATTTCCCTTCTATCATTTTAGCCAATATGATAGCTAAACTTTATCCAATGAGATATCTTAATGTTGCTTTAATTTACATTCCTCTAATCAATAATGATTTAGAGCATTTTCATATGACTATAAATTGTTTTGATTTCTTTATCAGAATACTGCCTCTTCATATCCTTTGACCATTTATCATTAGGAGAATTTCTCATCTTCTTATACATTTGACAAAGTCTTTCTATATTTAAGATATGAGACATTTATCTGAGAAACATATATCTCCCAATTTTCTGCTTTCCTTCTGATCTTGACTATATGTGTTTTATTTGTACAATTTGTTTTAAAATTTAATGCAATCAAAAGCATCCATTTTACATCGCAACCTACTCTGTCTCTCGTTTATTCGTAAAGAGTTTGCCTGTCCATTACTCTGATAGGTTATGTTTTCCATGTTCTTCAAATTTTCTGGTAATATCTCTCTTTACATCTAAGTCATGTATCCAATTTGATCTTATCTTGGTAAATGGCATAAGATATTGTTCTATGATAAATTTCTGTGAGACTGCTTTCTAGGTTTTGCAACACTTTTTTTTAAAAAAACAAATAGTGAATTCTTATCCTTCAAAACTTAAATCTTTACCCTTGTCAAACACAAGGTTACTACAGTCATTTTTTTGTTGGAAATTGTATGTCTATTCTATTCCACTGACCTGCCTTTTTATTCCTTAGCTAGTACCAAATTGTTTTGATAATTATTGCCTTATAATATAGCTTAAAATCTATTACTACTAAACCTTCTTCCTTTGTGTTTTTTTTATTAGTTCTTTCTTTTGACATTCTTGAACTTTTATTCTTCTAAATGATTTTATTATTTATTTCTGAGTAAAATATCTTTTGGGGTAATTCAATTGGGATGGCATTGAATAAACAAATTAACTTAGATTAAATTGCATTTTGTTATATTTGCCCTGCTTACCAATATGCAATTAATATTTCTCTCCTTACTTAAATCTCATTTTATCAGTATATATATATATATATATGTGTGTGTGTGTGTGTGTATGTGTGTGTATATATATGTGTGTGTGTGTGTGTATATATATATATATATATAATTTGCTTCTGGATTTGTTTTGGCAGGTGCACTACCTGGTATGTTAAGCAGTCTAGAATTATTTTAAATGAGGTGTTTTTTACTATCTCTTCTTGCAGGTTTTTGTTTTTGATATATAGGAATGCTGATGATTTATGTGGATTTACTTTATGTCCAGCTACTTTGCTAAAATTACTAATTGTTTCAACTAACGTTTTAGTTGTCTTTAGAATTTTCCAAGTATGTCATCATATTTTCTACAAAAAGAGAGTTTTATTTCCTGATTGTGTATTCTGATTCCTTCATAAGTTCATAAGCATAAGACACAACAGAAAAGGGGAGGATTGCTAAGATCTGCAGTCAATGAGACTGAAATTGGATAGAAAATGGAGCTCAAATTTAGTGCTTCAAAACTTTACCCACTGTAGGACACAGAAACAATAAAAAATAAGGGCATAGCCCATACATTAGAAAATAATATTTAGAATATATTCCTTTTTCAAGGAGTACTTTATCCTCATTTTATTTATTGTCTCTTGTAGGATAGAGATTAGACTAACTTTTACATGGTAATGGCAGAACATATTTATTATAGTTTTGTGTCAAAATTCCTCTTGCTTCCATAATTTATTTAAAGAGATTTCTCAGCTGTCTCCATTGCTGAAATTCTCTTGGCTAAGCATTGTGTTTAAATTCTGTGGCAAATTGTTTATGAGATGTAATACTTGAAGCAAAGTATAATAGAATCTTTCTACCCTTTTTCTTTTTGTTATTCTTTAGGTATTTCCATGTATACCAGCTAAATCATGTAGTTTCATTTAGTGGTCAAGGACTAATTTCTTTGACAGAAAGAAGGAAATAAGGCACAAGGACAAAAGATGATATTAATTTTTTTTCTAATAAGATCTTCCTACCTTGTTTTGCCTTGACACTGCTCTCCAACTATTTTCCCCTTACATCACTGGGAGAAAAAGGCTTAATTTATTTGACAGTAAAATGCACATAAGAAACAGATACCCAAGGAATAAGGACAAAAGATGCAAACACAAAATACAGGTGAGAAATTTTAATTATCTAATGTAATCTATACATTTCATTTCACTTTGCAGTTGCTCCTGAGAAACTTAATTCTACTTCCCTGAATTCTAGGTGAGTACAATACTTTATAAATTGTAAATCACTGTACAAATGTAAGCTGCATTATTATTATTATAATTTCAGGCACCACTTGCAAGAGAGAACAGAGTAAATTATCCTTAGTATCCTGTGATTTAGATCCTTTGTCTTCCTCTTTGTAATTTTCTTTAGAATATATATAACAACCATAAAGGAATAATTTTTGATCGACAAAGAAAACAAAAGCTCATCAACTTTCCCCTGATACACAAGTTAAAAATTTTGGTAAACATAGGCAACCGATTTTATTTAAATGACATATAGTTATGTCCCTTAGGGGAACTATACCTATAGTGTACTTATTTTTATTTGTTACAAATTCTGTGGATATTATGGAGTGGATCATGTTAAATCAAGCATTAACATGATTAATTAATAATGATACATATAATGCTAGCAAATGCATGCTTGCACATGTGGGCACACACACACATGAACAGTGAAAAGCAAGAGAAAAGAATGCCAGAGGTGGAAAAAGAAAGAAATGTTCAATATCTAGAACACCCCAGATGGGATTTATTTCAAGTAGGGAATGATAGACTGAGATTGACATCAAGGAAATCGAGTTCTATAACCTTGTGACCACCAGAGCCACAATGGAAAACCAAAAATGGTGATCCTATTAGAGTGTCAAATCCCCTTATTTTAAATGTCAAACTAGAGGTCCTACCAAATGAGGTCCCAGATCAATGTGAATTTCAAAAGTCTTTAAATATTTGACTCCTCATACAAAATATATATATCTATGTGTATGTATGTGTGAATGTGTGATATATTTTACATATACATATATGTATACATGTATAGCATATATGTGTGTGCATGTATATATATATAGGATATAACAACTTTAAAATATGAATGAAATGAAATACGGTATCCTGGTTGGAGAAGCATTCAAAGTATGATTAACCTTGTATCTGAATATGGACTAATAGGTTCACTTCAGAATATTTTCCCTATCTCAGATGCAGGTAATATATGAAAGTTCCATTTTTCTGTAAAGATATTTGCTTCTAAGTGCAGTTAAATGGGGAATATAAAACAATCCCAAGAAATTTTGTTCATCTTTAACCCAGTGAGCATTTATTTGATAAACTCCATATATTTATAGACTTCAAAAGAGAACACCTTATAGAACTAAAAATCCTTATGAATGGCAGAGATGAAAATTCATAAATTTACAATACAAAAGAATCAGTTTAAAATCTATGACGATAAAAATTAAAACTCATGACTTTGTTACATTATCTTTTCCTTGATATACGTGTGGTTATTTGACAGTACCAATATTACTTCTTTCAAGTACTGAATATGAATAGTACAAATTTTTAGTAAATGTGTAGTATTCTACTGTGCTCAATACAGCCTTTTATTCTGTTAAATGTATATGAGAATGTTGACACAGTGTCTGAGGTCAAGTTAAATCTACTACCAAAACAGTCTTGTTTATTTAAACAAATGATGAATAATTTTCTAATAGTAGACAGAAACTGGCCAAATTAGCCCATAGTTCAATTTCTCTTCATAATCAAGGTAATATTCAGTTTACCACAACAAAATATGGTATACCTCACCTTAAAAATGGAGATTACTTCTCAGTTAGTCACTACTCGAGTGGAGGTTTTCATAATCTGTTGCTTGGACTATTGATATAGCCTTCTAATTGGTCTCTTTGTCTCAAATCCTTAGTTATTTCAACCCATCCTCTACTTGGCTGCCAGAGTGATTTTTCTAATGTGTAGATCTAATGATACATCCTCCTCCTCCCCTTAACAAACTTCAGTGTTTTCCTATTACCTCCATGATCTAATTTAAAATCCTTTTATTTTTTGATTTATTGATACATATACATACATGCACACATATTTATTACCACCTGACCCTCCTTTTATAGCTTTCTCTCCACATCCTCTATGATCCAGCCACATTGCTCTACTTGTGTCTCCTCAAGACATTCCATAGTCAATCTTAGTTTAGTCTTCATACATGGAATATTTCCCATATTCCCCTTTGGCTTGTAGAATGAATAGATTCCATTCAGATTTAGCTCAAATGACACCTGTTACTAGAATTTTCTACTAGTCCTCCAACCTGTTTGAGCCTTCCCCTCTAAGATTGCCTTGCATCTTTTATGAATCTATTTATGTGCATTTTATTTATGCCTTTAGGAGTTAGTTTTTTTGAGAGTAAGTACTGTTTTTGCCTTTATATCCTGAGCACCAAGAGTAGTACCTGACACATGGTAAGAATTTAACAAATGCTCATTGATTGACTGATTGATAGTTATAGTTTTCACATTCAAAGCACTATTTCAGTAGTTCTAGGTTATAGCTTTAGCTCTATGATTTTCATTATGTCACTTATACTCCCCGGGCTTTATTTTTCTCATCTGTAAAATGAGAGTGTTCGATCACATCATTGCTAATGTTCCTTTCACCTCCAATAGCCTATAATCCAACAAAAAGTTAAAGAATAAAGAACAAATGAACTGTGATGGATGAGTTAATGAGAACTTCAAATGGCAATGATTCCATGTGATAACTTACATACAATTCCACAACTATGGTGAACAGTAGGTATGTATAATAAAAGCAGGATATATTAAATTAATGCCTCTCCTCTGTGCTTATACCACTCTGCCTTGTCTTTCTTTATTCATTCTGACATTGTCTCTTCTTTTCAACCTGGCTTCCACCTATCCTTAAAGATTATTATGTATTAGTCTATGTAACACTGGCTATAGTTGAGGCAAATTGCCTTTGCAATTATATACAAAAATATAATATTTCATATCACAAAATGCCTTTGCATTGCTTGAAACACATTTCTTCCTCACTTTACATCCTAGCACTTTCTACATGATAAGTTTCCTGATTTCTTTTTCCTTCCCCTCACTCTCTCCTTGCCAAATTAACTTTTATTGTATGTGTGTTTGAGTGTGTGTGTGTGTGTGTGTGTGTGTTTGTACATATTTTCTCATCTAATAAAATATAAGCTCATGGAAGCCAAGGACAATTTTATTTTTGTTTTTATATACTCAGTGTCTAGAGCACAGTAAGTATTCAATAGATGCTTGATGATTAATTTGTTGATTCATCAGTCTCTTCCTTTCCCTCTATTCTTTTACCCCTTTCTTTTTCTGTGTTCATATATGTGCATGTGTTTGTGTGTCTATTCTCTAGTCCTCATCACTCTTGTCTTTCTTTCCTGCTTTTTAAATTTTTTTTATTTCCCTCAAAGTCCCACAAACTGGCTATATTGCATAAATAAAATACATATTTGTGTTTAAATTTGTGTTGAAGCAAATTTTATGTAACTTTCAAAAACTTGAAAAGTACTGAATTTCAAAATTTCAAAGCAGGTAAATTAAATATTTTTTATATCTCTCTATGAGTGGTGGTGGTGGGGCTAACTACCATTTTTTTTACTTGCATTAATAATAGCTGATACTTCTCTAGTGATGTTTGATTTGCAATGCAGTATTTTATAGACATTATTTTACTTGATCCTCACAGCCCTATGATGTGTTACAGATATATATATATATATATATATATATATATATATATTTAAGCAATCGGGGTTAAGCAACTTGCTCAAGATTACACGGCCAGTTATTTCTGCATGTGGTGCTGAGTGTCTGAGCCTG
>NW_027186372.1:16500220-16509214 GCF_028583685.1 Petaurus breviceps papuanus
TGGTGCTGAGTGTCTGAGCCTGGGATTCGATCTCCAGGTCATCCCAAAACTGGAGCCGGTGCTCTTACTCGCTGAGCCACCTGGCTGCCCCTAGATTATATATATATATATTTTTTTTATGAGGAAAACTGCGGCAAAAAGATGGTAAGTGCATTTGTGTGTACATGTGACCATCAACAAAAAGAAAAGTTTCTTGGGGCAGCTACGTGGCTCAGTGAGTAAAGCACCGGCCCCAGAGTCAGGAGGAGCTGAGTCCAGTCCTGGCCTCAGACACTCACACACAAAAAAACTAGCCATGTAACCTTGGGCAAGTTACTTAACCCCAATTGCCCTCCAAAAGGCAAAAAAAAAATTCTCACTTCTAACATAGTGTTTATTTTTTCCCTTTAGATGGAGTAAGTCTATATTTTAACATCTATTGTAATAGTAATTGTAAGCTATTTTTTTCCAGTTTTGCAGCAAGTTCTTAGTTGGATTTCCTTTAATTGAATGCATTTTTAATAGCTCAACAGTACAAAATTTGCTAATCAATTGCTATATAGACATCAGTAGGGAAAAAGATCTGTGATTTCATTGGTGAAGGGAACTCCTCTGAGGAACTTCCTTTACTAATTTAAGTTTGTATTATTTTTAAAATGTATAGTCCTAGAGATTTTCCTATAGTACTTGGTGGTTAATTGAAATGTCTGGGGTCACACAGCCAGTATGTGTCAGAACAGAGATTTAAACTAACATCTTCCTAGTTCTGAGCATAGCTACTTCTAAGTCAGTGGACACACATTACCTATTATTATTTTGTTCTATTAAGGGAATCCTAATTTATTACCAAATTGTTTGTGCTGATAAAACAGGCTACAGTCTTAATTACACAGTAAAAACAAACAAAGAAACAAAAACCAGGATTACTTAACAAATTTTATTAGGGCCAGGACACAGGGTCCAACCTCAATTACTTGTGTTTAATGATCAACAAGAGAGTGGTAAATGATAGTAGATCATCAATGTTGAAACAAAGGGTTTGGATAGAAATGGGGGAGTTGAAGCTATACCAACATGCTGTAAGAAGATAGGGATGGAACCCAAGAGACTGTTCTTTGGCTTCTGAAAGAAAATGTATGGAATATTGTGGTTTTGAGTGAATTTTAAAGAAAAGGAATTTTGAAAATTATTTGAAGGACTTTTTCATAAGGACTAGATTAAGGTAGATAAACTGGGTCAAGTGAGGGAAATGGCAGTTAGCAGATACATGCACAGAACAGAGGAATAGTGCTGATTTAAAAGTAGAAGAGAAAAAAAATCAATACACAATAAATAAATGGATGAAAACATAAACCTGACAATAAAACACAAAATGTGAATGAATTAAGGCTATCCAATAAAATGAAAGAGAATAGCAGAGTGAAAAGAAAAAGAAAACCCTACAACATGTTAACATAGCAGATGTGCTGGGTTTATTTTTTCATCCCCTACTCACACTGATAAGTCATGTACTCAGAACAAGAATGCTATGTCTACACTCAGAGATCTAAGGATAATTCTGAGTAGTGTGTGCTGTGTGTATAGGGGATTCAAACACTGGCTCTGTCATTTATTACCCATGTAACCATGGGGAAATCTTTTAACTTCTTATCTATGAACTGAGGGAGTTAATCTATCAAGTTTCTTCAGTCTATAAATCTAGGATTCAATGACCCAGAAAACTGATAAATTGATAAAAATGACAAAAAAATAGAAAAAATAAATAGTGGAGAGGCTATGGGCAATCAGGACATTGGTAGAAGTATAAATTAATTCAGGTATTCATGAAAACAACTTGCAATTATGAGAAAAATGATGCAAATTCCCACCTCCTTTGTCCCCCAAATTCTTCTACTAGGCACATTCCTCTAAGTAGGTCAAAGACAGAGTGTTACCATGTATGCCAAGCAACAGAAGCAGTGTAGGTGTCCATTGATTGGGAAACAACTGACCAAATTGTGATATATAAATATAATGGAATATTATTGCATCATAAGACTTTAGATAAAAAATGAGTATAGGTATACTAGGTAATGCAGAATGATATAAGTAGAACCAGAGAAAACAGTATATAAAATAATAATAGAAATGATTGGTTGGTTGGTTGTTGTCTGTCATTCTTGAAGAGGATTAAAATGACATCACTATGCAACAATCAAGTTTCAGTGTGTATAATTTGTTGATCAGACCAATATGAACTTAGAATGCTCTAAAGGAATGGTCCGGCACAAATAGCTCATATGAACATCTGGGGTGGATTCTCCAAATTTGCACATCCTGTGGGTCCTTTGAGTTGTTTCAATTCTGCTTTGCTCAAAGAGCACAGCGCCTTCTCTGATGTGGGTATGCCATGATGGGCGGTCCTATCCCAGTGACTCCTATGCCACACAATCAATTCCAGAGATCTTAAGGGAGACCTTAAGAGTTTCCCTGTACTGCTTCTTCTGAGCACCATAAGAGTGCTTGCCCTGTGGAAGTTCTCCATAAAATAGTTTTTTGGCAAGCATATGTTTTGCATTCAAACAATGTAGTCAATCCATCAGAGTTGTGCTCTCTGAAGCAGAGTTTGAATGCTTGGCAATTTAGTTCAAATCAAAACCTGTGCCTGGTACCTTAAGTCAATTCAAATGTAAGTGATTCAGTTACCTGGCATGGTGCTGGTATACTGTCCAGTTTTCACAGGCATACAACAATGAGGTCAGCACAGTGGCTCTGTAGATCTTCAATATGGTAGTCAGTCTAATACTTCTATCCCATACTTTCCTTTGGAGTCTCCCAAACACTAAGTTAGCTCCACCAAAGTGGAGGGAGTGCTGATGCATAATTGTTTTGTTTGCAGCAGATTGTACATTCAGTGCAGCCTCTGAAGCTGAGATGCAACAAAGTAGGGATCAATTCTATGCTGCTTGTGTTAATTTTGGAGTAATGATTAACACCAAAAAAAAAATAAATAAACACAGGTGCTTCATCGGCCACCAACACACATTCCATATGTGCAACCATTGGTTGCAGCAAATGAAGAAGTTTTGAATGCTGTGGATAAGTTCACTTACCCTAGTAGGGTACTTTCCAAGGATGTACACATTGATAATGAGGTGGATACATACATTGACAGAGCTAGCTCATAAGAGAAATAAGAATAGCAATAAAACAATTGGAAATTCTATATTTATGACCAAAAATGGAGCCTGAGTAGAGTTGAAGTGGAAGAAATACACATTGCTTCTTTTTTTTCTACAGAGATGTGGCTAGAATATGAAATGTTTCATATTCTGTCCTTTGATGATAGTTTTATTTAATTATTTTGGGGGGTTATTTCAAAGGAAGGATAATAGACAAAAGAGAAAACCCACAAATGAATGTGATGTAAAAAGAAGAAAAAAAATACAAATGTGATTCCAAGAAAGAAAAAGAGAAAGAAATGAAGGAAGGAAGAAAAAAAAAGAAAAAATATAATAGGGGTCATTATGAAGAAGAAACTTAGGAAGAGAAGAAAGAACAAAAGTAAGTAAAATAATCAGGGAAGAATTTGAGCTGAAGTTGACGGAGGACATGAGAAAGGAAAGTTACTGAGTCAATGTAAGTAAAACAAATGGTTAATACAAATTAAGACCTTAGCAGAAAGAAGGGATAGGAACTTCAGTGTGACTGTCAAGGTGTTTGGAGATGCTAAGGGGTCTGTCAACAGACAGATGCTGAAGATGTGGGCTGAGGAGAAGTGGTTAATGGCTCCTCAACTGAGGGAGATTGAAATAGTTAGGGGTTGACATGATAACACTAGAGAGTTTTGATATTTTACTAGCGTGTATATCTAAGATATGGCAAAGTCTTCCAAGGATTTTTAAAAATGGATGAAAATTGTCCACTTCTGGTGAGTCAAACAACAAGAAATAGTACTGTCAAAAAAGCAGTTAGAAAACATTGACAAAATGAGGCTGTGTTTTCATCACTGCTGAGAATTCAACACAAAGTATTCGGAAAGAAGAAGGAAGATCTGAGAAGTCAATAGCTGCCTAGAAGGGAGGTATCTGAGAACGGAGTTTAGATCTCTGCACCACATCTCAAATTAGAGACACACCAGATTCCTGAATGGCAGGTAGGGGAAGGGAATGAACATTTTACAGTGTCTACTGTATTCCGGAAATAGTGCTAAGCATCTTTTACAAATATTGTCTGATTTGATCCTCACAACATTCTTGAAGGTGGGTACCATCATTAGTCCCTTTTTGTAGTTGGGGAAACTGAGGAAGTTAAAGTTAAATTACTTGCTTCATATTTCCCAACTAGTGAACAAGGCAGATCTTCCTGAAATCAAGACCTGTATTCATTGTACAAATAGTGGATCTCACCAGGGATTAAGTGAACCTAGTAAGGGTTATTAAAATTGTATTGGCCTGGATAGAGTCTTGCAGATTTAATCAAATGGTCTTTAACATGAAAAGTAAGGGGCAGGGAGGAAAATGTATATGTACATATAGATATAGAGACATAGAAATAGACATATGCAGGTTATGGTTTATGCATAAACATACATATATACATATAAATGTGTTCATATAAATATCTATGTGCATGTATATATGTATGTGTGTATACATACACGAAAAATAAATTTCTCAAGCTTCTATAGCTTATAAAAAGCCATTATATACAAATGAGCATAGTAATCAAATGAACATTGGACTTGGAATCAAAAGACAATTTATTATTGGTGTAACTTTGGGCAAACTGTTTGGCTTCTCTAAGTTTGCTTTGTAATACTCCAGTTGTGGATGCTAATGTCTGACCTACTTTACTCACAGAGTTATTTCAAGTTATGAACGGAAAAAAAGAGGTTTCTTTATTCTAGTTCACGCTCTGCCATTACTTCACAGAGTGACCTTGGGCAGATCACTTCTTGTCTCTGAAGTAGTGTCCTCCTCTTTAAAGTAAGGAGCTTTTACTATGTGATTTGGAATATCCCTTCTTTCTCTGAAATATTTGTCTCCAGAAATGTAAATTTAAAATATATTCACAGTCTAGGGGCCAGGCCAAGGTCTGAAGCAGTGATTTTCAGCTGACCATGTGGTTTGCAAAGTGCTTTGCAAATATTATCTGATTTTATGCTCAGAACAAGTGCTATTATTTTTTCCATTTTTACAGAAAAGTTAACTGAGGAAGAGAGAGGTTAAGGGTCTTACCTAGAATCACACTACTATTCTGAGACTGGATTTGAACTCATGTCTTCCTGATTAGGTCTAGTGTTCTATCTGATGTATCACCCACCTGCTTCAGAAGCATAGGAATCATGTCTTATCTTTGCCATCTCCATAGCACTTAGTCCAGTGTTGAACTCATAGGTACTTGGTAAATATCTGAGGGTTTGGTTTATCAGCTAAGTATCCCACTTACAATTATTGCCCTATGGTACTTCTGCAAAGAACCTAGATGTATAGAAAGACTACATAATCAGCATGTATACACCATTCTAGGGATAATAGTCATTCAAATATTTTGCAGAAGCATAGAGTATATGATATCTTTTTCTCAATACTTAAGTTAGAAAAAGTAAAAAGCCACTTGATTCTTCTAAGAACTATTTTTAGATTAATTTCCTATGATGGCTAATGCTAAAGTTTTTTTTAATAACTCAACTCTCACCTTAAACATCACTCATTTAAGGCCATTCTCAATTTTGTTGAGTCCTCATATAAAGGATAAAAAAAAGATGCTTCCTACCTTCTGCTTTTAATTTCCTTCCCTTTTCCTTTCCACTCATGCCTATGCCCAATTATCTGTGTTGTACTAACAGCAGAAGCACAGGTTGACACCATGAAAGCTATGGGTTTTATAGACTTCAATTAAACTCCTCTTCTCTCTTTGGTATGCAGAAGTTTATATTAATCAGCATTAAATTTTATTTGCCATTTGCCGCAATATGTATATAGGAGAGCCTATTTTGCTTAGAGTTTTTTCACTAGTTACTCAGGGGTTATGGTACACTTTAAGTTGTCTGTAAACATGAACCACTTTGACAACGATTATATTGTTAAAGGTTCATTTAGATGTAGGTTAAAGGGAAAGGGAATGAAAAACTGGTCAGAGGAATTCATTTTCTCATCTTCACACTGAACTTTACATGATGAGAACACAGGCCTTTGTGCCTACTCCAGTTTTCAGCATATTGCTTATCCAACGTTCCTTCTTACCCCTGACCTACCATCCCTCTCTAGAGTTGAAGCAAAAGTTCATGTCCTGACTCCTTTAAACCTTGAGGTGTATCGAAACTTCTAGTCAGGCTGTCAATTACTGCCAGTTTGGAGGGCTATGGGAAAAGACTTTATGACCTTTTGGAAACAGAGAAAGAAAAAAAAGTTGGGAATGTGTGAAATTAGGAGTTCACATTAAAAAAAGAATCATGTTTTCCTTTGCTTTCAGTATTAGGCATTTGGGAGGTTAATTTTATAACACTTTGACTTAGGAAAATCTACTACCACACAGGCAGCTAAAAGAGAATATAACGCAAAGGGTGTTTGGTATTCACATAACAGGTTGAGGGAAAATCACAACTTTCCCCTAAAGAAATGCTACAAACATTGCTATGAAATAAATTTTTAAACTACCTTGTTCATCAATTGATATTAAGCACTGTCTCGCTCACCTTAACCTTTTCAAAAAAGATACGTGAGAGTGGTACTAAATCAGGAGCTCCATTTATCTAGCTAGCAGGCTCACTGAAGTCAGGAAACTGAACTCAGATTGGAGGACAGCCTTGTCTTTGCAATGGCCACGTGTATTCTTGGGGAAAATCAGGTGAAAGGAGATAATAGGCATGCCTGACATTAAAGAAAATCTCAGCCGTGCCTAATGCAAAGGAGAATCTGTTTAAGAAGGATTCAGGGGCCTGGCAATCTGACCCTCAGGTGGGTCAAGGTTACAAAGTCTTCAAGTGGTGTTTGAATACGTGCAAATAAAACAGACTAGTTTATAATAGAAAGAGATTTAATGTAAAATGACAACCTTCTTTACTTTTTCCCCTTCTTGGCTTGGTCCTTCTACTCAGGTTAATTTACTTATTTTTGATTGTTTTTCTTTTGTTTGACCACTCACTTTAAAAGTTACTCCAGTTTATTCTCCACTGGGTTATTCTTTCATTAAGAGTCATAGTATTTTATAGACTTGGAAGCAGAACAACAGAGTAGACATTCCATCAGTCACATTATGTGAAAATGCAGTTGATCTGTAAACGTTATACCTCTAGCCTCAAGGTCAAGGGAATTGTGACTAGAATAGGGTACCAAACCAGTGTCCAGAGAGTGTTTTTTCCCTAGGGCATTTTTTGCCCTTATTCACAAAATGAATACAGCAGAATATTAAATCAGCTCCCTCACAAGCAGAATGAAATGTGTTCTTTTATTTTAATCAGTTCATTCAGGATACATATAATGTATGTATATGGCTCTTTATGTATTTTTATATATACACATGTATTATATGTCTGTATATAATCGTCCTTTATTTCTACTTTACAGAATTTATGAATAAATTTTCCCCATTCTCTTACCTCCTGAAGTAACCCCTATAAGAAAGATTTTTTAAAGGAAAAAAAAAAGCAGTTCAGCAAAATGAATCAACACATCAGCCATGTCTGATGGTATATCCAACAGACCATACCCAATAGATGTTGCCTCTGTAATGGAGGATTATTTTTTTCTGCTATTCTATTTTAACTACATATTATCCAGTTTTTTTCATTTATGTTTTGCTGTAGCTATTGCTGTTGCTTTTGTTAAAGATATATATATATATATATATACATGTATATATATATATTATTGGCAATAAAATACATCATGGTATTTTGATTTACATGTTGAGGAGAGTGAGAAGTTTTGGCCAATTGAGAAAAGAAAATATTGCCAAAATAATTACTTGGCACTTAAGTCAAATAATTCAGGTTTAACAGTTTTGGGTATCAACAACAACAGCATCAACAGCATCACATTATTAGAACATCATAAGCCTGAATTGCTCAGATGAAAGAAATTGAATAGACTCCTCAATGAAGGGTATTCTCCGCTTCCCCTCCACCACACATGCATCAGCGATGGTGAGTCTATTATCAGTCTCAAATAAAGTAAATCAATTTTTATGCCAGTCAAGAAATATGGCTAATGCTAGAAATTATTGCATAGCCATCATATTTTACAGTCTTAATTTAAAAAGAATTTTGATATGACACTGGTAGTAAATATGGTAGGTAGTACAGAAAATCCAAGAGTATCTCAAAAATCTGCTATTTAACTTATTTTTTAAAAGTTTTCAAGAAGTTTTTTGATGCTCTTAAATTAAAATTAAATAGTAGAATTAGTGAAAAAAATAGAAAGGTAATGAAAGTTAGTATCTCTCACTGGTATAATTTCAAAGGTAGTTTTTACTACACAAGTAATTGCAAGTTTAGCCTGAAGATAAGAATCATGTGAAAGATAAAGTGAAAAATAATTTTGAAGTGAATACAGAAGAGGACCAGACAGAGTCAAAGGACTTTAGTTCAGATTTGAACCCTGCTATTTACTTGTATGATCTTTGGGCAGTCAGGTAACACAGTGGACAGAGTTCCAGGCCTGGAGCAGTATGACGATTTCAAATCTAGCCTCAGACACTTACTTGATGACTCTGGACAAATCATTCAGGGTCTCAGATTCCTCATCTGTAAAATGAAGATGCTAGGCTCAGTGAACTCTAAAGCACCTTCCAACTCTAAATCTATGAATCCTGACGTTTTTTTTTTTCAGTCTTCTTTGCTAGATTTTCATACATTTCACTCCCACTAACTGTAGGTGTCAATAAGGCTCTGTCCTGAATCATCCTTTCTTTTCTTCTATACTCCTTACTTGGTGATTTCATCACCTTCCAAAGTTTTTATAATCATCTTTATGAAGACAATTCATATCTATCTATCTATCTATCTATCTATCTATCTATCTATCTATCTAT
>NW_027186372.1:16509224-16533332 GCF_028583685.1 Petaurus breviceps papuanus
TATCTATCTATCTATCTATCTATCTATCTATCTATCTATCTATCTATCTATCTATCTATCTATCTATCTATACTTATAAACTCTTTCCTGAAATCCAATCTTCTTTTTACCAACTGCCTATGGCATACCTTGAACCAGACATTTTATAGAGCCTTTCCCCTCAAACACATCCCCTCTTCCCTACTTTCCTGCTATTGTCAAGAATGCAACCATCTACCCAATCATTCAAGTGTGAAACCTAGATGGCATCTTCTACCCTTCTGTCACAATCACCCCACATATCCAATTTGTTGACAAGTCTTGCCATTTCTAACTTCAAAACATCTCATGTATATTTTCATTTTCTCAACTCACATAGCAGCCACTCTGATGCATGACCCTTGTCACCCCAAATCTCCAATTGGTCTCTCTAATCTCTCCCCCCTCCAATTCATCTTCACTTCACCTGCCAAAGTAATTTTCCTAAAATGTGGGTCTACCAATGTCACTTCACTTGCTATTCAATCAAATCTATCACTAGAAAGATCAAATATAAAATTCCCTGACATTCTTAGCCTTTTGCAAACTATCTTTAAATACAATGGAAAAGGCAGCATGCAAACAACTATGTACAAAAAAGATTACATTAGGATAAATTGGTGATCATAATAAGAAAAAAAAGATATTGGTGTTAAGGGGAACTGGAAAAAACTTTGTGCAGAAGATGAGATTTTAGCTGATACTTTAAGGAATCCAGGAGGTAAGATGAAAAGGATAGAATTCTAGGAATGAAGGTAGAGCCAGGTGAAAATGCAGGAAGTCACAAGATAAACAGTCTTGTCAGAGGAACTCAATGAGTAGACCCAGAGCAGGTAAGGTATAAATAAGAGTAATGGAAAGGTAAGGAGGGGACAGGGCCCTGGCATGCAAACATTCAAGAAATTGTTGACTCATTGACTGAGTGATCCTATGATTCTATAAGTTTGTCTAATTAACTCTATCCTAATTCATAACTCCTTTCTTCAGTTGTCCTTTTTGTACTTTATATGTCTGTATTGGATTTGCTTGTTCACTATAAAAATACAATTTCTAGGGCTTTTACAAACTTTTCAGCAGAGGAAAGATCACTGGTTCTAAAGAAAGGGGACCTTGATTCAAATCCTACCTTTGATATTTACCATCTATGGGGAGTGGGGCAAGTTGCCTAACCTCCTTGGCCCTCAGTCTTTTCATCCATAACATGAGGTGTAAAATTAATGGGCTCTAAGACTCCTTTCAGCTCTAGGTATGTGATCTTTCAATCCATTCATCTGATCTTTAGTCTGTATGTGTTCCTGTTTAAAGGCTAAGATGATCACAAAGCTCAATTAAAATAATCTGTATGTATGTAGACTGAAATATTCTTCACAAAAGCATGTGTGTACACACACACACACACACACACACACAAACACACACACTCTTTTGTACTATCTTTCAGCTTTTAAAAAGTAAAAGGATCATGACTGGAATGATGTCCTTTACTCCCATATTCTACACTCTACTGAGGCTTCTCCTTGCTCTTTTCCTACACCCATTCCTTTTTCTCCAAACCAGTTGCTATAAAGTGCCCTTAGTGCCATTTACTTCTCCTCTCAGTCTGCAGCTGCTGCAGATGAGCACAGAGGAGGAGTCACAGTAAATGATGGAGTTGAAAATGAAACAGTTGTGGGATTCATTACAAAGTCAGATGAGCTCTCTGTCATTTAAGTAGACAGGAAAGACTGACATTAAAATACGGTTCATTAAAAGTGAATTTGAGCCTGGCCATTCACAGTGCCAAAACATCTGGAGACTGGTCTAATTTATACTGAAGTGCCTTCAAAAATATTTGAACTCCTAACTAAACACAGGGGATTTGGCAAGTAAAAAGCCTTTTTTTCCTTTTGTAATTTAGGGATGTGTCTATTTATTTATTTGTTTGTTTTTAGAAAGCTTCACTATACTGGCCTAAGTACTCCACATCATAAACTGCTTTTTAAGAAGCTACTTAGAGAATGACACTTGCTTCCCACCCTTCAAATTTTACTTTGTGCTTTTACTTGAATAAATATTGACAAATAGTCCAGGGAAATACACAGTCAACAAAGCTCAGCTGCACTATATATTTTTAAAAACAGCTTGATCATCTTTATCTAGCTAAGGAAACAGAGTCAGTGCCTGGAAATGAGACAGTGGGATGTATAACCAGATTGAATAGCTAGCCTTGGTTTCGAGCTGTCTTCTTGTCCTTATTTATATATCAAAAATATTGTAAGAATCATATCAAATAGCATTTGTTTCCTTTTCTCAGATATTTTGAGAAGCTTCTATTATTTACATAACTTTTCACATCATCTTTGACCTGTATTTTTTTAAACTTCTCTAATACATCTTTATTGGTCATTAAATGGTCGATTTTAGAAAAATAAAAGGCCCATCATGAACTCTGCTATGGAGGAAAAGAAGAGGAAATAAGTCAAGAGTGTTACAGACACAAGTTCATAGATATAGCACTTAGGCAAAGATCAAGGTTTTTTTCCTCTAATGTTTACTAATGATACCTACTTCAGATTCACTTTTCTCTTTTCAGCTGTTTGGAAAACCCTATTCTAAATGGAACAAAAGATCAGGTGCACACAATTGGCCATATATTCTTCACATACAAATATATTTCATTTACAGATCCAATGGGGGCAGGTAGGTGGTGTAGTGATAGTGGATTGACCATTGGACCTGGAGACAGGAAGACTTTAATTCAAATCCAGATTCAGAAACTTGCTATTTGGGTGAACATAGACAAATTATTTAACCTGTCTTCTTTAGTTTCCTCAGTAATGATAATAAATTATCAGGGGATAATAATAAAACCTCACATGGTAATTGTGAGGACTGAATGAGGTAATATTTGCAAGGTGCTTAACACAATACTTGGTACATAGTAGGTGCTTAATTTATGTTTCTTTCATTCATCCATTGATAGGAAAGAGTCCTTATCTAATAGAATGAACTTAATAAGGGATAAAATTAAAGGAAAGAGATGCCCAATTGAACCTGAAGTGTAATGCACAGACAGTTGGTCCCAAGAGTCAGTCACCTGAGATCAAGTCCTATTTCTGAAACAAACTGGTTATGTGACCCTGAACATTGTCACTAAACTTCTTGGTTGCCCCAACAACTGTGAAGACTGTAAGATTTGGAACAATTGATTGTCTGTATTGGAAAACTCTTTTTGTGTGAGTTTCCTAAGCAGTGGTAGCAAAAAAAAAAAAAATTCCTGTTGCCCATATATTAACTTAGAAAACCACAAATTAGCATTATCTACAATTTAGTGCATTTTTAAAATATTTTAGACATTTTCCAGTTACATATTAATTATTTTTAGGGTGCAATTTGGGGTGTTTCAGCATTGAGTTTTATACCTCTGCAGACCATCCACAAAGATCAATATACACAAGTCTATACCAAACAATATTAATCAAAAAATGGAAAAGTCTTACCTTGGAGTTTAAAAAGAAGCAGATTTACAAATTCAAATGGGAGAAGAATAACTACCTAGAACTTGATATGAAAATAACCTGGGAATTTTAGTGGACCAGAGCATATGAATGATCACTATAGAAAATGAAATGAGGAGAACCAGAAGAATAATTTACATAGTAACAACAGCCCAGTGAAAATAAACTCCATTAAAAGTTGCAAGGTATCAAATCAACAGAATAATCATCTATGATTCCAGGGGATAGATAATGAAACATGTTCCTTATCGCATGACAAACTATTGATGGACTCAGAGTGGAGAATGCAAAGGATATATGTTTGACATGGCCAATTTGAGAATTTATTTTGCTTAACCATGTTTATTTGTTACAATATTTTCCCCTTTTTTCTGTTTTCCCCTATATAGTAGGGGAGAGGGGAGAAAATGAATTTGTTAATAAAATTAATTTTTTTTCCCTTTTTGGATGGGAGAGGGCAGGACAATTGGGGTTAAGTGACTTGCTCAAGGTCACATGGCTAGTAAGTGTTAAATGTCTGAGGTCGGATTTGAACTCAGGTCCTCCTGACTCCAGGGCCGGTGCTCTATTCACTGTGCCACCTAGGCACCCCCTAAAATTTAATTTTTGAAAGAGGTAAAAACTAATTAATCGTTTGACATAAAAGCTTAAACAGTTAATATAATAACCTTCATAAAAAGAGACAAAATGTCCAGGATGATGCAGGTGAGTCCTACAGTCCTTCCCTCCTCTCTCTCTGTCTCTGTCTCTGTCTCTCTCTGTCTCTCTCTCTCTGTCTCTCTCTCTGTCTCTCTCTCTGTCTCTCTCTCTCTCTCTCTCTCTGTCTCTGTCTCTCTCTCAAAGGGGCTATTCAATTAAGATATTTATAACCTTGGGCAACATTCATGGTAAAGGACCTGGAGTTCATTCTATATCAAAATAAGTTAACAGAACTAGAGATATTTTATCTTGAGAAGACTTAACAGCTATCTTGAAGTACTTAAGGGATATTATCTGGAAAAAAGAGTTAGAATGCACTATACTTGACCTTAATGGACAAGGGAAGGTAAAATGAATGGGTAGAGGTTACAGAGAGACAAATTTCGACTTGATTCTGAAAATACACTTCTTAATGCCACCTTAGGAGGTAGTGGGCTTCATATCACTGGGAATCTTTCTTCAATCAAACTTACTTGTTGAGTATGTTGCAGGTGAGAATTTGTCCACTATCAGTAGGGTAATATGGTGTCAGGTCTTTCCCAATTCTTAGATTTTGTTTGGAAATCAATTCTTTTCCTTATGAAGAAATGCATTGCTGTTGGGCAATGTCATTTTTATGATAATAACTCAAAATGAAATTCACAGATAACAGGGAGATACATTAGGTTGAAATAATAATGTATTTTCAGTGGTGACTAGAATTAACATTGTTCTCCATTAATGTCTCATCAACAATTGTTTTTATTTGATTGTTAGCAACTATGTGAGGTAGAAAGGACATTTATTATCCCAATTTTCCCAAATCAAAAAGCTAGAATGAAATTTAAACTTACCCCTTATTTATCAAGAAGAAAAATGAGATCCAGAGAGATCACACAATTAATTAGCAAAAGATTGAGAGCAAGAAACAATATCTCCTACTTTATACTTCAGTGTTTTTTCCACCATGACCAAGAAGTCTTTATCCATCTACAATAATTTTTAAAGAACATATACACTATCTGTATATACAATATGCATTCACTGATTCAAACTTTCTTTAAGTAACTACCATAGATGGAGACTGATAGCAACAAAGGGAGAAAAAAAGAAGATGACACCCTGTGTCTACCCTCAATGAGCTTACCAAGTAGTATTCAAGAAATTGGAGAACATCTTTCTTTTTTCATTAGAAATGTTACCTGTCACACAATAATAAGCAGCAGGAGATTTGGGGTCTCTAAGAGGAGCAGAGGGCAAGAAGTCAGTCAAGGCAGGATGAAAGTAACAGATACCTTGGGAAGGACAAAGAAGGGAGTTAAAAACAAAACAAGAAAGAAAACCACAGAAAGGTACTGGAGGTCAGATAAGCAGAAATGCTAGATAGTTAACTTCAAAAAAGTCAGCATAAGGTGACATGAAGTCATAAGGTCCCATAGTGCTGAATGAGTAAGGTTTAGTGTCCTAGGAATCAGTTAGCAAAGGTAAAAGTAGCAAATGCTAAAATGCTAAATAAATATAAGATTTTATTCTAGGACAACATTTTCTTCCTCTGTCTTATTTTCTATTACCTGCTGGTTGGGGAATGGTCTGGACTCACAGAGCAAGAAAGTAATGAGAGGATGGAAGATGCAATGGAATAAGTGCTGAGAAGATCTAAAAACTAAATTCTCATTAGCCTTGTTTCGATCTTTTTTAAACTTTGTGCTTAGAGAATCCTTGGATATCTTCCAACATTACTTAGTATCCTATTCAGTGCCTGATAATTGAACCATTGAAAATATTAGTGCTTATTTGAAAGCCTGATTGAAATAAAGTGAAATCTTATTAAATTAAAATACAAGATAGAAAAAAACAACAAAACCTCACATACCTTTGAATTAAAAGGATGTATAGTAACAGATATTTTAAGAAATGACCATAGTGTAGCTGCTTTGAATTTCACATTTATAGCAATTTAACATGGTTTGGCTATGTATATGATACAAGTGTATCCATCCATCTGTCTATATGTATATATTAATTTTGAGGTAATTGTTTATATTCATATTTTCTTTTTATCACAGAAAGTCAATCAGTTTGTCCTATTAAATGAATGATATTTCTTTAAAAAGAAGCAAAGTAGCAAAATGGATAAAAAGCCTATCTTGGAGTCAAATATGCCAAGGGTTAAACACTAATTTATAGCATTTGCTCATTACAAATGTATAAATGCTTGCAATGAAAAAATAACTATTTTGAGGGGAGTAGGCAACATACTTCTGGGCATATGACAGAATAGACCTTTACAAGCCCTTAGTTCCACATTTATTCAGTTATACTCACACAGGAACATTCCCACAACCAAGTAATCCTTTCAAAAATCAGAAATAGCTGCCTTTGTCACCCACACCCTTCCTCTACCCCCTCCCTCCATTGTCAGTTTAATTTCCCAATGTATATCTCCAGGGCTTACACAGTAAATCAGATGAAGATATATATTGCCATATTTATGGAGAAAGCATGAGGTTATAACTATGTTAGTTACTTGATATATTGTTTTGTTAATTGTCTAAACTTAAGAAAATTATTGAGAAAATGTTGAACTTAATAATGCTAGTAATGCAAACTCAATTTAAAAGCATATGGTGTGTATATGTCCTCCAGAGAGATGGTTATTAAGTGTACCAGCATACCTCTGCATGTGTGTGTGTATATATGGGTGTGAGTGTGTGTGTATTTGTGAGATATATATCTATATGTATGTATGTATGTATACACACATATGGGCAGTTGGAGGTACTAATTTGTTCATTTACCCTAGGAAAATTTGACATAGAGCTTGACACCCAAGAGCTGCAAATGATATGTATATGTACTTATGTAGATATGTGTCTCTATATACACATTGATATACACAATACATGTATGTGAGCGTATGTATACATGTGTATGTACATATATACTCATGTATATGTAAGATTACACCAACCTCAAACCACCAGAAAGCTTGAAATATTTGTGCTGTGCTATATTTCCTCTTTATCCTAAGTAGAATACAGGTCAGTTGTACCCTCTATTACCCTTGTTGGTCAGTGCTTTACTTCTCATCTTCAGATATGTTTTTACAGAAAACCCTGTAAGTCTTGAAAACCTTGCAGTAGCACAGAATTTTTTTCTGGTTAGCCATTGAGTGGATACTAAAAGTAAAGTCTTAGAACAAACAGATAGTTAACCCCCAGTCATGATGTAAATTCACTGTGTAGCCAGCACTCTGATTTATATTTCTATTATGTGAAATTAGGATTGCATTTCTGGCTTTTCATACTCTCAAAGAAGTCATGTTTATCAAGGCAGTGTCTTGGGGCCTCTCAAGCAGCTGTACTGCTTTGAAACCTTCTAGAGTCCAGCTGGGAATGTGGATTGACAAGTATTTCAGGAATACTTCTGAAAAGATGAGGGGAAACTAATAAGCTGCCACTTCTAGGATTTGTGTGCGTTTTCAGCCTGTGAGGCTATTTTGAAAAGTTAGAGATGATTACCCAGTTTGTTATAGCAGCATTATGTAGGCAAAAATCGATATCTTTGAAAATGAAACACATTATGTGGATGCTAGGTAGTATAAGCATGTATCTTTCTACAGTACAGATAAATCCAGTCAAGAAGACCCACCACATTTGTGGGTTCATGATTTACTACTTTGAATATTTGTATTACATTTTTCCAGTCCAGGATCTCTGCATGTAAAGGTGCTGTATGCTGGAAAGGGACTGGTCTATTTACTGTGGAGAAGAAGACTTGAGAGGACTTCATAATCTTCCTCAAACATTTGAATGGCTTTTAAATTTTTTTAAAAAAGGTTTAAACTTGCTTTGCATGATCATCAAGGGGAGAAATGAATTGCAGAGGGACTGAGTATGACTTCAAGTAAGGGAAAAATTCTTAATAATATGAGCTTTCCAAAAGTGGATTGCCTCATGTCTTAAAGGGTTTCTTATCACCAGAATTCTTCAAGCAGAGGGCAGAGATGAATGGGTCCTTCTTTTGATGGTCAGATAAGGATTGAATCAAATTCGACCCCTCCCCTACCTTCTACCTCTGAGATTTGGCTGACTCCATATGTATTTTACTAGAATTTAGGTAAGGAGGGGTGTGGTGGTAGTATAATTCAGAACAGTAAGGAGATCCAGAAGAACATAACTAATAAATAAATCTCCTTTATCTTGTTAATTAGAGAGATATTTTGATTTAAGTCTTCCTCTTTTAACATGTAAATGTGCCCTCTGGAAAGTCTGAGGTAGGGAAGAGATACTTGCTTCTGGTCTTGTAGAAGTTAAGCCTTATTCTTGGATTAATGAGAACTGCTTTCAACAGGTAATCAAGTAACACCCCACTACTCTTAGGAAATAGGAATATGTGATGGAACATGGGGGAAAGAAGGAAAAAAATTTGGTTGAATATGCTCGACTAGAAAAGGAAATTTTGGATAGCCAGGATTTAGAATGAGGTCATTAGAAACTGAGGGCAAGGCTTCTTTGGGTTTGTTTGTGTGTGTGTGTGTGTGCGCATGTGTGTGTATGTGTACATACATACATATATATGTGTGCGTATGTGTATGTTTGTGCATATATGCATATGTATGTATATGTTTGCATGTATAAAAATACCTTTGGTAGTATAGTGAATACTACAGACACTTTTATTGCAATGTTTTTGAATGCATTAAAATAAGATGCATATGATTACAAAGGAAACCAATAGTATTAAAGCAGTTAAACATTTAAAACAATAATTTTATAGAGCCACAATGGCAGAATAAGTGCAGGGATTTGCCCAAGCTCTCCCCCAAACACAGGGATAACAATTGTTAACAACTGGAACCAAAGATTGTAAAAAGAGAAGAAAATGTGAAATGCCTCATTGCAACAACAACTGACCTGGGACATAAATCCAGGAGAGATAAATGAAGAATTATTGAACGACCTGAAAGTCATGATCAAAAAAGAGTTTAGGCATCATCTTTCAAGAAATTATCAAGGAAAACTGCTCTGATATTCTAAAACTAGAAGGTAAAATAGTGATTGAAAGAATCCACTTAGTGGAATCCACTTACTTCTTGAAAGAGTTTCCAAATTCAAAAATCCTAGGAATATTATAGCCACATTCCTAACTTCCAGGATAAGGAGAAAATACTGCAAGTGGTCATAAAGAAAAGAAAATTAAATATCCTGGAGTCACAGTAAGGATAACACAAGATTCAGCAGCTTCTACATTAAAGAACTGGAGAGCTTGGAATATGATATTCTGGAAAACTAAGGACACAGGATTACAAGAAAGAATCACCCGCCCAGAAAAACTGAGTATAAGCCTACAGGGGCAAAAATAGATATTCAATGAAATAGAGGACTTTCAAACATTTCCAAGGAAAAGACCAGACCTGAATAGAAAATTTGACTTTCAAATATAAGATGTAAAAAAACAATAGCATAAAAAGTAAACAGGAAAGATAAATCCTAAGGGATTCAATAAGGTTAAACTGTTTATACTCCTGCCTGGGAAAATGATATTTTAACTTCTAAAAAAACTTTGCTATTATCAGGGCAGTTAGAAGGAGTCTACATTGACAGAAAGCAAAGGTGTGAGTTGAAGGTGATGGTATGATTTATCTAAAATGAGAAAAAAGAATGCCCTGGGAGAAGTAGAAAGGGAGGGGTAGAATGGGATAAATTATCTGACATAAAAGAGGCTTTTAAAAGATTTTATAGTGGAGGGGGAAAGGGGGGAAGAGGGGAGGGGAGCACATGAACCTTACTCTCTTTTTTTGGCTTGCAAATATTTTTATTTAAATGTAATTTTTGAGGATGGTAGGTTTTAGATCTCATTGAAGGCAGCAACATCCATGGATTGCACATAGTCTTTAGCATATTTCCTCTAGCATATGTTTCCTAACTTTATCATTTTCAACCACAAGTTGTATCTGAAGCTTCTTGATGTCATATCCCACTGGAACTAGTTTAGAAGATCCCCAGATCAAGCCATCTGCCTGAATGCTTCTGATACATGTAATGGCAAGCAAACAAGTACTTAGCACCTTGTTTCAACTGAGCCTTGCCCTTGATTACATCAAGGCTTTGTTAAGAAACAGAACTTGTGAAACCTACAGTGGGAGGAACTTGCTGAAGCAACAAGCAGGGGTGGAACAGGGAAGAGCTAATGGCCATATATAAGAAGCCCAAGCTGGGAGAGAGCAAAAGTGAGAAGGGGTACAGTTGTGGAGGCCGGCACTCTGTTTGTCTATTCTGTCTGTGTTGATTTTTGTACGTGACACTTTGTACTGAAGCCCTGGGACCTTACTGCAAGCTGTGAAAGAGGAGTTTCTTGTCTGTTTACAGAAGTCCTGGAAGAGGGTTTCAGAGGTCTTGGGACCATACTGATGATGTGTGTTGAGTTCCCAGACCTTGTCGGTGAGTCTGTGTTGATTTCACAGGCAAATAGTGAATTCATCATTTGCATAATTATAATGAACATGAATGTTATTGTGGCTCTGTTAAGCTTTGTCTTCCCAGAAACAGAAACTGTGAAGGACTTGAGGTGGACTGGACACTGTGAGCTTCAGTGTGGAACTGGATGAGGAGATGGACCAGGAGCTGAGAGCTGCCTACCTGGGAATCCAGGTGACAATTGGGTAGATTCTGGCAGGAGATGGACCCATGGAAGAGGAACTAAGGTGGGAGAACTTTGTACTCTCTACATTGTACCTCTTAAGGATGATTGTTAAGTATGATTGGAAACTAATCTCCAATCAAAAAGAAAGAAGACTTTTTGACTGAGAGATTGAGACAATGTGACCTAGGGGTAGAGAACTTTGACCTTTGTATTTTGTGTCCCTTAAGGAGGCTTGCATCTTAAGGATGATTGAGTTAAGGACTTACTGAATGATATCTTTTGCTTAAAACCATGTGGCCATTTTGTTTAAAACTATGTGGCCACTTAAGTGATAAGTTGTTATGTTATAACATTGTGAATACTGTACTTTGGTTTCTGTGAATGTTTTGCTTTAATTTACTGCTGAATAAATAGAGAGTTCACTATACTATGTGATCAAAATCTTAAAGCTGTTCATAACAGTAGTCCTCTGGAAAGCTGTTTGTCCTTGGCTTTTCAACACATTCCTCCAATTTTCCCATATCTGTCTCATCATCCCAAGGTTTTATATCCAGTAAGATGGAAGACTTGGCAACAATTGCAGGTTTTTTTTTTTTAATTTTTTGATTCATATTGAACAAGGTCTTCTTTTCTTGGCTTCTTTGCTTCTTCATTTTCCTCATCATCATTAGACCCAAAGAGAGAAATGTCATCACCCTGTTTGCTATCTGTAGCTCCGCTTCCTGTGGTATCTTCTACATTAGCAGGCTCACACTTGCCCAAAGTCTTCTTTACTCCTAGCAAGCTTGTCTTTTGCTTCTCATAGTACGTACTGTGGTTATACCAATGGAGAACATGTTACAAGTCAGCAGGTGGTGGGCCTGAGATGGCTTCAAAAACTGCTACATCAGCCTGGGATGGCACAAACCCTTCAATGTAGCTCTTTTCTGCCAGGAAGTCATTGAGGTGCTACAGCCAACAGGTGTTGTGAGATCTCTGATGCCCACTGTGGTGGTGGGAGGGACCATGAGGAGGGAGCAGTGGCAGGGACAGAGGAATTGAGCTTGAGGTTGGGAAACAGCACAGAGTGTGAACACGCTAGCACCAGCAGCAGACTGAAAAAAGGCATGAACCTTATTCTTATCAGAATTGGCTCAAAGAGGGTATAATATACATACTCAGTTGTGTATAGAAATCTATCTCACCATACAGGAGAGTAGGAAGGAAAGGAGATATGAAAAAATGGGGGAAAGCTGATAAAAGGGAGGGTAGTTTGGGGGAGGTAAAAGTCAAAAGCAAAACACTTTTGAGAATAGACAGAGAAAAAGGAGAGAGAGAGTAGTATGTAGAAGGGGAAATATGATGGAGGGAAACCCATAGTTTGTAAACATAGTAATGTTTATATATATTAAGTGAGTTTCTCTGATAATGACTTCATTTTTCAAACATATAGAAATGTGAGTCATTTTTTTTTTATGAATAAGAGCCATTTCTCAATGGATAAATGATCAAAGTATACAAACAGGCAGTTTTCAGACAAAGTAATCAAAGCTATCTTATTTATATAGAAAAAATGCTCTAAATCACTGTTGATGAGAGAAATGTAAATTAAAACAACTCTGAGCTATCACCTCACACACTAACTACTATTGGTGACGTTGTATACTGAATAAACCATTCTGGAGAGCAATTTGGAACTGCGTCCAGAGAATTATAAAACCATGTACATACCCTTTGACCCAACAATAACACTACTAGGTCTTTATCTTTATCCCAAATAGATAAAAAAAGAAAAAAAAGGAAAAGGACCTATGTGATATATATATATATATATATATATATATATATATATATATATATATAAAGAGAGAGAGAGAGAGAGCAAATCTTTTAGTAGTGGTAATGAATTGGATATTAAAAGAATGTCCATCACTCTTAGGGAACAGCTGTACAAGTTATTGCATATGATTGTGATCAAATACTATTGTGCCTTAAGAAATGATGAGCAGGATGCTCTCAGACAAACACGGAAAGACTTACATGCATGGCTGCAAAGTGAAGTGAGCAGAACCAGGAGAACATTGTCTTTAATATCAATATTGTATGATGATCTACTCTGAATAACTTAGCTATTGTCAACAATGGAATGATCCAAGACTTATGATGTAGGACTTTTGATGAAAGGTGCTGTACATCCAGAGAATGAACTGGTAGATCCTGAATGCAGATCAAAGATACTTTTTATTTAATTTCTTTATTTTTTTGGTTTGTGTTTTTTTTTCTCCACAGAATTACTTATGTGGAAATGTGTTTTGCATGACTACACACATATAACCTATGTCAATTAGCTTGCCTTCTTTTTTTTTTTAAGCAATTGGGGTTAAGTAACTTGCTCAAGGTTACATGGCCAGTTATTTCTGGGTGTGGTGCTAAGTATATGAGCCCAGATTTTATCCCCAGGTCATCCTGACACAGGGGCCTGTGCTTTTACTCGTGCTCTTACTCACTGTGCTACCTGGCTGCCCGCCCTCCCCCAGCTTGCCTTCTTAATGGGGGAAGGGAGAGAATTTGGAATTCAAAATCTGAAAAAAAAGGAACATTATATTTGTTTTTACTTGTAATTGGGAAAAAATAAAGTACAAAATAAAATTAAAATAATTTTATAAATTCACAGATCCTGGGTTAAGAACCCCCAATCAGAGGTTAGACAACTGCCATTAGATGGAAGATAGGACACAGTTAAATATAAAACTTACCTACTTCACAATATTAATACATTACTAAGGTGTGATTCTCTATATCAGAATAAGTACAGAGGACTACAAATCTCAATTTAGTTCAATTATCAACTGATTTTTAAAATCCTGTTATAGAATTCAAGTGCATCTACTATAGCCAGCTCTGCCTCATGTCTTCTACACAAAATCTTCACCCTACCTTTTACAGGATAAAATTAAAATAGAGAGAGGGAGGGAGGGAAAGAGGGTGAGAGTGAGAGTGAGAGAAAGAGACAGAGAGATTTATACATCTTTATTTCATCTTTATTATCAATATAGTATCCTAATATGTCAATGTTTATATGCATCTGTAATGTCATCAGTGAGTACTATCTCTAAAAGTAAATGGTGTAAACTTTCTATGACTTTTTATGCTCTTCAATTTTAGCTCTCTTAAAAAAAATCTTAAGGCATCTATAGAACATATTAGGACACCCCCCCTTTTTTTCTGAACTGTTTACAAATTATCCTTTGCTCACACTATATGACTCATCCATTTTCTTATCACATATGCTTAAACATCTTCACTGATGTCTATATGTAACTTCTTATATAAACATGGTCTTTGGTAATACATTTCATATAGTATAAAATTACTATATGATTTTATATTGTGTTTTGAATCAATTTTGATGATAAATTTGAATAATATTGATTCTTCTGATACTTTGATATCTCATTGATTATAATCATATGCATAACTCAGTTATAGTAATTATTATTATCATTATTATAGGGGATTTCATATAAAGGAACAGTTTAGGATCTTTGAAAGCAATATACAATTCATAAAATTATATATGATTTTCCAGATTAAATTATGGGTCCTTTGACTACAACTGCTGCCTCACAAGATTTATTTACTGATAGATTAGCATAGTGGAACACTACTCATACTACTGCTATTATACTCTCAAAAATCAGCTTTTTCCATCCATTTGTTTGTGTCCTTTACTAAGTTTTAGGTTGATCCCATTTGAAGAGTTGAGGATTGCACTGAGGAGGCCCTGTAATGTTCTAAAATTTAATGATGCCAGCACAGTGTCCTCTACAAAATAGCAATATCTAGAGGTATTCACTACCTACAGGGAATTACATGAATATCCTGCATAAGACATCCTCCACGATAGTGGCAAACATCTTTAAGAAATTAAGGCAAAAAGCATTTATTATTTTTTTTTTTGCAAGGGGGAAGGCGGGGTAATTGGGGTTAAGTGACTTTCTGTAAAGCCAAGCATGAGCAGCTTTCCAGAAGGCTGCTGCTGTGAACAGCTTTCAAGGTTCTGAATACATAATATAGCAAACTCTCTTATTTATTCAATAACAAATCAGAGCAAAACATTCACAGAAAACGAATGTACAGCATTCACAATGTTACAACTTAACACAGAAAATCAAAATAAAGCATTCACCATGTCACAACTCAACAACTTATCACTCAAATGGTAACATGTTTTTCACCAAAGTGGTCACATAGTTTTAAACAAAGCACATTCATTTAGTCAATCACAAAACCCTTAATTCAGTCACAAAGTACAAAAGTCAAATTTCTCCACCCCAAGATCACAGTAAATCATAATCTCAGTCAGTACACAGTATCCATGTAAAGTCTTCTTTCAGCTAGACTCAAGCTCTCAGCTTCCTTGGTTCTTCTTCCATGGTCCCAGCTCCAACTGTTACCAGAGTTCAAAGGCACACAGCTCCCAGTTTCTTCTCCAGATCCTTTTCCAGTTCTTTGTCCAGTTCCCATTGAATATTGAAGTTCACAGTGTCCAGTCCACATCAAGTCCTTCACAGTTCCTGTTTCTGGGAAGACAAAGCTTGACAGAGCCACAATAATATTCATTCACATTGCCGGCACCATCATCAATTCACTATCTGCCTATGAAATCAACTCAGACCCAACAACAAGGTCTGAGAACTCAACACAGACCCACAAATATGGTCCAAGCGGTCATCACAAATCATCAGTAAAGTCTCTGGACCTCCAAAACCCTCCTCCAGGACTTCTGTAAACATACATCCTGAAAATCTTCTTTCAGGGCTTCCAGTAAGGTCCCAGGGTTTCTGTACAAAGTATCACAAACAAACATCAACTCAGTCAGAGCAGACAGAGTGCCAGGATACCACAAGTTTTCACCTTCTTGACTCTGCCACTACAAGAGCCCTCTTTTCAGCTCTGCTGTTTCTAGCCTGGGCCTCTCCTTATATATGATCATTAGCTCCTCCCCTTCCTGTTGTAGGAGTTCATGAGTTCTAAGGTTCACAAGTTGTGTGTTTCACACATTCTCTTTCTTAACAGACTTGATACAAGACTAAAAAGAATTTGAGCTGAAACAAGGTGTTAATTCAATAGCTGGCCTTCTGTGCTGGCCATTACACTTGCCCAAGGTCACATGACAAATAAGTGTTAAGTGTTTGACAGAGATTTGAACTCAGGTCCTCTTCACTCCAGGGGCCTACTGTTTTTGCCTTGATTGATATTGATTAAATATCATTAATCTGTCAGAGGACTAAGGTCCTCCTCTGTCAGTCTTTTTTAGTGATGTGGGAAGCTGATGTGATTGGATGAGAGCACTTCTTTTTGGAAAAAGCTGATGGGAGGAAAAGAAAATACTTCTTTGTAGGTGAAGAGCTGTTTGGGAAATGTCTGCTTTGTTCTCTGGTATTACCTATATATACAGATATCTATCTTTCTATCTAGTTAAATTGACAGAGGGAAAACTCCTCCAAAGCTAGCTTATGTGCTCTTTATTACCCTGTATTTCAAGCCTCTAATTATGTGGTATTATCAGTCTCTTAGCATCTTGGTTTTAAAGTTCCTTAGACTTCTGTGTTCTGTGTTTTAATGGTTTAGCCTTTTTTTGTTTTGGGTAAGTGTGATAGTAATGGCAATTAAAGATTCCCCTGTATTGGCTTGGTTTTCAAATTGATTGTATTAAAACCCAGAGTTTGTTAATCCCCACCTGTGGGATGGGCTTGTTGATGTGAAAAGAAAGTCCTGAAGTGGGAGGAGCTGGTGATGTAGATTTGGAGAGACAAGAGAGAGGCGGAAGTTCTTTTTGGAAGCAGCACCTCGTGGAGAGGGAGAGACTAAGAGATTGCTGGTGGCCGCTTTGAATTGCCCTGGACTTTTGAGACCTGCCCCCTGAGCTGCCAAGGACTGAGGAGACATGGCTGTTTTGCTGGTACTTTGTCTGTCTGTTTTGATGTTATTTTGCCAGATTTGTCCACTGGTGAAAGACTGTCCTGTTGAAGAAGTCCTGGAACCTGGCATTTGGTTAAGAAGGCCTGAGACTGTCCTGCAGACAGAGAGTGAATACTGTCCACTGGTGAGGGACAGTACTGTTGTTGCAGGGGTCTGGAGACTGTCCGGCAGACAGAATGAATACTGTCCACTGGTGAAGGACAGTGCTGTTGTTGCAGGGGTCTGGGAGCCTTTCTGTTGGTTCAGAAGCCCTGAAGAAGGATTTTCTTGTTGTATGTTTACAGAAATCCTGGGAGAGGGCTTTGCTAATGTGTTCAGGGGTTCTAGGACTGTTCTACAGACAGAGGATAAATTCATGAAGGGACTGGCAATGTATCTTATGGCCTTGCTAAGCCTTGTCTCTCCAGGAACTAAGATTGCTGAGAACTTGCCTCGTGTCAAGATGAAGAAAAGACCTCCATTTGGGTATTAAGTGCTGTGTTTAAACTTGATGTAACTCTGGGGTAGATTCAATTGTGATCCAGGGGTGGGGAACTTTTGACCTTTTTGTGTTCTATGGTTGAGCAAATGAATGTATTGTACTTATGTTTGGAAACTAATCTCCATTTGAGAAGAGGGGCTTTGTGGTGGACTTAATTAAGGTATAGCCTAGGGGTGGAGAAGTATTTAGAACAGAGACTTTGTAATTGATTGAATGATTGGAAAGTCCTGGGGTGGGGTAGGCCTTGGAGATTATTTAATCACGCTTAGTAAATGCTGTATTTGGAATGATGTCATGTTTTAATCTTCTCTGTTCTTGGTTGGTCACTGAATAAAATAGAGAGCACCTATGCTGGTATTTTGAACCTGGGAAGTTGCCTTTCTTTTGGCATTACATTACAGTAAGCAGCTTCTTTTGTTGGCTTCTCTGACCTCTCTTTTGCATTGATTCTTCCTCCATTTGCTCATTCTTGGTTTTCTGATCTGTCCTAAATCTAGACCTACCATTATATAGTGAGTCATCCCTAACTTAACATTGAGAAATTACAAATGAACATTTCTGTCAAATTTAATAACAATAGTTGACATACAGTAGTACAATATTCTCAAAACAATTTTTTTGATGAAGAGTTCCTGATAAAGAAATTTCTAATCTCTAAAATCAGTTATATATAGCAAACAATGTTGGGAAATAACGCACCATGGCTATCTTTACTATCAGAGGCATGTTTGCCTCTGAGGTGCATGCTTTTTCACTCCAGTACTCTTGGAACTTGATGTGTTTCACTTCCAACACTTTTATTTGTTTTTTTTTTTCTTTATCAGAATTGTTTATATTTCTTCAAATGTTTTCCTTCCATATTTTATGCAAAAATGTCCTTTTTTTCTGCTCATTATAGCAAATAAAATGTTTGCATAAGAAAAAGGCAGGAAGTGGAGTGGCAGATAGAGTATTATAGTTAGAATCAAGAATATCTGACTTCAAACCCTGCCTCAGACATTATTAGTTATGTCACCTTGGACAAAATACTTGAATTTTTTCAGCTTCAGTTTCCTCATCTTTAAAATGAGAATGTAGGAATAGCACCCACCTCATAAGATTATTGTGAGAATCAAATGAAATAACATATTTAAAGTTATTTTGAAAAGCTTAAATTCTATATAAATGCTAACTAATATTATTATGACATCTTTAAGAAAGAAACTAAGGATATGTAACAGCAAGCACCCTAGCATACTCAGGATGTCTGTTAACACACATTTTTATCTGCTTTTCTAAAGGAAAGCACCTCAAAAGGGGTTAACAATCTTGCTTTAATCAAACATATATATCATTTGCTTAGTTCAGGGGGAAAAGCACCCTGAACTTCAGAGAAGATACAAACAAATTACAAGCAGACAAAAATACAGAGAAAATAACAAAATTCAACAGACCAACAGACAGAGCTTCTAGCTGTATGACTCTTACATACAGGCATATATAGCCTTCTCTAGGGTCAGAAGAGATCACAACCTTAATGAACCACTGCCTAACTACAAAGTAACAAAAGGTGTGGCCCTTCCTGAAAAACAAGCCTCCCCTAAGCAAGTTACTCTTGCTGGGCTCCAACTGAGGCCCATTAAGGGGCAGGGAAGATTTTTAAATTCTCTTACCATTACAGTATACTATATAATTCTAAGCATTTCCTTGGTTTGCAACTGGAAAATATTAGTTACTCATATCCCATGGGAAAAATGTTTTTAAAAAATTTAATTTGATGCCATTCTGCCTCTTTTCCTTATTTTCTGCTGAAACATACCTCCCATTACTTCCTACCTCCTGAGAAATAGATGCAATGTTATAACTGTAAATAAATCCAATTTCAAACAGCCAAATACATCTAATTTGAGGCTTCGGTGAATAATTCAACTAGACTGCACTGATTGTAAGGCATTCTTACGTTGCCAATAAACAGGAACTCATTTTGCCAGGCAGGATCCAAATATCAAATGCTAAATTAAAATATTGTGAGGATATCAATAATTTTCTCTTATGTCATTATAGAAAAAATTCTATTTACTTACTATAATTGTGATGAAAGTCTATTTGTTGAATTTTTCTTGCTCTAAGTTTATTTTGTGCAGTGATTCTTATCTCTTGCTCAAAGGAGTATTTTTTGAAACTAGAATAAACACGATCCTCCATGTACAAAAGTAAGAAACAAAGGTACACAGGAGCAAGTATCATTAGAACCTTCCCCACTGTAGTATCTTATAAAAGTGACCATGCATTCTAAAATGCTATGTCAATGAAATTTAAGAAACTCTGGGAGGTTTTTCATTGTTGTTTATTTTTTGGAGGGGGGAGGGAAATTGGGGTTAAGTGACTTGCCCAAGGTCACACGACTAGTAAGTGTTCAGTGTCTGAAGTCAGATTTGAACTCAGGTCCTCCTGACTCCAGGGCCAGTGCTCTATTCACTGCACCACCTAGGTGCCCAGCTCTGGGAGGCTTTAATCAAGCTAGAAAGGCTTCACAATTATTGGTGAAGAACTCCACACATTCATTTCAACTTAACTAAATAACAATTTATTAATCCTTGATGGAGTGCCAGATATTGTTCCCTTAGGATAGAAAGACAAAACCAAAACCTTTTCTCCCCTCAGGGAGTTTATGTTCTATGAAGGGGAGAGGGATTTACATAGATAATTAAGTACAAAATATTTAGAAATTCATAAAAAGTAATTGAGGGAATCAAAGAATCACTACCAACTTGGAGAACCTGAAAAGGACTCCTGTAGGAGGTAGTGGTTTTGCTGAACCTTGAGGTAGGGATTCCAAAAAGGAGAGATGAGGAAAGAGCACATTCTAGGCATAATAGATAGCCGCCTAGCTGTTGAGGATGCTACCATCATCCCATTCATCCAGTTCACAATCTATGTGTGATCCTTGACTACTCACTCTTTAACTCACTATATTTAATCTGTCACCAAGGCTTGCTGATTTTATATCTCTTGAATATGCTGACTCCTCTTTTCTGATACTGCCACCACTCTGGGACAGGTACATATCATCTCTGGTTCCTCTCCCTGCCATAAGTCTCTTATCCATTTTAAAACTGGTATACTTAAAGCACTGTATTGGCCATGTCACCCACTAATTCAATAAACTTTAGTGGCTACCTATAACCTTCAGAATCAAGTGTAAATTTCTCTGGTGTTTGAAGCCCTTCAAAATCCCCCTCCCCTACTCACCCCTGCCTCCATATTTCTAGGCTTCCTACGTTTTCTTTCCCTTCCTATACTTTATGATCCATTGAATTTTGCCTCTTCTCTGTTCCTCCAACAAGACATTTGGTCTCCTGACTCTGGCCATTATAACTGTCTGTTACCCATGTTTGTAGTACTCTCCCTTCTCATCTCTACCTCCTGATTTCTTTGCCTTCCCTCCAGTTTCAGCTAAAATTATACTTTCTATAGGATGTCTTTACTGATCCATTTAAATCTAGTGTCTCCCCTCTTTTGATGATTCCTATTTTATCCTAGACAGAGCTTGTTGGTACATTATTGCTTACATGTTTTCTACCCCATTCATCTGTAAGCACTTTGAGAGCAGGGACTGTCTTTTGTTTTTATTTGGTTCCCCAGAGCTTAATAGAGTGCCCAGCACACATTAGGCACTTAATAAATGTTTACTGACTGACTGACTAGAGAGAGTTTTCACCAGACTGATCTTAGAGACATACATTTTTCTATCAGACTACTCACAAAATCATAAATAATTATGTATGATGGAAGGGTAACAATGCTGACGAAATTACATGCCATTGAATTATCAAATAAAGATTTCATACTCTTAGCTGTTTTGATAATCATGCAGATGTATTTGCCTTTTTTTATCCACAGTTTCTCACTGAGATTCTTTTTGATATTGTTGACTATCTATCCAGGATGAGAGATGCAGTTTGTGGCAAAGAAACAGATATAAAGAAAATGGAACAGAACTCTAGGACCATGAGTTTGACTCTAGTTTCATTAACCTAACAACCTGATCACCTATGCTAAGGGTACTTGGAACAGACTAGACAAGGGTAAAATAATAGTTGAATTTATAATTCAATGAAAGTCATACCTTCCTTTACCTCTATCACATCAGTGGCTATTTCAAATTTTTAACATCTTAAAGATCACTTAAAAATATTTGCTAATGTTCTGATGAATAGCCATTCATTTGGCACGATTGCCCAGCATGGCCCAGTTGCATTGCAACCCTATGCCTGGATCTGTTCTTTCATGGCAAGAAAAAAAGAACAGTGGCTATGATCCTAAATAACTAATTGTAAGACTCCCAGAAATATAATGCAGTTGAATTTGAATGTTGCTGCTGCTTATGATTAAAAATAACAACAAACATAAATGCTGCTGATTGCTTTGAAGGGAAAAAAAAAACAACAGCAACTTCAAAGTACATATTGCAAGGGTGCAACTAGAATAGAATTTTAGACTTAGAATGAGCCCTGCTCATCATTGAGCCCAACCTGCTGATTTTACAGATGATGAAATAAACCTGGAGAGGTTAAGTGACTTGCCAACATCATCACATAGTTAATTAGTGGCAGAGAGGGCACTAGAATCCAGTTTTTCAACTCAAAGGTTAACATTCTTTCAAATATACCAAAATATCTTTCTGTAATAGTTTCACTATTTTTAGTGGTGGCCCATTGGCAACCACTTTCTCTGGGGATACTAATAAGAATGACAGAGTTATTTAATCATTATTTTACAGCACAAGTCAGTGAATCCATCCATAAGCACTTACTAAGCAAATAAACATATGTACTATTTATAGGGAATTTGCTATTATATATAAAATATTAGACTAGTCAGTCAGCAAGCAATATTCTCATTAGTGAGAGTCAGAGACTGTCATAACTATAATAGAACTGAGAAGTTGCTCCTGTTTTGTATAAAGAAACTGAGACACAGAATTCTCCTGCGTCTTAGTCAGGATAACAGGAATTTACAACAGCCAAGATTAGAAGCTCAGTCTATAGATTTCTAATGTTTTAATGCTCTTTCTACCATCTCATAGTTTTCTAAGAATTTGGGTAAATAAATATTAAATCTTGGGGAGAAGACATTCATAATAAACACAAATGGAAAAATGAAATTCAATAAGGAAGAAAAGCAATTTGTTTTGGAATTGTAGTGTCAGATTTATCATAAGTGTTTGATTTCCTGAGTCATTAGCTGAAATCCTTTGAAATGTTTAGCTAATGTATATGTTTTATACCTAATATTCAAACTCCTAACATTAGGTACAAATAGATTTTTTTTCAGAAAAAAAGTATCATTGATGAGTAGAATACCAGTTAGAATTAGAGGTGTTATAGGAAAGTGTCCTATACTTGCATTTTATTCAAGGCTCCTCATCTGTAATATTAAAAATAAAAGTATTGCTTTAGACTTTTTGTTAAACATTCAATGATTCATTTCTATGAAAGTGCATTAAAATTTTGCCAAATGTTGATTCTTAAGAATTCTCAGCTTGTGCAAATCCCATCAACATAGTACACACACACACACACACACACACACACACACATATAAATATATGTGTGTGTATATATACATACATATGTTTGTGTATGGAATACAATTAGTCTCGTTATTTCCATTCTTTCTCATTTTTTGGGTTGATAGGGTAAAAAGGAAAATCAATCAATTAATGATCAATAAGTATTTATAAACTCTGGATATGCACTGGCACTTTGGTAGGCATTAGGGATTCAAAGGCAAAACTAAAGAATCTTTACATTTGGGGAGCTAACATTTTATTAATACAACATATTTTAAAAAGTACCCATAAGATATATAAAAATAAATATAAAGAAACTAAGTCAATGGTTCTTAACCTGAGAACTAAGAACATTTTAAATTTTATAATTTTGATAGTTGTATTTAAATATAATGGATTTCCCTGGAAATCCCTATGCATTTTATTTTATGTACATAATCACATTATTTTGTGGATTCCATAGGCTTCATCAGGCATCTAAAGTGGTTCATGAGGCAAAAAAAAAAAATTAAGAACACAACACAAGCTATAAACACTAAAATGTCAAGCATGTGGGAAATTATATCATACATATTACATTCAGGAGATAGTCACAAAGTCAAATTTTTTTTTTCATTTATTTATTTGTTTGTTTCAGTTTGGTTCATATTTGTGATTTTATTGTTAAAGAGAAGTTCCAGTGAGGAAACGCTCTGGGCATCAGTTTTCTCATCTCTAAACAGAGGTAGAGGGAAGAAAATTGATCTGCATCTACCATGCAGATAATAAACTGCATTTTAACATGTGTTCTTAAAGGATTTCTTGGGGGTATTGAGAAGCGAAGTGATTCCTAAGGTTATATAACCTGTAAGTGTAAGCATCAGGAAATGAACTCCTACTTTCTTGTTCTTATTTCAGCTCTCTTTTTGCCTCATTGTGCTGCTTTTAGTCATCCAGCCAGTAATACACACACACACACACACACACACGCACACAAAATAACAACAACAACAAACATGATGTCAGGGAAAATTGCTCTTAAGCAATAATTTGCTGTTACTTAGAACCTTATAATTTTAAGTTAACCAGGTACTCTGTATAGCATTTCAAACATGATTATACATCTTAAATGAATTTCTTAAATTTGGTTAACGAAGTTAGCAAGAAATACTGAAGTGGTCTTCAGTTTCTCTCCAGGGGATTAGATTTACAGTATTCTTATTTGTCTTCTAAAAGCTTAGCATGATGCCATGCCATGCCATCTCTCTCTCTCTCCTCTCTCTCTCTCTCTC
>NW_027186372.1:16533732-16543721 GCF_028583685.1 Petaurus breviceps papuanus
CTCTCTCTCTCTCTCTCTCTCCCTCCCTCCCTCCCTCCCTCCCTCCCTCCCTTCCTCTCCTCTTGACAAGAATTACATTACAGGCACATTAATTTACAAAAGTTGAAAACAGGACCACTGTGCTTTGTCCTATACAAGACTCTGCAATGTCCTGGAGTAACTTTCAGTCTAGCTTGGGAAATAGACTTGGAAAAACTAGAGAAAATTCAGGCACCAAGGTTTGCTATAACTGTATGCTAAGGTTTGCTAAGTGGTCAAAAGTATCACAGAAATTCAGAAAAGGGAGAAAGTAAAAAGCAAAAGATGCTGAGGGAACTGAGTCAAAAAACAAAAACAAAAAAAAAATCCTCTGTTCCAATCTATATTCTGATACCAACTTCCTGTGTGACCTTGGGCAAGTCACTTATCTCTCTGGGCCTCAGTGTTCTCATCTCTAGAAAGAGGCAGGTGGAACGAAAATTTAGTGCTGGGCCTGGGTTGAGGACGACTTGATGTTGAATCTAGACTTTAACACAAACTAGCTATGTGATCTTGCGCTATTTATTAAACCTCATCTGCCTTAGTTTCCTTAACTATATAGATAGACTAGGGGAATAATAATACCATCCACCTGATGGTGGACTATTTGAAGATTAAATGAGATAATATACAAAGCACTTAGTATAGTACCTAGCACATAGTAGGTGCTTAATAAATGATCTTTTAGAGCTATATTAAAAAATCCTATACATAAATATAGAATAGTTACATAGAATGATATATATGCACGTGGTATAAATTATTATATATGTATATACATATATGCACACATACATATTCACGTATACATATATAATATACACACATATTGTGGCTAAAAGGCTAGTCTTACAGTGAAGACCTGACACCTGGTTTCAGGTCCTATCAGTGAAACTATTTCTGTCAATTGCTATTCAAGTGGCTTTACATCTCAGTGGCTAAAAAATCTCTCTAATGATTAGTTACAGAAAAAATGCCAACCTGATTTATAGGAGTTTCCTCAACATCAAACTTCTGCTCTGATTATCATATTTCTTGAAAAGTTATATATTACATTGTGTGTATATGTGTGTATGTGTATCATAGAAAATTCTATCATTATTTAGAGAAATTCTATTTAGTTGACTTTATGTAATGCAGTTAAACATGATGGGGACATATGGGGAAATTGTGTTTGTCTTTCTTCTTTGAAGTGGACCATGGCATAAGGGAAATGAAGTCATGACTTGCAGTTGACTTTGATTCCTGTGAGGGAGGGCTGTGCAAGGTCACCAGCCTCACTTTCTCCTCCAGAATCATCTGGGTCCAGTGGCCAGATATTGAGATGACTGGAGGTAACCCAGGATGGAATGGGAAACCCTGGGCCTTTTAGGTTAAGGTCTTTTTAGGTACTTACTTAGAGTGAGGTAATGCCCATTCACAGAATAGGCCTCTTTAAGAAGTGAGTCAAGGGACGGCTCTTTTAATTAAAAAAAGAAAAAAAATAAAGCTGGAAGGGAAGGACCCTCAGGTTTGCTGTTCCAAAGAGAAACAGTTACCATTGACATTCACTCTAAGGCCAGAGGGCCCAAAACATAGTCATTAAGTGGAGCTTGGGCAGGGACCTATTGTAGTCCAATCTATGACCTTCAGACTGAACTGGATTTAAGGAGGTAGCAAGGAAGGAAGAAAAGGAAGGATTTAAGAGGCCTATTCATTGAATGGGCATTACCTCACTCCAAGTGAGTAGCTGAAAAGGCCTTGACCCAAAAAGGCCAGGGTCTCCCATTGAATTTTGGGTTATCTCTGATCATCTTGATGAATATCTGGCTGTTGGACCCAGGTGGCTCTGGAGGAGAAAGTGAGGCTTGTGACCTTGCACAGCCCTCCCTCACAGGAATCAAAATTAACTGCAAGTCATATCATCATTTCGCTGATGCCATGGTTCTCTTAGAAGACGAAGGAAAAATACAACCTGTGAGTATATCTAGCCTCCTGAATGGGGACCCAGCTAGTTGGGTAACTCAGCTCCTCCTCTCCTCTCCTTCCCCATCTCCCTCTCCCTCTCTTTCCTCTTCTCCTTTTCCTCTCCAAAGGAAGTTACATTTTGATGGTCAGAAGCTGCCCACTTAACTATGTGGGGAAATATGGAAGATAAGAATGTAGCCTGGTGTCATAGAGGAAAAAAATACACTACTTTGGAGTCAGAGGACCTCAGTTCAAATTTCAAAGATGATACTTACACTAGTGTGACCTTGGTCATATTGTTTAACTTACTTGGACTAAGACTAGATGACTCCAAGGACCTCACTGGCTCTAAATATATATTGTCATTATTGTTGAATGAATATTTGACATTTTAAGAAGGTAGTTCAAATCCTGACAGATACTTTCTAGCTGTATGAATCTCTTGCTTATCTGAACAGGTCACTTAATCTCTCAGTCTCACTTTCTTCATCTGTAGAATGGGGTTAATAATAGCACCTACCTTATAGGTTTGTTGTGAAGATCAAATGAGATAACATTTGTAAAATAAATGTTAAGACAGTGGCTAAATTACTTGCTTTAAATTTCAGCTGATCAATTCCCAAACTGCAGATATGTAATTCTGTAGTACTGTTGTCTATATGATAGCAACAAAGAACTTTTTGCAAAAAGCAGGGTAGCACCTAGTCTTTGTCAGAATAAGACAATCTAGTAGGCATGATTTGGAATTGGAAAATGGCATAGCCCTGGACAGCAGGCTATATTCATTGGAAAGAGGGAAAAACAAAATACAAACACAAACAAAACTAAACAACAAGACTGATAAAAGGGGATTTCACTCTTTTTTAAGGTTGCATGCATACAGATTGTTTGACATTCTGCATGACTGAATCTTTGGCTGAATTTTAATACTGTTCCTTCAGGAAGACTTTGTAAGTAAGCCAAATCTCAGTTTCTGGATTGATGTTCAAACTGAATTTTATCTCCCTAACCTCAGGTATACTGCTGAAGCATTCTCAATCCTTTTATTAGGCTCCTAAATTTGCCAATGGGCATTACCCTGTAACACCAAGAAAACTGTGCTGGAATTTCAAGGTCTAAGACTAAAATTCCCTTTTTCTAAACAAGACATAGTTCCCCCCCCCAATCCTTTGGATATTTTATGTTATATCTCATTATTTTTTTAAAAAATATCATATTTTTATGTGCTGCAACTTGATGGTGCAGTAGAGAGAACATTGGACTTGGAGTCAGAAAGACCTTATTTCAAATTCTGACAGATGCTTCATAGCTGTGTGACCCTGGACAAGTCACTTAGCTTCTCTCAGCCTCAATTTCCTTATCTGTAAAGTAGAAATAAAACTACCTACCCCACAGGGCTATTGAGAGACTCAAATTAGAAAGCATATGCAAAGTATTTTGCAAACCTTAAAGAATCATATAATTGCTAAAGAAAGTGACCTCTAGAGTGCTTTAGGAATTCCTTTTCAGGTACTAGCTGAATGAAATGGCTTCTTCCTAAATCAGAGATTCTTTGATTCTGTGATACGGAATGTTCATATCCTATCCACTCCTTCCAAAAAAACAAACACACAGATCAGTTCTATTTATGTCTACATTTCACATAACAGAGTAGAATAAAGTTTTTAATGTGACCTTATTGTATCCAGTTGTATGTGACTGACTCATAATAAGGAGGGATGAAATAAGGATGTCAGAATAGTTGAGAGAGAAACTGGAGAAAAGAAGATGAAAAGGAGTTGGAGGAGAGATTTGATCCCAAGTACCTTCTGACTTTATGACCACCAGTCTTTCTACTTTAACACATTTCTTGCAGAGGCAACATTCTCTGAAAAAATAAATTATTTTTGTTGTTCTTGCTGTTTATACAATCTACCCCCATTTTCTTTATATATTATCATATCATAATGATTTTTTTAGCATCTGTGATATCCTCTACAAGATTCCATGAGAGAGGATATAGATCTTGTCTTACTTTCCTTTGGAATCCCCACAGTAACTTAGACATATAAGTGTTCAATTAATATTTGTTTAATAAATGAAGAGGTGTAAAAGTAAATGAATGATGTTATAATACCAATCTAAAGATAGCATGCTAATTTCATTCTATCTATACACAAGCATATAGAATGCATTCATTTATTTAATAAATCAAAGACAGTCCTGTTTTTAAATTCCATGGGAGTCCCACTTCCCTCATTTATTCTTCTCTTGAGCTTTTAAGTTTTTTCATTCTTCTTTTTATTTGGGAACTTTAAACTAGACCATTTCAGACAATCATACTAATCTATACTAAATAAGATCAAAATTCACATTTTAGTTTTTAAATGTATTTTCCTTTTTATTCTACTTACTATTCTTTATTTTCTCAGTACCAATCACTTATTGATACAAGCAATTAATTGTCATGTATTGGGAACCTATGATTTGCCAGGAAGCAGGCACTGGGGAAACAAGTTCCAAGAATAAAAAATCCATCCTCTCAAAGAGCATATTCTAATGGGGGTAGAGTCTAGTGTAAGTTTTGTTTTGTTTTGCTTTACATATATTTGAAGGCAGTAAGAAAGAAACTAGTTGATAAAGAAAGGTTAATGTTTGGGTGGTCAGGAGGGGCAACTGAGTATGCAATCTGGGCAGTCTGTTAGAAGACACAGAAAGGAATGGGATTAAGTGAATGTGTAAAGAAGTTGATGTTAGCAAAGAGAAGGGTTACCACTTTGTCATAGACTAGGGGAAATAAGGGGAAGAATGGGTGATGATGTAAAGTTACTTTTTTTTTTTAGATTAGGAAAATGGATGAAGATGATGTTCACATTCAAAGGTTTTATTTTTTCCCAGTAAAGTAAGAGGCAAGCTCTTCTGTTGAGGGATGGAGTAAAGGTAGAGTGAGAAAGAAAGGTGTTGGAAGATTGAGGAGAAAAGAAAAGATTTGGGATAGATTCTGTTGGGAATGAGAACTGGAGTCAATACTGGAGGCATAAAAGAACTACCTTGCTTCAATGAGAGCTCAGTTGGGGTTTGATAACATGCATTTGTAATGTACCTTATCAGTACAGTTGTACAACGCTTTCTACCTACCTTTAGTGTCCTGTGAGTAGGAGAATAGAAGACAGATGGGGAGAACCTTGACAAGAGAAGAGTCTTGAGACAATCATGGAGCAAGCGATTCAAAAGGAGGAGACAAAGCAGAGTTGAAATAGGTAACAATGGGATTGAGGATGGAGAGGAAGGAACATAGCCACAGAAGGGGTAGTGGCCTAAGAAAATATTGAAGTTTGAAGAGGTATTAATTAATAGATGAAGAAAAATGTAGGAGGGGGTGAATAAATAGGGAGAGGTGGAATGATAAGAATTTATATTCAAATAGAGGAATCTCAGAGTTTCTAAACAAGGAAACTTAACATATATGGGTAATGGTGAGAGCTAATGTGTAAGTCTGATACAAGTATAACAAATTAGCAGATTGTGGGATTTAAGAAGTCTGACGACTTGTACTAAATGCTGGGATTACAAAGAATCTTGAAATCAACCCTTGTCCTCCAGGAGCTCAATTTATAATGGGGTATATGCAGGATATATGCAGAACAGATGGGGGGGAGAGCAATCTCAAAAGGGAAGGTATTTAGACTGGTGTAACAGCCCTAAAAACTAAAAACTCATTAATTTTATCTAAGGAATCTCTCACTCACTAGAAATTAGGAGTACAAGATAACATATGTATGCTTTATGAAGTTCTATTTATTGATTGATTATTCTTTTCTCCCACATAGTTCTTCAAAACTCAAAGACTATGGTCCAGTTGTAAAATTTGTTTCAGTTTGATTTTTCACTTCCTCAAAATCAGGATGACAAGAATTCTAAATCAAATGTAAATTTACATTTACAGGTCTTTTTTAACTCTAGGAAGTATGACTGTAACCGAGGAATAAATCATCATTCATGTTGACCATTTGTTCATATTTTTATTAACTATTTCCAAGCTACCAAATGTTATTCAAATAATAGCACCAAGCATTTATTTTATTCTAAAGAACTAAAGTTAGCAACACATATTTGTATCCATATGGATAATAAAATGAGAGTCTATGTCTGACATCTTCTTTTGGGGGGAATAAGTTTTGGAAACAGCCAGTATGATAATGGATACCACTAGATGTCACTATAAACAGACCATTTTCTCTGGTACAGATTCATTTTATTGTATTTTCAGATTTCCTGAATGGCTTTTGGGGGAATTAATTCTTACAGTATTGATTGCATCTAATCCCCTGCCTGGTTAGTCAAAGGTTACTAATTGCTAGATTCATACTTCTTTATGTGACCCTTCTAAAATCTGAAAAATGTTTTTAAAGAAATGGTAAGCCTTAAAAAAATGAAGGAATAGAGATTCCAAAATTGTCACTATTTTATTAATTAGCTGATTGTACCATGCATAGCCAGTAAGTTTAGTATATCTTAAGAAAGCTCAGCAGTATCTGTCTCATTAGAGGTGAAGAAGCTGACAGACTAATGCACATATGCTACAACATTAATTAGAGAATCAGATTTTTTCACAGCATAGATAATTTGATGGTGACAATGGCAACTCCAAATAATTGGATCTCTTAAAGAAAGCGGATGATGAACAAGTGTTAAAGGGTGAATTTCATTGTTATTTGCTCCATATAGGAATGAATGTGAACACAAAATCAAAGACTCTCAGAGGGATAGAGGCCCTTATCGTTCATCTGGTCAAATCTCTCTGCCAGTGTAGAAATTTCTTCTTTGGCATCCTTTGACAGATAGCCTTTGAGGGAAAGTAAGATGCAGTTCATTGGGAGTTTCTATCATGATATTTTAATCATATTTCATCTTCTGAATCTGCTTGGTATATCTCAGAAAAGGAAAGAACAAATTGGTAGACCATTTCAGTCATTTGTTGAATTCTAAATTATGTGAAAAATGTATGTATATATGTCTATATGTATATCCATATGCATATACACAATATACATGCATATATACAAATATATATGTGTGTATATATAAACACACATATAGTTATAATTGAGCCATCTTAAATCAATATACATAAACCGAGTCTTAATAAAAAAATATAGCAATCAACTGCTAAAATGTCCTTAATAATAGTCTGGTAGAGACAGAATAATGGGAGAAAATAAGTATTCAAACTGCCATGTGAGTTGACATTTAATAAATTCATATTTTAAAAATGACATTTAGCACACTAGATGATGATGCAAATGAGGTCTATATTTACAGAGGGGTGAAAAACAGCTTCTAATTTGTAGTGACTCTATATCCAATTCTATCTCTGAAAATGCTACATATGCCATCCTATTTATCTGGGGTAACTTTCTCATAAATAGCCCTCTCTCCCTGAGCAACTCTCAAATCAATAGAGCAACTGGAATGCTATTCTGCTCAGTACTGCGTCTGTGCTGGAAGGTGTCCAGTGTGGACAGGGAGGAACAGGCATGCTACATGAGAAAGGAAGTCTGATCTTCTATGAAGAACAAGTGGAAGAGAAACATGAATTCTAGCTGCAGATCTTTCTGCTAGTTTTTCTGTTTCCAAATCTCTAAAATGAGATGACTGGGCTAGATAACCTCTCCTCTCTTCCATCTTAAACACTCTAGGTCTATGTTGCATTTGGGAAAATAGTTCCTTTAAAAAAAAGCCATCTATTCACTAACTTACAACACTGTCTCTCAGATTGAACTGTCCTGAGCAATCCGACAGCCTAGATTTGGAAAGACAGATAATCTGCTTTGGAAGGAAAGGGAAAAGAAATAGATAAGGCAAGAATCACCCTGAAAAGCCTGCTTCAGGGACCCTAACCTGACTAGTGTTTGTGGTAAGCAGCAAAGAGTCAATCCATTTGTAATGCTCTGTATATTAAATGAGAATTCTTACTCTCCTCCATTTCTGTTCTTCAGAGTTTAACATGCAGCTATCATTACTTCCAAAATTTAACACTTTGATTTCCTCTCAATTCATGTGTTTTGTCTGATGGTATTAAAAAATGTTAGAATAACTCCAAAACAAAGAAAAGGCTAGACATGAAACTACTCTATGTATAACTTTTAAGTCACTGGGGAGTGGTAGGGTCAAAAATGGACATATGATGTGTAATGATAGTATTTATTATGTCACTATGGCATTCTTATTCAGTAAGAAATGTATCACTTTTCCCCATTTCTCTTACTCTTTCTTCTCAGTTTTTCCTCAGCCTCTTTCTCTCTCAACAAGTTATCAAAAAGTGTTGAAAATCATGATATACAACTGCTTTCCTACCTCTGGTTTCCCCAACTTCAGCTTCTGCAGATTCTCCCATTTTTTTGGTCATCTACTTCAATTCCTAACCACTCGCTCACTTGACCCTTTGAAGATGTGTTGTATTGGTTCTACTATCTGGTTTGTGACACTTTCTTGTTATGAATTTGGTAACTATGTATATGCTACTTTTTATCTGTTCATCACATTGTTCATTGTTGTGCATCCTGTTCACCTCAAGTACCTATTTAATCCTGAAAATCTTGCCTGGGTATTTGGCTCCAACTTATTTCCTGTGTCCATTTTTTGGAACCAATAAGTACTTCACATGACTCAACTGATCTCAGACCTTTGTCTCTACTATATTGTTCCCTTTCTTGGATTCCTCTGTCTTTATCCAGGGCTTCCAAAGTAACTCTATTTCCCCAAATCTCAAAGTTTTATCATGTTTTTATAACCTACTACTCCTCATGGTTCTGACCTTGATAATGGTCCACCTAATTTTGAATTCTACTGAGAATTGTCAAGGCTTTCCATATGGAAAATGAACAAATGGAAGGAAGAAGTTTTATCTTTGAGGATACAAAAACAAAATAATCAAGTAAAAATCAATTCAAAAATAAACAACGGCAATAGCAACAACATTCTTGATGTTTTAATAACTTGGAATGAAATCTCAAAAAAAAAAACAAAAAAGCTCAATTCTCTTTCCAGGTAACCTAACCGTGATTTGTCACTTTCCTAATTTTAGAGTTAAGAACTAGTAGCATTTGACCTGCAGGGAGCTCCCAGCCTAGAGCTTTTTTCTCCCTCAGACTCTTACCAGGGAAATTCAGGAAAATTGTGCTGATCAAACACACCTAATTTGTGTGAGCTCAGCCCAAAGCTGTGGAAAAGGCACTGATTAAATAGGCTAATTGAGATGTAGTTTAGGGTCCTTTTGTACTTAAATGTCCAACAAATTAACATTATAGAATTGGATCCTCTCTTCAAAAGTACCATATATCTACCTGTATACCTCATTCAAATATTTTTTTTTTGAGATTTTAAGTCACCCAATAGCAAGGTAAGACTCTCATAGTCAAGATACGGCCCATAGTTAACACAACAGGAGATGCTGATATGGGCAAAAAGCCATGGAAGCAGCTGTCTTGTAGTCCTGGTCAGCAATATGTCTATCATAAGGCAATCTTGTTAGTTTTATTCTTTCTTAAGCACTAAATCTATTCTCAAATGTCAAAAGAGAACAACAAAAATTGTTCCTTTGAAGTTTAGTATTCCATTTCTATGAATGTCAGAAGTTCACTTCTCTGTCACTGTGATATTGTTTCCATCTGTACGGTTCCAGAACCAACAAGACATGGGGCACTGATTTACAGAGAGAAGGGTTTCTTCAAAAACAAAAGGGCTATAAACTTTATTCTCTTTCTTCCATCATCTGCTCCCGAATTTCCACTGTCATTCAAGTGAATGAATCATTTATTTCTCTACTTCCATTACCCCCACTCCAACCAGCAACTTGGATATATATTAACCAGATATTTTATAAATTACTTTGGAGGACTAACTTCAATCTTTCTTCCTTCCTTTCTTTCCTTCTTCCTTCCTTCCTTCCTTTCTTCCTTTCTTTGCTTCTTCCTTCCTTCCTTCCTTCCCTCTTTCCTTTCTTTCTTTCTTTCTTTCTTTCTTTCTTTCTTTCTTTCTTTCTT
>NW_027186372.1:16543731-16560912 GCF_028583685.1 Petaurus breviceps papuanus
CTTTCTTTCTTTCTTTCTTTCTTTCTTTCTTTCTTTCTTTCTTTCTTTCTTTCTTTCTTTCTTTCTTTCTTTCTTTTTCTTTCTTTCTCTCTTTCTTTCTCTCTTTCTCTTTCTGTCTCTGTCTTTCTCTCTCTCCTCTTTCTCTCTTCCTTCCTTCCTTCCTTCCTTCCTTCCTTCCTTCCTTCCTTCCTTCCTTCCTTCCTTCCTTCCTTCCTTCCTTCCTTCCTTCCTTCCTTTTTCTACTTTGTTTTTGAGACTAGGTCTCTCTATCTTATCAAGGCTGAAAATACAACAGCCATTCACTGACCTTACTCAACTTTTGATCATAATAGCAGGTTTGTCCTACTCTATTTTCTACCTAATCTAGTTAACCTCTCCTTAGATATTCTGGTGTCCCCACCTCTCCAACCCAGAGGCTCACTAGCTCCACTGCAGGTCAGAACTCCTGAACTGAAGCATTCCATCAACCTCAGCCTCCTTGCTATCTGGAAATATAAGTGGTATATACCACTATATCTGGCATACAATCATTTGTATTCAAGTTAACACTAATCAGTATTACAAAATTCAGAGAAATTATGATCACCTCTTCTTTGAGTTCATAATAAATGTGGGGATGTCCCAATATCTTGTATGAGACTCACTTCTCTCTCTCTATTCTCTGTTAGTAACTTCATCAACTGATGTGAATTTAATTATTATTTTCTTGCTAATAACTCCCAGATACACACACTCTGTCTTAGTCTCTTCTGAATTCTAGCACTACATTTTAACATTTTTATATGTTTTAAACTGGGCATCCTCTAGCCATCTCAACCTCAATATGTCCAAAACAGAACTCATTATCTTTTCTTCAAAAACTTTTCTTTGAGCTCTATTATTGTCAGGGGGATCACCATGGATCCAGTAAGCTAGGTTTACAATCACAGTGTCATTCTTGACTCATCACTGTCACTCACCTAGTTGCCAAATCTTGTTTCTACTGCCACAATATCTTTGACATCTGTCCTCTTCCCTCCAGTCACATAGTTAATACTCTTTCTTCCTGAATACCTGCAATAGTCTCCTCATTGATCTCCTTGCCTCAGGACTCTTTCTCTTTCTAATCCATTTTCCGCTGAGTTGCCAAAGTGATTTTCCTAAGTACATATCAGACCATTATACTCCCTTCTCAATACATTCTGGGATTTTCTATTATCTTTTGCAACAGATTTAAACCCCTTTTTATGGCAATTAAGACCAATCACAATCTTGGTCCAATTTACCTTTCTGAATTATGATCAATTTATTCACTTCAGGAAACCTGTGATTCAAGAAAACTAGCTTTCTTTCTTTTTCTCATATATAGCACTAGATCTTCCACCTAAGTTTCCCCTGTAGATGGAATGCACTCACTCTTTACCTTTAACTTTTCAAGTTCAAGGTACAACTCAGGCACCATCTTCTTCATGATGTCTTTCCTGATTCCCTGCAAATGAAATGCCATCTCCCCTGGGTTTTGTACATACATCTATATGTGTATACTGTTATTGCTGTTTTTCCCCAAACTACATGACAGTGAGGGCTATTTATATTCTTATCATCTATGTCTAGAACACAGTGCCTAGCAAATAGTTATAGATTTTAAATAAATGCTTGATCACTGATTGATCAGTTGGTACCAACAATGACTCAGGTTTGGGTTTTGTTGCCTTTTAGTTACATCCTCATGTGTAATATTGTAATTATTGCATATATATATATATTATATATATAGTTCTTTTAGCTTTGCTTCTTATATTCTAGACCAAATTATACAATTTTCCTCATGGTTCTCTCATTCATATTAATTATACTATTACATTACTATGCCATTTATTCAACTATTCCTTAGCCATAGAAAACATTTTATTTCTTCATTTTTACTTTTATTATTAATGTTGACATCAATAATTTTGTACATTTGAAACTTTTTAACCCCTCTAACTTACTGCCATATACAAGACAGGCAAATGAGCATACATGAAGCAAGAAGCCACCTTACAGAAGAGACAAGAAGTGATAGGTACCAGGCAATTCAAACTACCACTTCCCTTGACTATCATTTGTACTCAGACCCTGAAGGAGACTTACCTGGACCCTGAACCCCAAAACTTTGGCAATAACAATGCTTATAGGTCAGAATTGTCAGTTACCATATTAGAAAGCAATCCCTATGGGGATAAAGCCTGGAAACTGCTGCTATTGGTGCTATGGACAAATCTACTGATGACCTCCCAAAGAGAGGTTTTTCCCCTACCAAACTCCTGGGCACTATCAAATGAATCAATTTCAGAAATGAATGTCATTTTATCGGTAGAAGTGACACTAAAGATGAGGCATTAATAGCTTCTTTGTAACTGTACTATAAGGACCAACAAATTATATAATATAGTATTTTAATTATTAAACATCTAACAACTATAATAACCTAATATCATCTAATGTATAGTTCAAATCTTCTATATGTTGTCTCCATCTGTAATGGGAATGTAAATTTGTAAGATCTTCCCTGCCCCTAGGCTAAAGTCCACCTGGAGCCTGGGGTGGGAGGCTTGTTTTTCAGTAGATACTTCTTGATTGGCCAGTGAGGCAATAAGGTTGTTACATTCTCTGAGCCAGGAGAAGGCTATATAAGCCCTGATGTGTAGCTTTGTTTTGGGGCTCACTTTGAGAAGTGTTCTGTGATTTGATCAGATGAAACTCTGGGAAGCCGTTGTCCAGAGCCCCCCAGCTTTGAAACCCAGATGTTGATTTAGTATATGGATGTAATGGTTGGACAGTTTGGAAAGCTGTCTACTTGATCTGTTTCTCTGTCTTAATAATTCTGTCTGTATACTCTGAAGTTTGGGGTGCTGACCTTTTTCCCCTGAACTAGATAAACGATACATATTTGACTGATTAAAGTAAGCTTGTTAACCCATTTTGAATTGCTTTCCTTTAACAAAGCAGATCTAAGAACCTGTTTTGGCAGCCACCCTGGGACGCTGGGGTGCTTGCTGCTACACTATCATTAGAATATGAGTTCTTTAAGAGCAGGGACTATCTTTTCTAATTGTCTCCTCAGAAGTATGCACATAGTAAGCATTTAATAAATGTTTGTTTATCCATTCAGCTATAAATGACTTCTTCATAGTAGTAATCCATTAAGCCATTTTCTGGGTCAAAGAGCATCAACAATTAAGTAATTCCCACTCCCACCACTCCTGGCCCCCCAGAATAGCTGGAGTATGTCACAGTTTTACCAGCAGTGAATACGTATCTGCCCATTGAATTTTTCATCTTTTATAATTTTATGTATATGAAGTAATACCTCATATTGTCTCAACCATCCAAGTGATCATCAAGCATTAAATTTCACATGTGCTTTAACTATTACTGATTTTGAGCAATTTTTAGATGATTAAGGATAGTTTATTTTTATCTTCCTGTTCTTCAAATATATAGTTACTAAAAAATGATTGTTAATTTTACAAAATTATATGGATTCCATATATTTTGGGGATGCAGGAAGGTGGGACAGGGGATACAGGGTTGAACCTGAATTCAAGGAGATGTAAATTCAAGTCTACCCTCAGATACTTAGTAGCTGTATGGGCCTGGGCAAATCAATTAACCTCTGTCTGCTTCAGTTTCTTCATCTATAAAAATAGGGAATATAAAAGCACCTCCTTCTAAAGTTATTGTAAGGATCACATGTAATAATACTTGTAAAGGGCATTGAAAACATTTAAGTGTTGCATAAATGCTATGTATCACCAGCATCAGCATCACCATTATCATTTTTATTGCTAGAATTTTATCAAAGATATTAATGTAAACACTTTACCCATCTATAGCTTTTCTTCCATTTCTATAGCTGCATTGGTTTAGTTTGTGCAATGTATATTTTAAAATTTAATTTTGTAATCAAATTTTTCTTTTATCATTTTCTCCTGAAATGTACTTCTTGATTATCTTAACATCTCAGAATTATTAGTTTCCAACAAGGATCAGTTCATGCCCTGTCTTCTCCATGTAAAAATTTCTAGATTCTCCTGAAATACAATTCCTTTTCTTTAAAATTGTATTGTATTCACTAAGTTGTTAGAGGAGATTAGAAAGTCATCTCTTTCCCAATTATAAATAGAGAAAGAAAGAGGTTAGATAATTTACCCAAGGTCACGCAGCTAGTAAGTATCTGAGGGAAGATTCAAACTCATGCCTTCCTGTATATAGGAACAGCACTTGATTCACTGCTCCACTGAGCTCCCCCACCATAGTTTGTTCAGGACACTGCTTTTTTATTATTCTTCTATTTGCCTAACCCAGGGGTGGGTAACCTGTAGCTTGGAGGCTCCATATGGCCTTCTAGGTCCTTGTGTTTGGCCTTTTGACTGAGTCCAAGTTTTATAGAACAAATCCTTTTATTAAGTGTATGTGTGCTGTGACGTTTGGATTTAGTTAAAGGGCCACTCTTGTGAATCTAGAGGGCCACATGAGGCTGCAGGTTCCCCACCCCTGGCCTAACCGCTCTTTATCAATTTCCTTGGTTAGTTCTTAATCCACAGTCACACTGTCAACCATTACAACCCCCTAGGACTCTATTTTCAGTATCTGTTTTTTCTTTTTTGTTCTACACTGTCATACTTAATGATTTCATAATTCTCATGAACCTAATTATAGTCTCCAAAGATATGAGTTACAAATCTATGTATTCAATCCTAGTTTCTCTCCTAAACTATAATCATGAATCTCCAATAGATTCTTGGGCATTTCAGACTTCACAGGCATCTCAAACACATGTCCAAAACAGAATTCATTATCTTCCCCTCCAAATCCTTCCACCTTCCAAACTTCTGTATTATTGTCAAGTGCATCATCATCTTCCTAGCACCAATAGTACTCCCAACCTTCATTTTATCCTTAATTCCTTACCTCATTTATCCAATTCATGACTAAAATTTCTGCTTTTTACCTTCAAAACATTTCTCATACAAGTCCCCCTCTCTCTACTCATATAGCTACAGAACCCTACTCCAGGCTCTCATCACCTCTTACCAGGATTATTCCAATAGCCTTCCAACAGGTATAACTGGCTAAATTCTTTCCTCACCCTAACCAATCTTCCACTTAGCTACTAAGGTGATTTTTCTAAGGTGTACTGATTATGTCAATACCTCCCCCTGTTGCATAAATGCTCAATCATGCAACAATTCCTCTTATTTCTAGGATCAAATATAATACCTTCTGGCATTTCATAACTGCTCCACCTTGTCCAGTCTTCTTACATTTTACTTCCTTTCACACACTTACATATCCAACAACAACTGTACTAGTCATAGTTCCTCAAACATGACATTACATCTTCTCTTTTTGCTCCTTTGCACAAACTCTCTACCAGTTCCCGGAAAGTTCTACTTCCCAATCTTACCTCTCCTGGCATCCTTCAAGAATCAACTTAAAAGTTACATTTTGAAGAATAAATGTCCAACCCTTTCCCAACTCCTACTTTCTAATGTCTGCTCTCTCAGATTACCTTCCATAGATAATGTACATATCTTGTATGCACTTACGTATTTACATTTTTTCTTCTCCTATTAGTATCTACAGTACTTGAAGGGGGCCACTTTTCATGTTTGGTTCTTTATCTCTAGTTCCAAATACAAAGTCTAACATGTGCTAGCATATAATATGTCTTTAATAAATGCTTTGTGAATGTAATTAATTTTATCTGTTTTCTAAGTTACTCACTCCCTATCCCCACCTCATATTTCTTTGTTCATTGCATTTTCATTCCATGTATCATTGTAAGTCTGGAATTTTAAGTGCTCAAATTAAAAATGGTGCATATACTACAAAATACAGCATAGCTCATGGTTTCATTGAGTTACACAAGCTCCTCTGTCATAACAAGGTAGTGACTGGAGTGGGAGGTGGGGAAGCAAACAGGATTAAGTAACTTGTCCAGGGTCACAGACCTACTAAGTGTCTGAAGTTAGTTTGAACTCAAAAAGATGAGTAATTTTGATTCCAGGCTCAGAACTCTATCTACTGTACCACTCACCTGACAAAACAAATAAACAAAACAAAACAAAAAATAAAAACCCAGTATCCTAAGCATGGCCAAAAGAAAAAAAATAAGTTTTGTATAAAGGGATAATGCTTATTAATGTTTTGCCCCTCTGACTAGTCAAGCTGACACACTATAGAGGAAATAGTCCTACATGGGCTAACAATCCATAGCTGTCATATTTTTTTATGCCATAAAAGTAGGGTGGGGGAAGAGGATTCATTGTTTTCTTTTGAATAGAAGGTTCTCCTCTTTAAATTTATAGTAGCCCAGAGAGACTCAGATCCATTATATTTTATGGATGTCTGGTGCCTTAGGTTATAGTACCTGAAGCATTTTGTTAACTGAGGAAATATGATCATTTAAAAAAAGGCTTTCATAGAATTGACCAATAATCTGATCACTCTATAACATACTGGAGCATCATCTCATATTGCCCTTCCAAGAGAGCCAAGATCAAAGTGAAAAGCTCTATATTTTTTAGATTGTCTTTAAAGACACGATTATATTTATTGGTAAAAAGCCATGGGTTTTTTTGTGTGTATGTATGTGTGCCTTTGGAAATTTTCAGATTAGCAAGTATTTATTCCTACAAAGTTTCTGAGAGAACATGGTGAAAATCTGTAATAGTAGTGGAGTTTGAAGATCCCCTTGTTTTGGCAAGCTAAGAGGTACTTAGCATTGAGTTCCAAGTTAATGACTGTGTCAAGTATTAAGGCCCCGAACCTGTGAATCCCCAAGGGGGACAAACTTACTGATGTAACAGAAAGGGAGGAGCTAATACTTTATATAAAGAAAAGCCTAAGATAGAGAGCCAGAACTTCTGGGGGGTATTGATTGTGGAGGCAGAGCAGCTACTGTTGGAGAGAGAGAGAGAACTGCCAGGAACAAGAATTACTGAGAGAGAGAGAGACAACTGCCAGGATCCAGAGAACTTCTGAGAACTGCTGTGAATTGAGAACAGAATGGAGAACAGAACTTGTGGTGCCAGAACTTCTCCTGAGAACTTCTTCTGAGAAAAAATTGAGAACTTATGAGAAATGAGAAGAGAGGAGAACTGGGAGGAAACATGGCTGTGTTGTTGGTACTTTATCTGTCTGTTTTGATGTTACTTTGTCAGATTTCTCTGCTGATAGAGGATTGTGCAATTGTTACTGAAACCCTGGGACCTTGATGCTGGTATAGAAGCCCTGAAAGAGGATTTTCTTGTTGTATGTTTATAGAAATCCCAGAGGAGGGTCTTGCTGACCATTTCAGAGGTCCTGGCACTATACTAATGATTTGTGCTGATTCCTCAGACCTTGTTGTTCGGTCTGTGTTGATTTCACAGGCAGAAAGTGAATTGATATGTCAGAAACTGGGCATAGACCATTATCTAACACGATATACCAAAATCAAGTCTAAATGGGTGCACAATCTAGGTATAAAGGCTGATACTGTAAGCAACCTTGGAAATCAAGAAATAGTTTACCTGTCAAATTTGTGGAGAGGGGAAGACTTTATGACCAAACAAGAATTTAGAGAGCATTATGAAATGCAAAATGGATACTTTTGATTACATTAAATTGAAAAAAAATTTCTGTACAAACAAAGCCAATGTAACCAAGATTAAGAGGGAAGTGAGAAATTGGGAAAGAATTTTTACAACTATGTCTCTGATAAAGGACTTATTTCTAAAATATACAGAGAATTAAGTCAAGTTTATAAGAATACAAATCATTCCCCAATTGATAAATGGTCAAAGGATATGAACAGGCAATTTTCAGAGGAAGAAATTAAAGATATCTATATGCATATGAAAAAAATGCCCTAAATCACTATTGATTAGAGAAATGCAAATCAAAACAACTCTGAGGTACCACATCTCACCTGTGAGATTGGCTAAGATGACAAAACAGGAAAATAAATGCTGGAGAAGATGTGGACAAATTGAAACACTAATTCATTGCTGGTGGAGTTGTGAATTGATCCAACCATTCTGGAGAGCAATCTGGAATTATGCCCAAAGGGCTATAAATAATTTCCTACCCTTTGACCCAGCAATACCACTTCTAGGGTTGTGACTCCAAGAGATCATAGAAGTGGGAAGAAGATTCATACGCACAAAAATATTTATAGCAGCTCTTTTTGTGGTGGCAAAGAATTGGAAATTAAGGGGGTGCCCATCAATTGGGGAATGGCTGAACAAGTTGTGGTATATGAATGTAATGGCATACTATTGTGCTATAAGAAACAAGGAGCAGATGGACTCCATATTTACCTGGAGAGGCTTATACAAACTGATGCTGAGTGAGAAGAATAGAATTAGGAGAAATTTGTACACAATTTCAGACACAATGTATGTTTGACGACCACCTTTGATAGACTGGACTCTTCTCAGCAATGCAGGGTTATAAGTCAAACCCAAAAGAGTTATGATGGAGAGAGATGTCTACATCCAGAGAAAGAGCTAGAAAGAACTGAGTTTGAATCCAGATTGAAGCAAACTACCTGATTTTTTCTTTTTCTTGTTTGAGTTTGTTTCCTCTTTCCCATTGTTCATTCCCTCTGATACAATCCTTCTTTATAACTTGACTAATGTCTAATGGGAAAGTATTTGCTGATCCTATACATAATTTTATGCCATCATGGTGGGGGGGGGAGAAAATTTGAAACTGGAGGAATTTTGGAACTGAATCTTGTAAATTAAAAGTAAACAAACAAATTAATGAAGACGAAAAAAAATTAAAAAAAAAAAAAGAAAGTGAATTGATGAGGGTGCTGGCAATGTGGCTGCATGTTATTGTGGCTTTGTTAAGCTTTGTCTTCCCAGGAATAGAAACTCTGAAGGACTTGTGGTGGACTAGACACTGTGAGCTTCAGTATGGAACAGGAACTAGACAAGGAGCTGGCAGGAACTGGGACCATGGAAGGGGAAGCATGGAGGTGGAGAGCTAGCTTCCAGTTAATATGAGGGGACCTCTCCTTGGTTATTTTATGTAAACTGAGAAGATCATGATTTATTGGGGGTGGAGAAATTCGACCTTTGAGTTAGATGATTGAGTTAGGGACTTACTAATTAAGGATGATTGGAAACTAATCTCCAATTGAGAAGAGGGAAGGACTTTTTGATTGAAGAGATTGGGACAATGTGACCTAGGGGTGGAGGACTTTTGACCTCTGTGCTTTGTGTCAATTGGGGAGGCTTGCCTCTTGAGGAATGATTGAGTTACTAGATGAATATACCCGTTGTTTGAAGCTGTGTGGTCACTTTGGTGAGGGCTGTGTGGCAACTTTGGTGATGGATTGTTGAGCTATGGCATTGTGGGTGCTGTGTTTTGATTTCTGTGAATGTTTTGCCTTAGTTCGTTACTGAATAAATAGAGAGTTCACTATAATGTATAATCAGAATCTTGAAAACTGTTCACAATAGCAGTCCTCTGGAACTCATGCTTGGCCTTACAAAATTATGTCTTATAAAAACTAACAATACCATAAAAGCCCAATATACTATTATTAGTTTATCACCATATGTTACTCATGTTATACCACCAATATTATTTACATATTTCAAGGTTTTTATTGTTAAACTCTTATCCATATCTTTGGAGTTCCTAGAATAAATGCTGATAACAATTAGACATATATTTGTGTAATTTTTCCATGATGCTATGCAATATATTGGTGTTTATTTCGAGAAAACTATAATTTTAATACATTTTTTCTTAGCATGGTAAAGAGAGCAAAAGAATGGTAGTAAGATACCGGCATTTTTGTTCCTCACTACCATAAACTAGTTGTATACCTTTGCTAGAGCAATTAATTTTTCTTGCCTTTAGTTTCATCAACTGTAAAACATAGGGATTAGAATGGACAATACTGAAGTTGCCTTCTCCCACTGAAATCCCATGATTCTATACTTAAATGTTCTCCATGGATTAGATGCATGTGTTGTAAGAGATAGTATATAATATTGCATGACCTTGGAGTTGGGAAGATCTGAGTTCAAATCCCATCTCTGAAAATCATGGCCATAGTGTCAAAACTCACTGAGCCCCAGCAAATCTCTTAAACGATATGTTATAAATGTGTTTTCATCTGCCTCTGTAAACAGAGTTCACACATGAAAAATATCTCAAGTCCTTGATTTTGTTTTTTGACACTGACATCATGCTTGTGTGAGAACAGAAGCTAATATACCATAACATTTAAGCAGTATAACACATTGCTACTTGGATCCAGTCAGAAGAGAATTCACAAAAGCAATTATATCAAGTAGAATAAGGCAACATGAGGCAAGATGACATTGGAGAAGATAGAAACACACACCTTTTGCTCCCATGATGGAAAGCATATGTTTTTCACCATTACTATATATACTCTGATAGAAAAAATAAGTTAAATTCATTGTTAAATTCAGCTTCTTGGCTGAATTCCCAAATAAAATTAAATTTTCATGCAAGAAAAACCAATTTTAGCTTAGGTAACTTAAAATCTTAATTAGTGCCACAAAATCCTATTAAAATTATTCAGATAAGAAATCAACACATAGAGTAAATCGAGTAAATCAAAAACAAACAAATCGAACAGCTGTTGAAATACAGTTGGCATTCAATACAGTATCTTGATAAAAAAAATGAGAGATAAAACAGGCAATTTCAAAAGGAAAGAATCAGCATCAGTCACTTAAATTAAATTGATTAACTTTCATATTTAATCAATCACAGGCATGAATCTTACACAATCTACTGGTGACCTCAGTTACTTTGTTTAATCTTGCACACAAATATCAACACGGTTCTTGATTTTTAAATTAAAATTACTTTGCAATTAGATCCAATTAGAGTGCTCCAATTAAATAGGTTAAATGCAGCACTATTCAATAAAATTAAGCCTCTGAAGTTTCACATGGTAAAAGGTTCTCTCGATTTGTTTGGATACATAATCCTTTTGGTACCACAGCTTAAAGAAAAAAAAAAACAAGAAAAGGTCAACAGCTTGGCTCAGAAACAACTTAAGCCAGATTTGGTAGTAAAGTACAAATATCCCAAACTTCCCAATTATCTCTTGGATCATCACATAAGCCCTTCTTGATAGCCCTATTAACAATCTGTTAGATAGAAGTATTTGTTAAAGGGATTTTTGCCCTTTTACTAAAGGATAAAGTAGGACATAACCACTCTTTGGAGTCATGCAGTTATATAGTTGTTTCTCATAACTTACCCACAAAAGAAATATGGTTTGTTGGTAGCTTGAACCTGTAAACTCTTCCTTTGGCCTTTGGTTAAAGTAACACACAGTAAATCTCTCTTCCAAAGCCTCCTGTAGGGAGAAATGTAGGTAAGAATGATTTTTTTTTCCTTCCGATTTTTCTCTTACTCAGCTTAGCTGTAAATCCTTGAATTATAGGGTTCAGAATTTAAGCCACCATTTTCCTATCTACTTCATCTGATAGCACCATCTGGTTTGATTAATACATAATAATGAGAACCAGTAATTCTCCTTGTTCACAACATTTTTTTTTTGCAGGAATACAGGTTTGTTTATGTTTTTTTAGAAGCAGGGCCAAGAAAAACTCTTGTTTTCAAAGGCTGTTTGGGGGCACATGGACAGAAATAAGGGCTATACTCTATTTCTGATAAAGATATATGACAGGTATAAATGAGCTTATTATTTTAGTTATAACATTCTCCTATACTGGTAGTTCAACATATGAAACTAGCTGCTTTGCAATCTTTTTTGAAACTTTCTACTGAAGAAGTGACTCTATCCTTAGGCAGACCAATCTATTTTACATAGCTTTACTTATGAGGATGTTTTTCTTCACATGAAGTTTATATTCTCCTCTTTGCAACATCTACTTATTGTTTCTAATTATGCCCTCTGACACCAAACAGAACACATCAAAATCCAGTTCTGTATGGCAAATATTTAAGCACAGCTCTCAATTCTCACTCCCTATGTCCCCCCTAAATCTCTTTTCTAGGGTAAATGTCCTGAACCCCTTAAAACAAACCTAATATTGCTTTTCCTTGAGGTCTGTTATCATCTGGGTTGCCTTACTCTGAATGATCTGAGGCTAGCATACATCCTTCCTAAAAAGTGGTCCCCAGACCTGAACACAACAGACAGCAGATGTTGTTCTATAATGCCTATAACACTTTATGTTAAGGTTAAAACTTTCCTATTTACTAGATATTGTGCCTCTTCTAATTCAATCTAAGATCACAAAGCACTGTATAAATGCAAGATTGAGAAATGAATAACTGAAAGGGGTTTGGTCAGGCACAGCAAGAGAGAAATAAAAGTAAAAGTCACTTCATGTGTTCCATTTGTATCTTCACCATTCACAAGAAAGCAAAGAAGAGACTTAGCATGTTTTGAGATCCCCTGTGGCTCACCTATGGTAGGATGTGGACAAGAGTCACACACGAGATGAATGTTATATTTTTAATTTTGATTTTGTTGGCCACTGCTTTCTTTTTGGTACTTTTTATTCCCTGTAATGAATGAAGGAAACACTATTAAGTGTTTACTACATATGACACTGTGCTATTCTGTGGGGATAAAAATAGGAAATTAAGACAATCATTTCAGGGGGCTCATGTATTTGAGTAGACAATACATATGGAATTTTCAACTACAAATCAGATGGAAAGGTCTCATCATCCCTGGAAAAGCAAATAGTAATGTCTATTACATGTTATACTTAGTGACATTGTTCTTTAGTGGTATGCTTTCTACCTGTTGAACAAATACTTTTAAGTTTCCCAGGATGTACTCCAGGGTCCTATCTTGGGTTGTTTCCTTTTCTCTCCCTGTATAATCTCTGTTAGAGAACATGAATTCAACTATCACTTCTCTTAAAATGACTTCCAAATCTGTGTATTCAACTCTCATATCTGTCCTGAGTTTTTTTTTCCATATCTTCAACATTTTGCTGGATGAGATTTCAGTCTTAAAACATTCAAAACAGAATACCTTATATTTTTTTCCCCAGAACAGGAGGGTTTATAAAGCACCTAAATATATTTCTCTTGTGTATGATTTATGAATGAGAAATAGCATTTGAAATGAAGGACTAGTCTTGAAGCCACAGTGACCTGAGTTCAAATCTAGCCTCTAACGCACAATAACTGTGTGATTTTAGGCACTTCTTACTGGTTTAGGCAATTTTTAAGAACAAAAGTTGCACAGGAAGTGCTGATCTGCCTAAGTAGAGGAAATTGTATCTTCCTTGAGTTCCTTTTGCCAAAGAAATCACAGCTCCAGTGCCTAGGTAGCTAGGTGAGGAAGTGGATAGAGTACAGGGACCTGGAGTTCGGGAGATCTGAGTTCAAATCCTGACTCATATATGTATTAACTGTGTGACTCTGGGCAATTCTAGGGTACATTTTTTCTTGCTTTTTATTTTAGGAGGGAAATTGAGGTTAAGTGACTTGCCCAAGGTCACATGGCTATTTTTTGTGTTAAGTGTCTGAGGCCAGAGCTGAACCCAGATCCTCCTGACTCCAGGGCCAGTGCTATATTCACCTAGCTGCCCCTTCTGGGCAATTCTATTAACCCTGTTTGCCTCAGTTTCCTCATCTGTAAAATGAACTGGAGAAGGAAAAGGCAAATCACTCCAGTATCTTTGCCAAGAAAATCCCAAATAGAGTCACAAAGAGTTGGACATGACTGAAAAATGACTAAATCGCAGCATTCTCTACAGCTTCTCCAAATTTGCCCATATCTTATTAGGGCATCATTCCTTTCTCCCAACCATCCATGTTTAAAACGCAGTACTAATCCTTGACTCCTCACTAATTTCTTAACAAGTTAGGTCGAGTCATTAAGGGTTTATTAATTGCATGTTTTGTGCCAGGCACTATGCCAAACATTGGAGATAAAAAAGCAAGGCAAAAAAAGATTCTGATTCCAAGGAGTTTGTAGTCAAATGAGGCAGATAACATGAAAACAACTAAATGCCCCAAACCCCTAAAACAAAACAGGATAAAATGGAGATAATCTTGGAGGGAAGGAACTAACATTAAAGGTATAGAGAAAGGCTTCTTGAAAAAGATAGGGCTTGAGCTATGGTCTGAAAGAAATAAAGGAAACCAGGAGATTAAGATGAGGAAGCATGGGAGAAAATTAATGAAAATACACAAAATGGGGAGCTGTAGTGTCTTTTGTAAGATTAATGTCATTGGATCTTAGAGTATATGGATGGGGAAAAAGATGGAAAAAGACTGGAATGGTAGGAAAAGGTAACGTTATCAAGGGTTTTGAAAGGCAAACAGAAGATTGTGTATTTTATTTAAGAGGTAAAAGGGAGCCACTGGAGTTTATTGAATATGGGGATGACATGGTCACACCTATGCTTTACAAAGACCAATATGACGGCTGAATAGAGGATGGACTGGAGTGGGAAGGAGATTCAGGCAAGGATTCCAACCAGTACATTATTATAATACTCCAGGTATGAAGTGATGATGGGTTACATCAAGGTGATAGCAGTGTTAGAGGAGAGAAGGCATGTATTGAATTTACAAAGGTACATGATAACACTAGGCAAGTGATTGGATATGGGGGCAGAGGAGGTTGACATCTAGGTTGTACGTCGGGGTGACTGGGAGAAATGCCTTTGACAATAATATGAAAATTAAGAAGAGAGGAAGAATTGGGGGGTGAGAAAATGAAATCAGTTTTAGATATGTTGAATACAATAAGATCAGTTGGAGGTGTCTAATAAATAGTTTGTGATAGAAGACCAGAGGTGAGGAAAGTTGCAAAAATGAATCTGAAAATGATCTGCATAGAGATGATAACTGCATTTTGGGGAACTGCTGAGATTATCTATCTAGAGCTATCTTGCAGCTCAAATCTAGAGCAAAATAGTATAGAGGGAGAAGAAAAAATGTGAGAAGATACCCTGATATAGAATGCCATTCTGATGGACAATATAATTTCAGGACAGAATCCTAGGGGACATTATGGTTAGTGGGGATTAAGTGAATTAAGATCCTTCACAGGAGACTAGAGAAAATACAGTCTGTTTTGTAGGAGAAGAACCAGAGGAAAGGAGAGTAAAAAAAAACCCAGAAAAAGAATGTTATCAAGAAGAATGAGATATTAACCCGTGCCAAAGGCTGCAGAGGTTAAGAAGGATGAAAACTGAGAAAAGGATCATTAGATTTAGTAAATAAGAGATCACTGGTCACTTTGGAGATAGTTGATTCAGATGAATGATAAATTGGAAGCCAGATTGAAAACAATTAAGAAAAGATTGGGGGAGGAAAGGAAGTGGAATCAGCAATATTAGATAATCTTTTGAAAGGGTAAAGTGATAAAAAGTTGGGGATGGATGGATCAATCAAATTAGGGTTTATAAAGGATTGGTGAGGCAAAGGCTCTTTTTGTAGGCATCTAGTAGACTAAGAGATTGAAGACTAGTGGGAGAATGGAGGTGACAGAGCGAGTTATCTACTGCATCACTTGTGAATGTAGAGGGGCTTGTCTTGCCAAAGGGAAGGAACACTTCTTCATGTGAGACAGTGATGAAGGAGATAGGGGCAGAAGGCATCTGAGTGCTATGACATGATGAGGAGGAGGAGGAGAAGGAGAGATGATCATTTTGTCTAATGGCTAGGCAATATTCTCTACTGAGAGAATGGGTAAGGGTGGAGTATCCATGAGAGGTTTGAGGAGGGATGAAAACATTAGGAAGAGCAGTTGCAGGGCATGAGATGGTGAATTAAGAGAAGTGTAAAAGGGCTGCCTTGTTTCGGTGACTGCTCCATTGGGATTAAAAAACATAAAAGTATTCATGCCCACCAGTAAGCATGGTTTTCTCCATGATTTTCTCTAGCATCATTGAGTATGAGTAGGAGAGAAGGAGGAAGATAATCAGTCATCCAAGGCTGAAGTTTGACAAGGCAAGATCAGCAAAAAGTTAATGAGGCAAGGCACTTGGGAGAAGAAACAATTTAATTGAATTGTATCAACAAGGGGTCAAATGGGGAAGGGAGGAACAGAATTGTTAGTACAGAGATATCCTAGCTAAAATTTGAGGGGTAGAAGTGTTGGAGATCATGGTGAGGATGAAGAACAGATTTAGGAATTTCAAAGCAAAGGAAGGAGTAGGATGGCAACAGATTTTGAGCAGAGAAAAGAATTTTAGAGTTCACGAACATGGAAGAACACCTGTGGGTGCTGCCAAGGTCAGTGCTGAGATGGGATAAAGGAGTAGGTCATGGGGAATTAATAAATTAAGGAACAGAGAGATCAGAGAGTTTGGGGGATACATGTATGATATCTTCCAACATGAAGTCAGGAAGTGGGGAGAAGAGAAAGACAGGCACTGAAATATCAGAGATCAGAGGTGTGTATGTGAAACGAAGCAACGCAAATGGTTTGGAGATAGGGAAGGCAAGAGCAGGTTCCAAAATCATGATGGATCCTTTGGTTGGCCAAAGGAGACTAGCATGATCCTGTTATTTCTGGGCAGGCACAAGCACAGGTAAGACAATGCATAGTAATCAGTTTGCATATTCACGTCAATTTTGTCTTATAAACATCTTTAAAATATGTCACCTTTTCTCTGCTTACAAAGCTGTCCTTGTCTAAGGCCTCATCTCCTCTCATGTAGACTATTACAATAATCTCATAATTGGTCTGCATCTTCCATTTTCTCCTCCATTAGGTCCGTCCTGCACTCAGCTGCCAAATTAAAATTCCTGAAGTTATCAACCTATGTTACTCCTATGTTCAAGAAGCTTAAGTGGCTTCCAGTTACCCTTGGGATATAATACAATCTCCTCTGTTTGGCATTTCAAAACTCTTCACAGTCTGGCTGCAGCCTATCTTTCCAGGGAGATTATATATTACTCTCCTTCAAGAATTTTATATTCGAAACAAACTGCCCTACTTGCTATTCTCTGTACACAACAGTCCATTTGTCATTTTTCTGTCTTTCAACAGGCTGTCCCTTATGGCTAAAATGTTATTCCTCCTTACCTGCTCCTCTTTGAACCCTTAACTCCCTTAAATACTCCTTTCCTTATTACTACCCATTCCCCTATTATTGTATATCTGTCTGTCTGTCTATCTATCTATCTATCTATCTATCTATCTATCTATCTATCTATCTA
>NW_027186372.1:16560922-16572518 GCF_028583685.1 Petaurus breviceps papuanus
CTATCTATCTATCTATCTATCTATCTATCTATCTATCTATCTATCTAATCTATCTATCTTTTGCCCCCATTCTTCCATCATTCTGTGTATACACATGGATGTGTGTATAGGTATAAATGTATGTGCATATGTGTATATATACATGCATGCATGCATACATATGTACATATATACATCTATGTGTGTATATAAAATAATTACTTATGCATGTTTATGTACTCATAATAGAATTTAACTTCTATTTGAAAGCAAGAACTATTTCATTTGTATCTTCAGTTCCGACCATCACAGTGTTCAAGAAGGAATAGGTTTTTAAAAATATTTTTATTGGTCTTATTTTATAGGATGCTTACATGAATAAGATTACAGACCATTGGAATACTGGAACATTAGAGTATGATTCTTCATTTCAGATTGTTTCCCAACATTCTCTTTTATAGTACCTTCATACTACCCTGCCAACCCCAACGCATGCTACCTGGGTAACTTTGCCTGTCTACCTTCTCTGCCAATTCACTAACCAAAGAAGTTACACATAGTCTATGACGCTAGTAATTTTCCACCACTATTGGGAATCATCATGTTGTAGAGGAAGGAGCCCAGGATAAGAATTCCACAGAGTTAGACCCTATTCAAAACCTTCACTAGTTCTGTGGCCTTTGATAAGTCATTTAATTTCTCTGAATCTTAGTTTTCTCATTTGTGAAAAAGGGAAGTGATACTTGCACTGCCTAATTCATACATATATGGCAAGGATTAAAATAGTTTATGGGTGGGAGAGTGCCTTGTTCTAAGGACAAACTAAGATGAAATATGTATTTCAGACCTTTAAGGTTGGTATAGATGTTAACTATTGTTATTACATAAACCATAAAATAACTTTAAAGTATGAGGTTTTTTTTATTGCATTATAGAAATTGAATAGAATGACGGCTCCTTCATGGCAGTTCATGGTGGTACAGAGTTGAATGTACTTTTTTTAAAAACTACTTTTTTAAAAAATTAGGCAGCAGCCTTATTGACTTGACTATAAATCTAACAGTAGTTTGGATGGAATTATCTTAATATTAATTCTAATAAACAACCATGTTTGCTGTTTTCTTTAATTATTTAAAAATATATCTAAAACACAAAATGTCTAATTTACTACTAAAAAAATTCTCGTTATGTCAGTGAAAGGGCATCTTGAAATTTGAGTCTTCTGCACTAGAAGGCAGACAATTAGAGCCTACAGAAGAAGGAAGAGGAGACCATCTGTACTACACTATGTTCAGGAGGGGGCACCAATTTTGGGGAACTCTGAGCACTCCTTAATTTCCTTCCATCAAATGGAGAACAAATTGAGAATAATTAAATTAACTGAACTGAAGAAGGCTTATTACTAATGTAAATCATTATAAAAGCTTCAGTAGGCAAAGAAGTCAGAAAACCAGAGAATATAATGTAGTGTCTTTGGATAGTCTTTTGGTAGACAATTAAATTGCTAAAAGTGAGACATTACAATTAATAATTGCACTTTTCATTTAGTATATAATTATTCATTGTGGCCTCACTGGCTTTCTTAAGCTCAGAAATAGAAATGGTCCTTTTATTCCTGCTGTACACATTCCTCTTAGTGTCTAAAAACCGTCTTCATTTATCTCCATTCATCTTGTACCTCGTGTATAAGGATGGAGATATTTCTTTGTCTCTTTAAGACTAGACTGTCAGATTAAAGTATTCATTCCCCCCTAGAAGGCAGCATGCACTTATCTCCCCAGGTATAATAAATATGCTGACACTTTACGTGCCAAGTATCCCAAATGAAAGCCTTATACCTGGCTAGAGTACTCTGAGAACCAGTTATGAAATGTGATACAGCATGATGACCCTGGAACAGTACAATTCACTGCTCTAAACATATTCTAGATTCATAAAATGACAGTTTGTCCCCCAAACAAATGCTCTACAGAGTTCAATACTGAATTACTTGACTGCTAGGCAGGTAAGGATGAAATAAATGGCAGAAATCTCTCCAGTTTTTGTGGGAAGGGGAATAGATGCTATTCTTTCAGGCCCAGACAAACACAGATAGGGAAACATGTATCAGCATCAATTCTATAGAAAGGATATTTGGTATTCTGGTCAACTCAAGTTTCTGCTTAAATGAAAGTTAATGTATTTACAAAGCAAAACTGCCCAAAGGAAAAAAAATAACTCTGCTAGTATGTCAGGATCAATGTAACTGTTATATTTCTCAGTTATATTTGTACCTAAAATATGTATTTTTATTTTTTTTTAACCAAACAGAAGTCATCAATCTGGGAGTCAGTTCTGACATGAGCCAAGCTCAAATCAGAAGTCCTATGAAAATATAATGTTAGTGTTGCCTCTGATTACTTTAGCTAAGCAAAGCAAACCTGGAGGGAAATATAAAATCTGTACTAAAATTTTCACAATAATAGAAAGCAAAGACTGTCACAGGGCTATAAGAGGTGATATGCATTATAATATTATATAGAAATTATCAAAGTAAGAATGCAAACCTACTGATGATTCTAGCAAACAAAAAAAGTAGGGCAATTGAAATGTACTTATAAAAGTGGTCAAGTAATATAAATGAAATCTTTCTTTGAAGATAATCTGTGATCGGGGGCTAACCCAGTATAATTATACACACACACATGAATACATATACCCATATATACATATAGGTGTCTTATAGATAAATATAAATAAAGGCATATGTATATGTTACCATAATATAATAAAAATAATAAGTTAGGCAGTATCTATCTTATTTTTTTATTCCACCTTGCATATTCTATATATAGAAGTAGATCTGTTGACTGTTAGTCACTTATTTTCCCAAATATTTCAAAAATTATATAGTTTTGGAAGAGACAGGTGTTTTTATAGTAGAAAAGGGATTGTCTCTTCACAACATATATTAACATATAACTTAACATGAAATTAAAAAAATGTGAAATTAAACTAAAATTTTCATCATTAGCACATTCTAAGAGAAAAATAAAAAAAAATAATTGTAAAATAACTGTCCAGTAAGTAGCAATTGCTAGGCTTAATTAAGCTAATATTAAATATGCTTATGTACCTACATGCGATTTTTGTCTAATACTCTAAGAATATTAGAAAAAGTGAACCCACAGTCCCTATCAGATCAGTAATTATCAGAGCAGGGAAATAGTTATCAAGGTTAAAAAGAGAATTAAATTTAAAAATCATTTGATAATATTGTCAGAACAGAATTGTAAGGAAAAAAAGGAAGAACCATAGAATTTTATTTTTTCCTTTTATTTTTGTCCCCACGTCAATTGTTTTGCATTATTTATATTTTAGTTTCAACATTCACTTTTTAAAAGTTTATTTATTTTTAGTTTACAACATTCAGTTCCACCAGCTTTTCTCCCTTTCTCTTCCTTCTCCCCTCCCCAAGATGGCATGCAATCTGATATAGGCTCTATATATACATCCATATTAAACATATTTTCACAATTAGTCTTACTGTAAGGAAGAATTGTAACCAATGGAATGTACCAGCAGAAAGAAGAAACAAAACAAAACAAAAAGAGATAGTGAATAGTATGCTTCGATCTGCATTCAGACTCCATAATTCTTTCTCTGGATGCAGATTACATTTTCTTTTTCTTTTCTTTTTTGCAGAACAAAACATACTATTTACACTTTATTTTTTTCAATAAAATTCACTTTTATAAGATTTTGAGTTCAAAATTCCCCTCATCCCATCCTCCATCCCTAAGATGGTATGGAATCCGATATAGGATATACACATATCAGCATATTAAACATGTTGTGAAAGAAGAATCAGAATAAAAGGGAAAAACCATGAGAAAGAAAAAAACAAAGAAACCCACAACAACAAAAAAAAGAGAGAAAAAAAGTATGTTTCAATCTGCATTCAGACTCCACAATTCTTTCTCTGGATATGTATAGCATTTTCCATCATGAAACTTTTGGAACTGTCTTAGGTCATTGTATTGCTGAGAAGAGTTAAATCTATCAAAGTTGGTAATTGCAGGATTTTGTTCTTACTGTGTACAATGTTCTGGTTTTGCTCACTTCACTCAGCATCAGTGAAACATAGAATTTTTAAGGCTGAAGAATAAATAGGTCCTAATTTTGAAGAATTTAAAATATATTCATATATAACATGTATGGGTATATATATATGCATGTATACATATTTATATCTATAGATTTAGAGTTTATTTTTAAAACTAGGAATGAATAAACTCTTATTGAGAACATACATTATATTCAATAACTTAGCATACCTATCTTGAAGCATTGATAAATTAACTTAATTGTTTTAATAAACTAGAACATATTGATGGGTTTGCAATACTTTCATGCTATGTAGCACAACTAAGCTTATTTTATATTTTCTTCAAAATGAGGTGGGAAATAAACTCAATATATCTGTCATGTTTAATATATAGATAAACTAGCTTGGAATAAATTTAGAATAAAAGTAATAAACCATAAAATAATAAGTTAATAAATAGCAATTTGACAAATAATTTTAAAAACATAAGAAAGAAATTCATTACTTTACTCCAAACATTTTTAATTTTATGTGAGATGCATACTTGACTCCAGGTCTGAAAGCCCTCATCAGTCTGACAATTTCCAAAGATTTTGGTCTACATCCCTTGTCTACACAGTTTACATAATGATAGATAGATAGATAGATAGATAGATAGGTGATAGATAGATAGATAGATAGATAGATAGATAGATAGATAGATAGATAGATAGATAGATAGATAGATAGATAGATGGATGGATGGATTAGACAGATGGATAGATAGATAGCATCTTAGATAAATGGAAGGATTGTACAACTTGATTGACCATTCAGGGCAGGTAATTTTTTTTTTCTAATCTGCTATCTATCACAATTCATTGATTATAAAAATAAATATAAACAATTTCAAAAATCACAGACAATTTATTCAGTTCTTTGCCACCACAAAATAGCTATTATAAATATTTTTATACAAATAGTTAATTTCCCCTTTTCTTTGATCTCTTTGAGATACAGGCCTAATATTGGTATTACTGGATCAAAGGGTATGACCAATTTTATAGCTCTTTAGGCATAGTTCCAAGTTGTTCTCCAGAATAGTTGCGCTGTTTCACAATTCCTTCAACAATGAATTGGTAGCCCATTTTTCTTTTCTACATCTCCTACAGCACTTGTAATTGTGAAGTGGGATCTCAGTGGTTTTTGTTTGTTTGTTTGTTTGTTTTTGGTTTCTTTTTTGCTTTGTGGACGGCAGTTGGGGTTAAGTAACTTGCCCAAGGTCACAAGGCTATTTTTTTTTGTGTTAAGTGTCTGGGGCCAGATCCAAACTTATGTCCTCCTGACTCCGGGGCCGGCACTCTACTCACTGTGCCACCTAGCGGCCCCCTCTCAGAGTTTTTTCTAATTTGTATTTCTCTAATCAGTAGTGATTTAGGGCATTTTATTTTTATGTAACAATTAATAGCTTTGATTTCTTCTCCATTTATCAATTGGGGAATAGCTCTTACTTTTATAGATTTGGCTAATTTTCTTTTCTATCTGAAAAATTAAGCCTTTATCAGGAAAGGTTGGGGTAAATTCTCCCCACTCCAGTTTCCAGTTTTTCTTCTAATTTTAGCTGCTTTAATTTTGTTTTTGTAAAAAGTTTTTTTTTTTAATTTAATGTAATCAAAATTATCTGTTTTATTTCCTGTGATATTAGCTGTCTCTTGTTTGGGCATATTTCTTCCTTTATCCATAGATCTGACTACATTTTCTTCAAATACCCTAACTTACTTATATCATTATTTAGTTCTAAATTATTTCTGGATTTTGACTTTGTGTTTGTATACAATGTGAAATGTTTGTGTATGCCCAGTTTCTACCAAACTGCTTTCAAGATTTCACCACAATTCTTGTTAAATATGGAGTTCTTACCCTATGAGACTGAATCTTTGGGATTATCAAATGCTATATTACCGTGGTCATTTACTACCATGTGTTGTGTACCTAATCTAGTCCAATGATTCAATTATTACAAGATTGTTTTGTGGATTACTGCTTTGTAACAAAGTTTAAAAATCTAAAACTGCTAGCTACTTTCCTTCACATTTTTCCCATTCATTCCTTTGATATTGCTGAGCATTTGTTCTTTCAGATGAATTTTGTTATTATTTCTGCTAACTCTGTAAGATAATTCTTTGGTAGTTTGGTATGGTACTGGATAAGTAGTTGTGCTCATATAGTCCCAGGGTTTATTTGACAGATAGACTCCCAAGTATTTTATATTTTCTTCAGCTACTTTAAGTGGAATTTCTCTTTCTGTCTCTTGTGTAGTATTTTGTCATTAGCATATAGAAATGTTGATAATCCACGTGGCTTTGTTTTATGTCCTGAAACTTTGCTAAAGTTGTTCATTGTTTTGAGTAGTTTTGTGGTTGGCTCTCTAGGATTCTTTAAATATACTAGCTCATCATATGCAAAAAAGGTTTAGTTTCTTCTTCTTCACTACCTATTTCTCTCCCCTTCTTTATTGCTATTATTAGCCTTTCTCATACGATATTGATTAGTAATTGTGATAATGGACATCCTTACTTTACCCTCAGTCTTACTGGGAAGTCTTTAAGTTAATCTCTGTTAAAGATAATACTTGTTCTTTGCTTTAGAAAAAATACTATGTATCATTTTAAGAAAGGCTGCATTGATTACTTTGCTTTGTAGTGTTTTTAATAGGAATGGGTATAGAAATTTTTTTTAAGTTTTTTTCCTGAATTTATTAAGATAATCACATGAATGTTGTTGTTTTGTTTTTGATAAGGTCAATTATGTTGATATTTTTCCTAATATTGACCCAGCCCCAAGTTCCTGGAATAAATGATACTTAGTCATAGGGTGTGATCTATGCGATTTACTGCTGTAATCTCCTTGCAAGTATTTTATTTAAATTTATTTGCAATGATATTCATTAACGAAACTGTTATATAGTTTTCTTTCTCTGTTTTGCTCTCCCAGGTTTAAGAACCAAAATCATATTTGCGTCAGAAAAGGAACTGGATAGGACTCCTTCTTTACCAATTTAAAAATAGTTTATATAGTATTATAATTAAGTTTTCCTTAAATGTTTGGCAGAATTCACTTGCTAATCTATCTGAACTTGGGGATTTTTTTCTTAGAGAGCACATTTATGGTTTGTTGATTTTTTTTTCTAAAATTAAGTTAACCAATCTATTTCCTCTTCTGCTAACTTGGGCAGTTTATAATTTAAAACAACAACAACATCCATCCATTTCATTTAGATTGTCATTTTTACTGGCTTATAATTATTTCAATTTCTTCTTTGTTGTTTGTACATCCCACATTTTTTATTTTTGATGCTAGTAATTTAGTTTTCTTTCTTTTTTAAAACTAAATTAAGCAATGTTTGTTGCTTTTTTTCTTCATAAAACACATTTCCCATTTTCATTATTAGTTCAATGGCTTTCTTATTTTGAATTTGATTAATCTCCCCTTTGATTTTTAGGATTTCCAATCTGGTGTTTAATTAATTTTTGTTTTTAATTTGTTCTGTGTGTGTATGTGCGTGTGTGTGTGTGTGTGTGTGTGTTTGATACAGGCCCAATTCATTGAGGTACATATTAAGAGATATTAATTTTTTTCTATATACTATTTTAGTTGCATCTCACAAATTCTGGAATTTTGTCTTATTGTTGTGATTCTGTTTAATGGAATTATTTTTTCTATGATATGTTCTTTTATTCATTCATTATTTAGGTTTAGATCATTTAGTATTCAATGAGATTTTAACATATGCTTAGTTGGCCTTTATTAAATATAATATTTATTGTATTAGTTTGTGAAGGCTGTATTTAATATTGCTGCTTTTCTATATTTAGTATTGAGGTTTTTATACCCTAATAAATATGGCCAATTTTTTGTGAAGGTGCCATGAACAGCTGAGAAAAAGGTATACTCCTTTCCATTCTGATTTAGATTTGTCTAGTGGTCTATCATATCTAGCTTTTCTTTTCTTTTCTTTTCTTTTCTTTTCTTTTCTTTTCTATTCTTTTCTTTTCTTTCTTTCTCTTTGCTTTTTGGAGGAGGATGGCAGGGTAATTGGGGTTAAGTGACTTGCCCAAAGTCACACAGCTAGTAAGTGTGATCAAGTGTCTGAAGCTGGATTTGAACTCAGGTCCTCCTGAATCCAGGGCCAGTTCTCTATTCACTGTGCCACCTAGCTGCCCCTGTCATATCTAGCTTTTCTAAGACTTCCTTCATTTCTTTTACTACTTTCTTATTTATTTTATGGATAAATTTATCTAGCTCTGAGAAGGGGAAGTTGAGGTACCCACTACTATAATTTTAGAACTTCCTATTGTAATCCATTTAACTTTTCCTTTAAGAATTTGGATCCTATGCCATTTGGTGTATATATATTTAGCATTGCTAATATTTCATTGTCTGTGGTTCCTTTTACCAAACTGTAGGTTCTCTGCATATTCCATTAAATAGTTCTATTTTTTTTCCTTTTGTTCTGAGATCTTGATTACTACCCCTGCAATTCTTACTCCAGTTGAAACATAACAGATTCTTTTCCAGTTTCTTATTTTAATTCTGTGTGTGTCTTTCTGCTTTAAGTCTGTTTCTTATAAACAATGGATAGTTGGATTTTGGCTTCTAATCCATTCTGCTATTTGGTTATGTTTTATGAGTAAGTTCATTCCATTCACAATAATGATTAATAATTGTGTATTTCCCATCATTCCACTGTCTTCTATTTATCTTTCTCTCTCTTTTGATTCTGGCCATTATTTTCTTTTATCTTCCCTTCCTTTTATCACCTTCCCTTTTCCATTATCCCCTTCTCCCTCTCCTTCCATATAAGTTAAGATTCATTTCTACTACTAATTGAATATATATGAATATGTGTGATCTTTGAACCCATTTAGCTGTGAGTTTCCAGTGCTGCCTCCTCCCTCTCCAACCATTTTGCCCTCTATTGTAAAAGCTCTTACTTGGTCACCTCTTTTATGTGAAATAATTTTCCCCATTCTTCCTCTCCTTTACTCCTTCTCCCAGGACATCCCTTTTTTTCATCTATTCACTTTTTTCACATTATTACAACAAAATTTACTCACTCCTACAACCATCTTTCAATGTAAAATTATTCTAACTGCCCTGATAATGATAGTTTCCACCCTCCCTCCCTCTTTGGAAGGTGTATGTATTATCTTCCTATATAGAAAGTTATTTAGTTTAAACATATTGCATGTTTTATGACTTCCCTTTTGTGATTATCTTTTTTTTAATGCTTCTCTTTGAGTCTTGTATTTGAAGGTCAAATTTTCTATTCAGCTCTGGTCTTTTCATCGGGAATGCTTGATGGTGCAATTTCATTAACTTTCCATTTTTCCCTTGAAGAATTATATGAGTTTTGCTGGGCACTTTATTCTTAGTTGGAATTCCTGATATTTTGCCCTCCAAAATATCATAATCTAAACTTTCACTGTTTTAACTTGATAACTGCTAAATATTTTGTGATCCCGACTGCAGCTTCATGGATGCTTGAAGTATTTTCTCTTTGGCCTGGAAGCTCTGGAATTTGGCCATAATATTCCAGAAAATTTTATTTTGTGACGTCTTTCAGGTGGTGGTGATCTGTTGATTCTTTTAATTTCTATTTAATCCTCTGATTCAAGGATATAAAGGAAGTTTTCTTTAATAATTTGTTGAAATATTATGTCTAGGCTCCTTCTTTGATCATGCTTTTCAGGTAGAGCAATAGCTGTTCAATTATCTCTCCTCAATCTATTTTCCAAGTCAGTTGTTTTTCTGATGAAATATTTTACATTGTCTTCTTTTTATTTTATTGTTCTTTGATGTGTTATGAAATCATGAGCTTCCATTTTCCCAATTCTAATTTTTAAGCAATTATTTTCCTCATTGAGGTTTTGTATATCTTTTTCCATTTGACCAATTCTTCTGTTATTTAAAGCAATATTTTCATTGGTAATTTTTATATCTTATTTTCATTCTGGTCAATTCTTTTTTTTAAGATGCCATTTCCTTCAGAATTTTTAAGCCTCATTTACCAAGTTGTTAATTATCTTTTTTAAAAATATTCTTCCTTTGCTTCATTTATTTATTTTCCTCTCTATCACTCTTTTTTGATATTAAAATTATCCACACCATTACCTTAACATTCTACTGTGGCTATATAGGATGGCATTCTATCCAGTTTGTATAATAAGCATCTATCAAGCAGCTAACATGAAATATTGTTACATGAACATATAGTTATTCTAGGGCAGAGGTGTCAAGTACAGCCACAACTAGATTAAAATGTAATTGGGAAACATGTAACAAATTAAATAAAAATATAATAAAATGTGGATAATGTTAACAAGTTGTTTTCTGAGTCAACATGTGACCCTCAAGGCCCTTTATTCATATGGTTTAGTGGCCCCCATTTCTATTTGAGTTTTATATTCCTGCTCTAGGGAGATGGTTGTACTATGCATCATTTGTCTCATTGTTGAGAATGCTCTAGTCAGTCCTATCTTTGGATAGTGCCTTACCCATGATCAAACCTTTTGTGTTTCTATTATCTCCTCTACTACAAACCACTTCCTTGTTCCCTTGTTCTCCCTACACTCTATTTTTTTCCTCTAAGTAAAATAAAGATTTCATCTTCTCCATGAAGCTTACCTGGGGCTACACATGCTGAATTCTTCATCATAATGTACTTCCTGTCCTCTCTTACATCCTGACAATTATAGTCTACCTTCTCCTGTTCTATAATTCTATTATTCTCATGTATAAGTCTTATTATATACACACAGATTTTGACCTCTTGGAGGAAAACATACCAGTGATCAATAATCAATACACATTTATCTAGCAATATAAATAAATTTCAAAAAGATTTTCTCTTCCTTTAAAAAGCTTACAATCAAAAAGGTAAAGATACCTAAAAAGCTAGGAGGGAATAAAATGGGAGATACTCACCCTTGGGCATGGTAAAAAAATTTTTAAAATTTCAAAATGAGTGGAGCAGATGGGAAATATGACATGAGATTTCACTCCAGTTCCCCTCTTAAAGGGAGGCATTTATGGCTCTCTCCTTTAATCAGAGGGGTAGAGGATATGAATGAAGTTTATTGTTATTAATAAATTTGATTGAGTCTTTCAAGATGATCAGATTTCTCAATGCTGACTTTACTGGGTAGGTTGGTTAAGCAGGAGAAGAGGTAAAAAATGAGTACTGCCGGGTGAGGAAGGAGGAAATATCTGAGAATGTCTTTTGCATTCCCTAGAGAGACTAGCACAACGTTTCATGTTAGGTACCTTTTGTACTGTCTGTCCCTCATCATGCCCGAGATTGTACTTTCTCCTTCCTCTGCCTTTTAAAACCCTCAATTTCCTTACATTTTGGGCAAGATTTTCCTGATTTACTATCTGTCAGCTAATCTCCTATAGTCCCAGAACACTGTGTAACTATCTTGTAAATAAATATGTATAAACACAAATACATGCATTACATATACATTTGTATATGCACACACAAACACA
>NW_027186372.1:16572528-16654356 GCF_028583685.1 Petaurus breviceps papuanus
ACACATTTCCATGTATGTATTTTTGTGTATATGTGTGTTTGTGTGTGTGTGTGTATGTATGACATGGTAGTTAGGTAGCACAGTGGACAGAGTATTTGCTCTGTAGTCAGGAGGACCTGAGTTCAATCTGGTTTCAGATACTTAATGACTTGTGACCCTGAACAAGTCACTTTACCCTATTTACTTCAGTTCTTCATCTGTAAAATGAGCTAGAGAAGGAAAAGCCAAACCATTCCGGTATCTTTGCCAAGAAAATCCCAAATGGGGTTTTATATATATATATATATATATATATAGTATTTTTGTATGTCCTGTCTCCCCCAGTATAAGTTTTTTAGGGTAGCGACTGTTTAGATGATAGGATCAGCGATTTAAACCTGTAAGAAGCCCTAGAAGTCATTGAGTCTAATCTCTACTTTTTATGTGTAGAGAAACTAAGGCCCAAAGAGGTTAAGTGACTTGCCCATGATCATGCAGTAAGTACTTGAATCAAGATTCCAGTTCAGATATTTCTGAATACAATTATAGAACCTTTCCATTTAGGCTTTTCTTTTTTTTTTTTCTTTGTGTCACCAGATACAAGGATATAATAGGGATTATAGGTATTATATACATATATGTGTATATATATATATACACACACACACACACACAGAGTTTATAATTTATTGACAGATATAACTAGTTAGAAATATAGGAAGGGATAAATTGTATATTATTTGTTGTAATCCCTTGAGTGATTCAATGAGAATCTACAGTAGGCTAGTGGTAGAACTAAAGGGAAAGGTGATGTTCTAGTATGTGTTTAAAAGAATGCATTGACCAGAATTAGTAAGAGATTCAAGATAAAGGTGAAGATGAGAAGTCAATAATGATTCTCGGAGTCCGCACACTGATGAATGTTAGAATGGTCACTGGGAAGATGAGGAAGATTTGGGTGGGGAGGAAATCATAGACTTGTAGAGAAAGATGATGGTATTGGCTCTGAACACGCTGAATTTAGTATGAACATCTAAGTGGAAATATCCCAGAGGTAATAGTAGAAAAGCATCATTTGAGGCAAGAGAGTTGAAAGAATATGAAGCAGAGTTCTCTAGGTTAGTGTCATTTCATCTGCCCATGCATGTTCCATAAGACTGAGAATTTATGTCATAGATTACAAGAACGAAAGAATATTCTCATCAGTTTTTTGATTGCTAAGAAACATAGAGCTAAGTTTCAGATATTTTTTATTCAGTCTAATCTTTAAACTCTGTGGGAATTTAGGCTACTGACCAAAAACTCAGGGAAATTTATGATTTGAGAATTGTATTCATTCACAGAGTCCATACAAATGAATTGCTGGGATTTTTTTGTTCCTAAATGGTTTATCAAGCTTGGGAAAAATATTGAGCATAAATGCTATACCTTAGATGGCAATATACTATACCAAACTAATCATAGATATTTATAGCCTATATAAACTCTGTTTGCCCATCCATGGAAAGCATTTAATAAAGCTAGTTCATCTGGAAAGGAAGTTAAATTAAATAATCCACAATGAATGTGATGCATATTCACAAAAAAATATGTTTTTCATATTGAGCTAACAAAAAAAGAAGTTAGGTCATAGTGAAGACAGACAGCATAGAAGACTTTGGTCTTACTTTGTAAGTGAGACATGACTAATCATTACACTCTTTTCTGCAACCCATTTCTTTTTAAAGATTTTTACCAATTTTGATTAAATTCTATTGATACACTTTATTTCCATTATGCAAAACACAGATTGAATAAACCTTATTTCAGTTCATGTAATAGGGACAGACACTGGACTGTGTTTTCACTGTTCAGGCAACTCATGCAGGTTGATACATTCTATCTAACAAAATAGAGTTGCCTAGATCAGTGAGTAGTTAAGTGATTCAGTCAAGATCACACAGCCAATATGTGATTGAGGAAAAACTTGAAACTAGGTCTTTTTGGATTAACGAACAGTTCTTTCTCTACTAACTATCTTCTGACTTTTGACCCAAAGCTCTTTCCATTGTACAATGGATATTTTTCCTTCATCTTCCTTTTTTTTTGCTCCCTCATCTCCTTCTTCTTCAAGCAGCTAGCTAGTAGAGATAGTACTAGAACCAATGAGATTTAAAGAGCACAGTAATGCCCAAGTTTCTCCTACATAATTTCTCCTTGACATTACTTTCTTTATCTAGACCAGGATTTCTTTAAAAGTTTTCTCCTTGTGACCCCTTCAGAACTTCTTAAACCATGGGTCACAATCAATATCATAAGATTAATAGTTGATATGTATAATGGCCTTGAACTTTTGCCAAAATGATTTACAAAGTGTTTTTTATAGGGGTCTGACTATGGTAGTGCCAGTACTCAGTTTACAGATAGGTGAATTATTTGCGATTGTGACTTCATCTTATGGACAATGTACCTCCTGTGGGATATATTTTACTGAAAGTGTTTGTTCAGACGACTATGAGAATAACTGAGGGATTAACTACCCCTTTGCAGGAGAAATGAATTGATTGCCATCTACAATTGAGGGATAGACTATGGAAAGAAGTTGTCCTTTTTATAAGGATAGTTTTATAAGAGAATTTTCCTTCCTTGAGGACTCTGCCCTCTATACATTTTTATGGGTTTTTTTTAGACATCAAGAGAGAAAAGAGGTTTGTGATGGTGGTGTCCTCATGCCTATTACATCTTTTGAATCCTTAAGGACCTTCATGAGGCAGAATCATACAATAAGATGCATGTACTCAAAGAGTATGAAAAAGACCATGCAGTGCCTTTCAGAACCCAGAGTTCTGAGACTAAATTTCTTAGACTAAGAGAAAACAGTGTGTAGGACATTTGTATGGCAATAGAGTTTCTAGAGAGTGATGAAATAGTTTTACTTGTTTTCAATCCATGTAAGCCTTGGAAGAATTTCCTGGAAAAAGTAGTCTTGACTAGAAAAGTCATCTAGTTGGAGAAGAGATATTTTGAAGGCAGGCCCAACATCAAGGGTTTATTTGTGAGTAGCATAAGATTTGAAAGTTTGGAATCTGGCTTTCCATCAATAAAAAGGGAATTTCCTACTTGTAATGGTAATGTAATTTGAATTTGAAGATCCCTTTGTGTTAGCACTTAGTAACTGATCAAGCCTCTGTTGGGGAAACAGAAGGTATGAACTCCTGTCTCCTGTTGCTAATGTAACAGGAAGGGATTGGCTGAAACAGGAAGCTAATGCTGTGCATATAAGAAAAGTCAGAGGCACAGTCAGAATTTCTTGGGACCAGCATCTGGTGGCATAGAAGCTACAGAAAAGAGAATGAAGAACTGAGCCAGAATTTAATGAAAATTTGTGGTGGATCTTCTTCTGAATAGGATCCCAGGAGCCCAGATCCCAGAGCCCTGAGCCAGGAGCCCAGGTGACTGAGGAAACATGACTGGAATGCTGAGACTTTGTTTGCGGCTTGGTTGAACCTTGACTTCCCTGGAGCAGAAATTGTGAAGAATCTGACATGAACCAGACCCTGTGAACTTCAGTGTGGAGCAGGACCTACCCAGAGAGCTGGACAAGGAACTGGGAGCTGTCTGTTATTGAACCCAGGTGACAGTCTGGTGAATCCAGGTAGAATCTGGGACCATGGAAGGGGATCCAGGCAGTCTGAAAACAGGCCCCAAGTCAAGATGAAAAGACCTCTCCCTGGGTATTGGGTACTAAGTAAAGATGAAATTGTAGTTTACTAGTGACTTAGGGGTGGAGGATTTGTGTATGATATGTAGTAATTGATTGCTGAATAAGTGACTGAGTTAATCAAGACTTTGCCCTATGATTGGAAGACTTTGCTGAATAAGTAACTGATTGAGTTAACTTAAGACTTTTCCCCATGAGTGTAAGACTTTGACTATTGTACTTTGAGAAGTTGTAATATTGTGAATGTTGTACCTTGATTTCCTGTGAAAGTTGTGCTTTGATTTGTTATGTAATTAATAGAGTGTTCACTATACTGTATAATCAGAATCTTAAAAACTGTTCACAGTAGCATTCTCTGGAAAACTTCTGTGCATGGCATTGCACTACCATCAGGAGAGGGAAGAGGATTATTAATAAGTCATTGGTGCTAGGAAGGTAAATAACAAGGGACTAAATCAGGGAAGAAGGGACATTGACTTTGTTCTCTACTACTACTGAGAGTTGTTATGATGATGTGAATTTAATATGAGATAATATAGCCTCTACAATAGTCCCATGTGCTTTTCACTTCCACAGGTTCATGATCCCTTAGAGTTCATGATCCCTTAGACTGGATGTCTTATATGGGTCTGTAATAAGCAAAAGAAGAATTAAAGGGTCTATTGGAGGTGTTGCTAATCTAGTAGTCCCATCTCCCTTTCCATTTTGGAGGGATCTCAGATCACAAATTCTCTGGAACCTTGGGTCACATATTAGAATTTTTATAGACTATGGATTCATAGGAATTTTTTCAAGACTCTGGGGACCTGAAAAAACCCTCAAGTATAAAGCAGCTCAGTACAGTAAGATCACTTCTGCATAATTCCTACAAATAACAATATTATTGATGCGTCCACACCATGTGTACCTAGATGGATTTAGAGGTTATACTTAGCTCCAATATATAACTGCAAACTTCTTCTAGTTATATATCTATCATGGTACTTGCAATGGTTTGTACCAAATATTAAGAAGAAATATGGAAAAATCAAAACTATAAAAATTATTAATGATAAAGACAATAAGAATAAGAATATAAATGAAGATAAATTTCTCCTCCAAATGGGAAAGTATTTGAGTTCATTACAGCTAGGGGCAGTTAGGTGGTAGATAGAGTGCAAAGCCTGGAGTTGAGAAGACTCATCTTTCTGAGTTATCTGGCCTCAGATACTTCCTAGATGTGTGATGCTGGGCAAGTCATTTAACTTTGCCTCAGTTTCCCCATCTCCAAAATAAGCTAGTGAAGAAATGGTAAACAATTCTAGCATCTTTGCCAAGAAAAGCCAAAATGGGGTCATGAAAAACAACACAACAACAGTGTCAATAAATCCAAGCCAGGGGAAATAAAGAGGTTCCTCTGTAAGACAAGAGTACTGATTCTATGGGTATCATGGCAGAAAGGAATGTAGTTTCAGGGATTAGGTGGGTGGGTTCAATGTAGACAAAGTGTGATACAATTAATTCTCCCACTGATTCATTTTACCTTATAGCCAATTTATCTAGAACAAATCCATTTACCAAGTACTACTTGATTTGCACTGTCATCATCATTGTTGTTGTATAACAACAGAATATCTGAAAGATTCTCCAGAAAAACATTACCTTTAGTTTAAAGAACAAAGACTCCCAACCTCATTGAAGTAAATTTTCTCTCTTCCCATGGTTCCTTTCTTCTTCTCCCCTCTCTTTCTCTGTCTCTGCTCTCTCTTTCTGTCTCAGCCCTCATATTTTTCCTAGCTCTCCCCTTTTTCTTCTCCTTTCTCCTCACCCTTATTTCTAATCCTGGGAAGTAGGTAAGGAAATTATGGTTAACACCATCCCTGTTTCACAGAGAACAATGAGGCTTTGAACCGGTAAGTGACCTTCTGTGTCAAGAGAACTGACAGATGCCTGGAATCAATATGCATTTAACTTTCCCAACTCCAAATTCCCCAATTAAAACCCTACAACATGCTGCAGAATTTCCAAACTTTAGGGAACCAGGAGTACTTTGGGACATATGCTAAACTCTGAAATTCCTCTCTCTGAATACAACTTTCATCTCTTTATCTGTGACTCATACCTTCTAAATCTATTCTATGTCCTTTCTGTGACTGCCAGTCATGTCATCCCACCCTGTTTTTTTTTTCCAGTTCTGATCTTCTTCCTCTTCCTGCCTTTATAATCCTAAACCTAGATTGACTATACTGTGTCTTCTACCCTTGACTCTCTTTCTGTTTAGATCCATGGCTAAACCCCAGGCATGAGTAATGTTTATAAACCACTTTCATAGTTCCTACTTTGTGTGGCTGAATGCAGTGAAGCCAGTCATACCATCCCACTGATTGGATGGATTGTACAGTAACATCTAATATCCTAAACTGAACTAGGTCTGGAAATAGATAGACTGCTGGGCCTATAGTCAGGAGGATACGAGTCCTTATCTTGTAACAGACACTTACTAGCTGTGTGAACCTGGGCAGGACACTTAACTGTTTGCCTCAGTTTCTTCATCTGTAAGATGAACTGGACAATGAAATGGCAAATCACTCTGCTATCTTTGTGAAGAAGTCCAAATTGGGAACAAAAGGTCAGGCATTAGAGGCAGCTAGGTAGCGCAGTAAATAAGAGTGCCGGCCCCAGAGTTGATAGGACCCGGGATTGGTTCTGGCCTCAGATACTTAACACCCACACAAAAAAACTGGCCATGTAACCTTGGGCAAGTTACTTAACCCCAGTTGCTTTAAAAAAAAAAAGTTAGGCATTACTGAAAGGACTGAACAACAGTAACAACAACGGCAAACCACTTAGGTATATTTGTCGAGAAAATCCCAAGTGGGATCATGAATAGTTAGACATAACTGAATGAATAAACCACAACAACAATCTCACCATTCACCATTGGCCAAACCAAGGTTTAATTAACTTTTTAATCTTTCTCTGTAGTTATAAGTTACTCCCCAACAGCAGGTATTCTAAACATTTTTTTTCTTTTACTTTTTTTGGAGGGGGGAATGCAGGGCAATTGGGGTTAAGTGATTTGCCCAAGGTCACACAGCTAGTAGGTATTAAGTGTCTGAGGCCACATTTGAACTCAGGTCCCCCTGACTTCAGGGCTGGTGCTCTATTCACTGTTCCACCTAGCCACCCCTGTTCTAAACATTTTATTCTTCCCTCAGTTCTTTTAGGCCACCTCCCCCTCCCCCAACCCAAATGTCTTCTACATTAAAGGAAAAAGCTCACTCTTCTCTCCAAGTCTGTAACTCAGAACTGTTCCACATTGTCCTCCATTCTCTCTCTCTTTTTTTGCTCCATTGTCTAATGAAGAGGTAGTTCTTCTTGCAAAGGCCAATCTCTTCCATCTCCTCTTTGAGTTTAGCCTGTAGCATTGCTTTCCCATACTTTCATCTTACATATTTCCTTATCTTTTTTTTCTTTTTCCAACTGTCTTGCATATATTTTTCTTACAACCAACCCAGTCCTTTAAAAAAAATCCTTCATTTGTTCTTGCCATCACCTCAAGCTATTGTACTATATCTCTTCTTCTTTTCCTAAGGAAATTCCTAGAAATAACCATCTGCCATCACTGCTTCTGTTTTCTCACCTCTCATTCACTTCTCAGCCCCTTACAACCCAACAATAGTTTGTATTACCTCACTGAAGCTGATCTCCAGGGTTTCTAGTAATATGTTATCTACTAAATCCAATGCCCCTTTCTCAGTCCTTATGTAACTTGACCCCTCTACAACTCCTGTAAGTGTTGACCATTCTTTCTCTCTTTTCTCTTCTTTGGCTTTCAGGATATTGCTTTCTTTGCTCAGTCCTCAATTCAATTTGCTGGTTCAATATTCATCTTTCCATTAACACTGGTATTCCTCAAATCACTTTTCAGGGTCATCACATCTCTCATTAATCTTTTTTTCCTGGTGATCTCATTTCTCATGAGTTATAGTAGCATCACTGTTTAGGTGACTTTTAGATCTATATTTTTAGCTCTAATCTATTTTTTTTTTATCTCCAGAACCTCATTACCAAATGCTGATGAAATATCTACCCGATTATCTCATAGGCTTCTTTAGCTCAGCATATCCTAAATGGGGCATATTCCAAACTTTCATATTTCTATCAAGGTCAGAACAAAAGTATGGTCACTTTCCTCAATGTCTTGAAATTATCCTTGACTTTCTTTCTTTCAAGGTCTATATCCAATAAGTTGGCCACTCTTGTCAAATCTACCTCCATAGCCTCTTTCACATTCATCACTTTTTTATTGGACTGTGACAATAACTTCTTAATTTCTCGCCCAGTTTCAAATCTCTCCTGTATCTAAGAAAAACTCCTTAAAACATGTGAAATCAATCTTTCCAAACCACAGATATGGACAAATAATGACTCTCTACAAGACACTTTATTTGCTACCTAATACCTATATGATAAAGTACATACTCTTAAGTCTATCATTTTTAGGGCTCCACAATCTACTTTCCACCTACCTTTCCAGAATTTATTTTATATTACTTGCTGTTATACTCTCTTTATACCAGTCACATATTTACTCAATATTTGTCTCTCATCTCTGTGCCTTTGCATGGGATATCCTCCCTGCCAAGAAACATCTCCTTACCTTTGCCTTCAAGATTTCTTGCTCTCTTCAAAAAAAAAAAGTACAGCTCAGGGCAGCTAGGTGACATAGTGAATAGAGCACCGGCCTTGGAGTCGGGAGTACCCGAGTTCAAATCTGGCCTCAAACATTTGACACAATTACTAGCCGTGTGACTTTTGGGCAAATCACTTAACCCCAATTGCCCCCCAAAAAGCAAAAAAAAAAAGTATAGCTGTGTGGGATCTCATATATCAAGGCTTATCTGATTCCCCTAATTTTCAGCACTCTTTACCACAAATTAAGGGCAGGTAGTTGTTAAAATGGATAGAGTACTGGACCTGAAGTCAGGAAGGTCTGAATTCAAATCCATCCTCAGACATTTACTAGCTGTGTGACCCTGGCAAGTCACTTAACCCCTATTTGCTTCAGTTCATTATCTATAAAATGAAGACACACTGAAGGAGATGGCAAATCATGCCAGAATCTTACCAAGAAAACCCCATGAACAACGTCTGTGGTGTCACAGAGAGTTGGACATAACTGAACAACTAAACAATAACAACAAAACCTCAAATAATCTTGCTTTTACTTATCTCTTCATACATCATATTTGATAATAGGATGTGAACTCCTGGAAATTAGGGAATGTACACTTATATTTTTCCATCTGTAGGACCTATGAGAGTGCCTTGCCCACACTAGGAGCTTAACAAATAATTCTGAGGGAATTGATCTCAATACCTCTCATTATATTGGTCTCTTTTTTTGAAAAAAGAAATTTCAAATACTAAACTTTTATTTTCTTTTTTTTCTTCCCCCACTTTAATAAAATAACAAACTATTATAATAAATTTGCATGATTAACCAAAGTTATCACATTGATCAAGTCTACATTTCATTTCATTCTGCACATTTAGACTATCATCTCTCAGTCAGTAGATGGATAGCCTCCTTCATCAATTCTCTGGACTCATGTTTCTGGGTTGGTTCCAGATTGTCTAATTCTTTCCTCAAATGTGGTGACAGAACTGTACACAGTACAGCAGCTGTGTGCTAACTGGGGCAAAGTATAATAGGGCTATTACTTTTGTTCTCAAAAGTATACTACTCAATTCAGCCTTAGATAGCAATATGTTTTGTGACTCCCATCTCAAATTGTTGATTTATATATTTAGCTTACATTCCACTAATCCGCTGTCTCAGTCTTTCTCACAGAAATTATTTAACCACACCTATGTGGTATTTGTGAAGTAGGTTTTTAGAGCCATATTTCGGATTTTCATTTATCCCTATAAATTTCCTCATATTAAATGGGGTCCATCATTCTAACATCATGGCATCCTTTTGGATCAGGATTATAGTATCTAAAATGTTAGTTATCCCTCTAATCTTCATGTCACCTTCAAATTTGACAAGGATAGGATCATATGAATCCTTGATACAAACACTGAATAGCACTGAACACAGGGCAAATCTCTCAGATACTCCACTATGGCAACATACTCCTAGCTCATACCAATACCAGAATGACTATTATTTGGATATGACTTTTGGTCATTTCCAAAGCTACTCATGTGTATTGACATCTAGCCTATAACTCTTTATCTCCTTAGTCATAGCATGAGAGACTTTGTCAAACAGATTTAGCTTTATCAACATCTTGCTTAGAAGCAACGGTATGCTTTATGATCTGTAATATTTGTACAAGGGACATTGATCAGCTCTCGTATCCATTGAAGTATTGATATAACATGGAACAAATGTGAAATTTGTGATTGTGTCTTTTATTAGAAACTTTTGAATCTGCTAAATTGTGGCAACCTTTTTTCTTCATCTTCATCTTCAGTCATCTGACCATTTATTATTTAAACAAAGCCAGAATGCTGAGGCACACTGATTAACTGCCGAGAATATACATTCAAAGTCGATATAGGTGATGAGATAAGACCTAATACAAAACAATTTTTGTGCTCAGTAGGGAGAAAATGGTCAGAACATTAAACTTCCTTGAGGGGGAAGAACTTTCATTATTAGTTTTTATTCTTTACCCCAAATACTGCATAATACCAGCAAAACTTGCTTTATCTAAATGCATTATTTCTTTCCCCTCTCCATCTTCCAAATCTCTCTCCTTCTCCTGCTTATCTCTCCCTGTCTCTCTCTCTCTCTCTCTCATTCTATTTCTATTTAGCTTTCATTCAGGAGTAGGTGTCTTTTGCCTCTTTTTGATGCTGAAATTTCAGTTTTAGTTAGAACAGTCTGTTATACATCTTTTGATACATATTTTATTGCCATAAATATATTTTGAACTAGACAAGTAAGACTAGGGCAAAATTCTTTTGAGAAATTTTAAACCTTCCTAATGACTCCAAATATCTGCCTTTGAAACAAAGGTCCTCTTTATTCATACCTGAAGTTGCTAATGTGAACCAATTGTAACATTTAACAACAAAAGAACTATGAACAAATAACTAGAGTAAAGAATGACATTAGAGAAATATATGATCATAAATAAAATACAAAGAACTGATCATGTGGCAAGAATAAGAAATAACCAGTATTGGGGCAGCTAGGTGCAGTGAATAGAGCACCAGCCCTGGAGTCAGGAGAACCTGAGTTCAAATCTGGTCTCAGACACTTAACACTTACTAGCCATGTGACCTTGGGCAAGTCACTTAACCCCAATTGCCCTGCTCTCCCCCTTCCAAAAAAGCAAATAAATATTTAAGAAATAACCAGTATTCTATGTGTTCCATGAATATAATCATAATACTCATAGTGTCCAGAGTAATTGAGAAAAAACTTTAATGTTCTGGGTAGGTAACTGATATTGAATTTATGGGGGTGGGTGGGTTTGGGGCAATATTCACAGAGGATGAATCATCATGAAGAAATTATGATCTAGAACGCTATGAGAATCATCCTCATCTATGGAATCCAAAATACAATTGGTCAGTCAGTGTCAGAGAGGATAAAAGCATATCAATAGAATAATTTTAGATATAACCAAGTGACATTAGCATGACATAAAGATTCTTATGATTTAGCAATAATTTTATTTTTGCCTTTTTTGGGGGGGAGGGCAATTGGGGTTAAGTGACTTGGCCAAGGTCACACGGCTAGTAAGTGTGTCAAGTGTCTGAGGCTGGATTTGAACTCAGGTCCTCCTGACTCCAGAGCTGGTGCTCTATTCACTGTGCCACCTATCCACCCCTTAATATAGCAATTATTAATTACTTCCTTATGTTCTTTAATCTTAATGAAATCATCTTCCAAGTAGAGGAATTTGGATTCCTTAGTAAATAATGGAGAGGTGTCTCACCTATGCCTCCATCTATATTTTCCCATAGAAGCATAGAATTTCATAGTTACAAGGGGACACAAAAGCCATCTAGTTTCTTTCTCTATATTCTTCCACTTAGTGTTACTGGGATCCTTGCTTTTCCTATCATATAACTCCTGATCTCCAGACCATTTTTCCTGGCTCTCTCTCATGCCTGGAACTCTCTCCCTTCTCTTTTCTCCCTGCTGGCTTCCCTCAAGTCTTAGCTAAATACTTTGCATGAAGGTTTTCTCACTCCTTAATCCTCAGTTTCTTCTCTCTGAGATAATACTCTATTCATCCTGTATGTACCTTGTTTACAAATCAATGTTTGAGTGTTGTCTCTTCACTTCAACTGTAAGCACCTCCAGGCCAGGTGGGGTTTTTCTTTGTATGTTTGTTTTGTTTCAGTTTTGCATTTCTTTTCATTCTGAGTTTAGCGTAGGCCTGACACATGGCAGACATTTAATAAATGCGTGTTGGCTTGGTTTGACAAGTCAAAACTGTACTTCAAAAAGAATGATCTACATATAACATATCTGACAAGTAAAAGAAAAAGGGAGGCCACATTCTTCAGCAAATAGTAAATCCCAGTTATTAGCTCTTAGACTATTTTGTCCTAGTTTTTAAAAAGAATAGATGAAATCATGCAGGTAGATGTGTAAGTGTTGCTACCGTATGTCTCAACAAAAGTTTCCTAAAAAAAAAAGGAAGGCTCTATAAATGGCTGATGGACCAGCTCATGGTTTATTCACTGAAGTGACATTTTTCTTTAATGAAACTCACCATTTTTAACTATGGGGGCATGAAGTTTGTTAACCTAATGAAGACACTTAAAATACTTACATTCACATTAATAGCTGTAGACATAAACAATAACCGAAACTACCTCAAGTGTTTCTACAATCATTATAGGGGTCATATGGATTCAGGAAAGATTAGTACATGATGATATAAATATAGTTTTGCTGATAAATTAACAATCTATTTTTCTTAAAATTGGCAGAAAAAAACTTTTTCTCCACAAATGTTGGTAGAGTTGATTAATACACATATATAACATATATGTATGTGTGTATACACATATATAACATATATGTATGTGTGTATACACATATATATATACATGTATTTATGCATAGATATATAATTATTTTCTCAAAGAACTTGGGGATTTAAGATAATCTTATCTTAATTCTGTGTGGTAGTATCACTTTGGAGAAACTTAGTTTTCTCTCAAATAACCTCTCAACTTGTCATGGCCCTAAAGCAACATCCTATGTAAAACAAAGGCTAAATTATGAAATGCTAATAAAAGACAAAGTTTAAAACAAGGTAAAGTGAATGTCCTATGAATAGAATTCCTGTATTCTGTATATCTAATGAAAATTATTTGCAAGTATTCTCTCAGACAATGGAAGGAATTAAAATTGTTTTACTTTTCCCTTAAATTTGAATTTATATTAAGTTGCTATTAGTATAACTTCTCTTCATCTCAGCAACACCACATTAAATTTAGCAGACACTATGGCTATCTTTGCTTAATGTTTACAAAATGTTACAGTATACTTTGCTGAACAGACATGAAAGAGATGGGCCCCACCCAAAAGAAAATATGTTAGGTGATGCTTATTATCATGGGGCTGAATAAGTAGATTTTAGGGCTTTCTGAGGTCTCTCAATACCAATTTGTGTAATTCAACAGGAAACAAGAAACAGAGCCGACCTGCACAACTTGGCAGTAGGTAGCAGTCAAAATTAAAATAGGCTAAACTGGTGGCAGATAGGTTTGATTATAGAGACAGACTAACAATGGTTGGTTGCCACAGGTCATGTGACAAACAGGAGAGTGTGCCGTGGCAACCCTACATTTTTTTGTGGGCAGCCTGAAATTCTTTGGTGGGAGACAAGTTGTGCAGGGCTGACGTAGAGAATTGGTTCTAAAGTCAGGAAGACCAAGATTCTGTTCCCATCTCTAACATACACTGGCTATGTGACTTAGTCCGGGGTAAAGTGGCTTAATCATTCAGTGCCCCAGATAAAAATACAGCACTATAACTTGCAGAGGTGTTTATCTCATTGACAATTTTTCTTCCCCCAACCTTCCTTATTCTAGTTCCCTATACCCATGAAAGCACAAGTCTAGTAAATAAGTGAATGAATGAACAAATAAATAGAAATATAGAAATCTAGATTTTCTACCTTCCCTCTTTCCTCCTCCCAAGTGAATTTCTGTTAAAATCCACTTTACTGAGAATGTTCAAACAGAGGCTTGTTGATCACCTATTAGAAATGTAGTCCAAGGGACTTAGGGGCTAGGTGGTGCAGTAACTAAAGCACAAGGCCTGGAGTTAGGAAAATCTTATTTCAAATCTGGCCGCAGACCCTTATTAGTCCTGTGACTCTTTATCAGTTACTTAACCTGTCTGTGTAAATTTCCTCATCTGTACAAAGAAAATAGCATCTATCTCCCAGGGTTGTCATGAATATAAAATGAAACAATTTTTTTGTGCAGCACTTCACAAATCTTAAAATACTACATAAATGCTAACTATCATCATCTTTATCATTGGTATGAGTTTCGGTTGTGACCTCTAAGATCCCTTCCAATTCTAAAATGTAGTAATTCTTTTATATTTGCTATACTTCTAACTGGAAGCTTCTCTTCCTTTGTTTTAAGATGATTATATATGCACGTATACATGTATGCACAAATAAGATCTCTACCACATGTATACAATGTATATGTGTATATACACATGTACACACATATATATGTATATATGTATGCATGTATTATATATAACTATTTCCTTCTCCAGCTCATTTTGCAGAAGAGAAAACTGAGGCAAATAGTGTTTAAGTAGCTTGCCCAGGCCCAGAGAGCTAGTGAGTGTTTGATACTGAAGTGAGGTGTTCCTGACTCCAGGCCACGGTGCTCTATCCACTGTGCCACCTAGCTTCACTCATGACACTATATCACTGCTGTTTGTGGAATGGGACAGTTGAAGAACTGCAATTACCTGTGACCTAAAGAACAATAGAAAGACATTTTGGGTGTAATCAGGTCATAGCATATTAATAGTAACATGTATAAGAAGAGGCATAACAAAGAGGCATTATCAGGGCACGGATGACTAGATAAGGAGATGACCTAATCATGCAGCCAGAGTGAATGATAGCACAAGAACAACCTAAATCCTGTGTGGATATCCATAAGAAAATAAAGAAACAGGAAAACCTTCAAGGTGTTACATTGATCCTCTTCAGTGTATTCTTGGCGAGATATGAACAAATGCTATATAGGAAGAAAGAGCCCAGGTGCCATAGGCTGTTGAGGTCACGGGTCCAAAAAGACACTGACTTTCTAAAATTGCAAGGGTATATCAATTTCATAAGAAACTATTATTATTTGAATACTTATGTTTTTCTATTAGTATGTATTAGGAGGAATTCTCTTCCCCCCCCCCATCTTTCTTGCTTTGGTTTCTTGGTGTGTGTATGTGTATGTATGTGTGTGTGTGAGTGTGTGTTTAAATCAACAAATGTTCTGCTATCACAGAACACACAACTGTACCTGTGCTCTATGTTTACAAAAAACATATTGACATTCAAGGTGACCTTTCTGCATTGTCCCCGTCTGTCAACAGGCTCTCAGACTGTCTTTACTACTAAAGCCATAGATGGTCTCTAATTACTCCAAGCACAGGGGTGATAAGCAATCTGACAATGATACCCTACTGATAACAGATGGTCCTTCACAAATACCTTTCCAAATGACACTATTATCTCCCCATCATATTTGGGAAACACTGCTCTGCTCTACATTTCGCCTTATCTTCTTGTTTTTGAATTTAATTCAAGGAACATTTATATGCATCAACTAAGCACAAGTTGCTGGGGTAGGTGCTGGGTATACAAAGATAATAAACAATAAAATGGTTTACATTGATAGAGTGCCTTATATTTTTTTGAAAGGATTTTATATACTTTCTCACATTTGATTCTCCCTATCAACAAATCTATAGGGCAAGGTCTATTATTCTACGATAGCGGAAGTATACTTTATGCTGATGAGGAAATTAAAGCTCAAAGACCCTCTTCTTTCTTGCTTTTTTGTAGTGTTTTGTTTTTTAGCAAATTGTTGATAATCACACAGCCAGTAAGTTGGGGAGATTGACTGAGTTTAGGCTTTCTAAAATGAAATTCTGTTATTTCTGAGCTATCTCACTATAATGGTAATGGGAATTTGAAGATCTTCCCTGCCCCTTGATAGGCTTAAATAAATTTGAGGACTTTCCTGATTTGAAAATATGCTCTTCCCCCTAATAGACTGAATGTGGTCACATGCAGCCTGTGGTGGAAGGTTTATTTTTCAAGAATGCACACATCTTGTTACTTTGTGATTGGTCACGAGGGTTGTGACGTTCTCTGACACTGGAGAAGGTTATATATACCCCCTGATGTGAAGTTTTGCTTTGGGGCTCACTCATGGGAAGAGTCTTGTGATTTGGCCAGATGAGACTCTGGGCAGCCGTTGAGACCTCTTGCTTTGAAAACCCAGATATTGGTGCTTCTCTCTCTGGTAACTAACTAGGTATGGATACTATGGTCAGACAGCCAGAAGCCCTGTCTGTTATTCTGTTTCTCTATCTGTATATTTTGTCTGCTTCTAACACCTGTTTGTATTCTCTGAAGTTCAGGGTATTGACTTTTTTCCCTGAAATAGGTAAATGATGTATGTTTGATTAAAGTAAGATGGTTAACCCCTTTTTGAGTTTCTTTCCTTTAGAAAAGCAGATTAAAAAAAAAAAAACAAACCTTTGCTAGCAGCCATCCTGGGTATGCTAGGGTGCTTGCTGCTACACTCACTGGCATTTCAAATTATACGTATCAAATGTGTCAGGCCATCATAGGATTACAGATAAAGAAGTATTGGCTAAGGCTGAGAGAGAGTAAATGATCACACAGTAAGCACCAAAGCTGGTATTTGAATCCAGGTCCATTGACACTAAATCTAGTTCTCATTCTACTGCAGCATGATTTTTCTCATCATCCCCCCAAATCTACGGCTCTTCAAAAAATGCCTATTCTTTTTATTTTTAAAGCAATTGGGGTTAAGTAACTTGCTCAAGGTTACACGGCCAGGTGTTTCTGGGTGGGTGCTAAGTCTCTGAGCCCAGATTCGATCCCCAGGTCATCCCTACACTGGCGCCAATGCTCTTGCTTGCTGTGCTACCTAGCCACCTCAATACCCATCCTTCTTATGAGAATAATGCCATTCCTCAGTCTTCCTAATCATCTTTGACTTTTTCATATCTTTTCATTCTCCTATCCAACCATCTGAGAAATCTTGTCTATCCTACATCCATGACCTCTCTCACATTCATTCCTTTTGCTCCAGCCTAGCTTGGGTCAACATTGTAATAGCTTCCAAATTGGCATCCCTGCTTCCTTCCAATGCAATTAAAAAATTAATTAAGTGACTACTATATGAAAGTCCTTGTTTATGTTCCCTGTGGGGAATAAAAAACTAAACTGCCCTTAACATAAAATAAATTATCTTCTACTGGACATCTGATCTCTACTTTCTCTAATCAAACTTTACAGAGTTGTCAAAATAATCTCTTTAAAGTACAGATATGACTACCCTTTTCCAAAAACCTTCAGTAGTTAGCTATTGCTAATAGGATAAAATGAAGCCTATTCACCTGGGCATTTAAAGCCTTCTGTGATCTGATAAAAAAGCTACCTATTCAGTTACTTCTCATTGTTTCCCTCTATAAACTCTGCTTTCTGGCTAAATTGGCATACTAAGCTGTTCCCCTAACTATCTATTCCAACCTCAGGGAGTCCGAATTTATATAAACTGTTCTGCAAGGCTAGGATGTGCTCCTTCCTCATCCCTGCCTTTCCTAAATCTTATCTTTTTACTCCTTAGCTTATCTTTCACTGCTGTGAATCCTTTCCTGATCCCTGTATTTTTACTTCTCCCTCCTAGTGGATTCCAAAGTACAGTTTGTGTTCAAGATGATCCCTTGCAATATTAAAACAAAGTGTCCAAACTAAAAAGAGAGGCACAGGTGTTCAGCACATTTATAAGGACCACCTTTCTCTGCCCCCATCTTTCCTCTTGTTTGTGCCATTGCTGGTTGCATGGGACAATAAGGCTCCTCCCCTTTCAGACAGTTGTGCAGGTGGTTATTTCCCGCTGACTGGGCAAAGCCCCTGACTTTGCATACAGTGTCCTCTTTGCTGATCCCCTCCCCCACCTTCTATTGACCCCAGCAACAGCACACACTTGATAAATCCTCTGACCTGGGCTAAAATGGTTTATTACTATTCATAAAAATATTTGAAATAATTTTAAAATGGTTATTGGATCTTCATTTTATCTTTTAAAATATGTTTTGTGTATGTTTTACAGTCAATCAATAAACATTTACTGAGCACCTATTATGTGCTAAGCACTTAAACAGCACTGAAATAATCTATGCATTAATTTATAAATAAGTTATAATTGGGGTGGCTAGGTGGCACAGTGTGTAGAATGCCAGCTCCAGAGTCAGGAGGACCTGAGTTCAGATGTGGCCTCAGACACTTCACACACACACACACACACACACACACACACACACACACACACAATATCTAGCCATGTGCCATGTGACCTTGGGCAAGTTACTTAATCCCAATTGCTCTCCAAAAAGCAAATAAATAAATAAATAAGTTATAATTTATAAATAAGTTATAAAAAAGCTCCCCAGAAATGGGGAGTTGTTGTTGTTAAGGGTGCATAATTTAAAAAACAAAAACAAAAACCTAAAAGAAAAAAGCCTTTTGAGGAGATCATTGCTGTCTCTCTCCTCAAATTACCATTGTTTTCCTAAAAATGTGTGGGGGTGAATATACATACTGCCTCTCTCAAGTAGAAAGTAAGATCCTTGAGAGCCCAGACTGTTTCATTGTTTTCAGTGTGTAAATGTCCATTCCTAGCACATTACTACATTTACCTTTCATTTTCTTTTTCTTTTAAGATTTGTGACTTATTGGTGTTGTAAATAATTTCCAGTGAGAAAATCCCCATTACCGAAGAAAATAAGTAATTCCTCTGTAACACAGAGGACAGATACACAGAGAGACTTGTTTCTTCTTTGTTCTTGAAGAAGATCGTGATATCGGGTTGGCCAGGTAGCACAGTGAGTAAGAACACACACCCAGAAACACCTGACCGTGTAACCTTGAGCAAGTTACTTAACCCCAATTGCTTAAAGAAAAAAAAAAAGAGATCATGATATCAGGGACTTGATGCCACAGTGTGCAAGTGAATGGATTTAAATAAAGGAGGACTGTGCAAAATCACCAGCCTCACTTTCTCCTCTGAAGGCAGCCGGGTCCAGTGGCAAAAATATAGATCAGGACAACTGGAGTTGGCCTTGGATGCAGGGGGAGACCTTGTCCTTTTTTTTTTAAAGCAATCGGGGTTAAGTAACTTGCTCAAGGTTACATGGTCAGTTATTTCTGGTGTGGTGCTCAGTATCTGAGCCCAGATTTGATCCAGGTCATCCCAACACTGGAGCCGGTGCTCTTACTCGCTGAATTGGGGTTAAGTAACTTGCTCAAGGTTACACGGCCAGCTGTTTCTGGGTGGGTGCTAAGTGTCTGAGCCTGGATTCGATTCCCCGGGTCGTCCTGGCACTGGAACTGGTGCTCTTACTCGCTGTGCTACCTGGCTGCCCCGACTTTGTCCTTTTTAAGCTAATTTGTTTAACGGGTGTTGGTTTGACTGAGGTAAGTGATTCAGTGATTAAGGCTAGAACAGAAATAGGCAGAGAATGGCCTCTTTTACCTAGTTAGAAAAGAAATCAATCTGGAAGGGAAAGATTCTTAGGGTTTCTGGCCAAAATAGAAACGATTGCTATTTACATTCATGCCAAATCAATCAGGGCTCAAATAATGACCAAATAGGACTTGGCCTGGGACCAACTGTTGGTCAATCAACATTGGGGTTCAATATATCACAATATAATACACAAACCCATCCCCCATGTAAAAAGTAAGTATAAACAATACTAGACATCTTTTTTTTTTTAGCTCTTTCACCATTTTGTTAATTCTAATTTTTAAGGAGTTATATTCCTTAGTATTTTTTGCAATTTTTACTAAACTTCATTTCTCTTTTCATAATTTTCTTATGTACATTCATTTTTTTCTTACTTTTATTTGAGTTTTAAAACTTTTATGGGTAAACATGCAGGTGTGTTTTTAATCTCTGTCTTTGTCTCTAACTTCTAGGAAATCTTGTTAGGCATATGTTCAAACAAGATTTCTCTTTGAGGCTTTGCTTATAGATGCTTTCAACTCCTTTACTTCTATGTTTGTGTCTTGAGCTTCTATGTTTCTATAGAAAGTTTTTTTTTAATGATCATATTTTTTGTTTGTTTGTTTTGTTTGCTCATTTTCCCAGTCTACTTATTGATTTTGGATTTGTTTTGGGTTCTACTCACCTTTGTGATTGGGTGGAGGATGTCTGGCTTGAGCATCTGTCTCATTTCCTCCTGGAACTTTCACAATTCAGTCTGGAGGCCTTTAAGTTTTTGTTGCTTCTCTGGGGAAAGGTCTTTTTATGGACCTCTTGGTATGCAAATTAGTGACCTGGTTGGGGCCTGGTTTTGGTGTGGCTGAGTTTCTGTAGACTGCTATTGGACTCAGTCACAGTCTGCAGGTTCAGAGTAACTGAAACTCTGTCTCCCATTTGATTTTGGTCTCCTGACAATGGTTTATACTATTGTAGACTTATACATAGGACAGAAGATTAGAAATGAGTTTGCAGTCTCTTCTTTGGCTCAAAGCCACAGAGGTGAATACTTAGTACTTTTTCCTTGTTGCTGAGGCACCTTTGTCTTGAAATTATGACCTAGAAGTGGGTAATGGTTACTAGAGCTGCTAGATAACACCTGTTTCTGTGCCCAGTACTAGTATAAGTGTGCTTTAGGATCTCTTTCTGACTAGGTGTTCAGCCTCTTTACTGTCCCTGGGTGCTAAGGTGCTTCCCTGCTGCTGGCACAGCAGCCATACTCTGCTATCACTTCTGCCTGTTGTAGTTCTGGGCTGATGCTGCTGGTGGTGCTGCTGCTGTAGCTACAGAGCTATGCTTCCGGCCAGCTCCAGTGTCAGTATCCACAAATCTATCTTTCTGTCTTTTAAACCTGACCTGGGCTTGAAAAATGATTCATTGTGACTCTTTCTTGATTTTCCTAATCAAAATTCAATTTGGCACCTTTTGCAAGGGAGACCTTGCAATTGGGAGACCTTGGCAAAAATGCTGACTTTCATTCTACCATCTTAACTCTGCCCTCCACTAAATATCTCTATTGAATTAGAAGCATAAATGAGTTGTGAAAATTTGTTTATCAATTTGGAAGAAGAAAAATGTTTTGAGAAATTGGATAAAATGAAATAATGTTACTATTCAGAAAGCGTTTTGGTATTGGTTGAAGATTCTCTATCATGCCTTATGGAAGGATGATAAAATAGCATGTCATTTCAATATTCAAGATTTCAATGTCAACCTAAAAGCACAGAAGCTTTAGCCAAGCCTTTGAAAAGCAAACACTTATTTTTCCCTATTGAAAGGGGATCTTTGTCCCGCTGCAACCCCATATCTATTGATAAAAAGATGACCTACTGAAATTCAACAAGTCAGAAGGTCTGAACTTCCCAGCAGCCCCATAGTGGTGTCCCCAGGACATCATTGATTAAAGACATCATTTGGATTGGGAGCTGAGGACAAATTAGACACATGGTGAAAAGGCAGTTTCAAGGCTCTATAAAAGGAACCTAGCAAAAAAAGCTGTACTTAAATAGAATTTCATGAAAATTCCAGAGGGAGAATATAGCTCCATTCAACCATGAACTATCCCTTTGTTGCACATACTCTCTAAACTTGATCCCACTTTCCCCTTTATTCTTTGTGCACTTGTAGGATTGTATGTTCTAGATATTTGGGAGGGATCATATTGATTGATAGCTAGACATTCTCAGCACAGGCTTCAGGTTCCAGTTTTTCTATTAACTAAGTATGTGACCATGGAAATATAATTTCATCTCCTTGGATTTACCTCCTTTGTAAAATGAGGAGACTGGATCAGATGATCTCTGAGGACAATTTCAGTTTAACGTCCTGTGATTCTGCTGTGTAGTCAAAAGCATTATGGGAATTCAGAAAAAAGAAAGTTATCACTTATAGCTCTGGGTGGTCAACAGGAATCAAGGAAAGTTATATGATGGAAGTACTATGTGAGTTGACCATTGGAGTAATTATAGAAATTAGATAGTAGGGAGGACATTGTAGATAAAGGAAACATCATGAACACAGATGTGGAGATTGGAAACAATGGGGATATACTGAGGTAAAATAATGGACAATTCTATAGTCCTTTAAATTATGAAAAATGCTTCATATATATTATATATATATCATATATATCCCCAGGGTGGCTGCCAACACAGGTTCTTAGATCTGCTTTGCTAAATCAGTCAAATATAGATCATTTACCTAGTTCAGGGGGAAAAGGTCATCACCCCGAACTTCAGAGTATACAGACAGAATTATCAAGACAGAGAAAGAGATCAAATAGACAGGTTTCCAAACTGTCCAACCATTACATCCATACCAAATCAACATCTGGGTTTTTCAAAGCCAGGGGGCTCTCAACAACAGCTTCCCAGAGTCTCATCTGATCAAATCACAGAACACTTCTCAAAGTGAGCCCCAAAGCAAAACCTCACATCAGGGATTATATAGCCTTCTCCTGGGTCAGAGAATGTAACCACCCTCTTGACCCACTGCCCAATCACACAGCATCAATGTATGGGCATTCCTGAAAACCAAGCCTCCTGCCACCAGCTCCATGTGACCACATTTAGCCTATTAGGAGGTTGAGTTTATTTTCAAATCAAGGAAGCTTCTCAGAGTCTCTTAAGCCTATCAAAGTGCCTAGAGGCAGGGAAGATCTTTAAATTTGCATTTCCATTACAGTATTTTATCAATTAATTTCTGTACTAAATGGTATAAGGAGCACACAGTGAGCCAAAACGTGTTTTGTTAAAAAAAACAATGATAAGAGATCTATTATTGAATTTGGTAAGACTCTGGACTAATGAACTCAAAAGTCACTTGCAAGTAATTTTTAGCTTCCATGATGCCATATTTCTTTAGAGGTAGGATGAATTATGTGGATAGGCTCATTTTATAAAGTTTCACCCAGAAAAATTTGGAGTGTAAAAAGAAATTTTAGTTTCCATGATACACATGGCACCATCCTTTTCTGCTCACTAAAACATATTGATTATGATGAATCAACTCAGAACACATGTGCACACACACACACGATCTGCAGAGAAGGTTGTGAAGGATAAAAATGCACAGAACTAAGTCCACAGAGTCAAGTATCATTTGACTACCATGTGTCAACTTGGATTATCACATATTGTCATTTAATAACTTGTGAATTACCCTTTTCAAACAGGAGCAGTGTTCTGCCTGAGTTAGAGGAACTCCAATGGGCTTTAAATAACAAAACATTTCCCCCTACACTGCCCCCTGCCACAGCAAAATCTGATTTTTCAAAAACCAATTCCTTGCTGAGGTCTTGTCTTATATGTCAAAGTTTAGCCTGAAGCCAATTTTTATAGCCAGATTATAAACCTCTAAAATAGTAGTTCTATTATGAAAACACTGACACAACCTTAGCCATAGTGATATGAATGGCACAAGCATAATACATTGAACACAACATTAGCCATTAGCTCCAATAGCTTGATTTCCCCCCATTGTTGTTCATTGTCTTCTATACATTTGCTAGGTTGCCTGTGGTGACTTTCAAAGCTACTTAACTATAGCCTGTCCTCCATAAAATCCTGGGCTAACCCCCTCTCCTGCCATGCAGACAACAGCTGGTTATCACTATTTTGTCACTATGAATCTAAATCAATATTATATGATAATATAGACACATATTATACGTGTTATACATATATAATATGTATTATATGTATAATATGTGTATGTATAATTTATTTGTAATATGCTATATGTATAAATGTATGGGGGGAAGCCAATATATAAAAGCATCCCCTAAGTATAAATACTTCAACTTACAATTATTTTTGTAGCTTTCTGTTTTTAGATATTTTGCTAAGATCAAACTTAGCAAAAAAAGCCATGTGCTCTTTTGAGGATGAGTAAGCAAGACATAAGTTTTTTGCCCACTTTCTCCTTTAGTGTGTGTTTTGAATCTTGACTCTAGAAACATCAAGAATCTTTCCTTGCATAGGACAACTATTTGGTCTAATGATGATGTGGATCATGATTTAATTACGCTGAATTAGAAAAAAAAATTGTAGTCAGTTGAGTAATACATCTTGTGTGTGTGTGTGTGTGTGTGTGTGCTTGCATGTGCACAGCACATGGGCGCTTCAAATTAGACTCTATAAAGCTAGACCCTTTGATGTCTGGCTTTCAGTCTCTCCAAATGAGAGAGACTAAAATACAGACATAATTCCCAAGCAGCTTATTCTAACTGAGTAAACCTGGGCAGAATAAGTAAGGATGGAAAATTTGAATGATGGTAACTTCTTCACACTACAGCTAATCAAAACAGAAAATAGCAAAAATGACAGAATATCTTTCTCCTTTTTATTTTAATGACTGTGATTTCTGATTGGAAATGTCCATACAAGGATGTATATGCTACATGCAGCAATAAGATTGGAATGGTATCTTTTGTTAACAATACTACTACTGTTAAAGCAATTTCTAATGAAAAGTTTTATAAGTAATGCAAAGATTAATCAGTTATAAGAGAAGGATCTATAAATTTGCATAAATAATGAATGGTTTCATAAACAAATATATTCTTTTCCATTAAATAACTTCTAAGTGCAAAGTATGAGTAAAATGTTAGGGGGAAAAGAAACAAAGACTTAATTTAATGGATTCACTCTGTTATCTTGCTACTAATGTAAAATAAAATGCCTGCCATTTGTAACTCTATTGGCTTAGTTTTTGAAGATAATATATTATGAAGTCAGGTCTGGGTTAAGAAGGAAACAGTAACTCTTAACTGTACCTTTCTGTCAAGAATTAATGCTGTCCTCTACAGAGTATTCCACCCTAAATTGCTAAGTGGGAGAGTGAATTTTTAATTACCACCCAATTTGTATAAAAAGACAGAAAGCTCCTTTTCTCAGATGTCAAGTTAGCAATCAAGAAATGAGACAATAGTGTCTCATTATTCCCAAATTCAGAAAAGAAAAAAATATGCATAAGTATAGTGGGGCTGTCAAATACTGCCGGGTAGATCCAGGATCCTTTGATTTGAATAAGATTGTACAGGTGCCTGTTCTATACTGGCAGACACTAATGAGAATGCACTGCTGGTTATAATACATTGTATTTTATTCCAGGTTATGAAAACCTTTGTAGGGTCAAAAATGCATTGACTTCTTGGTTTGTCTTTAATTATAATAGAAAATTCAGACCCTACACCCCTAGGTCACTAGTAAACTACAATTTCATCATTACTCAGTACCCAGGGAGAGAGGTCTTTTCATCTTGACTTGGGGCCAGTTCTTAGATTCCCTGGATCCTCTTCCATGGTCCCAGATTCTACCTGGATTCACCAGACTGTCATCTGGGTTCAATGGCAGACAGCTCCCAGTTCCTTGTTCAGTTCTCTGGGTAGATCCTGCTCTACATTGAAGTTCACAAGGTCCAGTCCATCTCAAATCTTTTACAATTTTTTCTGGGAATTCAAGGCTCAACCAAGCCACAAACAGACAAAGTTTCAGCATCCTGGTCATGCTTCCTCAATCTTCTGCTTCCTTGGTCTTCTCCTAGGCTCCTAGAGCTCCACCACCACAACTTCTCAGGAAATTCTGGCTCAGTTCTTGATTTTCTCTTCTGTAGCTGCTCTGCCACCAGATGTTGGTGCCAAGAAATTTTGACTGTGCCCCACTGGGGCTTTTCTTATCTACTTCCTGTTTCAGCCAACCCCTTCCTGTTATGTCAAGTAACAGGAGACAGGAGTTCATATCTTCTGATTCCCCAACAGAGGCTTGATCAAATACTAAGTGCTAAGTACCTGCTACCTTTGCCAACACAAAGAGATCTTCAAATTCAAATTCCATTACCATTACACTTCTTCAGCACACTTTACAGATGAGGAAACTGAGGCAAACAAGATGAAATGATTTGTTCAGGGTCACATACCTAGTAGGTGTATGAGGCCAGATTTAAACTCAAAATACAAATCTTCCTGATTCCTGCACTGAGCTCTATCCACTGCTCCACCTATGTTCAATTGTATTTTTGTTTATCTTGTTAAATATTACATTTTAATCTGGTTCTAGCCCATGGCCTATGTTTTATACCTTTGATTTAGATAAGAGAGCCACAGAATGTTTTTAATCTGAGGATTGATATAGAAAGAACTATGTATTTAGAAGAATGTTTTGGTGTCTGTGTGAAAAATGAATTATAGAGGGAAGAGAGTAGAGGCAAGGAAGGTTTTTGTAGTGGTTGTTAGCCTAGAAATTCCAAATACCTGAAACAAGTACTATGTGAAGATTCTCATCCCTGAGTAGTTTTAATGATTCAATGTCAATATGATATGAGGTCTTCAGCAGTGTACCTCAAGGACCTAACCTTCGATTTGTCAATGAATTGGATAAAGACACAGGTGTTATACTCATTAGAACTCCAGATTACAAACAGATTGTTGTGATCTTAATAGTCTAGATCATTGGGCTATCTCTAATAGGATAAAATTCAGTATGAATAAATGGAACATCTGATATTACAGTACAAAAATCAACTTCCAAACTTTAAGGGAGGATGGTGGCATTAGAAAACTGTTCTGATAAATGTATGTGGTTTTTTTGTGGATTTTACTCTCAATATATAAATCAGGTACAAAATTTAGCGTCATCTTAGGCTCCATGAGAAGGGGTATAACTTCCAAGAATAATCAGGTGAAAGTCCTACTTTATCCTGCCATCATCAGACTTCATCTGGAATGTCTTATTCAGTTCCCTGTGTCATGGCTTGAGAAGGACACTGATAACCTGGAGTGTCCATAGGAAGAATACAAGGGTGGTGAAAGGCTCATTATCATGCTACATAAGAATTGGTTGAAAGAACTAGAGAGATTTAGATTGGAGAAGAGATGTCTCTGGGAAATATGATAGCTGTCTTCAAGTATTTCAAGTATTCCAAAGACTATCGTGTAGGAAGGATTAGACTTTTTTTTCCTATTTGGGCAGCTAGGTGGTGCAGTGGATAGGACTCTGTTTGGGTAGCTAGGTGTTACAGTTGCTGGAGCTGGAATCAGGAAGACTTATTTTTTGAGTTCAAATCTGGCCTCAGACACTTACCAGCTGTGTGACCCTAGGCAAGTCATTTAATTCTTTTTGTCTCAGTTTTCTCATCTATAAAATGAGCTGAACAAGGCAATAGCAAACTACTCCAGTGCTATTCCCATAAACCGCCCCCCCCAAAGTTCATGAAGAGTCAGTCAACTGAACAACCACCTGTTTGACACTAGAGATGGCAGAATTAGGGTCAACTGGTAGAAGTTATGACAGGCAAATGTAGGCTTGATTTTAGGCATGAGGAAGTACTTACTAACATTAGAGGTGACTAAAAATAGAATGGGGTACCTCAAGAGATGGTAGGTTCCTCATCTTGGAGTTCTTCAAGAAGAGACTAAATGACCACTTACAGGGCATGTTCTAGTCAGATGCATTTCATGAATGAGTTCGACTAGATAGCCACTGCAGGCCCTTCTAAATCTCAAATTCTGTTATTCTCTGTTTTCTCTTTAAATGAAGAAATTAACAGCTTTTACATATTGATATGGAATTTAAAATAGTTTTAGGCTAGCAATTTACAATGCCATTACCGAAATGCATTTTTTCCCCCAGTCTCTATAGACACAATTAAAAAGAAAATTTTGTCAAGAAGTCACTTGGGGAACAAATGGTCATTTACTATAGTTAATAGTTTCCCTGCCCTAGCACTTCTAATTTGAGTCAGTCATCAATTCTGCTCTAGTGCCTATGTGGGGGTAGTGAATTAAAAAAAAAAAAAGATAATTTTAGCACAATTACATTTCTTATTACTAAATGAATATTCTTTGCCAACTTTAAAACAAACTGCAAATTGATGTGTACAGAGATTTGAACTCCAGATAAACATTTTGGTAAATTTAGTAGTTTTGTTTTTGGTAACAATACATTTTTTTGGGGGGGGTGGTGATTTAGGCATTGGGGAGGATTCAGGGAAGTTAAGAGGAAATGATCATATGCTTCTCTTGAAACTAAAGTAGTTTTATGGTACACTTTGAAGTAGAAAAACAGTATATGTATTTCCCTATAATAAATACAATATTTACATTTTAAGGGGAAAATGTCTTAATTTTAAGAACAAAAAAATTGTGAGTCATTTGGAAAATTCCTAGTATAGATTTACCTAAGCCAAAGAAACACACACACACACACACACATACACACACACACACACACACACGCACATGCACACCACCCTACCCCATACTACTCCACCTCACCCCACCCCACACTGGAATCCACTTAATGAATACCCTTTTGAACAGAACACCTGCTTAATTAGTAGTACTGACAGGAACAGATTCAATGCAACACATTTCACTGCACTTAAACAATGGATAAATGGCACACCTAGTCTGTTTAATTGACATGTGCAGGGCTTCCTCTAGCCTAATCACAGTTGTTGCCAGGTGTGAACTAGTTCTGGCTCTTTAGGAAAATGTTTCATGGTGGGGCCTTTTGTATATTTGATGCTATTACCTTGCTTGCTGGTGCTATTAAATATATGAACTTAACTTACTGTAGTTCAAAATGTGTGTTTTGGGGAGGGCAAATCTCTAGCAATTCATGAAACATCACTCTTTTTTTCCAGACCATGGCATTCAGGTGCATTTAAACAATCCTTTAATTTGCAGTTTTGACTCCATTGATGATCCATGCCAATTGAAGGCCTTCTGAGAAAGGCTTCTTCTATGCAATAGTTAGATTCTCTCAATTCAATTGATAACAACAAGCATTTATTAAATGCCTACTACATGCCAGACACTATACTGTATACCTTGTTTCTGTCCTCCACAATTAATGATTTTGTTCTTTATCTTTTCTGAGGTGAAATATATTCATAGAGTTGTGGTTGAAAAGCGGAGAGACCTCTGACTGTTGTGATTTTGCACTCTAAATAGAGGGAAAGACTGTGGACAATTCAAATTATTGAACAGTCACAATTAATCCAAGGACTTAAAAATAAATAGCCAAAGAAAACTGTGAGAGTCAGTCTTTGATTTTTATTTGATGGGAAGACAATCTGGTCTACCAACCTATGACATTCTGGGCCTAAAGCCATACTAGCGGTCAATAAATATCATGAACCACAACCAACTTGATTTTGATTACTCAGTGGTTAGAGAGCTGAAACCCAAAGCCTCTGAAAAGAACCCTAAGCTTGTGACATTTACAAAGCTGTTTCGAAAGACAAAACAGGTATGAAAGGTCATGACAACCTAAGGCTTTGGGGGGCAAAGGGAGGGAGATATTCATCCACAGGAAGATTAAAGGATTGGAAGTTTTAGAGAACAAAGTTGGTATTTTTTCTGTAAACAAGTAAAAAGGTGTATACAAGTTGATTTCACTGTAAATGTCCTCCAGTGTATTTTTAACTTGAGGAAAATGATGATAAAGTAGAATAACCATTTTGGTTTCAGACTCAGTTTAGTGAGCAAATGTACCTTCCTTATCTTTTTGCAATTCCTGATAAGATAATTTGAAAAGGTTTGGTCAAAAGGGACCCCAGTGTCTTCATCATTCTTTCATATTCTCATTTGGACTGCACAGTAAAAGTTTGTACCTCCCCCAACCCCAGGTGATTAACTTAACATTTTGCCCAACTTACAACAATGATATAAGATTTGATAATTAGTGTCATCATTAAAAAGTGCCAGATGTGTAATGTTACTAGCTTCATGTTATTGAAAGTTTTATTGACTCAGTGACCCATTGTTCTCAGAGCTACTTGCCAATCTTTGTTTTGAGGGAAGCATCACCCTGTCTCCAGATATTCATTACATAGTCAAGTCACCACCTACCTGTTTGTAACTGGAAATTATTATATACTTCGACCTTGGAAAGGAATTGAGCTTCAAGGGCCCAATGTGCTTTGTTGACATTGACCCATCTGAATTGTCTTTATCTCATTACGAAAGTTATCAATACAAGATGTTCCCCCTTGAAGATATTTCTGAACTCCAGTGATCAGCCCATTAATTTGTTGCAACTTTGACATACTTATAATAAACTCCTTTTAATTCTCTTTGTCCTGAGTTTTTCCTGTTAATCAGGATGGAAAACCAAACAAAGAATTTTCCTTTCAACAATGTAATACTCCATTTGAATAATTGAAGAGGAGAGCATTGTGCAAGTATCTTCTGAGTTTCTATATTAAAGTAAGTGTTGGGCAAGGAATGAAAGCTTGCAAACTCATGAATCAGTTCTGTTGACACTTCTATTAGCACCTTCAATCATTTATACTTTGGTTATCATCTTCTATCAGTTGTCTGTTTGAAGTAACCTTTATTAATTTCATTAGTGCTTATCATTAGTAGTAAAATTAATTACAAAAGAATTAAATTCATATTTTTGCATACAAAGCATGAACTCTGTCAATATTTCCACATGATATTAAACAAAACACAGCTTGGCATAGTGTATAGAGATTTCATGCTCATAGTCATCTCTAGTCAGGAAGACCCGAGTTCAAGTCTAACATTTGACACATATGAATACTGGCCAACTTGTTTAAAGCTCAGTGCTCCAGCATTGTTCCTGAGACTATAATCACCAAGATGCATTGGTAAAGGGATTTTGCTCCTAATGCAGTCTGACCAAACACAACAACAACAAAAATGAATGCTTAATGATACCTCCTTTCAGTTAAGAACCTGAAAGGGCTTAGAACAGTGGTCAGAGGACTATATTTGGAGTTAGAGGAGCTGGATGCTAATCACAGCACTACTGCTTACTATCTGAATCACTTCTCTAGGGTTTAGTTTTTGGATCTATAAATTGAGACAGTTGGACTAAATGAACTTGAAGGTCCTAGTTTTAAATCTGTGGATATAAATTAATAAATAACCACTACTTTTGAGAGTATGTGTATATGTATGTATGTATATGCATATACGTATCTATATGTGCATGTATGTGTATATACTAGATATGCTATATTATACACATGTATACATACATATATATGGTGCTTTGCAAATGTTAAATTGAAATGCAAATTTTTGTTATTGCTGCTGTTATCATTTTTATTCTAGGTCATGGAATTTAAAATGAAATAGTCCTTGACTTCAAGGAAGTTACATCTTATCATGGAATAACATGCCCACATATACATAGACATAAAATTTATACATATTAAATAAACCATAGTTGGTGAATGGGGAAGACACCAGGAAGGGTTTCTGGGGGTGAGGCTCAAGGGTTTAATTCTTCACCATTAAATAGGTAAAGAGAATTGTGATTCATTTGCTAATGGGGGGGGGATGCAGTTAATCTTGACTCTATTATAACAATGATTTGACTAGAGAGTCTGAAAATATAAAACAAAAGCTATTCACAGCAGTTCAAATGTTTGATCATCATTTTTCATGTCCAACACATTTATCCATTAATATAGTAAACATTTATTAAACACCTCCTCCAAAAGCATTTTGCAAGATTGTAAGGGAGGTACAAAGAAAAAACAGCACATTGTCCCTACCCTAGAGGGGTTTATAATTTAATATCTCTCTATCAAAAAAGAATAGCAATTAAAAACTAAAAAATAAGAATAATAATTATGAATTGAAATTTATGCCTAGTCTTTTAAAAAAATGAAAATCTTTGAAAAGGTCAAAATTAAATGGCTGTTTTAATGCTAAAAATCTAATGGTGGTAGTTTACATGTGTATTTGATTAGCAATTAGCATTCCGTTATTTACTACAAAGCAGATGTTTGCAGTAAACACTCATTTTGATAACAGTTGTTGAAAACTATAGGAACAAAAGAATTAGGGAAAAAACCCTTTGAGTTAAAATCTGAATTTTTTTTTAAAGCTTACTTTACTGTTGGACCATTTGCAAAAGCTGTAGTAAAGATGATTAAAAAGGAGAAAAAGGAAACAGTATTTGCATTCATTCTGGTAATAGAATATGAAATTAAAGCATGAAGGGATTAATGTTTTAAAGCTTGACTTGCGGTGATAAAGCTAAGGTATTAGAACAGACAACATAACCGTTACAGGATAGACAAGCAAAGAAAAAGCCTCACACGCCTTAGAGATGAGCAAGTCAGCCTAGAATGGAATTACAAAATGATTAATCAATACAAATGAGAAACTGTACAAGGAAAGAGAGCTTGGTGAGACTTCTTATGGGACTCAACTCTGTGGCCGCTTAAAGATAATGAAAGGAGCGCAGCAAAGCCAAAGAAATGCTTTCATTCAGTGGCAAAGTCATTTGTGAACAGTTTAAATTACCCTAATCACCTCCCCTCCAGCCGTCAGTATGCTCTGTCTCTTTAGTTATTTAAAAAAAGGAGTTTGGGGAAATGAGTTCTGCGAATCTAAGCTGCAAAATAATTATACACACACCGTTTTAGCATTTTAACAATGCAATCCCAAACATTTGTTCTCATTAGAATGCAAATCGACTCATTTAATAATCCCACATGAGAATTCCACCACACTCAGCTTAAAAAGCGCAATGGTATTCAAAATATTATTAATAAATGCCAAGTGTGGAAAAGCCAGTTTGCTGTGCCAACAGCTCAGGCTAGATAAAAGAAATATACTTACATTCCCAACATTTTTTTCCTGACCAAATTTAGTTTAATTGAAATTTAACAGTGAGGCCAGCTTGGGACAGTCTTCAAAAAATCAAGGTGACAATACCCTCTGTCTAGTGCTCAAACTTTCACATTCATCAAAGGCAAAGAGTTACAGGCTGTCATACAAATCAATGACATCAATTTACTCTGAATAGTGTCTAATTTCATTATGCTAAATTGTTGTTAATTGTCTTAACCTCTGGTACAAAGAGGAACATTTTTAATTTGGCTTCTGCCCATTTGTCAAATACAACACTGCCTTGCCAGATCCTATGAATTAGTTTATCTTCTTTTGAAAGATTATTTATATAGCTAAAAAAAAGGTATCTGTAAAACATACAGCTTTGATTCTAGTTAAATGATATTTTTCCTTAGCTTATTCAAGATTGAGAAATCAGTTTTACAGAACAAAAAATGAGTTTGTGAAATACTACTTTGCAAAATCTGCATATAACACTGTTGTTGTTTTTATTGGTGGGGGTGTTGGTTTTTGGTTTGGCTTGTTTTGCTTTGTTTGCCTGTTTTTTAAATGGAGTCCTTTTGGAGAATTTTCTGTTACATCTTGTTAATTTAATTAGAAGGTTTGTCCAGTTCCTGACTTCTGCTAAATATGGAAGCAAAGTGTCTCTCTATCTTATGTCCCCTTCTCCCCTTTGGGGCTGTAGTACCTTCTTCTGATTCCCAATTAAAGTTCCTAATGTGCTCTTGCCCTCCCACTCAAAAAAATGTGCTGTGCAGAATCTAAAACTTATTCACACTAGGATGCAAAAGACTAACAGCCAATTCCAAGTGTTACTCTTCCTTAGGGATATTCTCATTTTAAAAGGCCTTAAAAACTGAACGGAAAAGAGTAAGACTCAGACAGTAGATCTTCATGTGCAGATTTCATTACCTCCTTTCTATTACATAATCATTCAATCTAACTCATAGACTTCAAAACTATGCGTAGGAACTCTATTCCATTTATCCTAATCAAAAGGCAACTTCCTACTCCAAGTTGGTCATTTCTTTGATGCCCCTCCCATTTTGCATTACACATTACTTAGCTAGTAATAATGTACACCACAGGTACTATGCCAATTAAAGTGTCTCAACTCTTTTCGTGAGAGCAGAATTGGTACCACCTTATTCTACTTTATCCATTTAGGGATACAGATTGCACTTCTGCTTATGTTACTCGGCAAACCACTATAAGTCCATTAAGTAGATTAAAATACGTTTTAATTAATGTTCTTTCAACCTTCACTATCATTTCCTCATGATTGCCACTCCCAATCCCACCTCATACCACACACACACACACACACACACACACACACACACACACACACACACTCACTTGACAGAACCCATTCTCTGATAATAAAACTCAGTTAGTAAAACAAATCAGTTCATTGGTTATGTTAAGCCAAGCCTGCAATGCATGTCTCATTCTATACCCATGATTTACTATCATCTTGCCAAGAGGAAGGAGTCAAGCTATGTTATCAGTCCTCTAAAATCATGACCCTACCTAGATTTTACAAAATCTTTGAAGGCTAGAGTGATACATCTTTTTTCCCTTTAAATCATAACACTTGGTAATGTTTTATATACAATAACTTTACTTAAACTATTATTGACAGAATGAATGTAAATTCTCTTTCAGCAAAAAAAGAAAGTGAAGAGAATGAAGAAGCAATGTTTTGTTTTCTTCATGGAGGCAGATGGCATGTTCTTGTTCCCTGCAGCACCAGAAGGGGCAGATTAGGCATTTGCATCTAATTCTAGTTACCTTCTCTCATTAACTGTTGCCATCCCCAAACTAATGTTCAGGGAAGATATTGCTTTATTTAAGGACAGAAAAGTCAAATACATAATTTCATTAATTAACAGTACTGTCTTCCCTATTTAGTCATGAGTACAAAAACCTAACCTACATCCTGTCAGACTTTTTTTTGTTTTGCTTTATTTTTGGATCCAACTGCACCTCATTTTATGATTGTACAACATTAGAATTCAACCATGGAATGTAAGGAAAGATAAAGCCTCTGCATACCAAGAATATTCTTAGGAGTGAAATTAGCACAACAGCTCTCCCTCTTCTTCAGAAAAGAAATCTAGGAGCAAAGAAGATATTTTATTTTTCCTGGAATACGGAGGCTATCTGTTAAAAGCAAACAAACAAACAAAACACCTGATTATTACAGGGAGCTTCCTTTATATTCATTCTTATGAACTAAAGACCTTTTTTTTTAATAACAATTTGTCTTTTTATTGAGCATCTCAACAAATTATGCCTTAACAGCAAATTTTCGAAGGGGGTACAGGCGTTCCTTCCTCTGCTGTTTTTTGGTCTTCAGGCTTTCCTTGTGCTTATTAAGCCTGTGGCGCATGGCACACGTCTTCTTGGGCCGAAGGTCCAGGGTCTTGTATTCCTTGCCCTTATAGAATTTCCTGAGGTTCTCTTTCTGTGTCTGGTTGATGACAGTCAGAACTCGGGCAATAGATTTTTGAACTACTCAGATCTTAGATAACTTGGATGCAGGCCCCCCCAGTGACCTTGGCTACTCTCAATTGGGAAACTTCCACCTTTAAATCATCTAATTGTTTGAGTAGCTCCTCCTTCTTCTTCCCACGAAGATCCCTGGCCTTGATTTTTGCCATGATCTCAGAAGAGACAAACGGCCAGCGGCTCGGAGAGGAAAGAGCTAAAGACCTTTTTAAATCAACATTTATTTAGTCAATACCGCTTATGTTTTTACAGCAGTGGGGGCATGATTTGCAAATCTAGGCAACTTCTCTACTGGAATTTTACCTACCATGCAACAATAAAAAGATAACATAAATTTGTTCAAATAGTATTAGACTAGAATTCAGAAGAATAAGTGTATACTTTTGAAAAAAAATTATGCAGCATAAGTAGTCATAACCAAAAGATGAACAGTTTTGGATGCCAGTGACTAGTTGGGCAGAGCCTGATGTATTTACATTTCAGATGAACATTGACTATGGAGATAAACACACATGATAAATAAATACACATACATATACACACATGCATATACATACCTGCACATACATATATACAGATATATCTATATCTACATCTATTTATTTATAGATAGATATATCCATATCCATATTTACATCTATCTATGTCTCTATCTATCTATCTATCTGTACATCTGGAACAGAATTCCTTGAGACATGATCTTCTTTGGTTGAAATAAAGTGCTACAGTAAAGAAAGGAACATGGTATACCACCTGAAGATCTGAGTCATCTAAAAGCTATACTCATCTAAAAGGTAACTATGTGAATTGAACCCTAAGACTTGGGAAATAATTTTGTATTTCATGATGGTTTTAAAAAAATCTTCCTTAGCTTTCTCTTTCTGTGTTTGGGGGAGTCAAGGAATAATTTTGTGGACCTTATTGTTCTTGATCCTAGGCAAGAGCCACTGCAGGTGACTAAATAAATCTAGGAGCTCAGCATGGTGGCTTGGGGAAAAAAAAAACAAACAACAATAAACATTCTGGACTTCAAATTAGGATATCCTGTTCTACCACTTAATACCTATGCAGCCATAAGGGAGTGACTTCTTTCCCTTTGGTTCTTAGCTTCTTCGTCTTAAACAAGTACACTGCTCAAGGATCAGATGCAGAATGAAGCGAGCAGAAGTAGGGCAACAATTTCTACACTGGCAATACTATAACAGGACACACAACAAAAGACTTCAGATCTCTGAGTGACGCAATGGCCAACTATTATTTCAGGGGACTGATAGGGAAACATGCTACTCATCTCCAGACTGAGAAGAGATGACTCAAGATGTAAAATGAAAAAAAAAAAGAAACCATCTATTTTGGACATACTCAAAATGGGAATTTGTTTTGCTTGACTATGCATATGTTTTACAATGGCATTTGCTTTTCTTTCAAATAAACATGAGGTGGGGAAAGAAAAAAAAATAGATCTTTTCAAATAAAACAGAAGTTGAATAAAATTATTTCCTTATACTAGATCAGCTCGAAAGTTCGTTTCAGCTTTAAATTTATACTCCAAGTTCTAGCCCTAGAACTGGTAATTATTCTTATGATCTTAGAGATGATACTTCTCTTGGGTTTTTAGTTTTACATTCTCTGTAGAATGACTTTATGCTTTCTGTATCTACTTGGTAGGTGTTGGATGCTATATAAATCTTAGTTATAATAAGAATTAGTCATCCAGGTGGCATAGCAGAAAGATTACTGGGCCTGGAGTCAAGAATACTAATCTTCCTCAGTTCAATCACACACTTACTAACTGTGTGACCCTGCGCAAGTCACTTAACACTGGTTTGCCTGAGCTTCCTCAAAATGAAGTGGAGAAGGAAGTGGCAAACCATTCCAGTATCTTTGCTAAGAAAACCCCAAGAAGCAAGAGCTAAATTGGGCATTTGAGAAACCTGAATTATCTCAACATCAAATGTGGCACTACAACCTTCCAATAGTTAAATTTAATAATAATTTTTAAAAAAACCACAGGTTCAAAAGGAAAAAAAGAAATTTAAGAGATTTGAGCACCGTATTAGTGAGTCTTGAAGAATAGGATATGACTGAAAACAATTAAACAACAAAGTAAAAATAATTATTATTATTCTACTTTTAAATTTAAATGATTCTACAATTAATGTCATTATTTAATATCATGAGAAACAGCCTGGTATAATGGAGAGAGAACTGAAATCAAAGTCAGGATAACTCTTTCACACATACTGCCATACATATGATACAACTATACCACAAATTGTAAGTCCCTTAATTTCTCAGCCTAGGAAATTCTTTTTTTTTTATAGCAATTGGGGTTAAGGTTACACAGCAGTTTTTTCTGGGTGGGTGCTAAGTATCTGAGCCCAGATTCGATCCCCAGGTCATCCTGACACTGGAGCCGGTGCTCTTACTTTCTGTGCTACCTGGCCGCCCCTAGGAAATTCTTAAAATTTAAAATGCATAACCATTATCAATGTCATATAGGCAGGTCTATATTTTTAGAGGGATTTTCTTCACATTGAGTCCTCTACATTAACCACAGGTCTATACTGTGATGTCGTTACATATGTATATAAAATGTCTAAGGCACTTTGTTAACTTTAGAGCTTTATATTTATTTTAGCTGTTATTAATTATTGCTGCTGTTATCATTATTTCATTCAAAATCTACTTTTCTACTCTAGAAGCAATTTCTATAATAATTTCCTAGCACTTGTTCAATTATTATTCATTCTGAAATTAAAATGACAATAAGGACTTTGGAAAATATTCACAGCACATGGAATACCCTACATTTCCAAGGAGATTCTAAGTTTCTTGGAGGCAAGGACTCTATTTTATTATTTCTTTGTATTGCTAATGATGAGTGGAATACCTAAGAGCAGATATCCAACATATGTTGTGTGTATATTCATACCTTGACTATCATTATAATAGCTGATATATGAGAAACATATATATATGTTACATTTTTCTAATAATGAAATAAAAGATAACCATTTACACATTTTTTCAGAATGCCTGAATTGGTGTTCTCTATTTATTTTTTTGTTTTTACCTTGTATATTACTTAAGCAATAAGAGATGAGAGTATCCAATTATTCTGGGGGAAAAGGCTTACTTAGATTTTGTTTGCTTCATGCTTTCAACTACCCTGTTCATTCAATTACTACACAACTGTGACTTAAACCCATCAAAATAGTTATTTGTAAAAACAAGAACAAACCTTATACGTGCACATTTCCAAATTAAACACTGAGACATTTTTATTCCAGCTTAACATTTGTTTTTGTAAGTAATTACAGGACAGATCATTGTGTGATTGATTTCTTACATTGAAGATTAATCAGCCAAATAAGAAGCAACTGACACTTTCACTATTACAGTGCTCAATTCTTTTAATTTTCTTTTTTTAAGTTGTTGGTTTTTAAAAATTATTATTAAGTTTAAGTATTGGCAGATTGAAATGCCACATTGGGATGTGGAGATAATTCAGGTTTCTCAAATGACCAATTTAGTTCTTGCTTTTCTTTTTTAAGCTGCTTCAATATAAATCCCTTACTCATACTCTATGATACAGCAGAATTGACTGACTTCTGTCTACATAAGATTTCATTTCCTGTCTCCAAGTCATTACATAGATTATCCCAGATGCTTGCTTAGAATGTTCCCCTTCCTTATTCCCACTACTTACATGCCCTAGCTCAGCTCAAATACAATATTCTCAAAATCTTAATTCCCTCAGTTGTTGGTCTTACCCATTCAAATATTTTAAGATAAATAAGTAATATTTATAGGTATATATGTATATATATATATATGACATGCACATATTACTTTTTAGTTTTCTTCATCTTTCTTCTTTTAAAAAATAATATTTTACTTCTCCCCAGTTACATGTAAAAACAATTTTAACATTCATTTTTAAAACTTTGAGTTCCAAATTCTCTCCCTTCTTCCTTCTCCCTCCTCCTCCCCCATTGAAAAGGCAAGCGATTCAATATAGTTTTTTCATGAGTAGTCATGTAAAACATGTCCATAGGAGTCATGTTGTGAAATAAAAAAAAAACTGAAAAAAAAACCCTAAAGAAAAATAAAGTGAAAAAAAATTGTGCTTCAGTCTGCAGTCAGACACCAACAGTTCTTTGTTGGGATGGATAGCATTTTTCTTCATAAGTCTTTCAGAGGTCTCTTGGATTGTTGTATTGCTGCAAATAGCTAAGTCACTCATAGCTGATCATCCTATAATATTGCTGTTACTTTGCATACAGTACATTTCACATTGCATCATCTCATATAAGTCTTTCCAGGTTTCTCTGAGAGCATCCTGTTCATCATTTCTTATAGCACAACAGTATTCCATCATAATCACAAAATGCAATTTGTTTAGCCATTCCCCAGTTGATGGGCATTTCCTCAATTTTGAATTCTTTGACCCCAGAAAGGTGGTGTGTTCTCTTCCCTAACACTTCCTTACCCCCTGACAAAGGAGTTCATACAATGGATAGAGTACTAGAATCAGGAAGAATTGAGTTCAAATATAGCCTTAGACCATTAGTAATTGTGTGACTCTGGGCACAGGTTCTACTATGCCTCTGTTTGCCTCAGTTTCCTTAAATGTAAAATTGGAGCAATAACTAGATTTACCTCACAGCGTTGTTGTGAGTATCAAGTGAAATATTTGCTAAGACTGGAGCACAGTGCCTGGCACATTGTAAGAGCTATGTAATACTTAATTCTTTCCCATTCTCCTCTTTGCATCTATATCTATATCTGTGTCCATATATGTGTGTATGTATCTATTCTTGTGTGCAAAGATAACTGCAGTCAGTGACTGCAGCCATGAAATTAAAAGACAAATTGCTCCTTGGAAAGAAATCTTTGGCACATCTGGATGGCATACTAAAAAGCAGAAACATCATCCTGCCAACAAAGGTTTGTACATTTAAAGCTATTTTTTCCAGTAGCACTGTATGACCGTGAGAAGTGGACTATAAACCAAGCTGAGTGATGCAAAATCTTTGCTTTCAAATTGTGATGCTGGAGAAGATTTTTGAGAGTCCCTTGGACAGCAAGGTTGTCAAATCAGTTAATAACTTAAAGAAATTAATTCAGGCTATTCACTAGAGGGTCAAATACTGAAGCTTAAATTTTTTGTCCACATAATGAGAAAATGGGACCCATTGTAAAAGACCCCAGCATTTGGAAAGACTGAGGGTAAAATGAAAAGGGAATGGTAGAGGAGGAGATGGATAGATCATATCGTGGAAACAATGAACATGAACGTGGATAGGCTTTGAGAGATAGTGGAGGAGAGAAGAACCTGGTGTGCTATGGTCTGTGGAGTCATGAAGGGTTGACCTTGACTAAACAACTGAAAAACAATAAAAGACACACTATGTATTCAATAGGTGGTTTTTGAATTTATGAATGAACAAATGAATGAATGCTATGGGAAGTCCTACTGAACTGAAACTGGTAATAGAATTAGAGTTAGAGGGGCGGCCAGGTAGCACAGCAAGTAAGAGCACCTGCTCCAGTGTCGGGATGACCTGGGGATCAAATCCAGGCTCAGACACTCAGCACCACACCCAGAAATAACTGGCCGTGTAACCTTGAGCAAGTTACTTAACCCCAATTGCTTAAAAAAAAAGAATTAGAGTTGGAGAGAACCTTATAGATTGAATCCAATCCTTTCATTTGAATGATGATTAAATTAAGCCAAGAGAGTTCAAGTGGTTTTTGACTGTTCAAGTGGTTTGGACTACACAGTTATTAAATGTCTGAGGTGAGACTTGAAACTAGGTCTTCCTGGATCCTAATCCAATGCTTTCAGGTCTCCCAGTCTATCCTTCAAGTATTTGCTTAAAGTAAAGTTTTGATGATGCCACTCTCCTGTTCAAGAAGCTTAAGTGGTTGGGGCAGCTAGGTGGCACAGTGAATAGAGCACTGGCCCTACAGTCAGGAGGACCTGCATTCAAATCTGGCCTTAGACACTTAACACAAAAACTAGCCATGTGACCTTGGGCAAGTAACTTAACCCCAATTGCCCTACCTTCCCCCTCCAAAAAAAGCAAAACAAACAAAAAAAAGAAGCTCAAGTGGCTTTCTTTTGCTTCTAGGATCAAATGTAAACTTCTTTCTTTGCTACTTACAGCCTTGGAGGACTTGTATGAACTGATGCAGAGTGAAATGAGCAGAACCTTAAGAACAATTCATACAGCAAAAATATTGTAAAAACAAACAACTTTTAAAGGCAAAGAATACTTATTATAGCAATGTACCATCATTTCCTACATGAGTATTTTGCAAATGGCTTAGATCTTTATAGTACTAAGAAGAGCTAAGTCAATTATAGTTGATTCTCACACAGTGTTTTGTATATGGTCTCCTGGGTTTGCTCACTTCACTCAGCTCTGTTCATCTAAGTTTTAAGAGGTTTTTTCTGAAATTTGCCAGTCATCATGTCTTAAAGCACAATAGTATTCCATTATGTTCATATGCCATAACTTGTTCAACCATTCCCCCATCAATCTCCAATTATTTGCCACCACAAAAGAGAAGCTATAAATATTTTTGTACATGTGGTTCCTTTCCTCCTTTCTATGATCTTTTTGGCATAATAACTCAGTAGTGATATTTCTGAATAAAAGGGCATGCACTGTTTTATAGTCCTTTGGGCATAGTTCCAATTAGTGCTCCAGAATGGTTGGATCAATTCACAACTACACCAACAATGCATCAGCATCCCAATTTTCCCATATCTGTTCCAACACTGATTATTTTCCTTTTCTGCTAGTCAATCATATAGGTGTGAAGTGGTACCTCAGAGTTGTTTAAATTTGCATTTCTCTAATCAATTGTTATTTAAAGCATTTTTTAAAAATATGACTGTAGATAGATTTGATTTCATCATCTAAAAATGGACTTCATAACTTTTGGCCATTTATCAATTGGAGAATGATTTGTAGTCTTATAAATTTGATTCAGTTTTCTATACATTTGAGAAATAAGACCTTTAACAGAGACACTTGCTGTAAAATTGTTGGGAGAAGAATTTTATCACCAAAAAAAAAAAAACACCACCTTGAAATAAAATTTTCAAAAGGGGTTTACAAAAGGAAGAACTTTGAAGCAAAAATTTTGTTTCACAAGAATAATTTATTAGAAAACAATACTCAAAGGTTTGTATATTATGGGGAAACTCTAGATTTCTATCCTTTGTTCATAGGAAAGACATCCTTTTTTTGTTTTTAGCAATTTTAATCTTCACATATACTTTCCTTTCTCTTCCTTTGATAACTGTGGTGATACTCTTTAATAAATTTACTGCTTTCTGATGTATTGCTCCTTTCTCCCCACATTATTTTCAACTTTATGGGCATCTAGGTGGCACAGTGGATAAAGAACTGGCCCTGGAGTCAGGAGGAACTGAATTCAAATCCAGTCTCAGACTCTTACTATCTTTGCGACCCCAGGTAAGTGACTTAACCCTGTTTGCCTCAGTTCCTCATCAGTAACATGAGCCAGAGAAAGAAATGGCAAACCACTCCAATATTGGGCCAAGAAAATCCTAAATGAGGCCACAGAGAGTCAGTCACAACTGAAATGATTCAACAACAACACGATTCCTTAGAAAAATCCATAACAGTGAGAACCTCCCTGTATGCTGCTGTTGATGCTGCTATTGTTGCTGCTACTGCTACTGCTGCTACTCCTCCTCTTCCTCCTCCTCCTCCTCTTTCTCCTCCTCCTCCTGTTTCTCCTCCTCCTCCTCCTCCTCTTCCTCCTTCTTCTTCTTCTTCTTCACCTCTCTCTCCTTCCCTTTTTATGTTTCTTAATATCAGTTATGTGCAAATAACATATATATATGCATATATGTGTGTGTGTATATATATATATATATATATATATATATATATATATATATTTCAATCTCAACTTCTTAGCTGACCTCCTTACCCACATCTCTAAGTGCTTCCTATCTATTTCCATGTGGATATCTTGTGTGTATCTCAAAACCAACATGGAGAAACTGAACTCAAGCACTTCCTTTCTAAATTCTCCCTATTTTCAAGATCCCATATCTGTCAATGCTGTCTCTATTGCTCCAGAATTCAAATTTTGATTAATTTAGAAATATTCAGTTCCCTTATACCCAACATTTACTTGCAAAGTACTGACTATAATGTGCTTTCTCCTGTATGACTCACACCTGGGATTGCAGATTTAGTGCTAAAAGTTAGTTCTGAGGCTATCTGGATCAACTTGCTTATTTGTGTGTTTGTTTTCAGATAAGAGAATTAAGTCCCTGAGGTTCTTATTTTCTCTGTCAGGACTATTGTATTAGCATTCTAATTGGTCATTCAATTATCCAGCATATCCCTCATACAGCTGCCCAAATAATCTTTTTAATGATCATTTGGATTCTTATAAACACCACCACCACCAACAACAACAAAAACATAACAAAGTTTAGACCCTAGACTAATATAATTAAGTTTAATTTTGTCAGTCAGCATTGAAAATCCTCCACCATCTCACTCCAACTGTCCTTTTGTTCTTAGTTTACATTACTTTGCTTTGCATAGTCAGACTGAATGACTTTTCCAATCACATTCTGCAGGCATGTGGGCTATGTCTTACTACTGAATGACACTTCCTTACATTGATGCCTGTCGAAATTCCCTTCCTTTAAATCTCAGCTCATGTGCCACCTCCTCCATGACATCATTTCAACTGAAAATTCTTTCTCAAATTATCCTTAAGCTGTTTGCCTGAATTTTTCTTCTGCCTTTATTAGCATTCTGTGGTTTATTGCATTCATTTGTACATTTCCATATTCTTCCTTGTGGACTGCTTCTTCATAGCAGAGAACACTGTGGGTAGGGGGCTATAATATTATTTACCAATGATGGTAGAATAAGAAGAGAAATTTTATAGTTGAAAAGATTATATATGTACGTACACATATACATATAGTATCAGAAATTTAGATATTTGATGTAGTTTTTCACAAAGGAAAGTGTGTGTATATATTTATATATGCACACATATATATTATACATTTATGTGTAGTACATACATATATATCTTCAAAAGTCATTCTCCAATATTTAAGGGATCAAATAATATAAACAGTTTTCAAAATAATAATTGAAAGCTATCAACAATACCATTAGAACATACTCTAAATCCCTAATAATAATAAATGTAAGTTAAAAGAAAACTGTTTTACCTCACAACCAAAAAATAAAATTGGCAAAAGGAACAAAAAACGTGTTATAGTCAACATTTGGGGAAATACAGGGTAACAGGCACCCTTATAAACTACTGATAGAGCAGTGAATTAGGAATTCTTTTGTATTACAAATGATGAATCTGAGTAATCCAGAGAAACATCACTAGATTTATATGAACTGGGCACAGAGAGAAATAAATAGTTATATAAGAAGATACATGATAATTACAATAATATAAATGAAAAGTTCACTAAACTAAAATCTAATGCTAAATGAATTAAAAAAAATGGTACTAGAAAACACATAATGAAATATACCTTCCCTTTAAGACAAAGAGGCAGAAGACTAATGAGCAGAATGCTAGGCAGTTATCCCTTCCACATTATGACTTCCCCCATTGCTGTTTTCAGATATTGAGGTTCAGCATAAGAAGTTAAGTGGAATCTTTTCAGAGTTTTGTGGAAGCCACAGAAAATACACAAAGGCCAGCTGATGACACAGAAAAAAGTGTAGAAACTCAGAACTGCACACAATATATGTGTAGTATGGTATAATATTGACCTATATCTTTTAATACCAAAATAATTCAGACTCCTTCTTTGATACAAAGGGAGGGACAAAAAATGTTATGCATATTTTCCATATCACAAGAATGCTATGACCTAAGTCCCCATGATGTGTAAGGGATAACTGTATACATTTTCAGAAGTAGTCACTGTATCAAGTATTTTTGCTTTTTTTTTTATGACACAATGACAAGATCAAGTTTCATCAGTATCCTAGGAGTTAATTGTGATGCAGTATAAAAAAGGAATCAATAAAAATATTTTTAAAATAAATACACAAGATTGGAACACTAGCTGGCTAGATCTGGCATTCATCAGAGATTTATGGACAACATGGGCTACCCTGGCTGAGCACGTTGTGAGAAATTCAACTGTAAATTCCAGTTGGCTATGAGAGAGGTATATTTTTCCAATGTTAGCTCATTTGCTTCCAGCAATGGTCTCTTTTTAATTTGGGAAGAGTTTGTCTACTCTATCAAGTGATCTTCATTCATATCATCAGGATTTCAGACTGGCAGGCTATTTCTATAACCGATCAGCATCCAGGCTTTTCAGACTGATCAAGTTTTAGCTGTGGAGCCAAGATATGTTTCCAGGGGGTGACACTGGATCAACCTGTGTTTTATCTTCAGTTTGAGTGTGAAATATCTTCTGTCTATAGATTATGAATGGAAGGTCCTTCAGAACTGTCCCCCTAAGAGGAAAGTAAATTATTGCCAAAATCACAGAAGTCCAAAGTTTCATAACAATATGAAGTAAAGTAGAAAAGAGGAAGATATTTTATTAAATATAATTTTTAGAAGAAATGCCCAAAACAGTTGCTTTTTTTTGTGTGGAATGATTATGCTTCAGTAAAATGGTGAAACAGTGGATAAACAGTGTCAAAAATATAATTTTACATCTTTAAAAGTCATTAATTGAATGCATTATCACATTAGGATAATAGTACCCATAGAAAATCAATACAATAGGGATAATGTTTTTATGATGAGGTTAGAGGGACTATTAGTTAAAACAAACAAACAAGAGTAAGACAGAATAAAAAGCAATATCAGTTTCTGGTCTCCACAACTGACTAAAATTGTGAATGTCAATATTTTTTAAATGTCATGTGAACAGTTATTTTGCATGCCAAAACTGTTATTTCAAAGAGTCCAGGGAAGGTTTATTTGTATTTGCTTTGAGGAGTCTTTTTTCCCCTCTTTTAGAAAAAAAAAGATATGGATAGATTTGTTCAGAATATCTGCATGCAGTCAGCATCCCATATCTCCAAAGTCTGTATTCTGCTTAGGGCAGAGGTGAATTATCTGGTTTATAGGGGCTCAGATAGAGGTCACTGCTTGGATTGCAATTCTGACTTGCCTGTAGTTTATTTTGTATAAATGTGGAAGTAGCAGCCTCTGAATCCCTGTAGTGAAGCAGACCTTATCCTCTGTTTGAAGCTGGATTTACACTGAGTTTTCCATGATGAGATCCATAACTTAACAAGCTAGATCCACACTTTACTCTTTGGCACATAGAACCTTAGATACATTTTTCATGTGTCCATTTCTTGTAACATATTATGGGGTGCAAGTTGCAAATATTAATAATTACTTAGAAGATTGTCATGATATGAGAATATTCATTTTTACCAGAAAGCAAACAAAGATAAAATTAAGTAGTTCCTCTACTGGAAATATGAAATAAAAGTGAATAAACGTAAAGTAATTATGCATTGCTTGCTTAGGACAGCAATTACCCAAATAATTATGTAATAAAAAATACTATTTGCTTCATGACAGATTCACGACCACTCCAAGAATTATGTAAAAACTTGCTAAAATTTCTCTTTTCATGAGATGGTATTATAAAGCTTTAGTAAAAGTGATCCCCAAACTGAATCCATGCTTTTCAATTTTCATTCTACTGCTTGGCCCTCACCTTTGAACTGCTTTAAAAAGAAATATTAAAACCCCCTGAAAATTGATAACATTCATAAAAAACAAACAATATATCAAATTATTCCAAAGAGCAGAAAATACCAATAAAAAGAAAAATATTTGGCTTCTATATTTAGAATATCTCTGATTTTGCTGATACCATGCTATTATCAGTGAGCCATCAAATGAGAATAAGAAAAAAAAAACTAAACTATAGATTCATTATTTTAGGAATGATTATCAAGGCAGGTTCAATATGGGTAGGGTAGTGAGTGAAAAAATAAACCTAAGCAGCATTTTTCCTCTTTGTAAATTCATTGTCCAGTATAGCTAAGACCAAGTCAAACCCAAGTACTATATTTCAGCAGGGCAGGCTTTTGTTTTGCAGCAGAATGTGAATATTACATAAAATTGTACAGCTTTATGTCACCGAAAAACAGTCTAAGTGACCTCTAGGTCACGGGAATGAGTATTCATAAGGCCTGCGTAAATGTGTGTGTGTGGGGTGGGGGGAGAAAGAGAGGGAGAGAGACAGAGAGAGAGAGACAGACACAGAGACAGATACAAAGAAAGAGACAGAGAGACACAGAGAGAGGGTGACAGAGAGAGACAAAGAGACAAAGAGCTATTTCAGATAAGAGGCACTTGACGAAACAAGATTGAATATTTCAGGTATCTGGAGATTTTTGTTTGTTTTTTCCTTCTTACCTAAACTTAATTCCCAAAATATCTAAACAGATCATTCACTGGTCCCAGGAGGGAGGCACAAATAGATAATTGTTTTACTTTTAAATGGGGACATAGAGTCAGTGTGATTATTTACTCTCTCTTTAGAATCACCATTTACCCTGCTGGTATTATGTGAGTGGTTTGCAATAATGGAAAATCTATTTGCCTTTATTACAGGCTAAGGTACTCAACTGCTATAAAACTTATTGTCAAACTAGTTCTGGCTCTACAGAAAATTATTTCAAAATGTTCTTTATTTTGTTAAAGAAATTAGCTTTCTTTGTAATTATTATACAGTGGATGGTTACGGAAGTAATAAACTAATTATCACCAGTTTTAATTGCACAAGTGTGAACTATTGGTAGTCTATAAGTAATGAAAAACTGGAGGTTAAGTCATAAAAATCTAAACACCAAGACTTAGTGAAGTTTCAAACATAGGCAATGCCATTTATAGCCTCCTAAAAAGGAGAACATCAAGTGAAGGAACAGTCACCCGAATTCTACACCTCCCCCCCGAAACTGGGCAAAATGTAACAGATAGGTCAACCCATGCCTTACTTCTTTGATGATTCTTTTTTAGTTGGCATTCAATGAATACTGACCATGGTGGGGAAATCTAAACCTCTCTACCCTGAATATATACAACTGCCAACTCTTATGGTCTTCCAAGAGCCATGATATTTGCACTAAGAATGGCAGAGAAATCTCTAATGAGAGGATGACAAGGGCTATACATTATTCCCAATATAAATGGCAGTAATGAAACTGAAGACTAAAGTCATTTATACAAAGGCACTGAAAAGGTGAATTTTACTTATCTTCTCCCCCAGAAATCCAGAGGGCCTATAGCTACATTCATCCTGCTAGTGAAGAAGCGAGCCAAAATAGATATTGGAAATTGAAAAGAAAAAAAGCAGCTTAAACCATCTTTGAATTTCTTCAACAACAATTACAAAATGATATATCTTTAATTACAATCAAGAGGACTCAGTTATGGGCCACCTTGAGTAAATGAGTCCCATTTTATTAAGCAATGAAAGGTATAGAATAATGTCATATTTACTATTCTAAAAATATCATCTACTTACACAGAGTGAGTGAAAATAAATCCTTCTCTCATGGCCACTATTTGAAAGATTTTTACCTGACCCTGTCAAAAATGCAAGACTGAGGTTGGAGGCTTTTCAAGACAGGTTGCCTGGCTTAAAGGTATCTCAAGGCAAAGTCTACTGTAAGGATAAGGCAAAAGACAAATCAACAATTTCCCAAGGTGATTTTTTAAATAAGATTACATAAATTTATGATTGTAATTTATTTAAAATCTCATTTATCCAAAGGAATGTATCTGAGTTGAGGACACAACAACAAAAATTTAGTTGTTTTTCAGGGCTGCCATGAAGCTTAATTAATGATTGCTAATTATTTTAATATAGTTTTCTATGGACAATGAGTTTATATATCATCTGTATTATTAAAATAAAGCTTACATAATATGAAATAAACATATTATATTACATTCACTAAATCATGAATGGCCTCAATTAATTTTTGAGAAACATCTAGTTCTATTACATATCTAGAGTATTTTTGAGGAATTATAAACACTGATACATTTTTGTACTTTCTACATGGATCTGAAAAAAAATTAAATATCCCAGAGTCTGATGGGATATATCATCAAACTCACCAGTCACTAGAACATAGAAGTAAGACTCCATGTTGCTTGGTGGCAGGTTTGTGAAAAGCAGGCACAGATGGAAGTTGGTTAGCTTCAATGAACAAGAATCACTTTGGGACCAGAAAGTGTTCTGCTCTCTTCCGTTTGCAGCTTTGTTTCTGTCAAAAGTCATCTTCAGATGTCACTGATGAATAAATTAGCTGGTCAAAATGAAAATAACATGCTACAAAAAATACTATGCAATGGGAAGGTCAAAATGCACAGTGAAAACCTCTCTGAAACTGAGAATATTCTCTAGATGTTCCCAGTGTTACAAAAATGCTAATCCTTAAGTTTGCTAGGCTGAATATTCACCAAGAAATCCAGGGTTCTTCTTTGTGTTAATGTCTGTTCATCTCCTTTTATGTTTTACAGGATAAAATTGAAATGTTTGTCTTTTATTGGTTTAATATACCTATCTACCACTTGAAATTACTTTTATTTTCCCATCCATTATGTGGATAGACTGGGGAAATTGTAGTTGCAGGTTTCCTGTGGTTTTTGAACACCAATGTAGGTAGTGTATGGATTCAACAGCCATTACAAATAATGGTATGAGATCACTCACACCATTACTGCTGATGCATTAAGTCTATTACTTTTTCATAAGGAACTTCAAACTCACTTCCTTGAACTTAATCCTCAAGATTGCTGAGTGCAGGGACAGAAGTTCACCTCTAATCATAAGAAATGCTACATCAGGGCAAAAGTTGATAGCAAACAAAATCAACTTCCAATCTGATAATAGCCTTTCTGATCTCATACACAATGGGAAATACAGGTATAAAAATACATTCATAATCACTCCCAAAATGTGTATACTTGCTTTGCCCTTCTCTGTTTTCTATTTGTTAGTATAATATGTTTCACAAAGCCAATACAAAATATAGAATGAGTTCTTTAAAGTAATATATAATAAAGTAAGTGAAGTAAAATCATGATTTACTATAAACATTACTGTCTTTATTTAAAAATCTTTATTTAAAGATACTATTTGAGGGAGTAATTTCTTCTTGTTGGTAATAAACATGAGCAGGGAAAAATTTTATCTTTTTTAGATTTTTTTTTGATGAGGGTGTGTGAATGATGTAAATAATTGATCAATGTTATTCTCTTCTAGTATAATGAAAAATAATCACTTATAAAGCCACTATTAATTTATTAACAAATGTTATTTTTATTGTTGCAAAATTAGAAACTTGTTTTGATTTGTTATATACTAAATTACTGAGATTACCTCAATCACAACAATTCTAAAAATGTTCATGTTGTCAGTAGAAATCAGAGACCTACACTTAACTTCATTTTTTTCTAATTCTTAATGTTTCTTTAAAAATTACCAATTTTTTTCCATTATCTTATCATAGTAATTTCTTGAAATATTTGTGGCCACTGCCACCACCTTCAAATCGATCCCTTCCTTTCTATTAAAGTAAAACAGTTACACAGAAATACCAATGTTTGCAATATTGTACCCTAGTAATCCTTGGTATCTCTGATATAAGGAAGGAGGTATAGTTTTTCGACCCTTCCCTAAGACAATTAACTGGTTTTTCAAATGCTGATACTTCAGATTTATTATAGTGATATTTTCATTCTTATCATTTCAGTCATTGAGAATGTTGTTTTCATTCTGTTTATTTCACTCTGCATCACTCACTTCTTATAAACCTTCCTTTATTTTTCTTTCTAAATTTCTCATGTTTAAAATATCTTATTGCTGCATTATATCCCATTATTTTTGTATAAATTCTTTTTGGCTACTTTTGAACTGATGCACCCTCCTTTTTGTAGAGAGTACTATTATGAATGTTATTTTTGTAATGAATACATTTTTGCCCCTGTCTTTGATCTTCATCTTGAATATTTTACCTTTCATCGATTTTATTCCCCAAATATTGATTGACTAAAGTAATTTGATTGTTTGCATGTTTTACAATAGATTAAAGTTGTTCTAACCAAAGGATTTCTTTTTTCTTTACTGCAAAATTTCATCAAAATCTCCAGTTTTAAGATCTTTTAATATTGGAGCACTGATGTATATGATATACTGTTAAATTAGTAGCTAGTCAACAGAGAATTCTTTATCAAGGAATCATAGAATTAAAATGATCCTTAGAGATTATCTAGTCTAACCTCTTTATTTTATAATAAGGAAATCAATGTTTGAAAAAGTTGAATGACTTGACAACGGTCACACAGTGAGTAACAGGTCTAGAACTAAAGCTGACCCAAAGATGTTTATGTTTATTCTCCAAGACTAGAATGTTCTCCCTCCTAGCTTCTGGCTTCTGGCTCCCCTAGGCTCTTCCTAAACTGAACTCAAATGCAACTTTTTTTCCAGTTTTCTCCCCTATTATTGCTAATGCCATCACTATAAAATTATGTTCCATTCATCCTGTCTATATCATATATTTATAAGTATACACAATTCTGTTGGCATGATACACACACACATATACTATATATAATATACTTATTGACAAACTTTTTATCCTCAGTGTACATTACTTTAACCCTTATACTCTGTGATTCAGTCAAATGGCTTCTCTCTGATCCTGCAAATGACATTTCCTTTCTCAATTTTGTGACTTTGCATTAACCGCTTTTATCCCTTCTTGTCTGGAAATTTAAGACTTAACTCAAATGTCACAATCTACAGGAAATTTTTTTTAATGATTCCTCTCACCTGTGAGTACTCTATCCAAAGAATTCTATTTACCAATATTATCTTTATCATTATTTTGTATACATGTACATGTTGCTTCCTTCATTGAAATGTAAACTCCTTAAGAGTAGGGAGAGTTTACTTGTATTTTCTTTTAGCTGAGCACCTTGCATGTAGTAGATGCTTAGTAAATGCTTATCGATTGATCAGTAGAACCAACGTCATCTGACTCCATGCATCAGTAAAACTTTCATCTTTTTTTTTTCTACTCTCCTTCATAGGAACTTTCACTCTTGTAAAAGGTAGGAAGAGGTACAGCACTTGGAGCTGAATCCTAGGCCACAACTGATATATTTACCTTTTCACCTGGGGTGCTTATTTTTGCTTGTAAATTTGTAACTCAGAGGAGAACTGATAGGGATCCTTCTTTCTTACAGGCATAATCCAGACTCACTTTTCCTTTTGGCATCAGGGAATGGAAAGAGGAAAATCTAGTTCTTAAGAAATTACTGGACAGATAGATTTCAAAGCACTAGATTTCTCTCTCCCTTTCCTGTTTTCTGCCAGCACATTTCAGAGTAGTTAATCAATTCTTTTCTAAATCCAAATTTTCAAGAAGTAGATTACATAATCTTGTATGCTTAAGCATCACAGTTACTCAGTCACATGAAATCAAAAACTTTCCCCTTCTAAATATTTAGCTGAAACCTCCCTTGTTTCATTCCTTCATAAAAACCATCATGAAGTTACCCAAAATATTAATTGTAAAACATTAGAAGGTAATAAAGCCCTTATGATTTATCTTCTGGGATGCAAAAAAAAAGTAACGCCAAATAACTAAATTTAATAGTCTAACATAAACTACATCAAGGTTGTATGCATCCTCAAAAGTATAGCTGATTTCTGAGGGTAAAAAAAGAAAAAAAAAGAAAAACACAATCCAATCAAAAAGCTGTCTCTGCTATTTACATTTTTCATAGATAATCACCAAAGGCATTTGTATGAATTTCAGGTGACATAAAAAGGCTCTTTTTCCCCTGAGATATGTTAGTAAAAATTAGATACAATTGCTTCAGATTTATGTTTTAAAAACTTTAAAAATGTCATTTAACCCTGATTATAAGAACATAATCTACTGACTACAATTAATGCTAATCAGTTATGACTCTGTCTGCTCATTAGTATTTTGCAAAAAAGCATGTATTCTTTTCATATCCTACATACTTTATTAAATTTGGTTTATGGAAACTCACTTTCCAAATTCTACAGAACTACCCCAGCATACCTTGGATTATATCCCTAATCATAATTAACTTGTGGAGGAGAAATGGAATAGACAGCCAATCACAGTACTGAGAAGATTAAAAGAAACATGCTCTATTATATTTCACTGAAAAAAATTAGATTAAAATTCAAATACTTTCTTGTGACAGATTGTTACAAGAATAAGAAATGGCACAAACAATCCATTTCAGGGACAAAGATTTAACAAAAATAGGAAGGTTAATTATAATTGAACATTCCCTATGGATATCTCAGGAGATGTGTCTCAGTCTATTTCCTATTGACAGGTGGTAGTGTAAATTAAATGTGGTATTATGAATTCAAATTGGATTTCAACTACTTATCATCCATTGTGTGGCATTAGATTTGGCCCAGATGATGACAGTCTAAAAGATCATAATGAGAATAGGTGCCCTTTTCCATTCATGTTGTGGTTTTATTGGTGGGGAGAATAGGAGAAGGGGATTGGATTCATAATTTGGTTGTAATCATTGCATCCTGAAAAATTCATTCCATGAATCTACTTTCTTTCCTGAATTTTAATAATTACACTGACCTCTCATTGAATTAATGACAGGCTAATGGCCACTCTTCTGAAAATATTGTATGAAATATAAAAGGCAATTCTTTAGAGACTTCATCTCAACAATCCATCACTGTTTGGGAGAAGATAGGGCTATTAGTCTGTTTTCTAGTTATTGGTCTAAAAGAAATAGAGGATAGAGGCAGAGTCTGGGGAGAGGGGGTCAGAGAAAATAAAATAGTGCTGCCTTAGTGATGGTAGTCCTCAGAAATTTCAAGTATATGAAACTTGGAACTTAGGATCATAACTATACCCTAGCACTCCACATTTCATGTATTAGATTGTAAATTACAAAGACTATGCTAAAACTCCCTTTTAATGATCATTTATTCATTTGTTGTGCATTTACTGTGTGCAGAGTACTGTGCTGGATATTAAGGAAGGGGCATGAAAACAAATAAGATATAATTTAAATTCCCAGTGTGTTGAAAATGTAATGGGTGTTATAAAAGATATGCTGAGATAATTAAAATATAAACTAAAACAAAAGTAAATATACAACAGGAGCAAAAAGTTCTATCATTCTATATCCATTAAATGTGATTTCCAGTTGGGAAAATTAGAGAAACCATCCTGTAGAAAGTGGCACCTTGAAAGGAGAGGTTAACTATACTGTTCTGGACTTCTTGACTGTACCTCCCTTCTCCAAGAAACTCATCACTGGGGAAATTTCATTCATTTGATAATCACATCCCATCAATAACCTCTGCTCCCTTGTTCAAATCTTTTAGTTGGAGAGTAGGACCACGAGCTTCATGGCCTCTATGTAAGAAAGTAGATCAGAATAGTCTATTCCCCATTTCCCACTAACAACAATACTTTTAGACTTCTCTATCATGCTTCTATGGTGGTACCTCTGATCCTTTTCCTCTCCCCTTCATAGCTTTCTTCGGTATATTATCTTTCCCCAGTTAGGTTGAAATTTCCTTGAAGACAGGTATTGTCTTTATATATAAATGTTTATTAAGCACCTACTATATCCCAGTCTGGAGATAAAACTACAAGTTATGTGAGTGTGTGTGTGAGTCTGTGTGTGCATGTATGTGCCAATCAGCTAGAGTACCAATCAATCTGTAAGCATCAGTTCAATACCTGGAATGTGCTAGGCACAGCACTGAATTTGAAAACAAAACCATTCCTCATTTCAAAGAACTTATATTCTATCAAGGAAGACAAAATATACTATCTTTTCCATTGAATATACTCCCATCCAAACATATATTCATATTATCTCCTTACCATCCACTCTACCAATGACCCTCCCCCACCCCAGGCCAGTAGACTTCCAAAGATCCTGGCTGAGTGTTCAATTAACTCAACTTTGGAAACTCATCCCTGGGGCCATTCTTGCCAGATTGATTAGTCTTTCAAATCAAATGCATTTGGCCTGCTTTATCTATGCAGCCATGGACCACAGAACTACATTACTTTGCCATCATCATATGTATACAATATTCTTTCTTCCCCTCAGCCCCCCAGATGATTTTTCACTTCTTAGTTAATGGATTTTAATTAATCAGAACTTTATTGCTTTTGGAAAGGTTTTATTCAACTGATTCTCCTGTGGTTCCACTCACCATTCCTGTGATTTCTCAAACCAAAAACCCTTTGCTAGGAACCTTTCCTTTAAATGTGCTCTCTGTCATTGGAATGCAGGGTCCTTGATGTCACAGACTGTTTTGCTTTTGTGTTTTTATCTCCAAGATAATTTTGGAAGGGAGGACCCTAGCAGTCAGGAAAGGTTTCATGTAGAAAGTTATCCTTGAGTTGAATCTCAAATCAAGTAAAACATATTCTGTGAACTTGAAGAAAGAAGGGGATATATTCCAAACATGGTATATAATCAATGCAAGCACATGTGTATGACATGGAAATACCATCTGTGAAAAAAACAGCAGAAAGTCTATTTAGCAAGACCATAGGTGAATTAATGTGTAATAAACTAGATGGTAAGATAGGGTCATACTGTGAAGAGCTTTAAAATCTAAACAAAGAAATTTATATTTTAACATGGAGGCCATTAGATTTTTTTGAAAAATGACCTGTCTTTAAGGAAATTCACTTTGGCAATTGTATGATGGATAATTTGGAGTAGGAAGACACTTGAAGCAGATATACCAACTGGGAAGCATTTTCCATAGTGCAGGTGAGTGATGATGAGCATTATAAGGTGAGAGCTGATGTCAACTAGAGTGTTGACCACTTGACTGGATTAAAATATGAGATGTGAAAGAGATGGTAGAGGTAAAGTCAATATGGAGAAGACTCTTTCCTTATAGGATGTCCAATTACTGTTGAGTTTTTTGACAATGGCACCCCAAGAAATAAAGAAAAAATCAAAATGACTTCAGTCTTGTGTTTCCTTTCTACTTGTACAGTTTCAGTGGGTGTATGAAGAAAGTGAAAAGACAATCCCTACCCTTGAGGAGCTCCTTAGAACTATGTACAAACACAATATAGAGAATAAATAGGAAATTATCAAAAGAAGCAAGGAGCTAGAATTAAAAGGAATCAGGGACAACTTCCTGTAAAAGGCAGGATTTTTAATTGGGACTTGAATGAAGTCAGAGAAGATGAGAGGCAGAGATGAGGAGGGAAAACTTTCCATGCATGGAGAACAGCCAGTGAAAATGCCTAGGACTCAGAGACAGCATGTCCTTTATCTCTAAAGAATCTCAGATACCAAAGCTAATGTTTCTGGGGCTGAGTGGTTGATTAAATTTCTGGAGTCTAAGAACTTTCCTCTTAAGCCATGATGTTTCATGAAGATCCTTACATTTTAAGATACAATGCAATGGTTCTTGGTAAGGAGGAGTATTCCCAATCTTTTTTCTTTCCCAGAAAGCCTAACAGATCTGTTTTTAGTTCTACCATTCTCTCAGTATTTCTTAGAAAAATAAAAGAGAAGAAAAAGGCATGAGCTAGTTCTTGACTCTGATTCTCTAGTATAGACCAACATGAAGTTTATCAATAGTCCATAATCCTAAGAATACATGTCAAATAATTCTTCTTGAAGCCAGTTCTCACCCATTTGCCAGATGGAGAATGATTTAATACTCTCTATAAAATGATGCTAAATCCCATAAAAAGGCTTATTATGTGGCAAATTAATAAAGCTGATCAGAGAACTCCCATGATGAGCTCCCTACACATATACCTATATATTTTTTGTAAAAATAAAATAAGGTATGAAGAATGCTGATCTGTTGTTTGATTGAAAGTATTATTATTTTCTTTAAGATATTTTTTCAAAGTAGAATATGAAAATTAAGTTTATTTAGAAAGTATTACTCATCTCTTTTATGTTTTCCAGTTGTTAGGGTGATAACATAATATCAATAATTCAATATAAAACTGCTTCATATTTATTATTCTTTAATTGTCAGAGTGATCTCTTTTGTCAACTTTTAAGTTAGTCTGACCAGATGGCAATAAGAATATATTAATTAAATTAGGAGTTATAATAAAGATATACAACATTTTTTCATCTCTAGGAAGGCTTAACATTTCATTCCCTTTCTTCTATTTGTGTTCAATAATCCCAAATGTCATGAATAATTATACATAGTTGATAAAAAAAAATGTTTCTATGGAGCTCAAATTTCTGCTAGATGCATTTATTATCACTGTTACTTGCAGTTTAGATTGTAAAATGTTGTCTAGAATCAAACTGAAAAAACAAATTCATAATTATGATGATGGTCATAACAATGATATTCATGGGTCACATCTACAGGAATTTAACCAATAATTTCACAAAAGAATCATTATACCAATGACTGAGTTATACACATTTGTTGGAAAAATGAAGTGATCTACAATAACAACCCAGTATCTGTCATTGCCACTGGAAATTATGGAAATGCTATCCTTAAGGAACACACAAATATTGAATCTTGCATTTTATATAATGATGCGGTATAAACTGGGTAGATACAATATTAATGCATGTGGCAAAAATTTAGTGTCTATCAAATTCTTAGAAAGACACAAGCAAATGACTAGAATTATGCCACAGGATTTTCCTTTCCTTTCTAGATGAACAGATGAATCCCAATACTACAAATATAAGTATATACATACACACAGATTGTATATATATATATATATATATATATATATATATATAAACATATATACATTTTTGTTATTGTTGTTGTTCCAACATCAATTATACCCGCCTCTTTGTGATCCCCATTTGGAGTTTTCTTGGCAAATAATTCAGAATTGTTTGCCATTTCCATCTTCATTTCCTTTTACAGAGAAAGAACTAAGGCAAACATGGTTAAGTGACTTGTCCAGGGTCACACAGCCAATAAGGGTCTGACACCCGATTTGAACTCAAGAAGATGAAGTCATAAAGATTCCAAGTTCAGTGCTCTATCCTCTCTACCACCTAGCTGCCCAACATATACATACACATATAAATTTATATATGTATGAATACATATGTATATACATGCATATTCATATATATACACACATGTATGCATACATTAATAATCAATAAACCTAATGGATCTTGTGCCCTTTTTTCATTATTGCTTGTGAAAAACTGCTTGTTCCTTACTAATATACTAATTGATGGACTTAATATGTGTATTATTATTTTATTTTATTTTATTTTATTTTTTATTTTTGGAGGGGTGAAGGCAGGGAAATTGGGGTCAAGTGCCTTGCCCAAGGTCACATGGCTAGTAAGTGTTAAGTGTTTGAGACCAAATTTGAACTCAGATCCTCCTGACTTCAGGGCTGGTGCTCTATTCACTGCACTGCCTAGCTGCCGTGTGTGTATATTATTCTAAGTAAGCATATAAAATATTACATGTTTATGTTCTTCCAGTAGCCTATTATTTTTGAGAGGACAACAAAGTCTTTTTTTTTTCACATTTTAAATATCTTTTTCAGATTTCTTGTGAAATGATTCAACCACCAAATATTTTTACCTCCCATATGGATCACTTCTATGTGTATTTTTCCAGATTCAGTTGTTTTACATCTTTGTTTACTTTTCTTTCATTTATACTTTCTTTTAAAGCAAAGAACTGTAATAGTAGAGGTCAAGTTTAATGGATTCATTTTATTCAATAGTGAAGTGTTAGTGAAATTATTACATATCTTCCTTGATTTTTTTTCTTTGTTCCATGTCCTCCACCCCGTCTATTTTTCTCCTAAATCATTACCAAGATGACTTTATTTATTTGGAGCTTTTTCAAATAATTAGTTAACATGGTTTATTCTCTACTTCTACTCCTTATTTTACCGGAAAATATTTCTCATAATTTGCCACAGTCTTTTTCCACAATAAAAAACAAATAATTCTAAATTGGTCTTACCTTTGCTGTCACATTTCTGCACTTGGAAAATACAGCACATATTTACTCATTAATATATTTTAAAATCTCTTTTGTTCTTTTTGCTAAGGTAATTGTTTTAAAATGGTTGGAATTCCACAAGAAATTATTATGATTTATGTCAGTCATTTCTTATTTCCATGTTCCATTTTTAATAATAAATAACTCATTTGAAAAGGTTAAAATGAATTATTGGAAATGCATGTGATATCACATCCTCATTTTTACTCATTCCTCTAACTCTGTACTAATTTTGATCTTTGCCCTGAATGAATCCCACATCAGTAAGAAGAATTTTCTTACCTGCAAAAATGCAACCAATATCATGTCCTGTGATGTTTATTATTATCTATATCCATGGCTTTCAAATTCATTTCTCAAAGAATGTATTCGTGATGTATAAGAGAGAAGCTTATATGATTTATAATTATTTTCTCTCTTTCATTCTTTATTCCTGATACATATCCTGCAGCATTATTTTCACCTTTTTACCTATTCCCCATCTTTACATTAACGTCACCAAAAAATACAATATATACTGATTTATTTGGCATTTTATGAAGTTCTTCATAGAGTTTCTCTAACTCTTCTATCCTTTGTACACAAGCTGCATTTATTATCAGAGTGGTGCTTTTGTTAATACTAATCGTGAACATGGCAACATGAGACAGACAAATAGCCCATGATATAATGTTATTTGTTGCCTTTGGACACATAATATAACCAATTCTTCCAATTTCTTTACTTGATTCTACCAGGAGAATTTGTGAGTCACCCTTTTATGTAGTTAAAATGTCTTTCTGGTCTCTGGTTTCACATATAGTGAGAATGTCAAAATTGATATGACTGAATTCCTGTAGTAGTATGCTCACTTGTCATTGGACAAGGATTTCACATTTAGAATATATGTAGCCAAGTTACAGTTCATAGATGACATAGGAACTGATTCTAAGCCTCTTCTGCTCTCACTTCTGTCACTGACACTGCAGAAGTAGAAAGGAAACACCAGAGTGAAGTCATTTTGAATTTTCTTTGTTTCTTAGGGGGTCATTTGTCAAAGAATTCAACAGTAATTGGAGAGCCTATAAAGAAAGAGTCTTCTCCATATTTACTTTATTTCTATAGTCCCTTTCACATCTCACATTTCAATCCAGTCACATGGTGAACATCATGGTTGACCTCAACTCTCGCCTCACCATAATGAGCTCTTCGAGGGTACGGACTATCTTTTAACTTGTTTTGTACATCCAATATTTGCACAGTATCTGTAACTGCTTAATAAGTGTTTATTGACTGACTATGCTACACTTCTTTTTATTGTACAAACATATAAATAGATACAGACACAATTTTTAAATTGGAATCAGGGTTAATGGGTTTTAAATCACCCCACTGATACTAGTTAACATTATAATCAGATGGAAGCTATTTAACTTCTCTCAGGTTCTGGGACTATCTAAGAATCCAAGTTATAGATGAAATGTTGTATGAAAGGTCTTCTGACTGATAAAATCACTGGTAATTGAAATATTGACATATAGACAATTTATACAGATGTGATTGAAGTTCAGTTACACAAATGTCACAGCATCTAGAACACAGTAAACATTTAATATATTATTTTTTCATTCATTCATTAATTCATCCATTTATTTAGTTAAGTACTGATTTTATTCAAGGTGCTGGTAGAAAAATAAAGTTTGTATAAGAATTTCTCACTGCTTTCATAACAACAATAAATCACATTTCCAGAATGCTTTAGGGTGTAACAACAATTTTCCCATAAAAACTCTGTGAGGTATATTGCCTTTTTATATTCATTTTACATATAAAGAAATTGAGTCTCTGGTATATTAAGTTGTTAATAGAATAAGAGAGGAAATTCAACTGCAAGTCTCCTAACTCCAGGTCTGATGTGCTTTTTCACTATACAATGCTCCTTCTAAATAGAGCACACAGTCTAATAGGGGAATAAGGAACACAAATAGATAAGTAGAATGCATAACAGTAAATGGTAAATGAATGAGGGAGAGGGAGAACAGTGATGTGCACCAATGAGAAGCAGTGAAGGCTTCATGGAGGAGGTAGTCTCTGAGCTAGATTTATCTAGAATTCCCCAAATGAAAAATGAAGAAGTAGAGAGGACATTCTAGGCACTGGGAACACAATGAACAGAAAAAGGCAGTGTCCAGGAAACAAAGTATTCCAGTTTGTAGCATAGGGTTTCTGGAGGAAAATAATGAGAGATAAGCGTAAAAAAGGTAGAGTTGTTCCAGATCATTGAGGTCCTTGAGTTCCAGATTAAGGAGGTTGAACTCAGTAGAAAAGTCATAGATGATTTTTGTGCAGAAAAGTACTATGACCAAGATCTATGTATAGGAAAACTTTTGTCAGTAGCATGGAGAATGGATTACAAGGAAAGAGAGCAGAAAAAGAAAGGTTAGTAAAGAATCTGTAGTAATAGTTTAAATTGGCAGGTACATTTATACATTTTTTTCAATTGAGAGTATTTCATGAATATCAAATTCTTTACTAAGGGGTTAACTCAAGAATACTAGGAAAATACAATTGTGAATATTGGAGTACTATGAGCAAATAAGAAATATACTACAAACTTAAAATTTTGAGCTCTTTCAGCTGCCATCAATATACTTTTAAAATACTGATATTACAAAAATAAACTGAAAATAATAGACAAATTTATGATCAAATTATGCAAAAATAGCAAAACAAATTTAATCTAGGCCAATGCTATTACTTAATTCTTATCAGAAAAAAATATACCCATATTGAAGAATGTTCAGTTTTGTGGAATGCATTTTTTTTTCTTTGACATTAGTTTCTTTCCTTATTACAGGTAACATACAAATAGTACATGGAACCATTTGCATAGAAGGAGTAAATGTAAGTTATTTTTTCTGTTTACTCATATGTTAGATTAACTTTGTTTATCAACCCATATATTAAAATGTAATCATTTCATTGTCAGGGGCCTAAAGCTAATGTTAATTACAGTTTGAAACTTCGATTATTAATGCATCTTTACCTATTGAAGTGTGAAATAAGCAATAGTAGTTGGAATATACCAATTAAATTAGCTTCTGAGACTGGAATTCATAAGTAGGCACTTGTACATACTGAACTAATGCTGAACGAACCCATGTTCTCAATAACTTTTATTAAACATTAGGCAAAGGAAAGGAGGATCTATATTAGAGAGCTATAATTTTTAAAAATTGGGCACAAATGAAACATGACAAGTATTGCAGATACAAAAACTGAATATCTATGTATTACATTGATAGTAGAGTCTACATCCAAAAATGGATTTAAATCTAGGGATTATGATTATCTAGAACAAGCTTACTTATAACTCTTGGATTCTGTACTCCCCCTCTTGCACTCTTTTATGCAAGCAGTAAAATGAGGTCCTGTCTGGTACAAAATCATATTTATTAAATAATTGTTTTTGTTTATTTACCTCATTATGAAACCCCACACAATAAAAAGTTATTTATGTATATATTTTCCTATTAAAAATGTGCTTGTTCATTTGTATGTTAACTACCCTATTGTATAGGAGCTAAAGAAAGAAAACAGAGAAATTCTAGCTGAATCGTGTGAAATATAAGAATCTGATGCAATACAAAGGAAAATAATAAAATGTCTGTATTGGTAGCAAAGAAAGGAACATTTTGTATTTGGTTTCTATTGGCAACGATAAGTGTGTAAATGACATATTTTCCATGCACTTCATGTCCGATGGATCTATGATCAGATCTCATTGATGTGACTAGTACCTCTAATTGTTTATGTAGATACCAACCCACCAATATCTTGCTAACCTATGCAGCTCTTCTCAATGTCCTCTTACGAATTTTATATAGGATATACATCGGGGACCTTTTCAAATAATTTTTTTTTTAGCTTAATGCACAACAGTGGAGCATGTAGGCATTGTTTATTCTGAACTTTTGTTGTGTCATCATTACACTTTCTTTCCTAGTAACATCTCTCTGATGCTATCCTTTATGGTACTTTTATTGAACAAATATTTGTTGCTAATATGCTTCCAACCATGAGTAGTTTAACCATTATGTGAACTGCAACTTTAATTGTTTGGACACTGTGTTGTGATCAGCATAATATCACCTGGAAAAAAGCATCTAAAAAAGTTACCATCCTTTAGAAGTCTTCCTTCCATTTGGACTATACATTAGATATCCTCTATGACAGTGACAAAAATATTTGTCCAGCCTATATCTCTGTGATCTATGCCTTAGTAAAAGGATATGATAGGCAATTTTCAGGTTCAGTGTGTATGTTATACCCTCCTAAAGCCAAATCCAATGAGATTAAGGTTGACTCATTCCCTTTAACCTCCCTCCTCTTTCCCTCCATTATAATGGTTTTGTCTTGCCTCATTTATGTGAGATATTTTACTCTATTCTATCTCTTTCTTTCTCCTTCTCCCAATATATTACTATCTCACCACTTAATTTTATTTTTTAGATATCACCCTGTGACCTCTGTCTATACATACATATACTCTCTGTCTATACATACATACATACATACATACTTACAAAAGATCAAAACATACAACCAAAAGAAGACAACAAAGTCAAAACTCCTACATCCAAAGACTTCAAGAAAAATATGAATTGGTTGCAGGCCATGGAGGAGCTCAAAAGGGATTTTGAAAATCAAGTAAAAGAAGTAGAGGAAAATTGGGAAAAGAAATGAGAGTGGTGCAAGAAAATAATGAAAAACAAGTCAACAGCTGGCTAAAAGATACCCCACAAAATGCTGCTCCAGCCCCATCTATTCCACACTGTGTTCTGACCCTTTCTGTCAGTTTTCCAGGCTGTCTTGATCTGGAAATGGGATTTAATCTCTCATTTTGTAGGTTTTGTAGCTATAGAATGTATTTAGAGTATTTTTTTTTTACAGAAATTTGGAGAGGTTTTAGGGAGAGCTCAAGCAAGTCCCTGCTTTTACTCTACCATCTTGGCTCTGCCCCCTGCCATCCACAATTATAAAAGGTTCAAGATGAAATATGCTGCCTGAGTCATGATAGAATTGATGATAGAGTATATAACTTGTGCAGGAATGTATATACTTACATCTAACCTATATCCTCATTTATGTGTTTATAAATATGTTTTCTATATTTGCTATATACTAGATGGATCATCTATAGGTAGAGGTGGTAAAATAAGGAGGAAATGAGGATTTAAAATAAAATAAAATTTATTGAAAAATAATAATAGGTCTTTCAAAACATTTTTGTTACATCGTTTAAGAACATTATGTAATTATGAGAGTAATGTTATTGAAAGATAGTCTTGAACATGACATTTGGCACTAATGAATTATTTTTAAAAGAATTATGATCACCAAGATATGGTGAAAGAAGAATTCACTATTTTCTTCATATATCAAAACATCATGTGACTACAAAGATGTGGACTATTGGGGAATTTTATTTGTGAAAACTTGCCTAATCCCTTATCATCAAGGATGTCCTCAATATTTACAAAGAACATTTTAACGAACCTTGTGCAATAATGGAAACCAGTTGCTTAATTTTTTTTTGGGGGGGGCGGTAATAAGAACTAGGATTCTCTGCACCAAACACATGGTATTTTCCACTCTTTCAGATACATTGAGATTAAATTCCTCTCACGCTTTCATGTTTTACCTAGAGCACAGAAATCTGTGTTCTCATTCACCTCCTTTTCCCTCCTTTTCTTTAGTTACATTTCTAATTCTTTGCTTAGCAGGAATTAATTAATTAATTAGATGTTAGAGCTTAAATGTGGTGACTATATGGTCACTAATTTAGAAAAGAAAATGTAGCTTGTAATCCTTTAAGGAGACATGATTCCTTATTTGTTGTGAGACTTTTGGGAGAGAAAAATGAAAGTCAAGAAAGAGAAAGAGCTGGGGCAGCAAAGGAAAGGAGCTTCAGTCTTTGAATGATAAACAAAGGGTAATAGCAGTATATCCATGTTGACAGGAGTTAGCCTCAGTGTTCTTTTTTTAGTGCTGTTTAAAGTGTTTTGGACATATGAATGGAAATTTTCCATATACACAAGAGAACACAAAAGTACTGTTTATGAAACTGAGTCTCTTTCCTAGCATTTACGTTTTTCCCAAGTACATAATATATTTCACATGTTTTTTTTTTTACTGTTCTACTGGTATAAGCTTCCTTCTAAACATTTTTGTGTTGTCGTCTGTGAATTTAATTTTTTAATAACCCTCAATTTTTTAAAAGTATTATTGCTAAAACCCTTCTCCCTCCAAATCACAACACCCAGGATCAGGGAGAGGTATCAAGTAAGCTTTATTCTTAATTGAATTGGAAAAAGTCTCTCTGTCTCTGTCTCTTTGTATTGGTGTGTCTCTCTCTCTCTCTCTCTCTCTCTCTCTCACACACACACACACACACACACACACACACACACACACACATCTTCCAAAGTGATTTTCCTAAAGTGCATGTCCAACTATGTTACCCTTCAACTCAGTAAACTCTAGTGATTCCCAATGACCTCTAGGATCACATATAATAGTTTCTATTTGGCATTCAAATTCCTTCATAACCTAGTTTCCCTTTATCATTTTATTCTTCATAAAACTTACATGCATTCCCAGCCCTCAAGCCCCACCTTTCCATATATTCTATGATCAAATGACATTGGCCTCCTTGGTATAGCTCAGAAAAAACACTCCATCCCTCAGCTGTTTGCATTTTCACTAGCTGTGGCCCATTTTTTAAATGTTCTCTTTCCTTATAACTGCCTCCTGACTTCCCTCAAGTCTCAGTAAAAATTCTACCTTCTAGAGGAAGTCTTTTCTAAACCTTCTTAATTCTAGTGTCTTCCCTTTGTTGATTATTTCCTATTTATCTTGTATGCAGTTTATCTGTATGTAGTTGTTTGCCTATCATCTCTGCCATTAGATTGTGAACTTCTGAAGGGAAGAAACTGTTTTTTGCCTTTATTTATATCTCCAGTACTTAGTGCAATGCCTGGCACATAGTAGGTGCATCATAAATTCCTAAAGACTGATATATACGTATTTTTGCATTCAATGAATCTACTACTAGGTCATCTGTTTTCCTTATTTAACTCTCTTAACAGTACCCCACTTTCATTTTTATTTATTTGTTTTCTTTTTACATCATACACATTTGCAGTTTACTCTCACTTAACAAGAGGTCTCTTCTGACAAAGCAAAACAGTTAAGTAAAATTAATAATACAATGACCTCATCATGTAACAGTTTATGTGTGTGTGTGTGTGTGTAGTATGTACCTTCTCTTTATTAAAAAATTCCATATTATACCTTCAAACTCCTTTTTGTTGTTGTTTAGTTGTTTCAGTCATGTCTAACTCTTTCTGATTGCATTTGGAGTTTTCTTGGCAAAGATACTGGAGTGGTTTGCCATTTTCTTCTCCAGATCATTTTACAGATGAGGAAACTGAAGCAAACAATGTTAAGGGATTTTCCAAGTGTCCCACAGCTTGTAAGTGGGAGAGGCCAGATTTGAACTCAGGAAAATGAGTCTTCCTGACTTCCTCAGTCTATATAATGTGCCACCTAGCTGCCCCTTGAAACTCATTATTCCACTGGAAAAATAAAGAAATAAAATTCTTTTAACAGTAAGCAAAACAAATTCTACCAATAGTTCAAATACATATATCTTTCTACACCTTAAATCCATCACCTCTCCATAATGGATAGTATGTTCCAGCTTTGGTCTTGTGCAATCATGGATAATACTGACTTGACCATAGTTCTTACAGCTTTCAAATGTTTTTATAATACTGTCAATGCGTGAATTATTCTGCTGGTGCTTTTCCTTTCATTAATCATTAGTATATAAAAGTTTTCAGAATTGTTTATATTTAAAATATTGATGTTAGAGCGATTTTTGTATATTCACTTAGTTTTCATTTTTTAGACACCACAAAATTACACACACACAAATATACCATACACACATATATGCATGTATATATATATATATATATGTAATATTTTAATTTTCTTTGATTTAATTTTGGGTATAGGCCTTACATTAATATATCTGGGCTGAAGGGCATGCACTGCTTAGACATATGAGTGGAATTCTTTGATGAGAAAATTCTCCAAATGAGTGGATATTTCATCTCACTCACTGAATGCAGAGTTTCCTTTACTCTTAAGTATTTTTTTCCCAAAGAAATTCACGTGGCTTGCTGCATTACTGTTTTACTGTTTGTTTTGATAAAAGTTTCCTCAGTATCAGAGATTGTATTTTGAGTAATGTGTGTATAGAAAGCAGAGTCAAGATGGTGGAGCAAAGGGTCATGAATTTCAAACTCTTCCCCAGACCTCTCCTACAATATGACCACAAAATTCAAAATTGAATTATGAACAGAAAAGGAAAAAAAGAGTCACAGAGAAATTTTCTGTATCCCAGGGCAGCTTTGGAAAACAGAAAGATAAGTGTGCAGATACAGGTATGAGTGTTTGGCAAAAGTACAGTGGAAGCTGCATTAGTTGTGGCCCTGGAGGCAGCAACTGCAATAGCAACAAAGGAAACAGTTGCCCCCAATGCACAGGAATGGTAAAGGTGCTGAGCACCTGGTCAGAAATAGATTGCAGAGGATCCTTGTGCTAGCATGTAATGCCATGCACAAGCAGCTTTCCAGAGGACTGCTTCTGTGAACAGCTTTTCAAGGTTCTGATTATACCATATAGTGAATACTTCATTTGTTCCATAACAAATCAGAGCAAAACATTCACAGTAAATCAAGGTACAGCATTCACAATGTCACAACTTATCCCAGAAAATGGCCACATAGTTTTAACCACAGTGGTCACAAAGTTTTGAACAAAAAACAATCATTTAGTAACTCAATTATTCGACCATCTCAATCATTCAATCATCCTTAAGGAGATATGCCTCTTTAAGGGACATAAAGTATAATCATCAAAATTCTCCACTCATGGGGCACACTGAGTTACAAATCAATTACTATTTTGTCATCATTCACTATTCAATCATCAGAAAATACACAAGCCTTCCACCCTAGGTCACTAGCAAATTACAATTTCTCAGTCAGTATGCAGTATCCAAGTAAAGTCTCCTTTCAGATTGACTTAGGATGGTCTCTCAGATTCCCTGGATTACCTTCCATGGTCCCAGATCCTACCTGGATTCACCAAACTGTCACATGGGTTCAAAGGCAGACAGCTCCCAGGACCTTGTCCAGCTCTCCATGCAGTCTCTGTTCCACACTAAAGCTCACAGCTTCCAGTCCACCTCAAATCCTTCACAGTCTCTGTTCCTGGGAAGTCAAGGCTTAACAAAGCCACCAACAGGTTCATTAAAAGTACCAGCATCACAGTCATGCTTCCTTAGTCTTCAGTAGCTCTGGCTGGCCCTCAGAAATCCTTAATAGCCTCAGGAGCTCTGGCTGGCCCTCAGCTCTGACTGGCTCTCAGAAATGCTCAGCAGCTCTAGCTGGCCCTCACACTAAGCAGAAGTTTCAGCTGGTTACCAGAATCAAAATCACTTCATCCAGGTTCTCCAAATCAAAATCATTCTCTCCAGCCTAGGGGGGGAATTTCCTCTTCAGCCTCCCTGGCAGCAGCAGCTTCTGCCTCCACGAAGCCTGCTCCAATAAGGTCTGTCTGACCCAGCAGAAACTTCTCCTTATATACACACAGCATTAAGCTTCCTGTTTCAGCCAACCCCTTCCTGTTATGTCAGCAACTGGGATTCATACCTCCTGTTTCTTTAAGAGAGGCTTGATTAATTGCTAAGTTCTACCTGTTACCTTTGCCAATACAAAGGGATCTTCAAATTCAAATTAAATTATCATTACATAGCACTAGGAAAAGAATTAGGAGACAGTTGACAGTCTGGAAGCTTATTATCCAATGCTGGGTTGAAATTCTGGGGTGGATAGGAGTGATTGTGATCACAAGGGAGTAGAGAACCTAGTAAGAACCAGATTGCAGACCAGGAAGGCAGTGATCAGACTTCTCCCAAGTTCATACCACCTTGAAAGAAATGAAAACCTATAGGCTCCCAGATTGAGTTATAGAACCTTATGTCAGCCATCTTTCTCCTCCCCCAGGTAAACAGAACTTCACACTAACTAATGACTTTGAACTTATGAAGTCCAAAGGAAAAAAAAAAAAAACAAACTTGAGAAAATGACTGAGCAACAACAAAAAGAATCTGATCATAAAATAGTTTCTATGGTGGCTGGGAAGCTCAAGACATATGCTCAGAAAACAGATGCTGACTTGAAAATATTTAGAAGAACAGTCTCATAGAGTAGATTGAAAACAAGACCAATAAGAACTCTTAGGAGAGCTAAAGAACTTTTTTTAAAGAGCAAACAATTATTTTAAAAATCAAGTGAGAGTGGAAGAAAAATAATAAGAATAAAAAAATATACAAGAAAAAATATAAAAAGAGAATTAAAAGCTTCATAAAAAGGCAGAAAATATTGAAGAAAATAACTCAAAAATCAAAATTGGTTGGATAGAAACTAATGGCTACATAAGACATCAGGAAATAAAAAATGAAGACAAAAGACTTAGAAAATAGACAAAAATGTGTAATATATCAAAGGAAAATAACAAATGACCTGGAAAAAAACTGAGGAAAGATCACTTAAAAATTGACTACCTGAAAGTGCAGATAAAGAAGAGTTTCAACATTATATTTCATGAAATGATAAAAGAAAATGTCCCAGATACATTACAAATAGAAGTCAAAGTAGATAGTAAAATAATCTACTCATCAATTCCAGAAAGAAACCACACAGTGAAAACTCCCAGGAATATTATAACCTTAATTCAGAGCTCCCAAATAAGGTGGGAAAAGATATTTAAAGAAATTATAAGTAGGGCAGCTAGGTGATACAGTGTCCTGGTCCAGTACAAAGCACTGGTCCTGGAGTCAGGAGGACCTGAGTTCAAATTTGGCCTCAGACACTTGACACAACTATCTGTGTGAACTTTGGCAAGTCACTTAACACCAATTGCCTTGTGTTCCCCCTCCAAAAAAAGAAGAAACTATAAATAAGTTATTCAAATAACATGGAACTTCAATCAGTATTGAACATGATGTAGCAGTTATCAATATAAAGGAACAGAGGGGTTGGAGTGTGATATTCAGAAGGTAAAGGAGCTAGGATTACAGGTAAGAATAATCTAGCCAGTAAAACAGTATAATCTTAGAGGGGGGAAATAGGAATATTTAATGAAATAAAAGATTTTCCTGAATTTCTGATGAAAAGACCAGAGCTGAATAGAAAATTTGATATTCAAACATGAGATTAAAGAGAAGCCAAAAAGGTAAAAAATGATTGAGAAATCATAAAGGATTTGACACAAACAAAAAGTTGAGAAAAGAAATTTCATCTTAGCTAAGAGAGAAGAATGAGGTGAAGGGGCAAAAAGAGAAGATGCGACTGAGAGAAAGGAGGTGGTCTGACAAGAGGAAAAGTGGATTAATGTGTCAATGGTCAGAAGCAAAGCAGACTTAAGGAGGGAACAGGTTGAAAAAGAGAAGAATAAATAAAGAAGAATAAAATCGAGAAAAATATACAGTTATGATTTATAACTGTGAAATGCAAGTAGGATGAATTCATTTATAAAAAAGAAAGAGGATAGCAGAATGGATTAGAAACTAGATTCCAGGGGGGCAGAACCAAGATGGCGGCATAGAAGCAGGAAAACTCCCTGCACTCCCCCCATAACAACCTCAAATACCTATAAAATGATTCTAAACAAACTTTAGAGCTACAGAACCCACAAAGTGACAGAGAGAAACAAACCTCCTGCTGAAGGCAGCCTGGAAGGTGGACAGAAAGGATCTATTACAGTTTGCTGGGAGCAGAGCCCAGCCCTGCATGAGCCCACGGTTTTAGCCTCAGGGTGCCCCAATCAACCACCACTGGAGCGAATTCAGGAAAGTAGATCACCAGCAGCTGTGGTGGTTTTCAGAATTATTAACCCATAAATGCTAAAGACAAAGTGAGAGTTCAGTGTGGACTTTGGAAACAGGGAGTCTGAGAGTGTGGTTTCTGCTTCAGAGCTCCTGGACTGCACATTGTAGGAGGACCAAGCGACCAGTCTGAGAGTAATCACTCTTGCTTTTACCTGCTTGGATCTGGATCACTGCCTACGGTGGAGGTCCTGGGGTGCATGACCAGGTGCCAGAGCCAGTGGAGGCTTCAGAGAAGGTAGCCAACTAAGATATCTGGCAGCTAAGAAAACCCCAGCAATTTAGGAAAAGCTCTCCTTTCTGGAAGCAGAGTTCTACTGTGGCAAAAAGCTCAAAAGTCAAGTAATTGAGTGGCAACATGAGCAAGCAAAGGAAGCAAAGCAACCACACCAAGCAAACCTTAGATTCCTTTTGTGGGAACAAAAAGGATCAAAACATGGAACAGGAGGCAGACAACTAAATCAGAACTCTTGTACCAAAAGCTTCCAAGAAAAATATGAATTGGTTACAAGCCAAAGAGGAGCTTAAGAAGGGTTTTGAAAGCCAAATAAGAGAAGTGGAGGAAAAATTGGAAAGAGAAATGAGAATGATGCAATAAAATCATGAAAAAAGAGTCAACAACATGACTGAAGAAAATAACACCTTAAAAAATAGACTAACTCAGATGGCAAAAGAGGCTCAAAAGCCAATGAGGAGAAGAATGCCTTAAAAAGCCAAATTTTCCAGATGAAAAAGAATCCAAAAGCTCACTGAAGAGAATCATTCCTTCAGACATAGATTGGAGCAGGGGGCAGAGTAAATATTGCAGAGTAGAAGCATGTCTCCCCGCAGCTCCCAGCTTCCCCCTTCCCCAATTCATGTAAAAGGAGATTCTAAATAAACTTTGGAGCTACAGAACTCACAAAGTGACATAGAGAAGCTAACCTCCCCCTGAGGACAGCCCGGCAGGCTGGCAGGAATCATCCAGTGCAGTGCTCTGGGAACTGAGCCCAGCACCATACATAAGGCTTTAGCCCCAGGTGGGCCTGACCAGGCACTGGCTGGAGGGAATACAGATCAGCAGCAGCTTGTGGTCATTTCCAGACTTATCAACACATAGATGTGCAGGTCAAAGTGAGAGGTCAGTGCAGTATGGATTTTGGGACCCAGTAGTTGGGAGTGCCTCGATTTTTGCCCCCAGGGTGAGAAGCTGCTGAGGGCTGTGCTGCAGCCTGTGCTGCCACTTGGCAGCTTCAGGTCCTGGCCTGCAGAGTGTAGGGGGACCAAGTTGACCAGTCTGAGGGGTAATCGCTCTTGCTTTAACATGCTTGGATCTGGATTGAAGTCTACGGTGCAGGTCCTGGGGTGTGTGTCCAGCTTGCCAGAGTGTGTGGAGGCTTCATCAAGGGCTCCCAACTAATACCTCCAGCAGCTGAGAAAACCCCAGCATTTGGGAAGGATGCAACTGTGTCTGGTCACAGGATCCTACTGTGGCAAAAAGCCGAAAAGTCAAGTAATTGAGTGGCATCATGCCCAGGCAAAGGAAACAAAGCAAACAGAAGAACCCAACATTAGACTCCTATTTGGGGACAAAAAGGAGCAAAGCATGGAAAAGGAGGAAGACAGTGAAGTCAAAATTCCTACACCAAAAACATCAAAGGAAAATACGAGCTGGTTATAGGACAAAGAGGACCTTAAGAAGCAGATAAGAGAAGTGGAGGAAAAATTGGGAAGAGAAATGAGAACAATGCAAGAAAATTATGAAATGAGAGTCAACGGCCTGAGTGAGGAAAATAACACCTTAAAAAACAGACTAATTCATATGGCAAAAGAGACTCAAAAAGGCAATAAGGAGAAGAATGACTTAAAAAGCCAAATTTTCCAGATGGAAAAAGAATCTCAAAAGCTCAATAAGGAGAACAATTGCTTCAGAATTATATTGGAGCAAATGGAAGCTAATGGCTTTATGAGAAATCAAGATGCTATTAAATAGATCCAAACAAATGAAAGAATAGAAGGCAATGTGAAATATCTCATGGGAAAAACCACTTACCTGGAAAATAGGTCCAGGAGAGATAATTTAAAAATTATTGGACTACCTGAAAGCCATGATCAAAGAAAGAACTTAGAAATTATCCTCCAAAAAATTCTCAAGGAAACTGCCCTGATGTTTTAGAACCAGAGGGCAAAATTGAGGTTGAAAGGATCCACCGATCACCTCCTGAAAAAGATCCCGGCAAAAAACCTCCTAAAAACATTATAGCCAGGTTCTGGATTTCCCAGATCAAGGAGAGAATATTACAGGCAGCCAGAAAGAAACAATTTGAATATTGTGGAAACACAATCAAGATAACCCAGAATCTGGCAGCTTCTACACTGAGGGATTGAAAGCCTTGGAATATGATATTCTGGAGAGCAAAGGAGCTGGAATTAAAACCAAGAATAACTTACCCAGCAAAACAGAGTATCATGTTTCAGGGAAAAATATGGTCATTCAGTGGAATAGAGGACTTTCAAGCATACTTGATGATAAAACAAGAGTTGAATAGAAAATTGGACATTCAGATACAAGAAGCAAGGGAAGCACGAGAATTTAAACAGGAAAAAGAAACCATAAGGCACTTTTCAAATTTGAACTATTAACAATCCTACATGGAAAAATGATCATTGTAACTGATGAAACTTTTCTCAGTATGAAAATAGTTGAAAGGAATATATACATATATCTATATTTATATTTGTATATCAGAGGGTATAAGGGCGTATGAATACATAAGTGAATGTGTGTATATATGTTTACAGGTAGATATAGATAGAGGGCACAGGACCAATTTGATAGAAAGGGATGATACTTAAAAGGTGAAATTAAGAGGTGAGAGGGAATATAAGGAAAGGAGATGGGGAGAAACAGATTGGGTAAACTATCTCATAGAGAAGAGGCAAGGGAAAATGGTTACAATAGAGGGGAAGAATAGGAAGGCAAAAGGGAATGGCTCAAACTTATTCTCATTGAATTTGGCTTGAGGAGGGAATGAAATACACAATAAATAGGGTATCTCACCCTACAGGAGAGTAGGGGGGAAGGGGATGAGAGAGGATATGATGGAAGGTAGGGCAGGCTGGCGGGGAGGGAAGTTGGAAGCACCCACTTTTGAAAAGAGACGAGATCAAAGTAGAGAATAGAACTAGTGGGATGTTGTAAGGGTTATGGGATTTAAAGATCTTCCATGCCCCATTGGACTTGCTGACATAGCAGGAAGGGGCGGAGCAAGAGCAAGAGGAAGCCAAGCTGGAGTTCCTGTGGTGGCTGGCGGTGGCGGCAACGGCGGTGGCAGTAGCAGAGGCAGCGGCAGCGGCAGGGCGAAGCCCTTTTTGAGATAGCCAGAATTTCTGCTAAGGACTCCTGCTGAGGACTGCCAGGGGCCGGAGCTGCTGGGAGAGCACTTCCCGGACGCTGGGTGGTTGCTGTGAGTGGGGAGAGGAGGACCTTTGCCTGAGGTAGCCTGTTCTGTTTTAAAGGCTTGAAAACGTGGGTGCTTTCTACTTTATCTACCCGTGCCAATGTCATAACTACTCTGATGGCTTTCACTTTCTGGTTTTGGGACTCAGTCTTTTGGTATCTTAATAAATTTTCCAGCTTATTCCCCCATATGGCAAGCATGATGTATTTTGTGATGGATAATTATATCAGCATATTTGTAATCTCCATAGGCATTGTGAATATGGCATTGCTGATACTGATGTGGGATAGCAGGGAGGGAAATATAGTCAGTCTTTTAAAATATATCAACTATGTTAATGTTTCACCTAAGCTACACATGTCCAAGCTATACTGAACTGCTTATCTTTCCAGTAAGGGCAGGTGACAAGGGTGGAAAGGAATGAATCTGTAATTCAAAGTTTTAATATCCAATGTTTAAATATATATATAAAATTTTACGTATATGTATTATTAATAACATTATTTTACATGTAATTGGGAAATAAGATATACAGGCACTGGGGCCTGGAGATCCACCATGCCCTACTGGAAAAGTCAAAGGGGTTATGACAGAGAATATGGGAGGGAGCAGAATGGAAGAGAGATATACTGTGGGTCTGCTGTGTTGGGGTGGTGGGTGGGGGAAAGACAGGGGAAAATGTGTAGCTCAAAATCTGGTGGAAGTGAATGATGTAAATCAGAAGTTAATAAAACATTTGAAAAATGAAAAAAACTAATTACATTGGAGCAAATTGTAGCTAGTCATTTTATGAGAAAGCAAGATATTATTAAACAGATTCACACTAATGGAAAAATAGAAGGCAATGTGAAATATCTCATTTGAGATTACCACTGTCCTGGGAAATAGATACAGGAGAGATAATTTTAAAAGTATTTACCTGAAAGCCATAATCAAAAAAAGAACCTAGAAACATCCTTCAAAAGATTCTCAAGGAAAATGGTCCCATTATTTTGGAACCAAGGGCAAAATAGAGGTTGAAAGAATCCACCTATTAAATCTTGAAAATAGATCCCCAAAACAAAACTCCTAGGAATATTATAGCTGGGTTCCTGATTTCCCAGCTCAAAGAGAAAATATTACAAGCAGCCAAGAAGAAACAATTTGAGTACTGTGTAAACACAATCAGGACAACACAGTATCTGGCAGGTCTACATTGAGGTATCAGATGTCTTGGAATATGATATTCTAGAGGTCAAAGAAGCTGGGATTATAACCAAGAATAACCTACCCAGCAAAACTGAGTATCATGTTTCAGTGGAATTTATGGTTATTCAATGAAATAGAGGACTTTCAAGCATTCTTGATAAAAAAAAACACAGTTGAATAGAAAATTTGACATTCAGATACAAGAAGCAAGAGAAGCATGAGAAGGTAAACAGGAAAGAGAGATCATAAGGAACTTATCAAATCGAACTATTTACATTTCTACATGGAGAAACAATAATTGTACCTTATGAAACTTTTTGCAGTATGAGAATACTTGAAGGGAATATAAATGTGTGTACACACACACACACACATACATATATGGGCACAGGACCAATTGAATCGGAAGGGATGATACTTAAAAGATGAATTTGAGAGGTGAGAGAGGAATATAATGAGAGGAGAAGGGGAAAGACAGAGTGGGGTAAATTATCTCATATAGAAGTGGCAAGGGAAAACTGTTACAATGGAGGGGAAGAACAGGAAGGCAAAAGGGAATGGGTCAACCTTACTCTTATCGAATCTGGCTTAGGGAGGGAATTACACACACACTAAAGAGTGTATCTCACCCTACAGGAGAGTAGGGGTGAAGTGGATGAGAGGGGGGATGATGGAGGGGAGTGCAGATTGGGGGGAGGAATTTAGAAGAACTCTTTTTTGTAAAGGGACAGGGTCAAAGGAGAGAATAGAAAAAGTGGGATGTGAGATAGGATGGAGGGAAATATAGTCAGCCTTTCACAATATAGCCACCATGGCAATGTTTTGTGTAGCTACACATGTGCAACCTATATTGAATTGCATATCTTCCAAGTACGGGTGGATAATGAGGGAGGAAGGGAAATAATTTGGATTTCAAAGTTTTAAAATCAAATGTTAAAAAAATTATTATTATTTTTACATGCAACTGGGAAATAAGTTATACATGCACTGGGGTATAGAGATCAATCTTTCCCTACTGGAGACTTGGACTGGGGATGGGGGAGGATATAGGAGAGAGCAGATTGGGGGAGGGGATATACAGTGAGATCACTGTTTAGGGGTGGTCTGTAAGGGTATGAAGGGGAGAAAATTTTTAACTCAAAATCTTGTGGAAATGAATGATGTAAACTAAAAATAAGCATAAAATTTAATTTAATTTTAAAAATAAAATACCATTTCCTATAAAAAAAGAAACCAGATTCCAAAATATATTATTTTAAATAGCAGTCATTATCTCAGCCAAAACACAAGCAAAAAATAGACCTAATTAAAGGAGATATATAGGGTAACTATACTTTGCTGAAAGATATCATAGACATAATGCCAATACTAAAATTTCTACATATCAAATGACATAGAGTCCAAATTCTTAAAGGAAAAATAAATCAATTACACAAGGAAATAGACAAGAAATGTACAATGGTGTCATCTCAATTCATCTCTCTTAGACCCATATAAATCTTACCATAAAATAAACAAGAAATAATTTTAGGAAATGAATAGAATTTTAGAAACGTTAGATATGGAAGACCACTGAAGAATACTGAATGGGAATAGAATTGAGTGTATCTTTTTCTCAATCTACATGGCACCTTCACAAACATTGATAATTTTTTAAGGGATAAAAAATTCACAAATTCAGAAAAACAGAAATATTAAATGAATCCTTTTCAGACCATAATCCAATAAAACTCCATTCAATAAACTGAGTTAGAAACAGATTAAAATTAATTTGAAACTAAGTAATTTAATTCTAAAGAATATGTATGACAAACAAAAAATTATAGAAACAACCAATAATTTAATTAAACATTATAATAAAAACAAGATAGGATATCAAAATTTGTAAGATGCAGTCAAAACAGTACTGAGGGAGAAATGTAGTTATACATTATAATTTAAACACATACATTAATAAATAGAGAAAAAGAAGGTTAATGAATTGGGCATGCAGCTAACTGACCTAGAAAAATAATAAAATAAAATTCACCAAACACCAAAATAAGAATCCCAATAACCAAAGAGACATTAAGAAAGTTGAGAGTAAACAAAAAAAATTGGATAAATAAAATTAGAAGATTGTGTATGTGTGTCCATGCACATGTATGCACTCTCATGTGTGTGTGTGTGTGATGTGTGTTTAATGAGAAGGGAAGGACAAGATTAAGTTAACTCTTCTCTCAACTGCTACAGTGTCCAGGGAAGGATTTTTTTTTCTTTTTCCTAACTCCCTACCTCCCAAAAGGAATCATATCTCTACACTTCAAATATCTGATATGTAATAGAAGTAAATTGAAGCCCAATATATCTCTTTGAAGATAGTTATAGTTCCATGATGCCCATGGAGGTGTATCTCTAGACTCCCTGACAGATAGAGTGGGACATGCCAGATCTATTACTATACACATGCAACACACAGGCTGTCAGGTGTTAGGATATACCACATGGAACATATGTTAAATATAGAAAAGGTGGTTGATCTTTTCTAATTTTAACTTGTTTTTTGTCTTCCTGCAAAATTTTCTCCTTAAATTCCCTAAGAATATTTGTCTCAGAAGGGTCTATGTTTCTTTCTCAATACATATGTATATGTGAATTTTCCTCCTCCATTTTCCTTCCATGTTTTTCTGCTTTTCATCATATTATTTAGCAATATTGCTTAACACCTTCTACCATTCTTCTCTGTAAGATTTTAAAAATAAGTTTATATTTTAAGTCAGGTTGTAGACAGCTGCTTCTAGAAATCGACATCCTAATGCTTTAAGATGGCATGGTGGTGAACCTAAGTTCTCAAATGCATTGGCAGTGTAGTGTAAACTCTGAGTTGTTCTATAATGTTAGAATAATTTTTATACATTATGCCCCAAAACAATTATGTCTTCATCTGGGTGGCACAGTGGATAGATTGCTGGGTCTGGAGTATAAACAAAACCAAAACAACCAAATCTGGCCTCAGGCACTTAATAGTTGCAGCATGCTGGATAAGTCACTTTATTTCTGTATACATCAGTTTATTCAATGGTAAAATGGGAATAATAATAATAATAATAATACTTATCACTCAGGATTGTTGTAGGTTTAAATGATATGTTATATAGTGCTTATAGAGACTGGCATATGCCAAACACTTAATAAACACCTGTTTCCTTCCTTCCTATCATCTAGCTAAGTATGGAGAGGCTCATCACCAGTATGTCATCTACACTGTAATGCTTTCTTTGGTCAAAGATACCCATGTAACAAAGAAAAATACAAAAGAATTATCATTTCAGTGTGGTTCTCTTTCTTCACTGGTGTTGACAGCATCAAAAAATGATATGGCATGTGATAAGAATCACAGTTTTTAGACTAAGTCTGCATATGAACTTGATTTTTTTTACTCTAAATGGCAGATCAAAGGATTACATTTTTAGAGCTGCAAATAACCTTAGAGATCATTGAGTCCAACACTCTTATTTTACAGAAGAGAAAACCAAGGATGAGAGAGGTTCCTTGATTTTTTTCAGGGTCATGCAGCTTATTTATATTATTCATGACTCCAAGTCTCATGGTCTATGTGCCACATTGCTTAGCCATCTTGTCTAGCAGTGAATGCCTGGATACGTGAAGGGGCTAAAACACACAGATCTTGAAATTCTCATTGTAAACCAAGCAGGAAGTTGAATTGGAATGGAAGGTTAACACAGGCCTGTTAATAATCTTTAGCTGAAAACTACCATGAAGTTTAATTAAATTAATATGCCAAATTTGTTGTAGACAATCAGGAGATTGGGGCATCCTATAAAGAATTTGGTGAGGGAGGGCCTCCAATTTAAGTCAATACATATTTTTTATTTCACATTCTCAAAGCCAAAGTGAACATATGGGAAAATGGCAAGAAAAATGTTAAAAAATAAGGTTCATGAATAAGAAATGAGAAGGGTCAAAGGATTTCAGTGGAGCACTTATCACAAACACTTTCTTTAAGAAAACAAGTTTAAAGGCACTAGACATTATAAATATCAAATACTATTGCAAAGGTAGAATTGATTATATTTTAAAAGACAGTAAATGACTAGTCATCAATACGTGAGTCATTTCTGAATTAGCTGTATGTACACAGTCAGACAGCCCCTTTGTTATATCAATTACCCAGATAGGGATAAGGCCTGGACCTCTTACTTCATTGACATAGGAAATTCTTAAAAAATAAAAGCTCCCTCTCCTAAATGCATGTTGGTACCTCTCCCAAATGTCTAGAGCACCAAGATGGTAACTGACTTGACTAGGGTCCCACAGTTAATCAGTGTCAGAAACAAACTGAATGTATGTATTGTTGGATTTAATATCAGTTCTCTATTCATAATGCCATATAAATTCCCAGATAATTTATATATACATACAAATGAATGTGTGTGTATTTCAATGGTAACCCTTATAGGAGAAAAATAAAAGAAAACAAAGCACCTAGATTAAGTTCCTTGCCTTTCACATACAAAGTATGTGTTAGTTAAGTGGAATGGAATAAATTCCAAGGCATTGTAGAATGTGTAGAGATAAAAATTGCCAGAGTTCCTAGCTCCAAGGTGCTTTAAGCACCTTATATGAGAGTAGCAAAATGTATATATACATAATCAGAATAAAAGTATATGGTCATGAGAACAAAAGAAAGATACCAGCGATAGATACTTTTCAGTCTGGAGGGAGTTGCCAAGAAGGCAGGGATGGCTGATTCTTCTTCATGGAAGAGGCATGTGAACTAAAAAAAATAATTTCATCCTACAATGTCTTGGAGTATAATCAGACATGAGGGGTGTTGCAGCAAGCACCCCAGAATCCCCAGGGTGGCTGCCAACACAGGTTCTTAGATCTGCTTTTCTAAAGGAAAGCAACTCCAAATACATTAACAATCTTTCTTTAATCAATCAAACATATCATTTACATAGTTTGGGAGAAAAATGCAGCACCTCGAACTTCAGAGTATACAGAGGTTACAAGCAGAAATTACAAGACAGAGAAACATTTCAAGTAGATAGGCCTCCAACTGTTCAACCATTACATCCACACCTAGTTAGTCACCAGAGAGGGAAGCATTAACATCTGGGTTTTTCAAAGCCGGGGGGCTCTCAATGGCTGCCCAGAGTCTTGTCTGGTCAAATCATACAACACTTCTCAAAGTGAGCCCCAAAACAAAGCCTCACATAAGAATTTATATGGACTTCTCCTGGGTCAGAGAATGTAACAACCCTCTTGACCTACTGCCCAATCATAAAGTATTTCCTGAAAAACAAGCCTCCCAACACAGACTCCAGGTGTACTTAAGCCTATCAAAGAGCCTAGGGGCAGGGAAGATCTTACACAATACAATTTTAGAAAGATGTAACAACATAAATTTACATTCCCATTACAAGCAGTTGCCTTTATAAATTTAGAGAAGACATAAACATGCTACTTTTAAATATTTACATAGAAAAATTAAATGTAATTTGTTTTTGTTTATTCAAATATCTGATTTAACTTAGTTTTTTTTAAAATAAACATATATTAAAATGTACTCATTTCACTATGTCTGGTATAAAATACAAACTGCTCAGCCTTGTATGGAGGGTAATCTATACTCTAGGTCCAGTTTTTCTTTCCTAACTTATTTAATAATTTTTTTTCCTCTTTGACCTCTTTATTTTTGTACAAGATCAGGGAATAATTTGCCATGTGCTTTTCTTGAAATTATAAGAATTCAAAAGAAGAGATGATATGTAGAAGGAAATGGTCAAGACATAAAATACCATAGACAGCACAAAGAGGAGGAAAATTTAGGGAAAATCTTTAGATTTACCATCAAATGTTACCAATGATCTTGGAAGAAGTAGTACAAAGGGGAAAGCAGTAGCAGTAGTAGTAGTAGTAGTAATAGTAGTAGTAGTAGTAGTAGTAGTAGTAGTAGTAGTAGTAGTAGTA